>NW_028257193.1:0-1200000 GCF_035046125.1 Drosophila serrata | reverse complement strand
TCCTTCGCATGTTTGAGCTCTTGCATCAGCTGCCAAGCCTCTGTGCGGTGGTACCATATGCTCAAGATCTTCACTACCAGCGCCATTTCCGTGATGGACATGTAGAGCACCTGGCCGGCCTGCTCCAGGTTGCTGGAGATGAAGGCCTCCAGCCACATGAGTCCAATGAAGGTGAAGGTTATGGGCAGGTGTAGCAGGAATCGATAATTGCGCTTCACGAAACCCGAGATGGTCCACTGTTCTCCTTCTCTCAGAGACCATGGCCAGAGGCCGAATAGCTGCATGACCCGTAGAATGAGGTGCATCGATTCAGTCCGATCCTTGTGGTTGTCCATTGGCCCAGTTCCTGGTTGAGTTTCTTCTGTTCAAGTTTCTTTTATACCTTCAAGTGGGCTCGGTAATTAGCGGCAATTATGTGTGCATAACTTAGACACACGAAAGTCTTGATATAATCGTTCTGGCCATAATAATTTTCAGTTTATTTACAATCTCCTAGTCGGTTGGTCAACTCTTTTCTGCTTATTTTAGGTGGCGCTATTTGGTTCAACATTGGGTAAACACTTCCGAGCATGTGGCTCTGCTGGCCATATTCCTCGGACTGTGGGCCATGGCCTGGGTCCTGCTGCCGGACTTCTCGGAGCCGCAGACAGTCATCATGCGCATTGCATTCCTCTTCGTGGGCGCCCAGGTCTCCGGCATCCTGGTGACCTTCATCCACCTGCCCGACATGCTGGGCATGCTCTTCTTCGGTGTGCTCTACACCAATCTGGGCCTCGCCAATTTCGAAGGCTATCAGCGATTCGAATTGTTTTTGAGGTAAGTAGAAGGAATGTTTTATGGAAACGCATGGTAATTTTATGGTAAGGTAATTCTCTTACATTAACAGGGAAATGGCTCTGATCAACATTATGCTGCTGGCTGGTCTGGGACTCGACGGGGACGCCTTCAAGCGACTGTGGTTCATGATTCTCCGCCTGACGCTGCTGCCCACAATTGCCGAAGTGGCAGTCATTGCCGGACTGGCCTACCTCACCCTATCCATGCCCTGGCTGTGGGGCATCGCATTGGGGTGAGTAAGGATAACATATTCCCGTAAGGACTTGGTGCAATGTTAACATTACAGTCTGGTCATCACCGCCGTCTCCCCGAATGTGGTTGTCACCGTGATGCTTAAGCTGAAGGAGGATCGACTGGGCCTCAATAGCGGCATCCACACGCTCATCTATGCCATGACCACATGCAACGATGTGGTGGCCATCTTCATGTTCGGCGTGATAATCAGCGTAATATTCTCCACGAGTGCGTGCCACCCGTCGTGCCTTGAAAGCAGACTCGACTAAACCCCAAACCCAATCCCTTTGATTTCTCACTGTCTTGCAGCCTCGCTCACCCAACAAGTGCTGCAGGGACCCATTGGCATCGGGATTGGACTCGTTTTTGGCTATCTCTATGGCACTATGCTCCAGAACTTGCCGTCCCGCAACGCGGTAAGCATTCCGGCTAGACAAAGGCGCGGACCCAGACGCAGCTCGTCCTCGTTCTCGTTCTTGTTCTCGTCGTGAAGCTGGAGCTCTGGAGCTGCACTTAAAATGCACATTCAGTGAACACTTAGACACTCAATCAGCGCATTTAATGATGCAAAACGCGCGCAAGTCCCAAGTGGCAGGAGGGTAGAGGCGGGGCGGTTGCTCTGTGCCATATGTACAGGCCGATGTAGACGACTGCACAGTGCAAAAATGTCCCCTAAAATTGAGAATACATTAAGGATTCATTTATAAAATGGTTCGAAAGAGATTTTGAAATATTCTAATGAATTAGTTTAGTGAGAAGAATACCCAATTTCATATTTACTTTTATAGCAACATAGATTGCAAAATAATATTGTTGGATCCAAGTTACCAGATGTAGATGTCATTTTTTCGCCAAGTGTCAGAATCCCCTTCCCTCTATGCCGCCCAAGCGATTGTTTGTGTGGGTGCATTTTGCATAAAAAGACACTTACATGCAGAACGACTACAACGACGACGGAGCTGGCGACATTTGCGACGACAGTTACTGCCAGCATCTATGTGAAGTTATGCCGGGACGCCGGGATGCCAGGATGCCAGGATGCCAGGATGCCAGGATGCTGGGATGCTAGGATGCCGGGGACATTGAGGCAGTGCAGCCGCAGCGAGAGCCACAAAACTCATTGCCGCAACTTACACCGCTAATGGCGCGCATAATCAAACGCCATGGGTGGTGCACTGAATGCGCTGCTGTGCCACCCACCATACCATCTACCACCCACCATATATACCAGGCATTACTCCCGCCTCACACACATCGGCTTCTCATAACTTTTGTTTTCTGCAAGTCGCGCTCGCCTTTGCCATCGTCAAGTGGCATCCACATCCGCATCCACGCAGTGCTGCAGTTTGTACAAAAATTTCACGCTGAGCGTCGTTGAAGTTGCGCCACTTGCATCCACCACCCTTGGCCTCCCCAAAGCCACCCCCTTGTAGCATCCACACACATAGCCACAGCTTGGGGCTATTCACAGTTCCCTGTCTGCATCAAGAGAGTAGGAGGAGGGAGGTGCTGTCATCAGGCCTCGGCTTCTTTTCGCATGTCATTGCAACCGCCTTTATTTTATTATTATTACGCGTCTCTTGTAATTTGGCATTCACCGTCACCTTCGCCACTTATTTCACTGGGGCTCGCTGACAGTATTTTTCAATAAGATATTCGAGCGAAAACTTTGTAACGAGGCGCCGGAAAAAGAGAACTTATCGCTAGAAAAGTGGAAAATTAAAAGTCCTACCGAGACGAAGAAGTTTACTATTCCCATTTAATAACGACGACCGGTGGTGAACTAACGAGGCAGAATCGAAACCAATTTAATGCAATTTTATGGTGAACTTCAGCTTAAACTAAACTCAAAAAACCCCATCGACAGACGGCAGAGCGTAAATTGAATTACAACAATGAATTGCGGTTCAGCCAGGTAACTAAGGAAAATTAAAAGATCTCAATCAGAAACTCAACACCAGCCACAAGAACTGACAGGTTGTCAGGCTTGCAGGCCTGCAGTTAGTTAAAAAATCTCAAAATATTACCCCGGTAGAAAAAACATTGTCGCAAGCCAGATTTACCAGATCTAAATCGGTGTAGATAGAAGTCATTTTGGAAACATTTTTGAGCTGGGGAAAAAATTTGTTGGTAGGCAAACAAAAGCAGTCCGAGCAGGACCGACAACTTCTCTATTTTTTGAACAAACTGCAGCCCACGTTGCGTATACGCAACCTGACCACACCAAACACAAACAATGGACGGATACGGGATAAAAAAGCGAACCAGTTTCCATCACAGTTTTGTAAAGTGATTTTGCCCTTTTTGCGATGTTGATGTTGTTTTTTTTTCTTCGTTTTCGTTTCCCTACACCTGTTATGGCATTCAGTCTCTTCATATCTGTCTTGTGCTCATCCTTGCAGACCTACGCAAATGGGCTGCGCTTCGTCCTGACCATCTTGGGAGGCACCATCGCCGTGATGGGCAGCCGCGTCATTGGCTATACGTCAGCCGGCGCCCTGGGTTGCGTAACGACAGCCTTTATTGCAAGGATTGGATGGCGGCGGGAGGAGAACAAGCTGACACCGCAGCAGTTGCAGGCCCAGCAAATTGTAAGTATTCAAACACTGTTACAAATAACTTGATTAAATTCACATTTCAGGAATCAATTCCGAGAATATATTATAAGTCTTTGTAACAATTCGTGCTCTTCTCCATACTGTTTATACCTTGATTTGACTTAATCAAATTCAAAGGGATCACAATTATTTCTTTCGGTGAACAGCATCTGGATCTGGTTCAGTCGGCCGGCACTTTGTGCCTGCCGGGAGTGCGTTGGATTTTCCTTCACCTTGGCGCTTCTGAGTGTTTTTGGGGCACTAAGCCCACCCGCTCCCTTTTACCGAGTTTTTCTGGCTTTGAGTTTGGGCCAAGAAAAATGCTCCTCACTAGCAATAGTACCATTTTTTATGTCTGTTCCTTCGAAGCGGCTGCAGCTATAAAAAGCGCCTGTATGCCCGGGATTTTTGCTAGGTAATTTGTGACATCACGTCCTTGTCCCATGTCAGAGTCGACTGCTGCTGGTCCTCGATTTGTTTCGACCAAGTGTTTTTCTTTGGCTCTCTCCATTTACCGTTTACCTTTTACCTTAAACTTTTAACCCAGATGCTAGACGAGCGCACTTGATTTCCAAGGCAACGCTTCGCTCCGGTCCGCACCGAAAGCCGATTGGCGAATTGGCTTTCTGAGCAGCATTTGCGCTGTGTCCTGGCCAGTTGATTTAAATGGTCCTTTGGGGCGGGGGGGGGTAAACCCTGAACCCTGAGGAATACATGACGAGAACGCACGGATCTAATAACAAACCATTGATTTCTCTTTGCAGGCAAGTGTGCCCAAGCGCCTGGACCTCCTGTGGAAGTTCCTCAAGCCCGTCTCCTTCGCCCTCATTGGCAAGGAAATTAATTTCAACGTGCTGGAGGGCCATGTAATCGGTTATGGGGCCTTGTTGGTCCTCGTCGGAAGTTTGGTAATTAAAATGGCCGCCGGGGGCGGGGCCTGCAGCCGGAGGTGGTGCAGCGCTCGCCCGGGCACTTATTTAATTTCTTTCGGTTCCCATTCAGTTTTGTGTCGGGAATACTCCGCCAAGCCACGGGTCCCCAAGGCTCGGATCCCCACCCAGTCCCGCTCTATGGTAACAAAGAACGAATACGAAATCCGGGAGTGGATGAGGCTGGGATGGGGCAAAACCGAAATGAAAATGTTCTGGCACCGCAATGCAAATGTTACCTGCACACACAACTGAATACGGAAAAACCGAGGGGCAGGAAAAAAAAACAGCAGCCCGAGATGACCACTTTCTTGTTCTTATTTTCAGTTTCGCTTGGCTTTTGCATATTTATCCACATATGGCGGAAATCTGTCGAGAAAGGAACGTGCCTACATTACAATTTCCGGTTTTCCCAAAGCAACTGTCCAAGTAAGTTTCCCGTTCCGCGTGTCATGTTGTTGCGGTTGTCCCGTCTGCTCTCTCCCTCAATTTTCCCTTGCTATTTCCCATTTCCCATCCTTTGTCTCCTGGCCTGGTTGCATTTTTTTTCTCTTTATTTCATTGCCGGCCATTTCACTTCACTCTCTTGCCACTGGCAGCCGGGCTTGGCTGTCGTCCTGGCTACCGTCCTGGTGCTGGTGCTGGTGTTTCCCCATGCTTAAGTTATACACGTATTTGCAGGTCATGTTCTCCTGGCCAGAGTCATCGCCGCCGAAGCTGGCACTGCTGCAGTTGGCATGCCATCCCTTTTGTTTGCAGTTTAACCGCAAACGGACATTTTGTTTATGTCGCCTGGCCAGGAGTGTGCGAGCGGCTGGCGAGTGTGCCGGTGTGCGTCTGTGGTTGCCAGAAATTTAAATGTTCCGCTGGCTTACTTATTCGCCATCCTGTCTTACTGCCCTGGGAGAAAAAAAGTACAGAGCACTGTGGCCAAGGGTCACATGTGTGGCTGCTAAACTTTTCTCTAATATGCGGCGCATATTTCACTGTCCCCCGTCTATGTTTTTTGTACTGATTTAATTAAAATTGTACAGCACGAACCGTACTTAAGCTGGTCTTTGCCCATATCACTCATACGCAGCGGTGGCCGTCGCTTTACATGAGCCATCTTACCATAGCGACTTTCTCTCTCTTCGCTTCAGGCTGCTCTCGGACCGGTGGCTTTGGACCTGGCCCGAGCTGCTACCACGGCCAATGCCGATCAGCTGGCCCTGGCCAGCAATGTGCTCATCATCTCGGTTCTGGCGATTATCTTCACAGCTCCATTGGGCGCCATACTCATGCTGCGCCTGGCGCCGCACTGGCTCAAGCACGGCGATGCCGTGGAGGCAGTGGACTCCCCGACCACGCCCACGCCCACCGGTCAGGTAAACGCATTCAAGAGGACATAGCAGCTGGAGGAGTGACCCCATGGATCTGGGGTTGACCCTTCGCCGAAAGTTGTAATCCAAATGTGCCGAAGCCGCACTTAGCCAGCAATCCTCTCAGTACTTATACTTATGTGTACTTAGGTAAAACTCATTGCAAATAAAAGTAACTGCTTAAAGTTACCGGCGGTTGTATTGTTTTACTTACAGGCAGACACACCATAAGGTAATTTGTGCTGCAAAAATATATCTAACTATAAAGGTCTAAAAATTCTAAAGAGTTTTTACCATTATGACAATATTTTCAATCAAAAGATTTGTTAGTTTTTTACACTTAAGAAATATAAATTGGATATTATAGCTGATACCTACTGTATTTTAGAAATGGGGTGAGTTCTTAAATTTCTTTTCAATTCTAGCCATACCCAAGGTACCTTTTTTATTGGGCTAATTTCCCAGTTATTTGCTTACTTGTTCCCAAATTTCAGCGAATTAACAAAGTTTAGTCCTAATCCTGAAGGACTAGCACCCCAAAAGGCCAACTTGAAAAAGTGTCCCGCAATCTCGAGCGAGGGATTTTATTGTTTTTCTCTGACACTTTGGAAGAAAAGCTTTTTCGGCACCTAATTATGACGGGATCTGTGTTAATCCTGGGCTGGAGCCTTTCCTAATTGATTTTATAATTAATTTTGGGGGCTTTAAATGGCGGAGTCGGGTCCTTGCGTCATGTCAAATCAATCCGAATTAATGATTGACAATTGAACAAGCTGTTACTGCGAGTTAGGGCCACTCAAAAAGGCTTTCATTCTCCATTCGATGAGTTGGTCAAGTATATAAATGAACCCGAAATTATTGTGTTATTTTCAAAGAACACCGTAGAGTCGTCCTTTTACCAATTCCAAACTCCCTCTCTTTCTATCTCTTTGCCGCATTTTTACGCCTGCTGCTTTTGTGGCAGGACGGGGAGGAGAGCTTCGCTCGGAGCTGGAAAAAAACAGGACCAAAGGCAAAAACACAAAATAATGGCTGAGAGAAGAATGCCATTTAATTGAAAAGTGATTGTGGGGCCAACCAAGGAGTTTTCCATCCTGCCACTACACCCAGAACGATGACGCCGAGCAACTGCAGCATTTGCAATGCAAAAGGCTTAGAATGAACTTAATGTTCTGGCCGCCTTTGATGTCCTCGTTGCCTTGGTTGTTCCTCGCATGACAGTCGATGTCGCTGCAGTCAAAAACTTGATATATTACTTTTTGGTCAGAGAGTGTTCCTATTAACAAATAAGTAACCTTAAATGGTACAAATTGGTAAAAAGAAAGAGAACACTGCAGGGAATTCTGTGTCTTAAACTGTCTTTAAGGCTTAAATAATATAAAAAGATTTTGATCACTTTAAGCTTATTTCTTTTTACTCTTGAAAAAGTAGTATATTGGAATTGATATGAAATCTAAATTAAAAACCATGTTATTCAACCTGTCAGTTCAGAAAATAATATTCATAATCTTTATTTAATTCAAAACTACTAAAGATTTTCGCCCTGTGTAATAGCTAAGCTTCATTTCTGACCCGGTTGAATGAATGCTGAAAGGAATGAAATTAATAGACGGCAAAAACGGACTGAGAGCTGAGTGAAAAACTTATCATTTTTATTATGTGGCAGCTGCGCATATTTATACTCTGCATTTCTCTGTTTCCCAATCTCTGATCTCGTCTCTGTGGCCTTTGTGCCACACGGAAAAAGAGTTGAAAATTGAAGGTAAATTAGTGTTATTAAAATGGCTGCGCAAAAATAATTGCGCAACTAAATGAAAATTTTAATGAAAATTCTTTGGTTTATTTTCTATTTGCCCTTTCCCCGCTCCCTATTCCTTTTTTTGTCTCTTTTTTTATATTTGTACCTTTGCCCTTTCATTCGCATTTTCAGTCTCTCTGTTATTAGTTGCATTGTTTTCCCAGTTGATGTCCGTGCAATTAGCATAATGTAAAATGCATCTGCGCTGCCAGAGAAGGGAACAAGGAAAATGGGAACGGATTTTAACTTGACCTGGAAGCCGCAAAAGAATTATAATGAAGTGTGTACCCGGATTTCCATTCCGAAAATTACCGACGATTGAGTTATGTTCGCATAGCATGCGGCCTGGCGCATCAATTATGCTCCCATCGGCATAATCCTTCAAAACTCATTGCTCTTATCGGGGCCATTGAAATGCCAGCGGCCATAGATCAACCTTATCAGCGCAGCCAAAGCATTTTCCTGTGCCAAATAAATTCCAGCAGTTTATTATTCTAATTCGCATGCCGAATTCCGGCAGAAAAAGAACGCCAGGCACGTCACCACCTGGCCACCCTGCCACCCAGCCACCCACCTTGCTGCCTGGAAAATACAGAGAAAATACACCACCCACAGTCAGCCAAACCGATACGGCGAGAAAGGAGTTGTGCGAGTGGGAAATGAAACGAAAATCAAATCAAAAAGTTCACAAAAATGCCAAACCAACAGAAATTAAGTTATAAAATTTTAAGGACTATGCGCAGTTTAATTTCCAAATGCCATGCCACCACCCGTTGCCCCACTGCTCAAAGACACACACACACAGGTGGGTGACTCTCCCCGGACTTGGAGCTCGAGGACTCGAGAGCGTATTGTGGTTTTTGTTATGCGCCGATTACCATAAAAACAAGCTAAAGAAAGTTGCGTCCTCTCCTCGCCAGCCAACGCAGTGGCTTTCCCTTGACGTCGCGTCGTCGGAAACGGAAATCAAGAAAACAAAAAGAATGAACCCAAATGAAGTCAAACCTGGCGCCCGCTCCTTCAGTTAATAAAGTTAGTTGCGTTTGCCTTGACGGCGAAAGTTTTGAGTTATAAGCGCGCAAATTATGGCTTACAACAAAGCCAGTCAGCCATCCAGGCAGTCAGCCGGCAAAAAACAGGCAACAATGCCGAACAAAGGAAAACAATTAACATGACGAAGACACATAAAATTTCCACTTCCAGTCCTCCTCACTCAGTTGTAGTTGTTGGGTGCGTCGAATTAGCAGTTGTATTTGCTGGCTCGAAATGTGCGTCAATCACGTGATGGGACCCGCCCTCAGCCCACGGAAAATCCCCGAAAATTTCCACCTTCCCCACAAGCGACTCTTGTCTGCGTCTTGTTGTTTTGTTAATTTTAATACATGTACTTTTTATCGCTCGGCATTCCGCGGCAAGCTGCTGGCTGAATTAAGCCATTTGTTAGCTGTATCTGTGGCTAAGCTCTCCACCTCCTGGAGGAGAAGGAGGCGGAGCAGGGTGGCTATCAATGCCAGTGCCGGATTTCGGGCCACAGGTCACAGCACATCACAGTTATTTTCGTGTAAATGGCATATTTTTTATGGCTTGTCGCTGGCGTCTTGTTGCTCGCGCTGTAATTAGACAAAATTGTTGGCTGCCACGACTCCGCCCAAACTCCACGCCCACCAAAAAGTAACCCCAGCTCCCATTTCACCAGTTTCAGAATTGTTCATTCAGTCCTCAATTCCGCGGAGTCTCTCTGCCTCAGTTGTCCTGCCGCTGGAGGTGTGTTTGACACTTGGCGTGTCGGGATAGCGAAAATATTATTCCTGACCAGCGACCACTCTTCGGGGACTGCACGGTAAAAAAATATAGTGTTTTCAAAATGATTTTGATGATGAAAAGTCGTATATTGTTAAGGAATTCATTCGTTCTTATCAGTTTGCATTACAATCCACAACATTCGAATTCTTCAGAATACCTTCCTTCCCTTATAGAAATTAGTTCTTGAAATATTTTACTGTGTCGAACTTGGGGATGATCGTTGCGCAACGTTTGCTCGTCGGGTTTTATTGAGATTATTTAGAGTATGCATGTTTATAAAGGGAAATTCCACGAGTATATAATTATGCAGTAAACACGTATCACGAAGCTCGGCCTTTGGGTAGAACTGCTGGCAACCCCTACCAGATTTCACGGCAACGTCCTCGATGGTCGGGCAGATAGCCCGGCTGGCAGGGGAAGTCGATCATGGCCACCTCCATGATTTTCTCGGTGACGGGTTGACCGGCTACTGGCGTCACCCGGGATGCCTCGTAGGCCTCCCGCACTTGCTGCTCATCCAGCTCTACGCACTGATTTGGCTGGCCACGGGTCTTCTGGTTGCCAGGACACTCGACCAGCTTCAGGCAGTACTTGAGGCAGGGACGTGGAGCCGGCACCTGGGTGAGCTTCTTGCTGCAGGTGAAGTGAGCCTGGCAACCATCCGCGATAGTGGGCACATTGTTGTTGATGAAGAAGGGACGGCGTGGCTCCTCCGTGGTTGTTGTAGTTGTGGACGAGGTTGTGGATTCTCGATGGAATAGTTTACCGAGAAGTCCACCCTGAACGACGGTGACTAGGAGTGCCACCAAGAGGAGGAGCTGTTTCATCGCCAATGTGTTTACGCCTTGACTGTAGTTTAAATACAGAGCGTGGCCATCTTCCAAGAGCAGAGATCCGAGGCAGTGCCTCGATAACCTGTGACCCCGATGGGAGAGCACCCGTGATAAGCCCAGACACTCTCTCACATATTAGTTTATAATACGAGACCGTTTTTATTTCATTTTCGGTCGGCTTTAAATTGGTTTATCACAAAATTCAACTGCATTTGAGGTGTGTGCGGTGGGCTGAACAAGCGGCGGTGGCAGCGGCAGACGCACATTTTGGCAAATTCGACACAGGAATTGAATTATCTGCTTTCTGTGAACCGCAAAATTGTATAAATAAATATTAGTCGATTTCGTATTTCATACATGCGTACGCATAATTTCGGGCTGCCAGGGGAGAAGCCGAGGGCGAACCGAAAACTGACAGTTTACTATAATAGAATATAAAGTCGGGCAGGAAACGGGCTCGAAAATCCGAAGCGCTTGTTCGATGATAATGTCGATTATTTGTGAATTGCGCTTTAAGTGGCTTTAATTGATAAGAGATTGTTTGGGCGAGAGCAGATGAGCTAGGTGAGCAGATCCCGTGGGGATTTCATTCTCTCAGCTGGAAATTGATAAGTGTTTTATTAGAATTGATATATTATACTTTATGCGATCTGTTGTATACCCTGTAAGTTTTATTAAGCGAATTAGAATGCTCACTATTTCGCACTATTTCTATAAACCCATGAACTAATTAACGCTAATGGGCAGTTGGGTAATTTACGCATGTTTCCCTGGCAGTGCCTCAGATTTGGTTCATTAGATTATGGCAGGGCTGCCATTATGCGTTGCACTCAGGGCTCATTGGATACCATCAATGGACGACCACGAGGCATCCGAACAAAGCAGACCGCTAAGCTCCTGTCCTGCTGGTGACTTTACAGATGGGGCCTAATGAAGCATCTCATCGCCGTTGTCCGCCACTCCTTTGAACGGGATCCGAGGAGACTTGGGTCCCATCTAGGCGCTGGCAGCAAACTATTTGAATAATTGATATTAATTGATGCCAAGAGCTGTCAAAATTAATTTGTGATGTGTTTTCAAAGCGAGATTATTGATGATGATTACGGCCGTGGCCCTAATGAAAGCAGCGGCTAATGGAAGTGGAGGCGCTATGGCAATTGAGACGTTCGACAGATTCGGGCATCGAGTAGTTGGTCGCAACTATGTAGTTTGGTCTTATCCCAGTGCGGCATTAATTAGGCTCGGACTCGGGAAATTGATTCGCCTTGGACGTGGCCAAGTTGGACCACCCATTGTCTGGATGGGAAATCGCTTAATATGTATTAGCATTTATTGACTCGCAAAGTTTCGCAGCGAGGAGGGAAAAAGAATACTAAGACAAGAGCAGGCCGGAAATTGCCAAATACTGATACTTCCGCCGGAAATAAGTTCAATTCTCGTTGTTCACGCCGCTCCGAAAGGGCCACCGCCCCCATCCCTGTGTGGGTCGGTCGCCTGCCTCCGAGTAAATTAAGTTAAGGTCGGAAAATGAAGGACAACGCCGACCGGGCGCCGCTTCTTCGGTTATCGCCTGGAACACATTTCACATTCGTCGTAAAGGCGACTTAATTGCCGCCCACTCCCCCCCTGGTTCACAGCACTCTGCACAATAAACAGATCATAATCTGGCTAAAACTATCAATTTCAGGCCAAACAGAAGGGAATATCTCAATCGGCGGGAGTGGAGCGAGCTTAAAAGCGGCCTGCAGAGCCAAAAGGACCGAAGGGCGACAAAAAACAAATGAAAATGCTTTACAACATAAAAACAAGTGGAGGATGGGACGCCATCGGGATGCCGGAGCGACGGCAACGATGTGTTAACACTTAGGAGGACGACCGAGCAATGGCCGGGTGACAATGGAGGAGACAGCCGAAATCCTTCGATAGGTTCTGCTGTGCGTCCTCATAGATTTACGCACACTTAAGCAGTGTTTACTCAGTCCTCAGTCCTCAGTCCTCGCCGGCTTCAAATAGTCGTATAAATTGTTCAGCAGGCGCAACTGTAGCCCCGACATTTTGTTTCAGCTTCTCTTTGTCTTTGGCTTTCGGTTGAACTGCTGTCCGGAGTCCACATGGAGTTCCATGAGAAGGCCAAGGAGGAGAAGCCGAAGGAGAAGTAGGAGCACTTCCTGGGCGTGAATGAAGTGCCATGTTCTCACGCTCACGCATCTGCCAAGTGCCTCCCGGCCCACATGTCGTATGAGTTTTATGTCCCTCTGTTTATATGACTGTCTCTGTGCGCTCAATCGTTTCTTAGACACATTTATTTGCTCTGCCGCTGCCGCTGCTGCTTGCCGTTTTCATCGTCGTCCTTGCTGTTGCTATTCCGTTTGTTAGTTTAACAAATAAAATTAGTGCTATAAACATTCGTTTGCCAATGTCTCTATACGTGCCAGCTTCTTCTTTTCGCAGCGGCAGCCGGAAGGAGGCAACGCCATTAAAGTGATGTTTTTTAAAATGTGTTAATAAATATATGTATACCCATGTCTGGGAAATATTTAAGTAGTATAAATCATTTAGCTTCCATGATCTTAATCTTGGAACCCCCTCCCAGGGACTACGCCACTGACGTCTTCTTTATATTTGTTTACACAATCGCAACTCTTTGCCACTTCATAAGTTTTTTTTTTCATTCTGTTGTTGCTGCTGCCGCTGTTTGTGTCCCATCCAGTTTCCTGGGGGATTTATTGCCACAGTGAATCTGTTGGTATCACAAGGGGCTAGAGGCCAGCGGAGTGGGTCCTCTCGAAGGGAACTAGAGATGGAAGCCAGAGAAGGACCGAGCTTGTATCCCATTTCCGGCAGATGACTCGGATGTTTGTTTTAGCGGCGGCATTCCGCTGCGCCGCAGCTCTCCCCTTCCCCAGCAGTCCCACATCGGGGCGATATTTACTGTTGCGATTCTATTCTAGCTGTTGGAAATATCTATTAAATTTCTTTTATATGGGCGGCATATCGAAACAAATGCATTTTGCGCACAAATAGCCAGCGGGCGACATAAAATATAACAAAAGATGCTTAAAGGTAAACACATTGATAAACAGACAATACGTGGGCGAAAAAAAATGAGTTCGTGGACTAGCTGATATCCTTTAAATGGTACTAATACTAGGAATCAGTCAGATAATAGTAAAAGAGTAATTATTTAAAAGGTTACCATTAAGGAAAGGACTACTTTTGGAGCACAGAGTTATAAATTGTTTTCTGATAGATTTCAAGTGCGCTTTTCAAGAGTCTAAGTTAAATAAGCTACTTCATTGCTCATTTGTCCCTCCACTTTTCATGGCATCATCGGCGTGAGCTGCTTCCTGGTTATCCTGCATATATTGCGTTGATTATGAGATATTTTTGGGTCGAGGGGCGAGGGACATCCATTCAATTATCATTTCTTCTGCAGCTATATGATATAGTCGTTGGATCTAGCCAGTTCCGACTTATAAACTAATGAGAGTACATACAATATCATCTCATTTAGATAGCTTTGAACTCGATGAAGAATTGATATATGCTTCATATAGCTGGAAATGAGTTCTTCACTTCTGATTATAATACCCTGAAAGGGTATAAAGTATACTAGATATTCAGCATACTCAACACTGCTTAAGGTACTTGGCAATTTATTTTTCTGACAGCAGGGCACGCTTTTCTCGGTAAGGAGGTAATCATGTCGTTGAACTCATCTATCGTACCTTTAATGGGCTATTTTTGGGTGCAGGAGCTGCTCACCCCAAGGGCAAGCCTGTTCTTATTTGTATTTTTTTGTCCAAGTGCCCCATTGTCAGCCATTAAAAGGGCCTCCTGCAGGCAACCAAATTTATACAGGGACCTGGAGCTTAAATGCCACCCACATACTACCTATATGGCCACTGGTGAATGCGATTATATATTTTCAATTTCAGTCACACACAGCCATCGGAGCAGTCAGGCACATAATTATAATTCGCTGTGCAACAGCCACTAAATTGCAGAGTTCTCACATAGAAAAACACAGAAACGAATTGCTGCAAATAAATTCTATTATTATCGCAATTGAATTGAATTTGCGATAAAACGTAAAAATAATTCGCATGTTGCACATGACCGCAATGGCTGTAGGGAATCGATACAGTTTTCAATGGTCCAGCCTGGCTGGGAAAATCTCAGCGAGGAGGTCCTAGTCCCAGTCCCAGTCCCAGTCCCGTCTATGGCAGGATCCGTAGCATGTTCCTGTGTGTTGTAATCCCTGCCAAAGCGATTATAGTTTTTGTTTGAATTTTGAATGCGCACACGGGAGCGGGATCTGCAGTATTTACATTGATGCACTTTAGCCGCATTTTAATTGGATGCTAACTGCGCCGGCACATGGCCAGGACCAGCACACAGTTGGCCGATTACCGCCCAGTTGAGTTCGGGAGTTACTCTATTTCCAATTCGAATGCAAATGCAGGAGAGCGATAACAAAGGGTTAGGTTAGCCTAATTTTGCCGGCCGTGCGGTAAATTTCCCGGAGTCCTGGACCCCAGTTTCGATAGCTGATTTGTTTCCCATAATTGTTATTTATTTTAGTTATTTTTTCGCAGCAGCCATTGCCGTATAATTTGTCACGGCCGCCCAGTCGGAAAATCCGTTTTAGATATGGATTCTGAAAGGCAAACAAATTGCTGTGCTTTATGGGGCCGCGCTGGGAGAGCGGGATATGTTCGGTGGCTTAAAAGCTAATTACGTTTTATTTGAGCCGCCATTTCTGGGTAAATATTTGAGCGCTCATTAGAGTTTGTACGCTCGGCCTAAAGGCCCCTCGGAGAGCCCCTACTCTCACCTTTTCATCTCACTTGGTTTCACACTTGCCCGCATTGAGGGAAAAATCGAGCCGCCATTCAGCGCTCAGCCTCACTTGAGTTCAATTAAAACCGCACTCGTAGTTGTTTGCACAACAAACACACTCGACACACACTCGACCAACTGGCCAAGCAACCGAGCCGCATGGACTGACCACGCCCACGCCCACGCCCACCTCCAACTGGACCACCACCCAGTGCCGCCCATAATGCAGAGGGAGCTTTGCGCCCGAGAGTCAAAGGCTCCTCGTTCAACGCATCGCAACGCAGTCATTGTTGGCCATTGTTTAACAATTAACCGCAAATTGAATGCAATTAAATAAATAACGGTGTTGAACCTTTGTGCAAACGTTGTAGGCACGTGTACGCGTCGCCGAAGTCGCTCCAGCTCTTAACCCTCATACTATATATATGTATATATGTATTTATAGGCGACTTTGTAGGGGTATGTGTGCTCCATCGCAGTGCAAACACACGCACAACTCCACAACCACACACTCACCCCAGTGGCGCGCGCGTATGTGCGTTGTACAAACGAAATTAAATATTACGTATACGTCACGTCGGCCCATTGGCCAGCAGGCAAACACACTGGCACAATGGCCGAGCCGAGTCGCCGAGCTAAAGTTGCCCGCTGGCCGCGTATTTGCCAAAGTTATTGTTGTATTCGATCCGCAGCGCACCATTACCTGCAACACTTTTGCAGTATAGTGTAATGAATAGCAAAAAAAAACGAAACGAACGTGCCCCACCATCACCTTCGATTACACTTACCTACATAGAAATGATGGGAGCTGGATGGAAGCGTTAAATATGTGATATTTACTTTATTGAGAGCTCAATAAATATCTAATGCATTAATACTTTTAACTATGAAAATCAACCTACATAAAAGTAAACAAAGTCATTTACCAAAAACCAATTACTAGCTAACATTTAAACACACAGAAAAAACACTTAGGCCAGTTGGGACAACTGCAATCGTTAGCCCTTAGAATCCAGCACACTTCCAATTGCAGTATAAAAAAGTACTCGTTTTTTTTACCCAACTGAGATTGCTGGGACTCTATTAACCCAACTGCAGTCTGCAAGTGCCCAGTGCCAGTCGAAGTGCAGAACAATTTATTGTAACGGCAGGCGGGCCAACGGGAGAAGGCCAACAAGCGAAATGCAGGCAGCGGGAACGCGGCCAATTAATCGCAGCAGCACCCTTTGCAGACCGAGCGATAAAACACCCCAGTACCCCGGCACTTTGGCCCCTCTAGTCCACAAGAGCCCGGGTCGAGCGCACTTAAAGCGCATAAATGAGTAGTTAAAAGATTGCCACACACTTTGCATTGATTGATGGATTTGCTTTGTTCCCATTGAAGCCATTCGAGGCCAAGAGCCAATTGCAAGGGTTTGACTCGTGGATATGCAAGGGCGGGGGCTAGGGCATTGGCAGAGAGGGAGGGAGAGGTTTACCGGCCAATTTGACACTTTTTATGGAGCTGTTTTGTTTTGTCATCGGTGGAAAAAATTTCAATTTGCTCAACGGATGGGTTGCCAGGACATGTGCACGCAATCTAAAACTTGTATGACGACGACACTGCACCCGTTGCTGCTTGTGTTTCAATTTCGCTTATTGTCTATTTGCCAGGACCACATTCACGTTCCACATCCAGTCGAAAAAATAGAGAAGAGCCAGCTACATTTTCGCGTATTGGCAATGGCAAACAGGGCTCACCGCGGAGCGAGTATGAAACACGAAACGCAAATGTTAAATGTCAGTAAGACATGCAAAGTTATTGTCACACATTGCGGCATGTTCGATGGCGGTGGCGGTGACGGTGACGGTGACGGCAAGGATAATGTCCGGGTTCTATTATATATTTGGCCAACCCAGCAGCGGCAGCAGCAACAGCAGCATTGATTGACTTTCATTTGGCGGGGTCCTTTGAATCTCGAACTGTTGGCAAAAAGGACCACCTCGACGGCATCACCTCGTGTGTTATGACAATTTATTGCCTGGTGTTTGACGAAATTGAATAGCCAGGCGTTGGATATTGTTGGCTGCGATGTGCGACGTGCGATGGCGGTTGGAAATTGGAAATTGAAAATTGTTTGCAGCAAATGGAGTGGCAACAAAAAGGCTCCAATTCGACAGAACTGAAAGGCAACTGTGAGGTAATTGAATTGCCTGCCATTAAGGGACAGAGTGGCTGGCACCTTTTGCCTGCCCCAAATATGAACTGCTGCTCACTTGCCTAATCATTTCAGAGCCTGGACCAAGCTGCACCCTGATTTTGGTGAAGCCGAGTGCTGAGAGGGGGTAGAATTCAAATCGACCCACACTGAGAATTCCTTTGAACTGTCAACATGACCATTTCACGTCTTTTGTTCGCCTGCCAGCTCCTTTCTTATTCATGCGAAACTTTCACATTTTGGCAAACAAGAAGTCAAATTGAAAAGTTTTTATTTTGTCAACAGCACAACAGAAACAGAGAAAAAGTGAAATTAGAAGCCGCGGCTGGTCGGAAAGTGAAACAAAGTTGGCAACGCAGGCCAATTGTGAGCTCGCAACTCGAGCAAAACAAATAGCGGCCAAGTCGCGGGGATATGTATATAAAACGGCAAGTTAAAGCCAAGATTTTTCAAATTCCAATTTAAATTTTTAGATTTTCTCTTGAGCGTAGAGTAACCTCCTAATTGTGACAACTAGGCTTGCATCGATGGCAATTAGTTGTTGCTCTTCTGCATTATTTGCATTATTTGCATTATTTGCATTACGTGCAGACTCAAGATGTCAGTGAAGGCAACGGCAGAAAAATGATGGCCAAGACAGAGGCAGATAAACTGCAGCTTGGGAGGCAATTATTATTCCTAATTATCCATCCAGGAAGGGGCTACAGGACCAGTGCCAGCGACAAAGCGTTCTTCCCTGTCAGTTTTCCCAGCTCCTTGGCCAAGGACGAGGCCAAGGCAATTATGCAAACTCGCGGGAGGGGCCGAGCAGTCACAACAAGGCCGAGATAAGGAGAGAGAGCAGGCCATATCTTTTCCCCATTGCTTTCTTTATTTTTTTGGCTTAGCTCTGGCGCTCGTTAATTGTAATTGAAGTTTGTAATTAAAAAGTTTATACGAAGCGTGGAGTCATTAAAAGGAAATGATGCCAGGCCAATACAACTACAAAAACGGGGAGACTCTGCAAAACTGGACGGAGGGTTCAGGTAGCAGTCGCAGTCGGCATTAATTTTGATTTAAATGGTGTGTAAACGCTTTTAAATTTCCGAGATTTGTGCGGCAGTCCTTCTGGCACTTTATTTAGCCGCAATTGAGTTATTGGCCTCATTATCGTTGGCTTTTTGCTCCGGGATGCAGCCCAAAAGCGTATCCGGTTCGACTAATTACCGTCCTGATGAACGGTTAGGCTGGGGCATGGCTTCACTCAACCAGGACCACTGCCACCACCCCCCTTGTCAGCCAATCAAAGTGGGTAAACACCTAGAACATACACACACATCGCACCACACACCGCATACACACACACACGCACTCGTAGGCACACACAAAAACGACGAGCAAACGACCTCAACCTAATCATGAATAATGTGCCACATATTCACACAATAAAATCAAGAAAAAGGCAACACAAATATCATAACAAGCAGACGGGCGGGCGTTGGCAGCCCCTCCTCACCTTTCAAGCGATCCTATCAGCCAAAATGTGACAGGGGCCACGCGCGTAGAAGCCATTGAAGTGGGTAACTACACTGGACGAAAAAACATCCCATAAGTGCTTCACAATCTAGAAAATATTTGGTTCAAGTCAAACTTTGATATTCGTAATGCTCCTGAAAAGGAATCTTTTTAATTCTAATTTGGTAATCTGGAATTTTCAGTGCAATTCGACCAATTGAAATATTTTTTTCCCACTGTAAGTGGTATGGGTCGCGTATTAAATATGCGTGTCATGTCCATTTATTTGGCTTTGTTGTCACCTTCGGCCATGTTGACTTTTCAATCTCGGCGAATGCTCTACGCTGGGGAAATCGCACAAACAAGAACAGAACCAAGGACCAAGGACCAGGGACCAGGACCAGCAAAAGGCGGCAGCACGGACAATCTGGATAATGTTGAAAACATATTTCGAACATCTCCATGAGAGGCCTGTGGCCCGTGAAGTTGATTGAATGGGCCTAGACCACGACCAGACATCTAAAGTGCACACACACGACTTGCTCGGGCGCATCCAATTCCCCCATCAGAAGCAGAAATATATTTTCCAGCCTCCGTCGGCCGCTTAATCAGCATTTGTCAAATGAAAAACCTTTCAGCAGCACCACCTCCTTCACCTCCTCCTCCTCCTGCTCCTGGCCAAAATGACACTGACATTGCGGGGCCTGGCAAATGGCGTTGACTCCTTTTGGCTTTCTCTTTGTGTATATTAGTCTGGGAGGCGGTGTGCGTGTGTGAGAGTGTGGCTGCTTCTTAACAATGACACCAAAATGCCTGGCATTATGCGGGCTGGCTGCTGGCTGCATTGAGTCTAACGTCAACTGTTTCAGTTGACAAATTTGAGCAAAAAGTAAAAATGTCCCAGATCGCAGACAAAGTCATCCCACAAACGACTTTGTGTGCGAGTCAGGGGAGTTTTGGGGGGCTTCCAGGGTTTTCCGGGGGTAGCTTCAGGCGGTTGGCAGGTGATTCGGAAATGCGAATAGCTTGGGCTGCCACCTGGAAAAGCAAACACACAAAGGCAGCACCAGGCGCCAGGTCGAGTGCTTTTACCAATGCGAAGCTGGCAAATTTCCATAAATCATATTAACCCACATTTGACATTACCGCCCCGCCTCGCCTCCCACTCGCCCGCTTTGTTTGCCTAAAAGTTTTCATTTTGCACATTTGGCATAGTTTTTCCTTTTCCTCAACTTTGTGTGCAGCTTCCTTTCTTGTGCAGCCTGCACTTAAAAATTTCCCCCAAAGTAGGTTGTTCCAGGGCCTTCGTTCTTAATGAATATCGTCGAGGCTTTCAAGTTCCTCGCAAAACACAAAGTAAATAATTTAGGCTGAGTGAATATTGATGTACTTTACTTGGGGAGTCGAACACGGAATATCTTTCAAGCTGAGGAGTATTTTAAAATGTTCTACAAACCGAAGACCAAAATTAACTAAATAAATAAATAATTTACTAATTTCGGGGATCGAACTTGTGAGTCTTGTAGAGAAATGAAGGAAACTTTAATTTAAAGTGATACAGTAATTCGTATTTAGGATATCTATAAACGTATACAAACATTTAAATAAATTAGACACGAGTTTTGATTTCAAATGTAAGTTTCAAAACTGACTAAATTATTATACCCTTTTGCAGGCTATTACAATTTCAATCAGAATCTTAAAATTAAATGAAGGAGTCGTTTCCGATCCTATAAACTATGTATATTCTTGATCAGCATCAGAAATAAATTTTTGACATTTTTCCAAAAATTGAAAATTTTATAATTTTATAATTTTATACATCATTAAAATTGCCAAAATTTGACAAAAAATTTAGTCTTTTAAATTTGAAAACTGAGTATGCAGCTTTGTTAATCTACTAAAAATTATCTTAGAACTGCTTTCCGAATTAAAATGAATGAATTTTTGGCTTAGTTATGAGTTTTTTTTAACTATGATTTTTCCTTTTTGCAGTTTCTTATAATTTTAGTCAGAAATTAAAAACAGCATCAACAAACGCAGTATGCAGATTTGTTAGTGCTATAAAAACTTGCACAGAAAAGCTTTCTGAATCAAAATTAATGCTATTTTGGCTTAATTATGATGTTCGGAAAACTCTGATTATTTAAGAAAATTGTCTGCTTTTATACCTTTTTGCAGAGTATAGCTTCAGTCAGAAGATTAAAACGCAGTGAAAGAGTCATTTCCGACCCTATAAACTATATATATTCTTGATCAGAATCAACAGCCCTGTCGTTCTAGCCATGTCCGGTCAAGAAATAAATTTTTGACATTTTTCCGAAAATTGAAAATTTTATAAGGGGTTACATCATTAAAATTGCCAAAATTTAACAAAAAATTGAATCTTTTAAATTTGAAAACTGAGTATGCAGCTTTGTTAATCTACTAAAAATTAGCATAGAACAGCATTCCGAATTAAAATGAATGAATTTTTGGCTTAGTTATGAGTTTTTTTTAACTATGATTTTTGGGAAAAATTGCCTGTTTTTATACCTTTTTGCGGGTTCTTATAATTTTAGTCAGAAACTAAGAACAGCATCAACAAACGCAGTGTGCAGATTTGTTAGTGCTATAAAAACTTGCACAGAAAAGCTTTCCGAATCAAAATTAATGCTATTTTGGCTTAATTATGATGTTCGGAAAACTTTTTTGCAGAGTATAGCTTCAGTCAGAAGATTAAAACGCAGTGAAGGAGTCTTTTGCGACCCTATAAACTATATATATTATTGATCAGCATCAACAGCCCTGTCGTTCTAGCCATGTCCGGTCAAAAAATAAATTTTTGACATTTTTCCGAAAATTGAAAATTTTATAAGGGGTTACATCATTAAAATTGCCAAAATTTGACAAAAAATTGAATCTTTTAAATTTGAAAACTGAGTATGCAGCTTTGTTAATCTACTAAAAATTAGCATAGAACAGCATTCCGAATTAAAATGAATGAATTTTTGGCTTAGTTATGAGTTTTTTTTAGCTATGATTTTTGGGAAAAATTGCCTGTTTTTATACCTTTTTGCAGGTTCTTATAATTTTAGTCAGAAACTAAAAACAGCATCAACAAACGCAGTATGCAGATTTGTTAGTGCTATAAAAACTTGCACAGAAAAGCTTTCCGAATCAAAATTAATTAATGCTATTTTGGCTTAATTATGATGTTCGGAAAACTCAGATTATTTAAGAAAATTGTCTGTTTTTATACCTTTTTGCAGAGTATAGCGTCAGTCAGAAGATTAAAACGCAGTGAAGGAGTCATTTCCGACCCTATAAACTATATATATTCTTGATCAGCATCAACAGCCCTGTCGTTCTAGCCATGTCCGGTCAAGAAATAAATTTTTGACATTTTTCCGAAAATTGAAAATTTTATAAGGGGTTACATCATTAAAATTGCCAAAATTTGACAAAAAATTGAATCTTTTAAATTTGAAAACTGAGTATGCAGCTTTGTTAATCTACTAAAAATTATCTTAGAACTGCTTTCCGAATTAAAATGAATGAATTTTTGGCTTAGTTATGAGTTTTTTTTAACTATGATTTTTGGGAAAAATTGCCTGTTTTTATACCTTTTTGCAGGTTCTTATAATTTTAGTCAGAAACTAAAAACAGCATCAACAAACGCAGTATGCAGATTTGTTAGTGCTATAAAAACTTGCACAGAAAAGCTTTCCGAATCAAAATTAATGCTATTTTGGCTTAATTATGATGTTCGGAAAACTCTGATTATTAAGGAAAATTGTCTGTTTTTATACCTTTTTGCAGAGTATAGCTTCAGTCAGAAGATTAAAACGCAGTGAAGGAGTCATTTCCGACCCTATAAACTATATATATTCTTGATCAGCATCAACAGCCCTGTCGTTCTAGCCATGTCCGGTCAAGAAATAGATTTATGACATTTTTCCGAAAATTGAAAATTTTTTAAAATTGCCAAAATTTGACAAAAAATTGAATCTTTTAAATTTGAAAACTGAGTATGCAGCTTTGTTAATCTACTAAAAATTAGCATAGAACAGCATTCCGAATTAAAATGAATGAATTTTTGGCTTAGTTATGAGTTTTTTTTAGCTATGATTTTTGGGAAAAATTGCCTGTTTTTATACCTTTTTGCAGGTTCTTATAATTTTAGTCAGAAACTAAAAACAGCATCAACAAACGCAGTATGCAGATTTGTTAGTGCTATAAAAACTTGCACAGAAAAGCTTTCCGAATCAAAATTAATTAATGCTATTTTGGCTTAATTATGATGTTCGGAAAACTCTGATTATTTAAGAAAATTGTCTGTTTTTATACCTTTTTGCAGAGTATAGCTTCAGTCAGAAGATTAAAACGCAGTGAAGGAGTCATTTCCGACCCTATAAACTATATATATTCTTGATCAGCATCAACAGCCCTGTCGTTCTAGCCATGTCCGGTCAAGAAATAAATTTTTGACATTTTTCCGAAAATTGAAAATTTTATAAGGGGTTACATCATTAAAATTGCCAAAATTTAACAAAAAATTGAATCTTTTAAATTTGAAAACTGAGTATGCAGCTTTGTTAATCTACTAAAAATTAGCATAGAACAGCATTCCGAATTAAAATGAATGAATTTTTGGCTTAGTTATGAGTTTTTTTTAGCTATGATTTTTGGGAAAAATTGCCTGTTTTTATACCTTTTTGCAGGTTCTTATAATTTTAGTCAGAAACTAAAAACAGCATCAACAAACGCAGTATGCAGATTTGTTAGTGCTATAAAAACTTGCACAGAAAAGCCTTCCGAATCAAAATTAATGCTATTTTGGCTTAATCATGATGTTCGGAAAACTCTGATTATTAAGGAAAATTGTCTGTTTTTATACCTTTTTGCAGAGTATAGCTTCAGTCAGAAGATTAAAACGCAGTGAAGGAGTCATTTCCGACCCTATAAACTATATATATTCTTGATCAGCATCAACAGCCCTGTCGTTCTAGCCATGTCCGGTCAAGAAATAAATTTTTGACATTTTTCCGAAAATTGAAAATTTTATAAGGGGTTACATCATTAAAATTGCCAAAATTTGACAAAAAATTGAATCTTTTAAATTTGAAAACTGAGTATGCAGCTTTGTTAATCTACTAAAAATTAGCATAGAACAGCTTTCCGAATTAAAATTAATGAATTTTTGGCTTAGTTATGAGTTTTTTTTAACTATGATTTTTGGGAAAAATTGCCTGTTTTTATACCTTTTTGCAGGTTCTTATAATTTTAGTCAGAAACTAAAAACAGCATCAACAAACGCAGTATGCAGATTTGTTAGTGCTATAAAAACTTGCACAGAAAAGCTTTCCGAATCAAAATTAATGCTATTTTGGCTTAATTATGATGTTCGGAAAACTCTGATTATTTAAGAAAATTGTCTGTTTTTATACCTTTTTGCAGAGTATAGCTTCAGTCAGAAGATTAAAACGCAGTGAAGGAGTCATTTCCGACCCTATAAACTATATATATTCTTGATCAGCATCAACAGCCCTGTCGTTCTAGCCATGTCCGGTCAAGAAATAAATTTTTGACATTTTTCCGAAAATTGAAAATTTTATAAGGGGTTACATCATTAAAATTGCCAAAATTTGACAAAAAATTGAATCTTTTAAATTTGAAAACTGAGTATGCAGCTTTGTTAATCTACTAAAAATTAGCATAGAACAGCTTTCCGAATTAAAATTAATGAATTTTTGGCTTAGTTATGAGTTTTTTTTAACTATGATTTTTGGGAAAAATTGCCTGTTTTTATACCTTTTTGCAGGTTCTTATAATTTTAGTCAGAAACTAAAAACAGCATCAACAAACGCAGTATGCAGATTTGTTAGTGCTATAAAAACTTGCACAGAAAAGCTTTCCGAATCAAAATTAATTAATGCTATTTTGGCTTAATTATGATGTTCGGAAAACTCTGATTATTTAAGAAAATTGTCTGTTTTTATACCTTTTTGCAGAGTATAGCTTCAGTCAGAAGATTAAAACGCAGTGAAGGAGTCATTTCCGACCCTATAAACTATATATATTCTTGATCAGCATCAACAGCCCTGTCGTTCTAGCCATGTCCGGTCAAGAAATAAATTTTTGACATTTTTCCGAAAATTGAAAATTTTATAAGGGGTTACATCATTAAAATTGCCAAAATTTGACAAAAAATTGAATCTTTTAAATTTGAAAACTGAGTATGCAGCTTTGTTAATCTACTAAAAATTAGCATAGAACAGCTTTCCGAATTAAAATGAATGATTTTTTGGCTTAGTTATGAGTTTTTTTTAACTATGATTTTTGGGAAAAATTGCCTGTTTTTATACCTTTTTGCAGGTTCTTATAATTTTAGTCAGAAACTAAAAACAGCATCAACAAACGCAGTATGCAGATTTGTTAGTGCTATAAAAACTTGCACAGAAAAGCTTTCCGAATCAAAATTAATGCTATTTTGGCTTAATTATGATGTTCGGAAAACTCTGATTATTTAAGGAAAATTGTCTGTTTTTATACCTTTTTGCAGAGTATAGCTTCAGTCAGAAGATTAAAACGCAGTGAAGGAGTCATTTCCGACCCTATAAACTATATATATTCTTGATCAGCATCAACAGCCCTGTCGTTCTAGCCATGTCCGGTCAAGAAATAAATTTTTGACATTTTTCCGAAAATTGAAAATTTTATAAGGGGTTACATCATTAAAATTGCCAAAATTTGACAAAAAATTGAATCTTTTAAATTTGAAAACTGAGTATGCAGCTTTGTTAATCTACTAAAAATTAGCATAGAACAGCTTTCCGAATTAAAATGAATGATTTTTTGGCTTAGTTATGAGTTTTTTTTAACTATGATTTTTGGGAAAAATTGCCTGTTTTTATACCTTTTTGCAGGTTCTTATAATTTTAGTCAGAAACTAAAAACAGCATCAACAAACGCAGTATGCAGATTTGTTAGTGCTATAAAAACTTGCACAGAAAAGCTTTCCGAATCAAAATTAATGCTATTTTGGCTTAATTATGATGTTCGGAAAACTCTGATTATTTAAGAAAATTGTCTGTTTTTATACCTTTTTGCAGAGTATAGCTTCAGTCAGAAGATTAAAACGCAGTGAAGGAGTCATTTCCGACCCTATAAACTATATATATTCTTGATCAGCATCAACAGCCCTGTCGTTCTAGCCATGTCCGGTCAAGAAATAAATTTTTGACATTTTTCCGAAAATTGAAAATTTTATAAGGGGTTACATCATTAAAATTGCCAAAATTTGACAAAAAATTGAATCTTTTAAATTTGAAAACTGAGTATGCAGCTTTGTTAATCTACTAAAAATTAGCATAGAACAGCTTTCCGAATTAAAATTAATGATTTTTTGGGTTAGTTATGAGTTTTTTTTAACTATGATTTTTGGGAAAAATTGCCTGTTTTTATACCTTTTTGCAGGTTCTTATAATTTTAGTCAGAAACTAAAAACAGCATCAACAAACGCAGTATGCAGATTTGTTAGTGCTATAAAAACTTGCACAGAAAAGCTTTCCGAATCAAAATTAATGCTATTTTGGCTTAATTATGATGTTCGGAAAACTCTGATTATTTAAGAAAATTGTCTGTTTTTATACCTTTTTGCAGAGTATAGCTTCAGTCAGAAGATTAAAACGCAGTGAAGGAGTCATTTCCGACCCTATAAACTATATATATTCTTGATCAGCATCAACAGCCCTGTCGTTCTAGCCATGTCCGGTCAAGAAATAAATTTTTGACATTTTTCCGAAAATTGAAAATTTTATAAGGGGTTACATCATTAAAATTGCCAAAATTTGACAAAAAATTGAATCTTTTAAATTTGAAAACTGAGTATGCAGCTTTGTTAATCTACTAAAAATTAGCATAGAACAGCTTTCCGAATTAAAATTAATGAATTTTTGGCTTAGTTATGAGTTTTTTTTTAACTATGATTTTTGGGAAAAATTGCCTGTTTTTATACCTTTTTGCAGGTTCTTATAATTTTAGTCAGAAACTAAAAACAGCATCAACAAACGCAGTATGCAGATTTGTTAGTGCTATAAAAACTTGCACAGAAAAGCTTTCCGAATCAAAATTAATGCTATTTTGGCTTAATTATGATGTTCGGAAAACTCTGATTATTTAAGAAAATTGTCTGTTTTTATACCTTTTTGCAGAGTATAGCTTCAGTCAGAAGATTAAAACGCAGTGAAGGAGTCATTTCCGACCCTATAAACTATATATATTCTTGATCAGCATCAACAGCCCTGTCGTTCTAGCCATGTCCGGTCAAGAAATAAATTTTTGACATTTTTCCGAAAATTGAAAATTTTATAAGGGGTTACATCATTAAAATTGCCAAAATTTGACAAAAAATTGAATCTTTTAAATTTGAAAACTGAGTATGCAGCTTTGTTAATCTACTAAAAATTAGCATAGAACAGCTTTCCGAATTAAAATTAATGAATTTTTGGCTTAGTTATGAGTTTTTTTTAACTATGATTTTTGGGAAAAATTGCCTGTTTTTATACCTTTTTGCAGGTTCTTATAATTTTAGTCCGAAACTAAAAACAGCATCAACAAACGCAGTATGCAGATTTGTTAGTGCTATAAAAACTTGCACAGAAAAGCTTTCCGAATCAAAATTAATGCTATTTTGGCTTAATTATGATGTTCGGAAAACTCTGATTATTTAAGAAAATTGTCTGTTTTTATACCTTTTTGCAGAGTATAGCTTCAGTCAGAAGATTAAAACGCAGTGAAGGAGTCATTTCCGACCCTATAAACTATATATATTCTTGATCAGCATCAACAGCCCTGTCGTTCTAGCCATGTCCGGTCAAGAAATAAATTTTTGACATTTTTCCGAAAATTGAAAATTTTATAAGGGGTTACATCATTAAAATTGCCAAAATTTGACAAAAAATTGAATCTTTTAAATTTGAAAACTGAGTATGCAGCTTTGTTAATCTACTAAAAATTAGCATAGAACAGCTTTCCGAATTAAAATTAATGAATTTTTGGCTTAGTTATGAGTTTTTTTTAACTATGATTTTTGGGAAAAATTGCCTGTTTTTATACCTTTTTGCAGGTTCTTATAATTTTAGTCAGAAACTAAAAACAGCATCAACAAACGCAGTATGCAGATTTGTTAGTGCTATAAAAACTTGCACAGAAAAGCTTTCCGAATCAAAATTAATGCTATTTTGGCTTAATTATGATGTTCGGAAAACTCTGATTATTTAAGAAAATTGTCTGTTTTTATACCTTTTTGCAGAGTATAGCTTCAGTCAGAAGATTAAAACGCAGTGAAGGAGTCATTTCCGACCCTATAAACTATATATATTCTTGATCAGCATCAACAGCCCTGTCGTTCTAGCCATGTCCGGTCAAGAAATAAATTTTTGACATTTTTCCGAAAATTGAAAATTTTATAAGGGGTTACATCATTAAAATTGCCAAAATTTGACAAAAAATTGAATCTTTTAAATTTGAAAACTGAGTATGCAGCTTTGTTAATCTACTAAAAATTAGCATAGAACAGCTTTCCGAATTAAAATTAATGAATTTTTGGCTTAGTTATGAGTTTTTTTTAACTATGATTTTTGGGAAAAATTGCCTGTTTTTATACCTTTTTGCAGGTTCTTATAATTTTAGTCAGAAACTAAAAACAGCATCAACAAACGCAGTATGCAGATTTGTTAGTGCTATAAAAACTTGCACAGAAAAGCTTTCCGAATCAAAATTAATGCTATTTTGGCTTAATTATGATGTTCGGAAAACTCTGATTATTTAAGAAAATTGTCTGTTTTTATACCTTTTTGCAGAGTATAGCTTCAGTTAGAAGATTAAAACGCAGTGAAGGAGTCATTTCCGACCCTATAAACTATATATATTCTTGATCAGCATCAACAGCCCTGTCGTTCTAGCCATGTCCGGTCAAGAAATAAATTTTTGACATTTTTCCGAAAATTGAAAATTTTATAAGGGGTTACATCATTAAAATTGCCAAAATTTGACAAAAAATTGAATCTTTTAAATTTGAAAACTGAGTATGCAGCTTTGTTAATCTACTAAAAATTAGCATAGAACAGCTTTCCGAATTAAAATTAATGAATTTTTGGCTTAGTTATGAGTTTTTTTTAACTATGATTTTTGGGAAAAATTGCCTGTTTTTATACCTTTTTGCAGGTTCTTATAATTTTAGTCAGAAACTAAAAACAGCATCAACAAACGCAGTATGCAGATTTGTTAGTGCTATAAAAACTTGCACAGAAAAGCTTTCCGAATCAAAATTAATGCTATTTTGGCTTAATTATGATGTTCGGAAAACTCTGATTATTTAAGAAAATTGTCTGTTTTTATACCTTTTTGCAGAGTATAGCTTCAGTCAGAAGATTAAAACGCAGTGAAGGAGTCATTTCCGACCCTATAAACTATATATATTCTTGATCAGCATCAACAGCCCTGTCGTTCTAGCCATGTCCGGTCAAGAAATAAATTTTTGACATTTTTCCGAAAATTGAAAATTTTATAAGGGGTTACATCATTAAAATTGCCAAAATTTGACAAAAAATTGAATCTTTTAAATTTGAAAACTGAGTATGCAGCTTTGTTAATCTACTAAAAATTAGCATAGAACAGCTTTCCGAATTAAAATTAATGAATTTTTGGCTTAGTTATGAGTTTTTTTTAACTATGATTTTTGGGAAAAATTGCCTGTTTTTATACCTTTTTGCAGGTTCTTATAATTTTAGTCAGAAACTAAAAACAGCATCAACAAACGCAGTATGCAGATTTGTTAGTGCTATAAAAACTTGCACAGAAAAGCTTTCCGAATCAAAATTAATGCTATTTTGGCTTAATTATGATGTTCGGAAAACTCTGATTATTTAAGAAAATTGTCTGTTTTTATACCTTTTTGCAGAGTATAGCTTCAGTCAGAAGATTAAAACGCAGTGAAGGAGTCATTTCCGACCCTATAAACTATATATATTCTTGATCAGCATCAACAGCCCTGTCGTTCTAGCCATGTCCGGTCAAGAAATAAATTTTTGACATTTTTCCGAAAATTGAAAATTTTATAAGGGGTTACATCATTAAAATTGCCAAAATTTGACAAAAAATTGAATCTTTTAAATTTGAAAACTGAGTATGCAGCTTTGTTAATCTACTAAAAATTAGCATAGAACAGCTTTCCGAATTAAAATTAATGAATTTTTGGCTTAGTTATGAGTTTTTTTTAACTATGATTTTTGGGAAAAATTGCCTGTTTTTATACCTTTTTGCAGGTTCTTATAATTTTAGTCAGAAACTAAAAACAGCATCAACAAACGCAGTATGCAGATTTGTTAGTGCTATAAAAACTTGCACAGAAAAGCTTTCCGAACCAAAATTAATGATATTTTGGCTTAATTATGATGTTCGGAAAACTCTGATTATTTAAGAAAATTGTCTGTTTTTATACCTTTTTGCAGAGTATAGCTTCAGTTAGAAGATTAAAACGCAGTGAAGGAGTCATTTCCGACCCTATAAACTATATATATTCTTGATCAGCATCAACAGCCCTGTCGTTCTAGCCATGTCCGGTCAAGAAATAAATTTTTGACATTTTTCCGAAAATTGAAAATTTTATAAGGGGTTACATCATTAAAATTGCCAAAATTTGACAAAAAATTGAATCTTTTAAATTTGAAAACTGAGTATGCAGCTTTGTTAATCTACTAAAAATTAGCATAGAACAGCTTTCCGAATTAAAATTAATGAATTTTTGGCTTAGTTATGAGTTTTTTTTAACTATGATTTTTGGGAAAAATTGCCTGTTTTTATACCTTTTTGCAGGTTCTTATAATTTTAGTCAGAAACTAAAAACAGCATCAACAAACGCAGTATGCAGATTTGTTAGTGCTATAAAAACTTGCACAGAAAAGCTTTCCGAATCAAAATTAATGCTATTTTGGCTTAATTATGATGTTCGGAAAACTCTGATTATTTAAGAAAATTGTCTGTTTTTATACCTTTTTGCAGAGTATAGCTTCAGTCAGAAGATTAAAACGCAGTGAAGGAGTCATTTCCGACCCTATAAACTATATATATTCTTGATCAGCATCAACAGCCCTGTCGTTCTAGCCATGTCCGGTCAAGAAATAAATTTTTGACATTTTTCCGAAAATTGAAAATTTTATAAGGGGTTACATCATTAAAATTGCCAAAATTTGACAAAAAATTGAATCTTTTAAATTTGAAAACTGAGTATGCAGCTTTGTTAATCTACTAAAAATTAGCATAGAACAGCTTTCCGAATTAAAATTAATGAATTTTTGGCTTAGTTATGAGTTTTTTTTAACTATGATTTTTGGGAAAAATTGCCTGTTTTTATACCTTTTTGCAGGTTCTTATAATTTTAGTCAGAAACTAAAAACAGCATCAACAAACGCAGTATGCAGATTTGTTAGTGCTATAAAAACTTGCACAGAAAAGCTTTCCGAATCAAAATTAATGCTATTTTGGCTTAATTATGATGTTCGGAAAACTCTGATTATTTAAGAAAATTGTCTGTTTTTATACCTTTTTGCAGAGTATAGCTTCAGTCAGAAGATTAAAACGCAGTGAAGGAGTCATTTCCGACCCTATAAACTATATATATTCTTGATCAGCATCAACAGCCCTGTCGTTCTAGCCATGTCCGGTCAAGAAATAAATTTTTGACATTTTTCCGAAAATTGAAAATTTTATAAGGGGTTACATCATTAAAATTGCCAAAATTTGACAAAAAATTGAATCTTTTAAATTTGAAAACTGAGTATGCAGCTTTGTTAATCTACTAAAAATTAGCATAGAACAGCTTTCCGAATTAAAATTAATGAATTTTTGGCTTAGTTATGAGTTTTTTTTAACTATGATTTTTGGGAAAAATTGCCTGTTTTTATACCTTTTTGCAGGTTCTTATAATTTTAGTCAGAAACTAAAAACAGCATCAACAAACGCAGTATGCAGATTTGTTAGTGCTATAAAAACTTGCACAGAAAAGCTTTCCGAACCAAAATTAATGATATTTTTGCTTAATTATGATGTTCGGAAAACTCTGATTATTTAAGAAAATTGTCTGTTTTTATACCTTTTTGCAGAGTATAGCTTCAGTTAGAAGATTAAAACGCAGTGAAGGAGTCATTTCCGACCCTATAAACTATATATATTCTTGATCAGCATCAACAGCCCTGTCGTTCTAGCCATGTCCGGTCAAGAAATAAATTTTTGACATTTTTCCGAAAATTGAAAATTTTATAAGGGGTTACATCATTAAAATTGCCAAAATTTGACAAAAAATTGAATCTTTTAAATTTGAAAACTGAGTATGCAGCTTTGTTAATCTACTAAAAATTAGCATAGAACAGCTTTCCGAATTAAAATTAATGAATTTTTGGCTTAGTTATGAGTTTTTTTTAACTATGATTTTTGGGAAAAATTGCCTGTTTTTATACCTTTTTGCAGGTTCTTATAATTTTAGTCAGAAACTAAAAACAGCATCAACAAACGCAGTATGCAGATTTGTTAGTGCTATAAAAACTTGCACAGAAAAGCTTTCCGAATCAAAATTAATGCTATTTTGGCTTAATTATGATGTTCGGAAAACTCTGATTATTTAAGAAAATTGTCTGTTTTTATACCTTTTTGCAGAGTATAGCTTCAGTCAGAAGATTAAAACGCAGTGAAGGAGTCATTTCCGACCCTATAAACTATATATATTCTTGATCAGCATCAACAGCCCTGTCGTTCTAGCCATGTCCGGTCAAGAAATAAATTTTTGACATTTTTCCGAAAATTGAAAATTTTATAAGGGGTTACATCATTAAAATTGCCAAAATTTGACAAAAAATTGAATCTTTTAAATTTGAAAACTGAGTATGCAGCTTTGTTAATCTACTAAAAATTAGCATAGAACAGCTTTCCGAATTAAAATTAATGAATTTTTGGCTTAGTTATGAGTTTTTTTTAACTATGATTTTTGGGAAAAATTGCCTGTTTTTATACCTTTTTGCAGGTTCTTATAATTTTAGTCAGAAACTAAAAACAGCATCAACAAACGCAGTATGCAGATTTGTTAGTGCTATAAAAACTTGCACAGAAAAGCTTTCCGAATCAAAATTAATGCTATTTTGGCTTAATTATGATGTTCGGAAAACTCTGATTATTTAAGAAAATTGTCTGTTTTTATACCTTTTTGCAGAGTATAGCTTCAGTCAGAAGATTAAAACGCAGTGAAGGAGTCATTTCCGACCCTATAAACTATATATATTCTTGATCAGCATCAACAGCCCTGTCGTTCTAGCCATGTCCGGTCAAGAAATAAATTTTTGACATTTTTCCGAAAATTGAAAATTTTATAAGGGGTTACATCATTAAAATTGCCAAAATTTGACAAAAAATTGAATCTTTTAAATTTGAAAACTGAGTATGCAGCTTTGTTAATCTACTAAAAATTAGCATAGAACAGCTTTCCGAATTAAAATTAATGAATTTTTGGCTTAGTTATGAGTTTTTTTTAACTATGATTTTTGGGAAAAATTGCCTGTTTTTATACCTTTTTGCAGGTTCTTATAATTTTAGTCAGAAACTAAAAACAGCATCAACAAACGCAGTATGCAGATTTGTTAGTGCTATAAAAACTTGCACAGAAAAGCTTTCCGAATCAAAATTAATGCTATTTTGGCTTAATTATGATGTTCGGAAAACTCTGATTATTTAAGAAAATTGTCTGTTTTTATACCTTTTTGCAGAGTATAGCTTCAGTCAGAAGATTAAAACGCAGTGAAGGAGTCATTTCCGACCCTATAAACTATATATATTCTTGATCAGCATCAACAGCCCTGTCGTTCTAGCCATGTCCGGTCAAGAAATAAATTTTTGACATTTTTCCGAAAATTGAAAATTTTATAAGGGGTTACATCATTAAAATTGCCAAAATTTGACAAAAAATTGAATCTTTTAAATTTGAAAACTGAGTATGCAGCTTTGTTAATCTACTAAAAATTAGCATAGAACAGCTTTCCGAATTAAAATTAATGAATTTTTGGCTTAGTTATGAGTTTTTTTTAACTATGATTTTTGGGAAAAATTGCCTGTTTTTATACCTTTTTGCAGGTTCTTATAATTTTAGTCAGAAACTAAAAACAGCATCAACAAACGCAGTATGCAGATTTGTTAGTGCTATAAAAACTTGCACAGAAAAGCTTTCCGAATCAAAATTAATGCTATTTTGGCTTAATTATGATGTTCGGAAAACTCTGATTATTTAAGAAAATTGTCTGTTTTTATACCTTTTTGCAGAGTATAGCTTCAGTCAGAAGATTAAAACGCAGTGAAGGAGTCATTTCCGACCCTATAAACTATATATATTCTTGATCAGCATCAACAGCCCTGTCGTTCTAGCCATGTCCGGTCAAGAAATAAATTTTTGACATTTTTCCGAAAATTGAAAATTTTATAAGGGGTTACATCATTAAAATTGCCAAAATTTGACAAAAAATTGAATCTTTTAAATTTGAAAACTGAGTATGCAGCTTTGTTAATCTACTAAAAATTAGCATAGAACAGCTTTCCGAATTAAAATTAATGAATTTTTGGCTTAGTTATGAGTTTTTTTTAACTATGATTTTTGGGAAAAATTGCCTGTTTTTATACCTTTTTGCAGGTTCTTATAATTTTAGTCAGAAACTAAAAACAGCATCAACAAACGCAGTATGCAGATTTGTTAGTGCTATAAAAACTTGCACAGAAAAGCTTTCCGAATCAAAATTAATGCTATTTTGGCTTAATTATGATGTTCGGAAAACTCTGATTATTTAAGAAAATTGTCTGTTTTTATACCTTTTTGCAGAGTATAGCTTCAGTCAGAAGATTAAAACGCAGTGAAGGAGTCATTTCCGACCCTATAAACTATATATATTCTTGATCAGCATCAACAGCCCTGTCGTTCTAGCCATGTCCGGTCAAGAAATAAATTTTTGACATTTTTCCGAAAATTGAAAATTTTATAAGGGGTTACATCATTAAAATTGCCAAAATTTGACAAAAAATTGAATCTTTTAAATTTGAAAACTGAGTATGCAGCTTTGTTAATCTACTAAAAATTAGCATAGAACAGCTTTCCGAATTAAAATGAATGATTTTTTGGCTTAGTTATGAGTTTTTTTTAACTATGATTTTTGGGAAAAATTGCCTGTTTTTATACCTTTTTGCAGGTTCTTATAATTTTAGTCCGAAACTAAAAACAGCATCAACAAACGCAGTATGCAGATTTGTTAGTGCTATAAAAACTTGCACAGAAAAGCTTTCCGAATCAAAATTAATGCTATTTTGGCTTAATTATGATGTTCGGAAAACTCTGATTATTTAAGAAAATTGTCTGTTTTTATACCTTTTTGCAGAGTATAGCTTCAGTCAGAAGATTAAAACGCAGTGAAGGAGTCATTTCCGACCCTATAAACTATATATATTCTTGATCAGCATCAACAGCCCTGTCGTTCTAGCCATGTCCGGTCAAGAAATAAATTTTTGACATTTTTCCGAAAATTGAAAATTTTATAAGGGGTTACATCATTAAAATTGCCAAAATTTGACAAAAAATTGAATCTTTTAAATTTGAAAACTGAGTATGCAGCTTTGTTAATCTACTAAAAATTAGCATAGAACAGCTTTCCGAATTAAAATTAATGAATTTTTGGCTTAGTTATGAGTTTTTTTTAACTATGATTTTTGGGAAAAATTGCCTGTTTTTATACCTTTTTGCAGGTTCTTATAATTTTAGTCAGAAACTAAAAACAGCATCAACAAACGCAGTATGCAGATTTGTTAGTGCTATAAAAACTTGCACAGAAAAGCTTTCCGAATCAAAATTAATGCTATTTTGGCTTAATTATGATGTTCGGAAAACTCTGATTATTTAAGAAAATTGTCTGTTTTTATACCTTTTTGCAGAGTATAGCTTCAGTCAGAAGATTAAAACGCAGTGAAGGAGTCATTTCCGACCCTATAAACTATATATATTCTTGATCAGCATCAACAGCCCTGTCGTTCTAGCCATGTCCGGTCAAGAAATAAATTTTTGACATTTTTCCGAAAATTGAAAATTTTATAAGGGGTTACATCATTAAAATTGCCAAAATTTGACAAAAAATTGAATCTTTTAAATTTGAAAACTGAGTATGCAGCTTTGTTAATCTACTAAAAATTAGCATAGAACAGCTTTCCGAATTAAAATTAATGAATTTTTGGCTTAGTTATGAGTTTTTTTTAACTATGATTTTTGGGAAAAATTGCCTGTTTTTATACCTTTTTGCAGGTTCTTATAATTTTAGTCAGAAACTAAAAACAGCATCAACAAACGCAGTATGCAGATTTGTTAGTGCTATAAAAACTTGCACAGAAAAGCTTTCCGAATCAAAATTAATGCTATTTTGGCTTAATTATGATGTTCGGAAAACTCTGATTATTTAAGAAAATTGTCTGTTTTTATACCTTTTTGCAGAGTATAGCTTCAGTCAGAAGATTAAAACGCAGTGAAGGAGTCATTTCCGACCCTATAAACTATATATATTCTTGATCAGCATCAACAGCCCTGTCGTTCTAGCCATGTCCGGTCAAGAAATAAATTTTTGACATTTTTCCGAAAATTGAAAATTTTATAAGGGGTTACATCATTAAAATTGCCAAAATTTGACAAAAAATTGAATCTTTTAAATTTGAAAACTGAGTATGCAGCTTTGTTAATCTACTAAAAATTAGCATAGAACAGCTTTCCGAATTAAAATTAATGAATTTTTGGCTTAGTTATGAGTTTTTTTTAACTATGATTTTTGGGAAAAATTGCCTGTTTTTATACCTTTTTGCAGGTTCTTATAATTTTAGTCAGAAACTAAAAACAGCATCAACAAACGCAGTATGCAGATTTGTTAGTGCTATAAAAACTTGCACAGAAAAGCTTTCCGAATCAAAATTAATGCTATTTTGGCTTAATTATGATGTTCGGAAAACTCTGATTATTTAAGAAAATTGTCTGTTTTTATACCTTTTTGCAGAGTATAGCTTCAGTCAGAAGATTAAAACGCAGTGAAGGAGTCATTTCCGACCCTATAAACTATATATATTCTTGATCAGCATGAACAGCCCTGTCGTTCTAGCCATGTCCGGTCAAGAAATAAATTTTTGTAATTTTTCCGAAAATTAAAAATTTTATAAGGGGCTACATCATTAAAATTGCCAAAATTTGACAAAATATTGAATCTTTTAAATTTAAAAACTGAGTATGCAGCTTTGTTAATCTACTAAAAATTAGCATAGAACAGCTTTCCGAATTAAAATGAATGATTTTTTGGCTTAGTTATGAGTTTTTTTTAACTATGATTTTTGGGAAAAATTGCCTGTTTTTATACCTTTTTGCAGGTTCTTATAATTTTAGTCAGAAACTAAAAACAGCATCAACAAACGCAGTATGCAGATTTGTTAGTGCTATAAAAACTTGCACAGAAAAGCTTTCCGAATCAAAATTAATGCTATTTTGGCTTAATTATGATGTTCGGAAAACTCTGATTATTTAAGAAAATTGTCTGTTTTTATACCTTTTTGCAGAGTATAGCTTCAGTCAGAAGATTAAAACGCAGTGAAGGAGTCATTTCCGACCCTATAAACTATATATATTCTTGATCAGCATCAACAGCCCTGTCGTTCTAGCCATGTCCGGTCAAGAAATAAATTTTTGACATTTTTCCGAAAATTGAAAATTTTATAAGGGGTTACATCATTAAAATTGCCAAAATTTGACAAAAAATTGAATCTTTTAAATTTGAAAACTGAGTATGCAGCTTTGTTAATCTACTAAAAATTAGCATAGAACAGCTTTCCGAATTAAAATGAATGATTTTTTGGCTTAGTTATGAGTTTTTTTTAACTATGATTTTTGGGAAAAATTGCCTGTTTTTATACCTTTTTGCAGGTTCTTATAATTTTAGTCAGAAACTAAAAACAGCATCAACAAACGCAGTATGCAGATTTGTTAGTGCTATAAAAACTTGCACAGAAAAGCTTTCCGAATCAAAATTAATGCTATTTTGGCTTAATTATGATGTTCGGAAAACTCTGATTATTTAAGAAAATTGTCTGTTTTTATACCTTTTTGCAGAGTATAGCTTCAGTCAGAAGATTAAAACGCAGTGAAGGAGTCATTTCCGACCCTATAAACTATATATATTCTTGATCAGCATCAACAGCCCTGTCGTTCAAGCCATGTCCGGTCAAGAAATAAATTTTTGACATTTTTCCGAAAATTGAAAATTTTATAAGGGGTTACATCATTAAAATTGCCAAAATTTGACAAAAAATTGAATCTTTTAAATTTGAAAACTGAGTATGCAGCTTTGTTAATCTACTAAAAATTAGCATAGAACAGCTTTCCGAATTAAAATGAATGATTTTTTGGCTTAGTTATGAGTTTTTTTTAACTATGATTTTTGGGAAAAATTGCCTGTTTTTATACCTTTTTGCAGGTTCTTATAATTTTAGTCAGAAACTAAAAACAGCATCAACAAACGCAGTATGCAGATTTGTTAGTGCTATAAAAACTTGCACAGAAAAGCTTTCCGAATCAAAATTAATGCTATTTTGGCTTAATTATGATGTTCGGAAAACTCTGATTATTTAAGAAAATTGTCTGTTTTTATACCTTTTTGCAGAGTATAGCTTCAGTCAGAAGATTAAAACGCAGTGAAGGAGTCATTTCCGACCCTATAAACTATATATATTCTTGATCAGCATCAACAGCCCTGTCGTTCTAGCCATGTCCGGTCAAGAAATAGATTTTTGACATTTTTCCGAAAATTGAAAATTTTATAAGGGGTTACATCATTAAAATTGCCAAAATTTGACAAAAAATTGAATCTTTTAAATTTGAAAACTGAGTATGCAGCTTTGTTAATCTACTAAAAATTATCTTAGAACTGCTTTCCGAATTAAAATGAATGAATTTTTGGCTTAGTTATGAGTTTTTTTTAACTATGATTTTTGGGAAAAATTGCCTGTTTTTATACCTTTTTGCAGGTTCTTATAATTTTAGTCAGAATTTAAAAACAGCATCAACAAACGCAGTATGCAGATTTGTTAGTGCTATAAAAACTTGCACAGAAAAGCTTTCCGAATCAAAATTAATGCTATTTTGGCTTAATTATGATGTTCGGAAAACTCTGATTATTTAAGAAAATTGTCTGTTTTTATACCTTTTTGCAGAGTATAGCTTCAGTCAGAAGATTAAAACGCAGTGAAGGAGTCATTTCCGACCCTATAAACTATATATATTCTTGATCAGCATCAACAGCCCTGTCGTTCTAGCCATGTCCGGTCAAGAAATAAATTTTTGACATTTTTCCGAAAATTGAAAATTTTATAAGGGGTTACATCATTAAAATTGCCAAAATTTGACAAAAAATTGAATCTTTTAAATTTGAAAACTGAGTATGCAGCTTTGTTAATCTACTAAAAATTAGCATAGAACAGCTTTCCGAATTAAAATTAATGAATTTTTGGCTTAGTTATGAGTTTTTTTTAACTATGATTTTTGGGAAAAATTGCCTGTTTTTATACCTTTTTGCAGGTTCTTATAATTTTAGTCAGAAACTAAAAACAGCATCAACAAACGCAGTATGCAGATTTGTTAGTGCTATAAAAACTTGCACAGAAAAGCTTTCCGAATCAAAATTAATGCTATTTTGGCTTAATTATGATGTTCGGAAAACTCTGATTATTTAAGAAAATTGTCTGTTTTTATACCTTTTTGCAGAGTATAGCTTCAGTCAGAAGATTAAAACGCAGTGAAGGAGTCATTTCCGACCCTATAAACTATATATATTCTTGATCAGCATCAACAGCCCTGTCGTTCTAGCCATGTCCGGTCAAGAAATAAATTTTTGACATTTTTCCGAAAATTGAAAATTTTATAAGGGGTTACATCATTAAAATTGCCAAAATTTGACAAAAAATTGAATCTTTTAAATTTGAAAACTGAGTATGCAGCTTTGTTAATCTACTAAAAATTATCATAGAACTGCTTTCCGAATTAAAATTAATGAATTTTTGGCTTAGTTATGAGTTTTTTTTAACTATGATTTTTGGGAAAAATTGCCTGTTTTTATACCTTTTTGCAGGTTCTTATAATTTTAGTCAGAAACTAAAAACAGCATCAACAAACGCAGTATGCAGATTTGTTAGTGCTATAAAAACTTGCACAGAAAAGCTTTCCGAATCAAAATTAATGCTATTTTGGCTTAATTATGATGTTCGGAAAACTCTGATTATTTAAGAAAATTGTCTGTTTTTATACCTTTTTGCAGAGTATAGCTTCAGTCAGAAGATTAAAACGCAGTGAAGGAGTCATTTCCGACCCTATAAACTATATATATTCTTGATCAGCATCAACAGCCCTGTCGTTCTAGCCATGTCCGGTCAAGAAATAAATTTTTGACATTTTTCCGAAAATTGAAAATTTTATAAGGGGTTACATCATTAAAATTGCCAAAATTTGACAAAAAATTGAATCTTTTAAATTTGAAAACTGAGTATGCAGCTTTGTTAATCTACTAAAAATTAGCATAGAACAGCTTTCCGAATTAAAATTAATGAATTTTTGGCTTAGTTATGAGTTTTTTTTAACTATGATTTTTGGGAAAAATTGCCTGTTTTTATACCTTTTTGCAGGTTCTTATAATTTTAGTCAGAAACTAAAAACAGCATCAACAAACGCAGTATGCAGATTTGTTAGTGCTATAAAAACTTGCACAGAAAAGCTTTCCGAATCAAAATTAATGCTATTTTGGCTTAATTATGATGTTCGGAAAACTCTGATTATTTAAGAAAATTGTCTGTTTTTATACCTTTTTGCAGAGTATAGCTTCAGTCAGAAGATTAAAACGCAGTGAAGGAGTCATTTCCGACCCTATAAACTATATATATTCTTGATCAGCATCAACAGCCCTGTCGTTCTAGCCATGTCCGGTCAAGAAATAAATTTTTGACATTTTTCCGAAAATTGAAAATTTTATAAGGGGTTACATCATTAAAATTGCCAAAATTTGACAAAAAATTGAATCTTTTAAATTTGAAAACTGAGTATGCAGCTTTGTTAATCTACTAAAAATTAGCATAGAACAGCTTTCCGAATTAAAATTAATGAATTTTTGGCTTAGTTATGAGTTTTTTTTAACTATGATTTTTGGGAAAAATTGCCTGTTTTTATACCTTTTTGCAGGTTCTTATAATTTTAGTCAGAAACTAAAAACAGCATCAACAAACGCAGTATGCAGATTTGTTAGTGCTATAAAAACTTGCACAGAAAAGCTTTCCGAATCAAAATTAATGCTATTTTGGCTTAATTATGATGTTCGGAAAACTCTGATTATTTAAGAAAATTGTCTGTTTTTATACCTTTTTGCAGAGTATAGCTTCAGTCAGAAGATTAAAACGCAGTGAAGGAGTCATTTCCGACCCTATAAACTATATATATTCTTGATCAGCATCAACAGCCCTGTCGTTCTAGCCATGTCCGGTCAAGAAATAAATTTTTGACATTTTTCCGAAAATTGAAAATTTTATAAGGGGTTACATCATTAAAATTGCCAAAATTTGACAAAAAATTGAATCTTTTAAATTTGAAAACTGAGTATGCAGCTTTGTTAATCTACTAAAAATTAGCATAGAACAGCTTTCCGAATTAAAATTAATGAATTTTTGGCTTAGTTATGAGTTTTTTTTAACTATGATTTTTGGGAAAAATTGCCTGTTTTTATACCTTTTTGCAGGTTCTTATAATTTTAGTCAGAAACTAAAAACAGCATCAACAAACGCAGTATGCAGATTTGTTAGTGCTATAAAAACTTGCACAGAAAAGCTTTCCGAATCAAAATTAATGCTATTTTGGCTTAATTATGATGTTCGGAAAACTCTGATTATTTAAGAAAATTGTCTGTTTTTATACCTTTTTGCAGAGTATAGCTTCAGTCAGAAGATTAAAACGCAGTGAAGGAGTCATTTCCGACCCTATAAACTATATATATTCTTGATCAGCATCAACAGCCCTGTCGTTCTAGCCATGTCCGGTCAAGAAATAAATTTTTGACATTTTTCCGAAAATTGAAAATTTTATAAGGGGTTACATCATTAAAATTGCCAAAATTTGACAAAAAATTGAATCTTTTAAATTTGAAAACTGAGTATGCAGCTTTGTTAATCTACTAAAAATTAGCATAGAACAGCTTTCCGAATTAAAATTAATGAATTTTTGGCTTAGTTATGAGTTTTTTTTAACTATGATTTTTGGGAAAAATTGCCTGTTTTTATACCTTTTTGCAGGTTCTTATAATTTTAGTCAGAAACTAAAAACAGCATCAACAAACGCAGTATGCAGATTTGTTAGTGCTATAAAAACTTGCACAGAAAAGCTTTCCGAATCAAAATTAATGCTATTTTGGCTTAATTATGATGTTCGGAAAACTCTGATTATTTAAGAAAATTGTCTGTTTTTATACCTTTTTGCAGAGTATAGCTTCAGTCAGAAGATTAAAACGCAGTGAAGGAGTCATTTCCGACCCTATAAACTATATATATTCTTGATCAGCATCAACAGCCCTGTCGTTCTAGCCATGTCCGGTCAAGAAATAAATTTTTGACATTTTTCCGAAAATTGAAAATTTTATAAGGGGTTACATCATTAAAATTGCCAAAATTTGACAAAAAATTGAATCTTTTAAATTTGAAAACTGAGTATGCAGCTTTGTTAATCTACTAAAAATTAGCATAGAACAGCTTTCCGAATTAAAATTAATGAATTTTTGGCTTAGTTATGAGTTTTTTTTAACTATGATTTTTGGGAAAAATTGCCTGTTTTTATACCTTTTTGCAGGTTCTTATAATTTTAGTCAGAAACTAAAAACAGCATCAACAAACGCAGTATGCAGATTTGTTAGTGCTATAAAAACTTGCACAGAAAAGCTTTCCGAATCAAAATTAATGCTATTTTGGCTTAATTATGATTTTCGGAAAAATCTGATTATTTAAGAAAATTGTCTGTTTTTATACCTTTTTGCAGAGTATAGCTTCAGTCAGAAGATTAAAACGCAGTGAAGGAGTCATTTCCGACCCTATAAACTATATATATTCTTGATCAGCATCAACAGCCCTGTCGTTCTAGCCATGTCCGGTCAAGAAATAAATTTTTGACATTTTTCCGAAAATTGAAAATTTTATAAGGGGTTACATCATTAAAATTGCCAAAATTTGACAAAAAATTGAATCTTTTAAATTTGAAAACTGAGTATGCAGCTTTGTTAATCTACTAAAAATTAGCATAGAACAGCTTTCCGAATTAAAATTAATGAATTTTTGGCTTAGTTATGAGTTTTTTTTAACTATGATTTTTGGGAGAAATTGCCTGTTTTTATACCTTTTTGCAGGTTCTTATAATTTTAGTCAGAAACTAAAAACAGCATCAACAAACGCAGTATGCAGATTTGTTAGTGCTATAAAAACTTGCACAGAAAAGCTTTCCGAATCAAAATTAATGCTATTTTGGCTTAATTATGATGTTCGGAAAACTCTGATTATTTAAGAAAATTGTCTGTTTTTATACCTTTTTGCAGAGTATAGCTTCAGTCAGAAGATTAAAACGCAGTGAAGGAGTCATTTCCGACCCTATAAACTATATATATTCTTGATCAGCATCAACAGCCCTGTCGTTCTAGCCATGTCCGGTCAAGAAATAAATTTTTGACATTTTTCCGAAAATTGAAAATTTTATAAGGGGTTACATCATTAAAATTGCCAAAATTTGACAAAAAATTGAATCTTTTAAATTTGAAAACTGAGTATGCAGCTTTGTTAATCTACTAAAAATTAGCATAGAACAGCTTTCCGAATTAAAATTAATGAATTTTTGGCTTAGTTATGAGTTTTTTTTAACTATGATTTTTGGGAAAAATTGCCTGTTTTTATACCTTTTTGCAGGTTCTTATAATTTTAGTCAGAAACTAAAAACAGCATCAACAAACGCAGTATGCAGATTTGTTAGTGCTATAAAAACTTGCACAGAAAAGCTTTCCGAATCAAAATTAATGCTATTTTGGCTTAATTATGATGTTCGGAAAACTCTGATTATTTAAGAAAATTGTCTGTTTTTATACCTTTTTGCAGAGTATAGCTTCAGTCAGAAGATTAAATCGCAGTGAAGGAGTCATTTCCGACCCTATAAACTATATATATTCTTGATCAGCATCAACAGCCCTGTCGTTCTAGCCATGTCCGGTCAAGAAATAAATTTTTGACATTTTTCCGAAAATTTAAAATTTTATAAGGGGTTACATCATTAAAATTGCCAAAATTTGACAAAAAATTGAATCTTTTAAATTTGAAAACTGAGTATGCAGCTTTGTTAATCTACTAAAAATTAGCATAGAACAGCTTTCCGAATTAAAATTAATGAATTTTTGGCTTAGTTATGAGTTTTTTTTTAACTATGATTTTTGGGATAAATTGCCTCTTTTTATACCCTTTTGCAGGTTCTTATAATTTTAGTCAGAAACTAAAAACAGCATCAACAAACGCAGTATGCAGATTTGTTAGTGCTATAAAAACTTGCACAGAAAAGCTTTCCGAATCAAAATTAATGCTATTTTGGCTTAATTATGATGTTCGGAAAACTCTGATTATTTAAGAAAATTGTCTGTTTTTATACCTTTTTGCAGAGTATAGCTTCAGTCAGAAGATTAAAACGCAGTGAAGGAGTCATTTCCGACCCTATAAACTATATATATTCTTGATCAGCATCAACAGCCCTGTCGTTCTAGCCATGTCCGGTCAAGAAATAAATTTTTGACATTTTTCCGAAAATTGAAAATTTTATAAGGGGTTACATCATTAAAATTGCCAAAATTTGACAAAAAATTGAATCTTTTAAATTTGAAAACTGAGTATGCAGCTTTGTTAATCTACTAAAAATTAGCATAGAACAGCTTTCCGAATTAAAATTAATGAATTTTTGGCTTAGTTATGAGTTTTTTTTAACTATGATTTTTGGGAAAAATTGCCTGTTTTTATACCTTTTTGCAGGTTCTTATAATTTTAGTCAGAAACTAAAAACAGCATCAACAAACGCAGTATGCAGATTTGTTAGTGCTATAAAAACTTGCACAGAAAAGCTTTCCGAATCAAAATTAATGCTATTTTGGCTTAATTATGATGTTCGGAAAACTCTGATTATTTAAGAAAATTGTCTGTTTTTATACCTTTTTGCAGAGTATAGCTTCAGTCAGAAGATTAAAACGCAGTGAAGGAGTCATTTCCGACCCTATAAACTATATATATTCTTGATCAGCATCAACAGCCCTGTCGTTCTAGCCATGTCCGGTCAAGAAATAAATTTTTGACATTTTTCCGAAAATTTAAAATTTTTTAAGGGGTTACATCGTTAAAATTGCCAAAATTTGACAAAAAATTGAATCTTTTAAATTTGAAAACTGAGTATGCAGCTTTGTTAATCTACTAAAAATTATCTTAGAACTGCTTTCCGAATTAAAATGAATGAATTTTTGGCTTAGTTATGAGTTTTTTTTAACTATGATTTTTGGGAAAAATTGCCTGTTTTTATACCCTTTTGCAGTTTCTTATAATTTTAGTCAGAAATTAAAAACAGCATCAACAAACGCAGTATGCAGATTTGTCAGTGCTATAAAAACTAGCACAGAAAAGCTTTCCGAATCAAAATTAATGCTATTTTGGCTTAATTATGATGTTCGGAAAACTCTGATTATTTAAGAAAATTGTCTGTTTTTATACCTTTTTGCAGAGTATAGCTTCAGTTAGAAGATTAAAACGCAGTGAAGGAGTCATTTCCGACCCTATAAACTATATATATTCTTGATCAGCATCAACAGCCCTGTCGTTCTAGCCATGTCCGGTCAAGAAATAAATTTTTGACATTTTTCCGAAAATTGAAAATTTTATAAGGGGTTACATCATTAAAATTGCCAAAATTTGACAGAAAATTGAATCTTTTAAATTTGAAAACTGAGTATGCAGCTTTGTTAATCTACTAAAAATTAGCATAGAACAGCTTTCCGAATTAAAATTAATGAATTTTTGGCTTAGTTATGAGTTTTTTTTAACTATGATTTTTGGGAAAAATTGCCTGTTTTTATACCTTTTTGCAGGTTCTTATAATTTTAGTCAGAAACTAAAAACAGCATCAACAAACGCAGTATGCAGATTTGTTAGTGCTATAAAAACTTGCACAGAAAAGCTTTCCGAATCAAAATTAATGCTATTTTGGCTTAATTATGATGTTCGGAAAACTCTGATTATTTAAGAAAATTGTCTGTTTTTATACCTTTTTGCAGAGTATAGCTTCAGTCAGAAGATTAAAACGCAGTGAAGGAGTCATTTCCGACCCTATAAACTATATATATTCTTGATCAGCATCAACAGCCCTGTCGTTCTAGCCATGTCCGGTCAAGAAATAAATTTTTGACATTTTTCCGAAAATTGAAAATTTTATAAGGGGTTACATCATTAAAATTGCCAAAATTTGACAAAAAATTGAATCTTTTAAATTTGAAAACTGAGTATGCAGCTTTGTTAATCTACTAAAAATTATCATAGAACTGCTTTCCGAATTAAAATGAATGAATTTTTGGCTTAGTTATGAGTTTTTTTTAACTATGATTTTTGGGAAAAATTGCCTGTTTTTATACCCTTTTGCAGTTTCTTATAATTTTAGTCAGAAATTAAAAACAGCATCAACAAACGCAGTATGCAGATTTGTCAGTGCTATAAAAACTAGCACAGAAAAGCTTTCCGAATCAAAATTAATGCTATTTTGGCTTAATTATGATTTTCGGAAAAATCTGATTATTTAAGAAAATTGTCTGTTTTTATACCTTTTTGCAGAGTATAGCTTCAGTCAGAAGATTAAAACGCAGTGAAGGAGTCATTTCCGACCCTATAAACTATATATATTCTTGATCAGCATCAACAGCCCTGTCGTTCTAGCCATGTCCGGTCAAGAAATAAATTTTTGACATTTTTCCGAAAATTGAAAATTTTATAAGGGGTTACATCATTAAAATTGCCAAAATTTGACAGAAAATTGAATCTTTTAAATTTGAAAACTGAGTATGCAGCTTTGTTAATCTACTAAAAATTAGCATAGAACAGCTTTCCGAATTAAAATTAATGAATTTTTGGCTTAGTTATGAGTTTTTTTTAACTATGATTTTTGGGAAAAATTGCCTGTTTTTATACCTTTTTGCAGGTTCTTATAATTTTAGTCAGAAACTAAAAACAGCATCAACAAACGCAGTATGCAGATTTGTTAGTGCTATAAAAACTTGCACAGAAAAGCTTTCCGAATCAAAATTAATGCTATTTTGGCTTAATTATGATGTTCGGAAAACTCTGATTATTTAAGAAAATTGTCTGTTTTTATACCTTTTTGCAGAGTATAGCTTCAGTCAGAAGATTAAAACGCAGTGAAGGAGTCATTTCCGACCCTATAAACTATATATATTCTTGATCAGCATCAACAGCCCTGTCGTTCTAGCCATGTCCGGTCAAGAAATAAATTTTTGACAGTTTTCCGAAAATTGAAAATTTTATAAGGGGTTACATCATTAAAATTGCCAAAATTTGACAAAAAATTGAATCTTTTAAATTTGAAAACTGAGTATGCAGCTTTGTTAATCTACTAAAAATTATCTTAGAACTGCTTTCCGAATTAAAATGAATGAATTTTTGGCTTAGTTATGAGTTTTTTTTAACTATGATTTTTGGGAAAAATTGCCTGTTTTTATACCTTTTTGCAGGTTCTTATAATTTTAGTCAGAAACTAAAAACAGCATCAACAAACGCAGTATGCAGATTTGTTAGTGCTATAAAAACTTGCACAGAAAAGCTTTCCGAATCAAAATTAATGCTATTTTGGCTTAATCATGATGTTCGGAAAACTCTGATTATTTAAGAAAATTGTCTGTTTTTATACCTTTTTGCAGAGTATAGCTTCAGTCAGAAGATTAAAACGCAGTGAAGGAGTCATTTCCGACCCTATAAACTATATATATTCTTGATCAGCATCAACAGCCCTGTCGTTCTAGCCATGTCCGGTCAAGAAATAAATTTTTGACATTTTTCCGAAAATTGAAAATTTTATAAGGGGTTACATCATTAAAATTGCCAAAATTTGACAGAAAATTGAATCTTTTAAATTTGAAAACTGAGTATGCAGCTTTGTTAATCTACTAAAAATTAGCATAGAACAGCTTTCCGAATTAAAATGAATGAATTTTTGGCTTAGTTATGAGTTTTTTTTAACTATGATTTTTGGGAAAAATTGCCTGTTTTTATACCTTTTTGCAGGTTCTTATAATTTTAGTCAGAAACTAAAAACAGCATCAACAAACGCAGTATGCAGATTTGTTAGTGCTATAAAAACTTGCACAGAAAAGCTTTCCGAATCAAAATTAATGCTATTTTGGCTTAATTATGATGTTCGGAAAACTCTGATTATTTAAGAAAATTGTCTGTTTTTATACCTTTTTGCAGAGTATAGCTTCAGTCAGAAGATTAAAACGCAGTGAAGGAGTCATTTCCGACCCTATAAACTATATATATTCTTGATCAGCATCAACAGCCCTGTCGTTCTAGCCATGTCCGGTCAAGAAAAAAATTTTTGACATTTTTCCGAAAATTGAAAATTGTATAAGGGGTTACATCATTAAAATTGCCAAAATTTGACAGAAAATTGAATCTTTTAAATTTGAAAACTGAGTATGCAGCTTTGTTAATCTACTAAAAATTAGCATAGAACAGCTTTCCGAATTAAAATGAATGAATTTGTGGCTTAGTTATGAGTTTTTTTTAACTATGATTTTTGGGAAAAATTGCCTGTTTTTATACCTTTTTGCAGGTTCTTATAATTTTAGTCAGAAACTAAAAACAGCATCAACAAACGCAGTATGCAGATTTGTTAGTGCTATAAAAACTTGCACAGAAAAGCTTTCCGAATCAAAATTAATGCTATTTTGGCTTAATTATGATGTTCGGAAAACTCTGATTATTTAAGAAAATTGTCTGTTTTTATACCTTTTTGCAGAGTATAGCTTCAGTCAGAAGATTAAAACGCAGTGAAGGAGTCATTTCCGACCCTATAAACTATATATATTCTTGATCAGCATCAACAGCCCTGTCGTTCTAGCCATGTCCGGTCAAGAAATAAATTTTTGACATTTTTCCGAAAATTTAAAATTTTATAAGGGGTTACATCATTAAAATTGCCAAAATTTGACAGAAAATTGAATCTTTTAAATTTGAAAACTGAGTATGCAGCTTTGTTAATCTACTAAAAATTAACATAGAACAGCTTTCCGAATTAAAATGAATGAATTTTTGGCTTAGTTATGAGTTTTTTTAACTATGATTTTTGGGAAAAATTGCCTGTTTTTATACCCTTTTGCAGTTTCTTATAATTTTAGTCAGAAATTAAAAACAGCATCAACAAACGCAGTATGCAGATTTGTCAGTGCTATAAAAACTAGCACAGAAAAGCTTTCCGAATCAAAATTAATGCTATTTTGGCTTAATTATGATGTTCGGAAAACTCTGATTATTAAGAAAAATTGTCTGTTTTTATACCTTTTTGCAGAGTATAGCTTCAGTCAGAAGATTAAAACGCAGTGAAGGAGTCATTTCCGACCCTATAAACTATATATATTCTTGATCAGCATCAACAGCCCTGTCGTTCTAGCCATGTCCGGTCAAGAAATAAATTTTTGACATTTTTCCGAAAATTGAAAATTTTATAAGGGGTTACATCATTAAAATTGCCAAAATTTGACAGAAAATTGAATCTTTTAAATTTGAAAACTGAGTATGCAGCTTTGTTAATCTACTAAAAATTAGCATAGAACAGCTTTCCGAATTAAAATGAATGAATTTTTTGCTTAGTTATGAGTTTTTTTTAACTATGATTTTTGGGAAAAATTGCCTGTTTTTATACCCTTTTGCAGTTTCTTATAATTTTAGTCAGAAATTAAAAACAGCATCAACAAACGCAGTATGCAGATTTGTCAGTGCTATAAAAACTAGCACAGAAAAGCTTTCCGAATCAAAATTAATGCTATTTTGGCTTAATTATGATGTTCGGAAAACTCTGATTATTTAAGAAAATTGTCTGTTTTTATACCTTTTTGCAGAGTATAGCTTCAGTCAGAAGATTAAAACGCAGTGAAGGAGTCATTTCCGACCCTATAAACTATATATATTCTTGATCAGCATCAACAGCCCTGTCGTTCTAGCCATGTCCGGTCAAGAAATACATTTTTGACATTTTTCCGAAAATTGAAAATTTTATAAGGGGTTACATCATTAAAATTGCCAAAATTTGACAGAAAATTGAATCTTTTAAATTTGAAAACTGAGTATGCAGCTTTGTTAATCTACTAAAAATTAGCATAGAACAGCTTTCCGAATTAAAATGAATGAATTTGTGGCTTAGTTATGAGTTTTTTTTAACTATGATTTTTGGGAAAAATTGCCTGTTTTTATACCTTTTTGCAGGTTCTTATAATTTTAGTCAGAAACTAAAAACAGCATCAACAAACGCAGTATGCAGATTTGTTAGTGCTATAAAAACTTGCACAGAAAAGCTTTCCGAATCAAAATTAATGCTATTTTGGCTTAATTATGATGTTCGGAAAACTCTGATTATTTAAGAAAATTGTCTGTTTTTATACCTTTTTGCAGAGTATAGCTTCAGTCAGAAGATTAAAACGCAGTGAAGGAGTCATTTCCGACCCTATAAACTATATATATTCTTGATCAGCATCAACAGCCCTGTCGTTCTAGCCATGTCCGGTCAAGAAATAAATTTTTGACATTTTTCCGAAAATTGAAAATTTTATAAGGGGTTACATCATTAAAATTGCCAAAATTTGACAGAAAATTGAATCTTTTAAATTTGAAAACTGAGCTTTGTTAATCTACTAAAAATTATCATAGAACTGCTTTCCGAATTAAAATTAATGAATTTTTGGCTTACTTATGAGTTTTTTTTAACTATGATTTTTGGGAAAAATTGCCTGTTTTTATACCTTTTTGCAGGTTCTTATAATTTTAGTCAGAAACTAAAAACAGCATCAACAAACGCAGTATGCAGATTTGTCAGTGCTATAAAAACTAGCACAGAATAGCTTTCCGAATCAAAATTAATGCTATTTTGGCTTAATTATGATGTTCGGAAAACTCTGATTATTTAAGAAAATTGTCTGTTTTTATACCTTTTTGCAGAGTATAGCTTCAGTCAGAGGATTAAAACGCAGTGAAGGAGTCATTTCCGACCATATAAACCTATTTGAACGCATTGGAAAATCTTCGCTTTAACACAAAATTTGGTATATCTAGAGGTATATTTGAGGTACTCGAGATTAATGCATTTTTTGCTTATTTGTAATCGATTCGCATTCAAACCCACGATCCTAACTAACTGTTAAATAACTCTTCAATTCAAATTCAACAATGAATTTGTTTTGGAATTTACCTCCTTTACCTACCATAAACATAAGCAAATACAAGCAAGGGTATTTCGAGTTGAAGAACTTTCCATCTTAAGGAATTGCTACAGATACCTAGTAAATATAGATAAATCTTCACATATGCACTTATATGCTACGTAAAGACCCAAAATAAAATGTTCTTTATACCACCGTAAGCCGCCGTGCATATTGTGGTTAAGGCATTCGACCCCTGACCCATTCTAATTAAGGCCCCAAACGAAATGGTAAAATTTTACATGCCCCAGGCTTCGGCTGTTCTCTATCCGAATAAATCATTTTTATAGCTTGCACTTAAAATACCATTTTGTTGCAATAAAGTCGCAATAGTAAAACACGAACCTCTGGGAGAGTATGGCCCATACTGACCTCGAGTCTTGACCAAAAAAAAGGACTTGGAGCCGCAGGCGGGGGCCTCCTAATTGAGTCGGGATGTCTTCCAGCCGTACTAGTCGTTAGTTTTAATTTTCGTTTCGGGATGATCTGATCCTGAGAGAAATCTAGCTGCAGCCACTTGGCAGAGCTGTAATTATGCAATCACTTTTTGGCGTGGCCCCCGCCGAAACGAACTGCTCGCATGTCCGCCTTGCCGCTCACAGAATTTGCAGACCTCCTTCCGGCCTTGCGGCATTACAAATTGCCGCCATACGCGAGGTAATGCCTTGCTATTTGTACGAAATGCTAATAAGATTAATTTCCATTTTATTTTTATGAGGCCTCGCTTGCTTTGCGTCGCATTAAATCCATTTTTCAACAGACTCGCGTGCCGTCGCCCAAGTGAATGCGCCTGAGTAATGTTGACGACGAACCACGAGCTCCGAGTACCGAGAATGCTCCACATCTGTGACCAGGACGAGTAGCAACGACTAGGCTAAGGCCAGCTCCCAATTAGGATAATCGGTGGCGGGAAATGTTAATTTAAATGTGAATGATTGTGGCTCTGTTTTTGGCTTCGTTTGTTTTTCCGCCGCCGATTGTTGCTCCGAACTCGCAGCACTTCCGTGCTGCCCCTTTGCGTGCCGGAGTACATGTGTTCGGGGGCGCGGAACTGGCGGCGATTGTGTAACCGCTTGGCTAAGCTTGATTCCAAAGTGGATTCTCTCGTGACAAGAGGCCGTGCCCGGAGGAGCATTGATTGAGTGGCGTCCGAGCCGGCAGCCGGGGCGAGAGATGAGAGAAGCTACATGATCTGGCGGGACTCCACTCATTTGAGGAAGATTTCTCGCTCTCGCTGGTTCATCTTGCACCAGGCTCTGGCGGCTTTCTTGACTATTTCTGACTCTGTGATTCCCCTGTGCCGGTTTCTGAGTCGCCTAAAGAACTCACGGAACCCTGATGAGGGGGGTTCCTGATGCGGTTTTGCCTTCGGCTTGACTGCTTTTCTTCGCTTATTGGTTTTGCTCACTTGGTTTCTCTTCACCGCTGTTGGAGTGGATTTTGTTTTGGTTCGACACTTGTTGGCAGGCGCCTTGACCTTGAGCTTGGCCATAGGTGGTTCGACATATTGGGAGCGCATTTTATACCCAAAAGAGTTGGGGTGGCGAGGGTACTGTAAATGGAGGTTACAAGATACAAGATACAAGAGTGATTTGATTTCTCACTCACCATTTGGGCGTAGCTCATTTGCTGCTCCGGCGTGAAGCTGCACCACATCCGGGTGGCACATTGGATGGCATCGTTGGGAAGCATCTCGGTGTGGAGCAAGCCATAGGTACAAAGGAAGTTATTGTACGCGGCGATGGCCTCCATGGAGTTTGCTTGCTCTCCAAAAACGTTACCCATCATTCTGCCTTACGCGTAATACGTTTATAAAATTACTAAAATTTAATTATGGTTTTTTTTATACTTGGAATTTTGTGAACGCTTCATAAAACGTGTAAAAGTAACTGAAATTTGTGACAAGTAATGTGGCAGTTAATGCTCTGAAAAAATTATAGTATGACTCTGATACTGTGCCTTAAGCACACTTAATTTATAATGCCTTGCTCCAGACTTTTAGCAGATATTCCAGGAAAACTATGTACATTGTTGGCCTTTTCATAATTAAAGAGCTTCCTGCAACAAACACCGTTGATTGGAAGCGGGCTTCCCCGACCCCCCGTCCTAGCCCAAATCTTATCGCTTGGCTAACGAACTAACGCCATTAGCCAACGCGGCCAGGGCGACAACCAGCGGCTACGTAATAAAAAAAGAAAAGGCCAACAACCCACCATTAGGACTCGCATTGGGGGAGAATGGGAAGAAGGTGAAGCCTAATGAAATTCCATGGAAACATGTTCTCGCCTGATAAGGAACCATTGGTCAATTGGCCCACTGCTGGCTGGGTCCCTGGCCACCGGACGGCATGCAAGCCACCTCGAAATGTGCACCCCACAGGCAACATCGCGGAAGCGAGCGTGACGCGGTACGCAAAACGCGAACGCGAACGCCACACGAAATATGAAAAACTGCAGAGGCGAAAAGTCAATGTCATTTGCAATGCAGCGCAGTAAATTATTTTACATGGCCGACTTAAGGCCCATCCGAGTCCGGGAGAGAGTCGGTGAGGCTTTAAAACAAAAGTCGGAGGCAGGATGAGCCTCACTTTCAGCAAGCTGCAAGCCACCGGAGCGACACCAGATTGCAATGGAATAGCACACTGGAGAAAACTAAGACGATAAGATACTACATCTAATATCTAATCGTTTAATTGAATATGTTCCCTAAAACATTTGCAATAGTCTTATTATTCATTTGTTCGGTCGTAGAATTTCCTACAATTTCCTTCTAATAAGCTGTGCGTTTTGATAGTACATTTTTCTGATAGTGTACATCAACGCGCTTAAGAACATTGCCGCTGCGCCTGTCCCAACTTTCTGGCATTTATCTCTGTGAAAAGAAATCGCTCAACGCCCGGCGCACGACACCAGGCGCAGGGATGCTGGGGGACTCTTTGTTTTATCCAAGTTTTGGTGGCTGGAGGAGATCTGGAGGAGGGACTGGCAGCCACCACAGAGGAGCGTTTCCGTCGCGGATTCCTGCTCCTCATGCCTTGCAACGCCTCATCTTTTGGCTTTGTGTATGCAAACAAAGTACGAGATAAACTTTTGTTCTGCCTGAACTTTGTCGCGGCCGGCTGTTCGAGGCTTCTGCTCCTGCTCCTGGTCCTCGTCCTGCTCCTCCTCCAGGTCCTGCAGCTGCCGTTGTCGCATTATAATTCCCGGTTTTGTCCGCGCTTTATGAAAATGAGTTAAACATAATACAAATCTCTGGGGCAAGTTTAGAAAAATTGTTTTTAAATTTGTGCCAGCACCGGTTCTTGGTTTCATTTTCATTTTCCTTGTCGGCATTGGCTTGGGCTCTGCCTGTGGCTCTGCTTTATGTCACACGCGCGGCGACGGAATTGAAAATGGCAGGAACAATATGTCATTAGAATATAAATTGAAATTGACGGTCCAACTTGTTTGCCTTTCTTTCTTTTTTGGCACGCAGACAGGGGAACTGTCATTGGTTTTGCATGTTGCAGGTTGATTAAAAAACTATATAGGAGGAGCACTGAGTACTCACGTGCCGCACGCAGGCCGAGGCGAAAATTATACGCCTTGGATGTCGGGACTTTGGGGGAATTCTGGAGGAGCCGGAGCCGGAGCAGGAGCAGGAGCAGGAGCTGAAGGACGGAGGGGTGGCGAGTGGTAGCCATAGACATACTTTTCCAATTTACCATCAACATCGCTGGAGCGGGCTGTGCAAAATGAGCCACTCAAAGCAATCAGGCAGACACATCTCCGCCGCCCCACCCAATCACTCAGCAACAGCCCCGGACTCACCGCCGGTTCCCGATCCGGATCCGGATCCAAGACGGGCCGGGCAGATTTCGTCCCGTTCCGCAATCCTCACCAGCCATCAGCGCCATGAATTATGCAAATCTCTTGTGGCCAACTCAACGCAAAAGTGAGGGCACCGGCCGAGCTGGGAAAAAATCAAACAAAATCGATTGATGTACAAATTTTTCTTAGCATCCGCAAACAATTTTCTCCGAAGGAGCCGCCTGCCTTTTGATTTGTGCGTCAATGACAGGCGGAGATGGGGATGTGGATGTGGATCTGGAGGGAGATGAGAGTGGGAGTGGGATGTTGTCCTGCCGTCTACTCTTGGCGGCCTACTCCTAAATTATGTAGATTTGTTTTAGCATAATGCCTGTGCAGGGGTGTTGTGTGCTTTATGTGTGTGTGTATTCGGGAGGAGCCGAGCCGGGATCCTACAGAGATTTCTCTCGGCTGCAACGTTTTAAACCGCCATTAAGTTTCCTCCATAAATATCAGGCTGCCCCGCCCGGAAGAATTATGTAAATTTGTTTGGTCACAACACAGCCGCTCCCGCAGCTTCACTGCTCCACTCCGTACGCATTTCATTGAATTATTGTGCGTTGCCCGGGCAACTGAAGATGGGAACAGGACACGGAGAGCTGGCAAGGACTCACAAGACTGGCCTTTTCGACACATCGCTTCCGGTTGCCATAGTTGGCGCCGTGCGGTTGCCTTTGTTCCGGACAATATATGGAATTCTTAAGTTTCCTCTGTTTGCCCCAGCTAATTTAATTTATTTGCATTCTCTGCACAATTTGGCTTGATTCGACGGACATTCCTTTTCATTGGGCAGCATCAACTTTTGTCGAAACTCTTGCATTTTTAGCAATAACTGTTGGAGAAATCAAATCAGCTGAAAATTAATTTAATTCGCACTTGAACGGCAAACTTTTTACCGCCATGTAGCTTTATGATTTGCTAGCGTTTTATTCTTTTGCCGAATGTTGGTTGGGGAAAAAAAAGAAAGAGTCGAGAAAATGCTGCCGCTGCCGTCGAGCTGCAAAATTTTAATTATAAAAGTTTGGATTCCGCTCGCCATGACGCCTTGACTGAATGGCTGACTGGCTGACTGGCTCGGTCCTCCTCCTGTCTGCGGAATCGCAACTGTTGGGGTATTAGTACCGCTCGGTAGCTCCGTAGCTTCGCAGCACTGCACTTTGCCAATTTCACCAATATTAATTATGATTTCATTTTCGTTAGTTAACAGTTTCTCCCAGCGATTCTTTATTGCTTCTGCGAGTTGTGAGTCCTTTTGAAATGAATACCAATGGCAGCCGGCGAGCGAGGAGGATGCGCAGAGCAGGGACGCGGAGTTTCCTTGTGGGGCAACTTAATTAATTTTACATTGCTTCGAGTGCACTGCTCGCTCGCTGGCTGTCAGAAAAGTGTTCAAATGATAAACGAGCTAATTAATATGCGCCAAAAGTTGTCCCGGGGGCCAACTGGCCAAAGCCAATGCAAATAGCTGGAAATGGTCGCTTGTGGCTTTCCAATTATGCGATATGATTTGCGAAAAAATCCCTAGCATATTTCGCTTTTCCCCTTCGAATCTCCATTTTTCCTTTACCATTTACCATTTACTTTTCAGCATTTTCCCTTTTCCGCACACCCAGACAGGCAGGCTCGGTTCAACGACACAATTTTCATTAAAATTCATGTGCAATATATTGAGACTTGCATGCATAATGGTCACTAAGTTTGCAGTTACTGTTGGTAACTGCAAAACTTGAAGGGGGCGTCAAGTGAGCTCCGCCCAGGGCTCCGACCCAATCCCCGACGCACTGCGACATGCAAATGGCGACGTGGGCAGCGACAACTGGCAAACCAGTAACTGGCATCCGGACATCCTCTTCGCCCCCATCCAAATGAAACTCCTGGCATTCAGCCCTCGGCCCTCGGCCCTCGGCCCTCGGCTCAAGTAGTTTGTGCGTCCTGTGAAATTTCATGCATAAACTTTTGCGAAATGCAAAACTTTTAATAATTTAAACCGTGCACGTATGTCCCCACGTCCGATGTCCTTCTCCGTTGGTCATCGCTGGAAGTGGGCTTAGAAGGACTCCGGGCTCCGGGCTCCAAAAAGAAGTCAAAAAATCGACAAAAGACCTGGTCCATCGATGATTATGTATTTTTTGTTGCTGAAAGTTTGCTCTGGTCGTCGTCACAAAGGAAGTGACACATTTACCATAAATTGCAAACTCAAGGCTTGAGCTCAAGGAGGAGCTCTCCAGGATGTAATGAGAGCCCTTCGGGGGGGAAATGAAAATACATTTGCATAGTTTAGTTTACATCTAATGCTTTATTTTATTTTTGAATAGTTTAGGGTTTCTTATGCGCATTAATCATACAATTAGCATCGTACTATGTGTAGTTAGTAATTAATGAATTCACTTTTAATGACGCTATTTCTGGTTTATCTGAATTATACTCATGTGTGTGTAGGTTCCGCGTCTGTCTGTGTCTGTATAATCTGCATAATGCATACGACTCCTCCTTCCGCATTCAACTGGCTATGTAAGGTACACACATACACATTTATGTAGATAAATTGTAACGCTTTTGCTTGAGATTTATTTCTGTTTTTGGTTTCAGTTTCGGTTTCGGTTTTTGGCTTCGTTCGACATGCTAAGTACAGGATTTGTAGACGAGTTCGAGGGGCCGCGGCCTATAAAATATACAAGTGAGAGCGCTGACCTCTATTGTTTGTGTGCCCTAAATGAAACAGTACGGACTCGACTCGGGTCGTACGTACAATTGGAAAGGTGCAAAAGCTGATAAAATGCCTGCTCTGGGTTTCTGTAACACTCAATAAGTACCGTATTTATCATGTATTTACAGGTGACACTCGTGCCGCTAAATATGTATGCAAAATTCAGATTCAGATTCAAATACTCCGACTCATATTCCGAATGACTGGGGACTAGCTGAGATCCGATCGCTCCCCCGCTCTTGGTGGTACAACATGTTTGCTTACGTCCTAGTTTACATCGAAAAACATTACATTGAATTGCTGTTACGTTATGTTATGCTTTACTGGTTACTGGTGCGCTTATTAACTAAAATATAACTACACCTGCAAGGAATGGCAGTGGAACGAAATATGGAATCGAAATGGACATCAAATCTGAACGCAAAAGTGGCAAATACTTTACATACTAACATCCTGCGGTGTGTGTGTGGTTTTCGTGTTTTTTTTTTTTTCTTTCTGCCTCAATATTTTGTTATTTATGGTTTCGTTTGCAACTAAATAATATCACTATATAATGTTTGCTTAATTTACATACACATCCTGCGTCGGGCACGGAGCCCCCGACCTTTTATGAAGTAAAATGCAGTTCACATTCAGATATCTAATGCTTATTTACATGACCTAGTTCGAGTGGCTTATTCTACCGTGGGTATGGGGGTATGGAGATGGTTGGGTTTGGGTTTGGATTTGGATTTCGATAGTGGATTTGCATTCTCAAATTGCAATTTCCATTAACCATCTTCCGGTCTGATGTTGGTTTCTGCGTGTGTGCTAATTTATTCGTGGACAAACACTTAAAAAATTATGTACATGGGTTTAATTTTCATTTTATTTCCCTCACTCCACTCCATCATCGTGCTTTTTCAATTAACTCGCTTCTAATGTGATGCATTCGCTCTGCTCTTTGGTTATTTCTCCGACTGACCGGAAAAAGGAACACAATTTAAGGTAAAATGATCAAAAATCCTCTTGAAATAGCCAAACTAGCTGTGAACTTTGTTTCTCTTGACTTCTTCTGTATCTTACAGCTCATATCGTTGGTTTTTGTGCTTCCCCGCCAGTCTGCTGGTGTGTTTGTGAGCGTCTCCGGAGGAGTGTCCAGTGCTGTGACTGCTCGTCCTCCTCGTGCCGATCCTCTCCTGCCGAGTTAACCGCTTATCCCAGGCCCAGGCGGCGTCTGTCGAACTGACAATTACTCAAGGCCAGGACGAGCAGCAGGGCAGAGTGCAGGAGCAGGCTCTGGGGCAAGGACCCTGGCGGACTGGCGACGGCACCACTGTTGCTACGCGACTTGGAGCTGGCCACGACCTCTGCGTCCTCGGGGCCAATGTCCACGTTGTTGCTGGCGACGATAAATTGAAATATATCGCTGACCTGCGGGGGTGAGATTGGAGAAGGGAAGGCGGGTAAGGCGGCAAGGTTGAGTACGGAAAAGTGGCACAAAATCAAGATTAAGTAGCCGCCCTGTCGCACCGAGCGCAACTAGATTTATGCCGGCTTTTCGGCATCATCAGTCCCAGTTTCAGATCCCAAACTCACCTCGTTCCAACCGTAGCGATTCTTGGCCTGCACAATCGCCTCGTAGTAAGCGCCAGGATGCAGATTCTTAATGGTGTAGGACATGATGTGTGTCAGGGGTTCCGAGGCCGGCCGATGCTCCGGGGTGAGGATAAAGTCGTGCCACCTGCCCGGCTGCTGGAACGAATCGTTCATCTGGACGGGACGGGAGGCGTACATGAAAGGAAGAGATAAGGGAGAAGGCGAAGAAGAGCCAAATTAAGTGCCGGCTTCCACCATTGACAGTATTCCTTTGGTTGCTTAATTAATTTCATGTCCTGTGGGCGGAAACCAAATGATTTCCGCTGCGAGCGCCCGATCAAGTTATGACAGCTATCACATCAATTAAGCCTCCACCGCGCGTCGGAGGCCACTCGTTCGCCAGCCCCGGCGGAAAGTCCTCCTCCAATAATTGCACTTCAATGGCGTAGGATAAAAACACAGAAATTATCCTCCGCACAGGACCAGGCCACTGCAGTTTGACATTCATCGTCAAGTGTGCGTGAGTTGAAATCTCATTAAATTTACCGCACCCCGCCTCATCTGATCCGATTGCGAGCCGCCTGAAGTCGCAATTAAGCGACATTTTCATGTGTCTACCTGTCTACCTGGATATTAAAAATCACTTTTGTCTATCTATCTACTATGTATACTCTCTATCCCCCAACCTCGATCCGCCTACTTTCCTTTATTTCCCTTCATAATTGCTTCGTTTTCAGTTTTTTGTGATCTTCTTTTTGTGCGAAATTTTTCGGTGCTCGATTTTTTAGACCTCTCGCTGAATGTAATTTTAATCACGTGCTTCATTAGTGAGCACCGTGTTCCCGAAGACAAGGCGCATCGTCAAGGTATCGGATTGCCTTTCATGGCATCCATGGGGCGTGGAGCAGTGCTCGTTCCATTGTCTAGATGCCAGTCTGGCGGGATCCGGCTTTGTGCATATTTTACAATTAATTAATTGAATGTACTCCTTTCATATCGGATTCCCAGTGGCTTCCCGCCCCTCTTCCCTCTTGTTCCCTCTGTTCCTCTCTCTCTCGTAAACTTACCAGCACTCGACGGTAGAGCAGACGCACCTCCTCCAGCGGCGGGTAGCTATCGATTTTCCAGGTCAGATTGTAACTGTCCGGCGAGCGACCCCACTTGGGTGAGTAGAACTCGGCAGGTCCCGGGCGTCCAGAGAGCTCCATATACTTGCGGGATCGTCCCAGTGAATTGTCTGCCACGCAGCTGAAAGTGATTTCTCATTAGCATAAAAATATATATAGCAAATGTATATTATGCCTAAAGAACTCGCGACTTAAATGGTTAATTGGCTTAATTGGCTCTTGGTTTTTGGGTTTTGGCATTTATTTATGCTTGTTAATTTCTGGTCGCGTCATGTTTTCCCGGCAATCACTTTGCATGGCCAGAAACGTAATTTCCTTTTAATTTTGCATTACACTCTGTCGACATTACTCATACGCCATGCCTCCATCCATCCGCCCCGTTGGCCCGCATCGACCTGGCAGCCGGCAAGTGGCTGGCTGGCTGGCTGGTTGGTGGCAAGCCAACTGAACTCGACTCAACTAATCCAAACACGTCGACACGTCGTGTGCACAAAAGCCACTCACTGTGGGTGGCTGCCAGGTGGTTGGGAGCTCCCACTGGACTCCACCACCCCCTCCATGGAAGACGGCTAAAACTTTGTGCATGAAATGTTGTGTCAACATGGCGAAACTTCCGCTTCTTTAATATGTTTCAGACAGATTGACATTGATGTGGAAAACTTGTTTGTCCGCAAAATGGGTGGGACACGCCCCGCACAGACAATTCCCCAAAGCCGGACGTGGAGCCCTTCTAAGGACCCGCACTATATATATATAGGAAATATATAGCAAATAAAGCAGCGGACCCGGGACTGAGACAAGTGGGAACTTTGAACTGCTAACTGGCTGGCAAAAAAGTGAAATAAGTTGTAGCAAAAGTTGCCAAATTGACTAAATCAACGCTGGCCGACAAAGTTCATTGTGCGCCACAAGTTGGCTCCATCTCCTGGCGAATCGAAGTTCACCTGGATTTCCCCAGGACTCTTACCTGTAGTTGCCAAAGTCCTCCTGCTGGATGTGGCGTATGGTGAGCGTGTGCCGGTTGGCCCTGGTGTTCATGATGCGTCTGTCGGTCGATTGGATCGGAAATGAGTTCTGGTACCAGGACACCTGCAGCGTGAAGATGGCAAAACGGGGGCAAGTGCCCGGGATTAGCTTGGATACATGTCAATGTCGGTGTGACGTCGATGATGATGATGGTGATGATGATGATGGTGATGATGATGAAGAGCATGCCGGAGGAGTGCAGCCGGGACTGCAACTAATAAATTCAACTCAAAATTTGACCCACTTGCACAGCAAGTTCTTCCTGCCTCATTTCAAACCGAAACGGAACGAAAGTTGGCCAAATAAAAATGGCATTAATTTGCCCCGGCAAGAAATCGGTAAAAGAAATTGCAAGCAATACTACAAAACATGAACGAACAACGACGCAGGACACAACACAACGAAACAGAAAGGACTGCAACTGAACAGAATAGAACAGGGCGGAATAAACGAAAAGCTGAATAACTGAAAAACAGGAAAAAGTGACCTGAAAACAAAGTTCTCTTGCATAAAGCAGGCCAGCAGGCAGGATAGCTCCTGGAGCTCCTCCTTCTCCTCTGCCGCCCGTAATCTTAATAATCTAAAAATCCACCAAAAAATAACAAAAACTATCCGGACACAATGGAACGAATGGAACGGTGCATTCAAAGAGCCAACAAACCGTTGCGACTGGATCAGCGTAAACAATGCAAACGAGTTTCGCCTCGAATCCTTCGCCCGAGTGTATCCACGACTTCTCCACTTGTATATCCGGGGGATCTGCAGCGCCAGCCAGGACGTGGATACAGAGATACCCGGGCATCCGTCACGATGTTGAGTTGCATGATGGAGAGTTGGCCAAGACAAAGACACGGCCGGCCAGAATGAAAGCGAAAACGGGAACGAGAACGAGAACGAGAAGAGGGTAAGAGGATGGAATTTAGCACATGAAAGCAATCTGATTACAGTCAAAAATCAATTTATATACAGTTGCTAAGACTTCCGCTTGGTCTCGGCTTACGGCTCTTTTCTCTCTTTGCATTTCAACGATTCCCGCCCCAAATTGTTTCTACTTCTTTTTTTTCTTGTACCTCCGGCATTTGTCTATATCGAATCGGTGGCACCGCATTGTTGCATGCACCTAGTTCGCGTATCTGGCATCTGCACAGCAGTTCCTGGAATCCTGCTGCCGTCAATAGCTTCAGAGCACTGATTTACGAGTCCTGTGAGAGGAGAATGACTTAAAACACTTTGCGCCGTCTTTGGAATTTTGTTAGGTTTTTTTAATCAGTTTTTCAGTTGCTCAATAGATGCTCTATTCTTTTCTTAGAGATTAATGAAGGACTCAAAGGACTCGCATTTAAAATATAAATCTATATTATTACTACCCATCATTTTGGTGTATTATTAAGCCATTTGGACACATTTCTTAGTATAAGTTATATATTTTTTGCATATACTTACACAGGACATCCAGCCTCATGTCGACTGTCACAGGATCGCCCACACCATTGTCGGCGGTACACTGATAGACGCCCGCCTGCTGACGCTCCAGCTTCTCCAGGGTCAATATGGGTCCATCGCCGATCCTTGCCGTTGACTTGTTAGCGCCGCTCTGCAAGGACAAGGGAATACATGGGGCTGGAGTAGTCTGTGACGCTTTGTAAATAAAGTGGCAACAAATTGAATCAATCGGAGATAGCTTCTGGCTTGGGAAAAAATGATGTCGGCGAGAGTGCAAGTAGCAAATGTCAAAAGACAAATGCTGTTGGCAAAGCGAAAAAGTATGGAGACGAAATGAAACGAAACAAAACCCAAATGAAGACATCTTTCCGACGAAAAACTCGCTCCGCCTTCACTGGGGTCCGGGGCAGAGGGCAGAGGACACGGGCCAAAAGCCAAGTTGCACAAATATTGGATGTGGAGCATGCAAAACTGGATGTAAACACAGACATCGAAGCGAGTCTCAAAGGGCCAAAAGAGGCGTTGTAGCAAGGCATCTTTCTGGCTGCGAGCGTCTTTTCTTTGGCAACCGGCTTGGCTTGGTGGGGTTTTCCAGGATCTCTGGCTCTGGCCTGGGCCAAGTAACGCCCAGGGGGAACACGTGTCAACGTGAGCTCCAAAGACAGCCCAAAACACGACGGAAACGCTGGGCCAGATTGAAATGGAATGGGGTGACATGGCACTCCTCTTTTGGTGAGCAGGTGCAGAAACAGTAGGAATCTCCTGGATGGAGGCGGTTCTAACTCATCGTACCTGCCTAGGAGCAAACAAATCGAACGGAAATGTCAAATGCGCCAAAGTGCAGTAATGCAAACGAGACTTTTACCCAAAATGTGGAAGCCCTGACATGGACATATAAGGTGCACAGACATTCGTGGAGTCCCCTGCAACGACACTTGCTTTATTGCAAGTTTGTTTGCCGATGGAAGTAAAAGTCACACTGGAAATAAAATGGGTGTATTACCATTTAAACTTATGAATTAATGCAACTCAAAAAAGATAAAGAGAAGTTAGTCTACCTTTGCAGTTTGTTAGTCCTAAAAATTTCTAAAATTAAATCTTTCTTCAGCTCCTTATATTATCTAATAAATAAAAATCAAGATAATAATCCCAGTATGTACTAAATTTCTCCATGTTTAGCCCCTTTGTGTGTGTGCCTGTGTGCTCTCTGTGCGAGTGACACTGACAGTGTCTGGGTCACCTTCCGGTTGCCAGCTGGCATGCCTGCTCCCCCGGAGCAAAGCTATCTGTTGGGTAGCATACTTTTGTGGGTCTATGAATCGCATTAATTACGCCTTGACTACACACAGCAAAGGCCTGGCTCCCTTCGCTACCGAACGGCAACCTGCAATCTCTGCCACCTTTGGAAGTTGCTGTCGCTGACAGTGATTTAGTGTAAATTCTCTGGCCTCGAATCAATGCCAGATTCAGAGTCAGAACCTATGTAGATCCTCTGCCGAATATATATGTTAGTCGTCGTGCTCTACACAAAGCGTAATGGGAAACTGATGTATTGGGGGACCGCTCGCTGTGTTTCTGCTGTGCTGCTCCAGTTGGCAAGTGGATGAAGTTCTCGAAATTAGCAGCGAGAACTAATTGCCACCGACTCGCATCGCATCCACATTTGCAAGTCATATAAGTCGGCATGAATTCCCGAGCTGCCTTCTCCTGCCTCCTCGTCTGCTCCTGCTCCTTCTCCTGCTCTCAGTTTTGGGCCCACTTTGGCCCACTTTGAATAGCTGGGAAATATGTTATCCCTTTGTTGCCTCATGCGTAAAATTATGTGTTTGTTGAATTCATAATTGCCTCCCATTACAGCCACATGCCGCAATCGTAGATGCTGCCGCCTTGCGATTTATCATTTCACTTTTTGTTTGCTCGCCTGTTTGTCGAGGCGAGGGGAGAATGTGTTGAAAACTTTGAGTGATGGGATATTTTGTTGATTTATAATACAAACAAACGAACACACGCATTCGTCGTATCTACGACTTTAATGTAAGCGCATCAGTTTTAATTAATAAGCAACTTGGGCAGAGCCTTAAAAGGGGCCCATGAAAAAAGCCGAGACGAAACTTTTCCCGTAGGATACCAAATTCTGAGAAGTGGCCAAGCTAAAGAGCTTAAAAGCGAGCGAACTCTGGCCAAGCGAAACTGAAACTGAAGCTGAAGTGAAAGTGAAATCTGAAGGGGAAAGTGCTTAACAACTGACCCCACGCAGCTTACTGGTAAGCACGGACAGCCCGCTGGGAGGGAACGCGATTTAAATTTACATAACGATGCGAAACAGTTGCGAGAATTAAATTCAATTAAACTAAATGAAATTCACTTAAATGGCATTGGAAAGAGAGCGGAAAAGCGGAGTGAAACAAACCTTCTTGGTCCAGTAAATGGATGGCACTGGATTACCGGATCCCTTGCACTCCAGCGTAATGGGTCCTCCTTTCCTCGCCTGCAACTGGCCGGATGTGGGTATGGCCCGGACGCTAGGTGGCACTGTGGAAAGAGAGGAATTTCGATTCAAATCGGTGGCTAATTGATGCACTGCGGCACACTTGTCAAATGTAAATCCGTGCCAGTCATACTGTGCCAACATGTCGACGCTTACTCACCCAATATCTCAACTGTGTGCACTTGATCACGATTTATTTTGTCACTGATTTGACAAACATAATCCCCGGCGTCTTGGGGCTCCAAATCGGATATCTCTAAATTATAACCATCTATCAGTCTTACGCGCTCATCCCGTGTAACCATAATGTTGGAGGCAGTGAGCACATTTGGTCCCCGTCGCCACAGAAGGACGAAATTGCCTGAAAGATACAGATACATATACAGATACAGATAGAGATAGAGATGGAGATAGGGAGAGGTCCTATGTATAAGCAGATGAAAAATATAGAGTGAAATGTGTCTTCTCGTTGCCTGCAAAATTTATTGTAAAATGCCGCAATATAAACATGAAGCATTTTGCTACCAGCGTAGACATATACTTTCAGCTGTCACTGCGGGGCCAGGCAAAGTTCCAGGCAAGCAGAAATAGTTTTCGTCCTGTGGATACACATATCTGTATCCTGCCATCTCGGGTCCGGCGTCTCGCCCTCGTTCTGCAGATTCAGTTCTGTTTGTCTATCCGGAGGAGGTTCTGCTGCTGGTGCTGTTGTTTTCATCTATTTTTTAGTATGTTTGCTCATATAAATGACATAATTTCGCAGATGTTGCTGGCATAATTCTTTTGCTTTTTTATTCTTTGCATATTTTATACCGCTTTAGTTTTTGTCCCTGTATTGCCTTCGGTCTGGCCGCCTTTGTTGTTGTCGTCGCCGCCGCAAAAAGGCAAACGAGAATTTGCTAAATGAGATTAAGTGGCGTATAATATGTTTATTTATTTTGTGTGCTTAAGTTCTGAATGAGCCGGAGAGCATCGGTCCGCAGCTCCTCCGCTCCGCCGGCCTCGAACAATTTATGAACTTGTATTTATTATGGAAATATTAAAAAAATAAACGTGGAAAAGCGCCGCACGGACATATTATACGTTATATGTACGTGCTATAAAACCGAAATCAGAGTTATGTAAACACGACGTCGACGACGTTTACCCAGTGTAAGGGGGTGTGTGGAAAGGGGGCGTGGCAACCCCGCCCCTGCCTCTGCCCCATTCGTCCTTCCGTGCGCCTGGCTGGTCTGGGCAGCGCTTGTTGGAATATGATTTTCAGCATTCGAAATATGAAATTTTAATGAAATGTTTTTATTTTTCCTGACCTCCGCTGCTCCGCATCACTGACCCCCGCAGTGTGAAGTTGTGTGTGCTTTTAAATGTGTGATATAGTCGCCAGCTGACATTTTCCTGACCTTAAGCTGCCATTAAATAATCACGGCTTAAAATAATGCATTATTAATGGCGCTTTTTAAAATGCATACGTGTATCCATAATGAGAGTGTTCAGTCAGCTTCCGGTTATTAATGGAATGCAAGGGAAATGCTTCCAGCTTCAAATGTAAATAACAAGCCTAAAAGTTGTAACAAAGACAAGGCTCCTCCTTCTCCAATCAACTCCAGGAAAAAAAGACCCCAATTCCGGAAGCTTAAACTCGAGCAATCATCGTTTTATTGCGCTCGATTATTATTGAATCGAGTCGAGTCGAGTCGAGAGTCGAGTCCTGCGGAGCAATTGCCCGGCACTTTTGTGGGATGATTGTGCGGACGGGTGGGCAGGTGGTGGCGGTGGAGGATTTTATTTTGATTTCATATTAGTCCTTGCCAGACCGGGTCCTGCATTTTATTAGAGTCTAATGGCTGTATATTGATATTGCGGAGAGCGGGAATGAGAATGCTATAAAAATTTCATTTTATTGCGCCGTCAATTTCGACATATGAATTTTTGTACGGAAGTTAAAAGAGCCCTCGCATAATTTTTTGGGTCGACTCTATCTTACATAAGCCGTCCCCTGCAGATGGGTTTCAATTGCCAAATGAGTGGCCACCCGAGCTAGCCCCCCACTTTGACCCTTTTCAATAGACCTTAGGTGAAAGCAATTTGGTAAGTCAATAGGTTGCGGGAGGGCCAGCACAATCTACAGGCCAATGGAAATCCAATTTATAACTGCGCTCAATATATGTATATATTGACCGCCGTTTTTGTCTGCCATTCACCGGGCGCCAACATGACGTATACGTATTGGATTCGCACATATGTGTCGCTTGTAGCATGCAGCATGTAGCATGTAGCATGTCGCGAAAGGCAATCAATGAACGGCTTCATAGACCATTTGATACTTAATTTCTTTTATTGGATTAAGGGCTTGGTCCCGCCAAGCGCTCTCTGCTGTTTCAGCTTGACCTCGCCAGCGGCTCTCGGTGCATGAAAGCTGCAATCAAACCCTCGCCATGTCAGCCGTCGTTAAAAGCTGAACCGGATTGATGACAGTGCTGCAAAAAAGTACTCGTCCACCCCCAGACAGAGGGGCAGCGAGTGGAAAGTGCATCGGGGAGAATGTCGCGGAAGCCTTGTAAATCACTTCCTACTCCTCTGTTTGATTATTTAGCACACAAAACTTTAAGAGTACTTTGAATTTAATTGCCACAAAGATGAAACTATTTGAAATAGCACAGAAGTAAAGGGAATTATACATCTCAAAAGAACTTTAAATCCGAGCTTAAGGCGCAGATTGAAAATCCGTGTTGAGCTGTGGCTGAGTCAGCCTCAGAAAAAGTCGAAACATCAGGCGTTAATGGGAAATCATTGCACTTTAATGTGTCGGCAAGTGAATCGAATTAAATGAAAATATTTTCCGAAAAAAGGAATTCCATTTAAACCAAACATACACAAATGGAAACACACACGGGGCACTGATAAAAAAGAAGTTACATTCACATCTAAACTATACTATAAATAAGTAAAAGAGAATATAATATTAAGTCTTTAACTTTCATATATTTAACTAAATTGAGTGAAGAAAAGAATACAAAATCCCAATCAAATCTATCCCCTTGTTATAAATATTACTCCCATTTTGTGACCTTGTTTCAATGTATATATGTACCCTTAGGGTCCTTGTTTATATTCGATTGTTTTAATAAAAAAATAAAAAAGAATTTAATAATTTTTGTATCGTGTAGCATCCATTTGAGCTGCATTGGCTTTCCCCTGCCCCGGAAAGCGGGGAAAACTTTGACTGATGTCAATCCAGGCGATTTCGTGCATTCTGCGCAGACTGTCGTCGTTGCCATCAATGTGCAATTTATTTTCATTTGCTGCGAACGGTTAATTGCATTTTATTTATTGGCTTGTCAACAGCAGTTGCAATTTAAACTTTTCTCCTTGTGCCCCGCTCAACTGGGTCAAAATTAAAGCAGTCGCAGCGATAATGACGCGTCGCGCTCGGGAAAGCCATCAGCTCGGTCAATATTAGTTGAAATTGTTTAGTCCGGGTAAATATTCAGCTGGCCTTTAATTGATTAAAATTCGATTTTCCCCCCTGTCCTGTTCTGCTCCACATTATCCGCGATGTTTCTTCCTGCTGCCACAGGACACGTCCACGACCTGCTACCAGCTAGCTCCACCCAGGATATTGATGGAAGTTCTGGCGGCACTTAGCGAAATAATGAACTTAGTTGGCCGGCAAACACGATTTTACCGAGGCTGCTAAGTGCTTGCCTCAAAGTGTCCTTTAACCTGAAGTTCAACGACTTTCAGTGAACTGCTAGAGTGGAATTCTTTTTAATTAAAATATGCACATGCTAGGCAATCAAATTCCATGACATTGTTTGATATTTTTCGTATCTACTTCAAACGCAGAGCTAATTGAAGTGGATGCAAGACATTTATGCCATTTCTGCTGCATATTTTAATGCGAATCTAAATCCCATCTCAAACAGCAACCGTTCATGCATCCATGGGCAATCAAATGTCATTTTATTTGCAGTCCAGCCGAGCTGCATTCACGCATGGATTGCATTTAGTTTGCCATTTGATTGCCAGACCGGATCGAAAGTCGAAATCTATAAACTGGTGGCGAATCGAGTACGGAGAACCGAGCGCCGGGAATAGGATCCGGACACTAAACTCCATTTGGCCGTGACAAGCGGCTGCCGACGTTAATCAGCCAAATTTATTTGCTACCAATATGTGTGAGGTTGCATATTTGCCCAGCCGATTTATAAATGCGAAGGGAAAAATGTGTCGATGCGTATGGTTTATGCTGGCCAGGGCCAAAACGACAATCTGCTGACAGCTGTTGGTTGGCCAAATGTTGTCGCCATTGCCGTTTGTTGTTGCTGTTGTCGCACTCGAATATTAAATTTATGTGAAGTGACATTTTGCCTAAACACATTTGCATATATTTTGCATAATTTGAGCCGCCGTCTCTCATCGAAAATATTATTATTATTGTTCGGCCAGCGCGTGTATTTTTATGATCGCATTTTCACATCGAAGCACCAATAACGCCGGATTAATTATACCCCCAACATCGAACTCACCTAGATTCTCCACCTGGCAGGGCAGGACGAGTGTGTCCCCGACGACGGCGCGATAGGTGTGTCCGCGGGACAGGAAACGTGGCTGGGGGGCGATCAACGATGAGGGGGCGGCCTGTTGCGATTGCTGAACGTTGCTCATCGAACGGCTGTTGCCACCTGTAAATGAAACAAAGCGGGAAAGGTGGAAAAATGATTAGTTTGAGCTTGTTAACAGGAACAAATACATATCAGTTTCTGGCGTGTGGCAGATCCATTCAAAGCTTTAACGATATTAAAGCAAAATAATAATTTAAACATAAAATTGGGCTATCACAGAAATATCTCTAGCATTGTTGCTTATTCGAGAAGGTCAATTTTTAAGATATTATAATATTCATATCGGTATCCAGTGTGCACTCCTGCTTAGAGAGCTCACCCATCGATGGTAATTTGTTTCCAACTGAATGGCTTTCAATTAGCATAAAAATGTAGCAGCGCGTCCTTACCGTTTGCGTTGAGACCCTCCCAGGACTCCCAGGATGCCAATAAACGCGTACAGCGATGCGCTGCTGCTCATGCTCCCGAACGGCCACAGGACATGGCCATGGTCGGATAGAAGTCACTCGTCCCGGCTGCTGCTTCACGGTGTGTGTGTGTGTGTGTGTGTGTGACCCCGTCCCGGCCAGAGTGTGTGTTAACGCACTCGCTCGGCCTCGGGGGCATCGTTTCGCCCGCACCAAACATGGCCGGCGTGAAATTTGCTGTCACCCGCCATCCACCGAAGGTCCTTTCTATGGCGACCGGGGTACAGGTCCATGGCAGTCTGATCCAGGCACGCTGCCTTGCCCGGCTATCGGCGACAAATGAGCGCAGCGAGGTGTAACAAATGCCCGGGCAGAGAGCTAGAGCTAAATGCAGTTCAAGAGCAGGTCCTGCGGGGCGGCAACAGGACACCAACGCAGCGTAACAAATTTGATTACAACAACTGCCAAGGAAATGCAGCCGAGGAGCAAGGCGTCTCCTCTGGCCAAAGGACGCCCCAAGGAGCCAAAAAAAGAAAAAAAAAAACGGCAACATCAGCAAACAGGCCAAAAGTTGCCTCAGCTCTCTGCCGACTGCACTTTTCCGTTTTCTGTGGGCTCCTCTCCTCCTTTTATCTTTTACGAGACTCCCGGACACGGACATGGCTATGGACACGGACACGGATACTCCTCCCCATTGACCCACCTGGCGGGAGTCTTTGCTTTTAGCCGCCCCCCGTTTCTTAAGAGACACTTTTACAGGTCCTTAGCGCCCAACGGACATAAAAGGACATTTTCGCAGATCATCATTTCATGGTGCGGGCTGGTCGCAGTCGAAGGCGGAGGCGGAAACAAAAGGAAGCGGGTGGGAATTGGTCAGGCTTTAATGCTGGACCTGGACCTGGACCATGGCCCGGGCGAATTTGTCGACCCTCAGATTTTATATTGTCTCGAGACAAAAGCGCACGCTTGTGTGAAATTGCAAAAATTTTGCAGCCAAATGAACTTTAAGACGCACGGCACATCGCCAGCCCCAAACTTACAGACGTAATAAAAGAAAGTAACTTTTAACTGGGCCACAACTGTGGATAAATGTGGTACCTCAAGGCGGTTTTCAATTAGTATTTCTGCCTTCTACACAGACACTAGCCATATTAGTTTTCAGAGATGTCAATTAAACACAAGAAAGGAAATTAACTTCAAGAAGTTGAAGGGTTTATCCACTTGCAAATACCTAAAGGATATGTTCGAGCATTCAATGTATTATAACTAAAACAAAAATTTATCTATATCAATTTGAAAATCTTTTCTGGGTTGGCTTTTTTTAGGATTGAAGCATTCGTATACCTATAACAAAATCTTTAAAATGTGCATTCTAGGTATACAAATCAATAAACAATAAGTAACTATTTTCAGTAAGTAACTATGATCAGTAATTAAGAATGAGTTAATTTAGCAGTGAGTAACTCTGAACAATAAGTATCAGTAGCACCAGTAAATAGATATGATCGGTAAGTATCTATGACCAGTAAGTAACTAAGATCAGTAAGTAAATGTGAACAGTAAGTATCTATGAGCAGTAAGTACATATGATCATAGTACATATGATCAGTTACTAACTTTGAACACTAATAAACAATGACTTGCAACTTTTGTAACACAACACATTTTAGAGGCTTGGCCGGCAGCAGTCACTTCGTTCCGGGGATGTTAGAACCAGTTGGGAATCATATCCACAGATGTGCGAGACTTTTTTTGAAACAAATTTAAGAGTTAGCTATGAAACTATGGAGTTATTGTTCTATATAGTTTTACTAGTATATGATTCGGAGCATGGCGAATCGGTGAACTATATATATACATATATTATAGCTACCATAGGAACAATCGGACGATTTATGAGAACTATGGTCAGTAATTACCTATGACCAGTAATTAACTCTGAACAGTGAGTAACCATTATCATTAAGTAACTCATGAACAGTAAGTATCTATGACCAGTAAGTAACTATGATCAAGTAGTAACTATGAACCAGTAAGTAACTATGACTACTAAGAATCTATAACCAGTAAGTATGTATGACCAGCTACTAACTTTGAACACTAATAAACAATGACTTGCAACTTTTGTAACACAACACATTTCTGAGACTTGGCCGGCAGCAGTCACTTCGTTCCGGGGATGTTAGAACCAGTTGGGAATCATGTCCACAGATGTGCGAGACATTTTTTGAAACAAATTTAAGAGCAAGCTATGAATCTATGGAGTTATTGTTCTATATAGTTTTACTAGTATATGATTCGGAGCATGGCGAATCGGTGAACTATAATATATACATACATATAGCTGCCATAGGAACAATCGGACGATTTATAGAACTTTGGTCAGTAATTACCTATGACCAGTAAGTAACTCTGAACAGTGAGTAACCATTATCATTAAGTAACTATGACCAGTAAGTATCTATGACCAGTAAGTAACTAAGGTCAATAAGTGAGTATGACAAGTAAGTAACTATGACTAGTATGTATCTATGACCAGTATGTATTTATGACCAGTTACTAATTTGAACACTAATAAACAATGACTTGCAACTTTTGTAACACAACACATTTCTGAGACTTGGCCGGCAGCAGTCACTTCGTTCCGGGGATGTTAGAACCAGTTGGGAATCATATCCACAGATGTGCGAGACTTGTTTTGAAACAAATTTAAGAGCAAGCAATGAAACTATGGAGTTATTCTTTTATATAATTTTACTAGTATATGAGTCGAAGAATGGCGAGTCGGTGGACTATATATACACATATATATAGCTACCATAGGAACAATCGGACGATTTATAAAACTATTATCAGTAATTAACTATGTCGAGTAATTAACTATGAGCTGTACGTAACTCCGAACAGTAAGTATCTATGACCAGTGAGTAACTATGATCAGTATTTAAGTATAACCAGTAAGTATCTATGATCACTAAGTATCTATGAACAGTAAGTATCATATGATATGATATGTTTAATCAGTTAATAACTTTGAACACTAATAAACAATGACTTGCAACTTATGTAACACAACACATATCTGAGACTTGGCCGGCAGCAGTCACTTCGTTCCGGGGATGTTAGAACCAGTTGGGAATCATATCACTGTATATGAGAGACTTGTTTTGGAACGAATTTAAAAGCAAGCTATGAAACTATGGAGTTATTGTTCTATATAATTTTACTAAGATATGATTCGGAGCATGGCGAATCGGTGGACTATATATATGTATATAGATAAAGCTGTCATAGGAACAATCGGACGAAGCTAGCTTCCTTTCTTGGGAAGGACTTTCTTTATCTTTATTTTGTATGCCTAATAAGTCACCTATTCGGGGGAGAACAATATACCCTGACACTTTGCAAGTGTCGGTGTACAAAAAGATTTAGACAGGAGGAGAGCCTTAAATCTCCTTTATGCCCAGGACACTCTCGTGTTGCTCGACTGCCTGTCGAAATACGAGCTGGCCTCTGCGTTAATATCTCGGCATGCATAAATATGTCTGAGCCTTGCAGGCGACGCGATATGCACTTGGTCCCTTTGAAGCGCCTTCCGAAATTAGAGTTTGCATATGAATTTCATGCAAAACTCTCGGCCAGGACAGGCAAGTCGTAGTCGTAATCGTAGACGTGGTCGCCTCCTTTTTTTGCTGCCGGTCATTCGGGCCAAAAGGACCCAAGTGGCACATGTCGAGGCTCCTGCACATATTTTTCAAATGACCAAAAATGCAGTTGGCCTTAAATTGCATGCATGAAATGCATTAAACATGCAAACCACTTCGCACCGAGTCGACGAGGAGGAAGGTGATTTGTGTGGGTTTTTGTTGGGTGTGCGTAAGCCTCTTCCGAGGACATGGATGGATAGAATGGGGCACCAAAGGATGGGCGGTATTCATAGGCGCATTAAACTATTTTAAAGTGGTTTCCAACTATGCACAAAATTGCATTAAAACTGGAGAGAGGCAAAGAGCCACTATGGAACGACAAGCTCAACTTGTTGTCTCTCGAATATGCACAGAGAGAAATGCATTTCCAGCTCAAATACTAAACTTAAATGGAGAGGAATACTTCTTATTTGAAGTGGGCTTTGAATAAATTAATTTAAGTACTTTGAGACTTTGAGCTCTTCAGAATAAGATCGATACATGTATATCTGGCTGTCTGACTGTTTAAAGTCCTGCTCGACTTTAAGAGTCCTTTATACACAATTTACACCGCACATTTGCCACGTAACATAGCTGCACAGTAGCGTGCTCAGCACGTAACGCACAACTTTCGCCACTTCCGCACCGAACACTTTCTCCCCGTCCGCGTTGAAAAATGAGCGCCATTCGGTTTTGTTTTGTCCTCGCTGCCGCGAAAGTGTGTCACATGAGTATAAGTCCGCCGTACAGTGCGCACTCGCACGCAGAGCACTTACATCAAAAATGCATACAACACACTGCAGCTGCTGTCGCCGTTCGGTGAATGCGAGTGAGTCTGCTCACCGCACAATAAACTCGATTTGGTTGAGGGATAGTTTAGTCAGCTCGCCTAGTCGATACCCATTGTTTTCTTGGTATATCTATTTGCAGTGCTTTCTGTTCTGATTGATTTTCCCTCACAGATATACCCCGCTTGTTTGCTGGAAAAGCGTTGTGAAAAGCGCAGTTTGTTGCTTAAATAATTTATCTCCTGCACAAACACACTCTTAACGCGGCAAGGGTTTTTAGCGGCAAACAGAGGAGGGAATACAGAATGGTTCCCATCAACATGGTTGCATATATGTATATGGAGTGAGGCTATCATCAAGTGCACCACAAAAAACGCAAGATATTTTTGAGCTAGTTTATAATATAAACAGGTACTCGATAGTTTCTTAAACTGAATATGGTTTTTGTTGAGATTTGTATTTCTTTCAAACCAGTTGCTGGAGTAAGTTTTATAAATTTCTTACAGGTTGCTCTTAAGATGGCCCTTCCCCTACCATTCCTAACTCAACTAGACGCTTTACCTTTAAAGTTATAAACAAAAACATGAACAAATTTGCTTTTGCTGTATGGGGCACATATCTCGGCTTTCTGACTGCTTTTGGAATGCAGCTGCCACCTGACAAGGTAGTAGTGGTTGAGCCTCGCGAGGCAGCGGAGACTGTGGCATTTGCAACTGCTTTGTAAGCGATGCCAGAGCATTGGCATACCTTGGCCTAAAGGCCTCGGATCCATCGAGCTCAGCTCAGATTCTGTTCAGTTTCTGTGGCCGCGAGCCGGCTGCAATCTGAATAGCTTGCCACACGGCTTTTGTAGTATCGATGCGAGGCACTGCGGACTCTTTTTCCAAAATCAGCTGGAGCTGCAACACATCTCTCTGCTGCTCATTTGCGTTCTGCGGCCGCTGCAATTCGCATTGCGATTGTTTTGCGAAAGCGACATTGCGGTCGGCAATGAGAGAAGCAGCTGGAAACGCCGCTGTCACCGGCGACTGATATATGTATGCATGCTCTCCATTTCCATTTCCATTTCCATTTCAGACATTTTCCCAGGCAGCGCACTAAATTTGTTGCATTATTTTCGGCGGACAGGGAAGCCCGCACATGCAGCAGCGTTTTCTCATTTCCGGTGCGTGGTCGCCGCTTCTATCTTTTGCTCTGCTTTCGGCTCTGCGGTTCAGTTTACACGCCAGAACATTTTTCCCACGGTACTCCTGCCACTGCCACTGCCACTTCTGATGCTGCTGGCAGGAATTCTCGGGTTACGGGAAGAGTAGCAGCAATAGCAACGACATCAGCCAGAGGCGGTATCAGGTGGGGTTTCTTTCTATTTCGTGGCTATATTGAGACTGTCACAAAAATAGCTCTTTAACCTTTAACCACCGAAACCATGCAGTATAAGATTCCCGAACTTGAAGCTAATATAGTCTGAAATAACTCTGAAACTGAAGACATTCAAGACAAGAATTGATTTTTGGCAATTTAAGTACAACTAAATATAAAAAGAATATGAGACATATGCCATGAATTTTAATCAAAATTACTATACACCTCAAGGTGTATTTGTTTTTTTAAATAAATAAAAATAACCCTGCAGGAAATTGCCTGATTCCGACCCTGGAAAAAGGGCAATAGTTGCAAGAGCAACATCAGAGCAGCGGCAATACCTGCAACACGGCAGCCACACTTTGTTTCATTAAAACTTTTGCCACGTGTCGTAAGTGCATGTGTGTGTGTGTGTGTGCTTTTGCAGGGGTGTTGGTGTGTTTGTATATGATCAGCATCTTTGCTTGTTTTGCCATTTGTTTAGTGCTTACCACCCACCCTCCCCCTCCTGCCACACCTCACCTGGCGCGCTATCTGCATTTCAATGCATTTTAAAATATGCATGCCGGCGACGTAAGGAGGAAAACCAAGAAAAACTAACCGAAAAGCGAAGGTGAGGAACAAATATTTTAGTTAACCGGTAGAGAGAGAGAGAGAGAGAGGAGAGGTGGGAAGAAAATGTTCATTACACCTTTGTGTTTCTGTTTTCGCTGCGCATTTTCGCCGTTCGGCAGCTCCTTGGCTGAGATTTCCATGCATATGGAGCGGAGAGCCGCGGGACATGTTGCCACACCTGCCAGGGATTTTCCAGCCACCCACATCCCACCCCCTTCCCTCCCGCATCCCACATACTCTCAGCATATTGCATTTTCTGTTATTCTCCCTTGTTGCATATTTAATGCATGCAAATTATTTACGGTGTCGACTTTTAGCCCGCGGCCATGCTGCAGTATTTGTGTGTTTCTTTCTTTTCTTTTTTCTTTTTACTTTTTTTTATTTTTAAGCGCAACTAGCTGCGGCCAATTCATTTTTATTGCCTGCAATTTCCCAGCCCCACCTCAGGTAGCAGCCCCAGCTCCAGCCCATTAGGATGGATGCTGCTGCAACCTCTGGCTTCACTAGGAAAGCCCACCTGAATGGCATCTGGTAAGCCCCAGTGACTTGGCTGACTTGGGAGTCGTAAGTGCATTTATCAAAATCCTCTTTCCCACCCAAAAGAAGGGGAGCAGGGAGCAGGGAGCAGGGAAAAGGAAAAGTGCACGTCAACGACAGAGGCGTGGAGAAACGTGCGACGGACCTGTGCAACGTCGGCACAGCAATTTCCCAGCAATTTCGCAGAAAAAATGACAAAAAGCGTACGAGTGAAATGTCATTCAAGCAGCGAATGCCATTTACCCGAAACTCAAACTCAAACCCACCATCGGAGCCCATCGGTTTCCATCAGTCAGGTGGAGAGCTGAGCAGAACGGAGCAGAGGAGTCCTGCCATTTGACACCCGAAATATGCAAATGTTGTCAGCTCCTGCCACCTTTTTTCCTTTTTTTTTTTTGTGCTCTTCCCCAGCTCACTTCCGCTTTCCCATTTTCTCGCTTTCCCGCCTTACCGTCGCTTCTGCTGCAACAGTGGGCGTGAACTCGTCAAGCTTTCGCGCTTGTCGATAGTCAATCTATTCATCTTTCTAACTGGTTTCACATGTGCTGCCAAAGCTGCCAAGCTGCCACACTTCTCATCCCGCCCCACGCCCATTTGCATGCGGGGGGCGTGGCCGCTGTCAGAATCGAGCTTGACTTTTATGCACATATCATTTGCATAACATTATTTGCGAAGCATTCACTCCCACCTCGCAGCCCGGCGCATTAAATTTTGAAATGCCAAATAAATCCGCAAGCGAAATGCTATTTTTTCGAGCTATTTTCGTTTACGTTTGCACTTAGCATGCACTGCACTTTGCACCCGGCATCAAGTCCTTACCGGATCTCAGATCCTGGCTCTGCCGAGCCCCCTCAGATCCACCGCTGCTGGTGCTGACAGTTTTCTCAATTTGCATTTGCATTTCCAGTAGCAGTTCGAGTTTTGAGCCACGTTTGATTTACGCTTGTTGACGCTGCACTTGGCGTATGCGTAATAAGCGTGTGAGCACAGGACTCTCGCCTTGAAATACCGAAAAAAGGGGTTGCTCACAGACTCGTAAATTGTTTTATTGCCTTGTCATGACTGAGCATCCACGGAGCTCCTTAAGGGTTGGGTGGGGTGCCCCAGACCATAAACTTATTATGGATTCGTGTTATTTATTTGGCCATTTATATTTCATGCACACTGGCAAAAACCCTTTAAATTAAATAATAAAAACAATGCGCGCGCTTGGAGAAACGGAAAGAAACCCCTTAGTTCGCTGAGCCAGCAAAGTGGGAAAAGTCTGAAAAAAGGAAAACCCAAGCTGCAGACACCCCCTGTCAGTATATAGCGATATATATGTTATGTACGGGTGTTAAGCGTATAAGGCAGATAAGGGAGCCGGGAAAAATAAAAAATATTAAAGAGGAAAACGTGTGGACCTGACTTTGGAATTGCCCTAGAAACTCACGCACATGTACGCCTAATAAGCGAGGGAAGTGCGAGGTGAAAAAGAACCTATATATCTGCCGGAAGGACATATCCACATCCACTTCAACGTTCCCATTCCCCATCCATATCCTGCGCCGTAAATCAAACTTCTCAATAGACAGAAATGTTTGCGGTTATATATTGACAGGCATTTTCACTAATATTTTACACACAGACACAGACACAGACACAGACGAGCACACACACACTTGCTGGAGAAAGGAAAGCGGAAGGCATTTTCCGCAGAAAACCCACGCTCTCACATGGCGTATGAGTAATGACGATGGCTTATGGCACTCGTGCAGCAAGCTAATTTGAATTTTAAGGCCATTTGCAAGAACCACTCCGATTTCAATTGCTCGGAAGCCTGTGACCGACCGGCTTCGGCTGTAGTGGTGGCCATTAATTTGCAACGCCTCAAAATTGTTTACGAAACATTAAGCAATTGCAGTGGCAGCGAAAAAAAGAAAACAGCATTAAATATACAACATAGTTGCTCTGCAGTCGCACCAGAACGGTCCCCAGAGTTAGAGGCGCAAATGGAGGAGGCGGTGGCGGTGGCGGTGGCGGTGGCGTTGTTGGTCCTTGGTATCACATTAAGAATTTAAATTAATTAAATTAAAATGCGTGTAGTTGTTGCTGCTGCGGCTTTTGGCCAACCAAGCGACCAAAGCCCCGTCTGCTGCCACAGTTCCCTTCGTCCTGTTCCCGTTCCCATTCCTGTTCCTGTGCGGCTCCACAGGAGACTGGGTCGGAGGTTTGTTAAAGCTGCCGCAAGATTTGCATAAAGTATAATGGCCATCTTCCTGGTCCGGGTCCTAGCAAAGGACGACGCCGGCATAAAGGGAAAGGAAGCTGCACAGCAGGAGGAGGAGAGGGAGGAGCAGGAGGTGGCCCCAGTCCACAGGATAAAAAAACCAACCGAGCGTGGCCATTCAATTTTCATTTTTTCTCCGGCCACCGTCTTTGAACTTTTCACATTTCTCGTTGGCCTTTTTTTCGGCTGTCGCGGAGTATTTGTACTCGTACTTTTTGCAGAAGACATTTCCGCGCCGCATGTCCAGTTCCTGTCCAGGCTTTTGGTAGTTGAATGTTGGCTCCGCTCCTGCCTGCTGCTGGCTGACGTTTTATAGCTCGCTCGATTTCTCTTTGGCTTGATTTTCCCAGCCATCGCCTTTTCCTTTTGCTTCCTGCCCGTTTTGTCTGCACCGAGAGGAGAAATTTCAATTTGATTTTGCTCCTACGATCGTTTTGTTTTATTTCCTGTAGATATCTGCAATTTCGTGTATCAGATTTTGCTCCTTTTTACAAGCAGCGCCCAATAAAAATTGACTTCGCTCGCTTCCGCCGCCGTCGCCGCCATCGAAAGTTGAGCATTTAAGCTGCCGCTTCTGACTGTTAAACGAACTGATAAATTTAATGCTGCGTTATGACCGGCCCGTGGATCCTTCTCGTAGTCTAAACAGCCGCAGGGCTCCACTGATTATTATGCGCTTAAACCCTGCCCCCTCAGGCGAATTGGTTTGGTTGGGGAAATCCGAAACGTGAGTGTGCGGCAGCTTATTGTGCGCCGGCTTAACTTACAAATTGCTTTTAATTACTGCCTCAGACTACCGGAGGCAGGAAGCTTAGCTAAGCGGCTCTACTCCCTAACTCGGCTCCTCCAAGGTGAGAGTGGCTATAGCCAGAGGGATCAAATCGAAGTTCCCCTACAAGCGAAGAGAAATTCTGTCTGCAGTTTTATTTCCAGTCAGCTGGCAGCATAAACTTTTACAGCAAATATCCTGAAGGGCAAAAGATTGGGCCAAAAAAACCCCAGAACAACCAACACAGAAATAAACCCACATACTACGTATATGCTAAGGATTTAATGTATTCTTAAATCGTTGAAATTATTACCAAAATGTTATGAAGTATGACTATCAAAAGATGGATGTACTAATAATGAATAAAACATGTTGTGAAGAGCAGTCTAAACAATTGTGTTTAGTTAGACAACCGCGTGCAAAGATTTTAAGTAGTTAAAGTTTCCAGTAACTTATTCTCCTGAAAAGTGTTTAATGAAATATACGTTTTGGTAAGCTTAAATGCCTTAAAGATATACCATATTCTTCCATCATTCTCCCCTTGTAAACTGCATTTATGAATTGCTATTTCTGTCAGCCGTCTGACCGCTACTCATGATATTTATTTTCGAAAAAATGGCCTCCGCATAAACCAAGTCATGGTTGAGAGGGCAGCCATGCTGGCGAACGACCTTTGTCTTTCGGCCCGCCTCATATTTGTGCTAACTGTTTGCGTATGTGTGTGTTCTTTGAGGCCAAAATGCAAATGTTTGGCCGCCTCGCAAATCCTATTATTTTATTATGAGGGTCAGCCGAGCAATATTGTTAATATGAAGAGCAAACAAAAGGCCTTCGCCGTCGCCACTGAGCCCTTTCCAACGAATTGGGCTCATAGCGGCCTATAAACATTCGGATATCTTTTGATAACTTTCGCCGGTCATATAATAAATATATTCACCAAAAGCACGATACCGAAAACTTGGCATAATTTAAGGGGATATAATCGGATTCGACTTGATAAGCCGACAGCATCCATTTAAAGAGCTTTGGCTTGGCCAAATTTTCACTATTAGCCCGATTACCACCGTTCGGATAATTACGTGTATTTAATCACAACGGGAATGTGGTTTAGAAAAACCAAATCCCGCCATCTCTACCGTGTGTGTGTGTGTTTGCTGTTGGCCAATTTTCAGCTAACTAATGTTTGTCTGTTACTTCGCATTGCGCTTATTTCTGCTCATTTATTTAACAGCATTTTCCCTCCTCGGTGACTGTGACTGTGATTGCTGCTTCCCGTCCCTTATTTTCCTAGTGGTTGACGGTTTTCCTGAATTCTTTCATGAGTTACAGGACGAGCGGAGCGGAGAGTTTGAAAATAAATTAAACGGGATAATTTGTGGTGCGTTTGTTAGCAAAATGTTAATGAGGTCGGTTGTGGGTCTGTCTCTGGGGCCTTGCATAGGTGACTTTTCCTCCTCCCCCCATTCAGATGACAAAGGCTGAGATAGGGCTCTGGGACAGAGCAAACATTTAGCAATGTCAAGCAAAAGGGGCAGTAAATTTCAATTTGCAGCCAAGGACCGAGAGCATCATTCAGATTGTTTAAATACCAGCAACACAAAGGGGGTCGGAGGCGACTGCCACTGGAGTCGGGCATCAAAGCCAAATGGAAATGCATCCGCACGCAGCCAGACAAATTGGGCAACAGTTTTTCAGATGCCAAGCCAGGGCTTTGGCCCTGTTGCTTGTGGTTTCATTTGCTGGGCATAAATCAAGCAGAAAGTGCAGCAGGACCCGGCTCCAGACAATCTGTCACCCCCGCAGAGCGCTTAGGTTGCTACAATTTTAAAGATAAACACTCGCCAGCCAGCCTGACATCCAGCCAGGCAGGCAGTCTCTTCTGTGTCTCTGGCTCAAAGTTATTTCATATTTAAGCCAAATTTAATGGCCATGTCCAAGTCCAGTGGACAGGGCCCAGACGAAGGCAAGTCAAAGTCAAGTCCCCTGCTTATGTATGCATGAATATCTACTAGCCCTATGCCTTTTGCTGTGCTCCTCCGATCTCTTCGTTATTCCTTTTCTTTTTTTCCTGGCACTGCCTGCATATTTGCCAATCAATTATGTATGTATGAACCCCATTGGATTCTGAGATATGTCCATGTATTGGCAGCGTCTGAGCGCCCTAAGTGACAGCGCAAAGAGGGTCGTCTTCGTCTAATTACTTTAATTTAGAACCACAAAAGCAGCGGGTGCAATCGGATGGGAGGGAATTCCGAATCAAAGTCAGTGCAACTGGGTCGAACAGCTGCGAGTTTGCCAAGTCGAAAGTTATTGGCGGCCAAGTGAGGGCCAAGCAAATGTTGTCTGCGCCGGAAACGGAAACAAGCTGTGCACACGAGTGGAGGCGGCCAAAAGGAAGTCAGCCAGCCATCGTGGAGAGCCAGAGAGATTGTCGTTGCCGGCGCAGTTAGTCAGCAAGTCGGTGCAGTAAATGGGGCGAACAGAAGCGGCAAGAAGTAAAAAAATATATAAAAAAAATCCCAAAAGTAAAGAGCCAGCAAGGAATAATCCTGCGGCAGCAGACGGAATGCTGCTTAGTTGACTCGATACTCGCTGGAGGAGGCATGAAGGCAGGCAGGCAGCCAGGAAGGAGCACTGAAGCTATCCTTGCACTCCACTCCTGTCCCACATGCGGCATGCATTCGAGTGTAGTTTGCTTTTAATTCAGCATGGAAAATGAAATTGAAAACTGTGCCAAATGTGAGCACCACACAGACACAAGCCACCGCAGTGGCGCGCTCAGATAGACAAACTTGGTAGGATGCACTGGGGGAAAACTCATCGCACAACACAAAAAAACAACTTGAAGAATACTCTAAGGCATAATATAACTTGGCTTTTATAGATCAAGTTTCTACGAGAAATAGATTAAGACTTATAAGAACTCTTATGATAAAAAGAAAGTTAGAACTAAACTTGAACTATTAAGGCCATTATAATGAGCCAATAGTTCTATTAAATTAGAATTGTAAGTACTATAAATGCCAATTAATCCGCTTATTAAACACCTTTCCCCTGAAGATTTATATTAAAACATGGGGTAATAATTTTCCCTCAGTGTAGAACTCATGCTGAAGCTGAAAGGATGAGCGCAGGATGCCTTCCTGCAAAAGTGACATGTAATAAATTTTATTGATTTTCGCTTTAGCCAGCAGGCGGGCAGGCAGCGGCTTTAATGTATTTTTAAGACTTTAATATTGCGGCTTTGCCGGGTGTTTTCAGGAGCGGGAAGTGGGGCGACGAGCTGGCAATTATAATTGAATTAGAAATGCCAATCTCGGTGCGGGTTTGTGCCGCTGCATTGAGTGGATTTGGATTGGAATCTGTGTGCTCATGCTGGGGTTGGTTGCATTTGCGATTAGTTGGCCGAGATATTTCTCAGCGATTTGCTTGGAAATTGTTGGAAAACCATTTTGCATTTTGCAAGTCCCCTGCAGTTTTCCAACTCGGGGGCGTTGCATTTTTCATGCATTGCCTGTCACAAGCACTGATCTCAGCCAGACATGCCAGTGTATCTCTCTTTCTCTCTGTTTGAATTTATTGCATTTTTAATCAATGGTTCGGGCGCGTGAGGGCGTGTCCCCAGATGTGACAGTGCATATAGCATATAGCATTTTCATTTCATTATATTATATGTCTTTTTTCAATGCAGAATTTTGCTCACCGAACAGAACAGGGTTAAACAATAAACGCCCCATTAATAAATAACAGCAACTGGCATTGTTTATTTTGCTCTTTTTGTGTAATTTATATTTACCCATTGTTTTTCATCACACCAGAACTCACCTGCAAATAAACAAAATACGAGAATGAATCAGAAAAGGTTTGTTTTTCGTAAAAATATATTCAATTAATTAAATGTTGTGTATGTTGTCGACAAGTAAACGTTGTGCTGCTAACAAGATAAGTAGAGCGAACAAGATTGCCATAGTTTTTACTCTTCCCTATATAAATATACGAATATGCTTATGTACGAGTGTTTTCATTTGGAAAATTTTTCATTTCTGGAAGGCTAAACCGTGCCAGTAAGCTTGTAATTTTAGTGCGGGGCCTTATCTGATAAAATATGAGTAGTAAACATGCACATCTAATTTGGAGAAAGGAGAAATTATAATATATTGTTGTCGTAGACGCTTTCGTTGATTCCTCTATGTGATTGTTGCTGCTGCTGCTGCTGTTCTTTTTTGCCAACTGCGGCCAGTTTAATGTGTGTGTGTACCTCATTTATCAAAGCGCAAAACTGCTCTTGTTTGCTGCCAAAGGGTTGACTCACCCACCCAACCATCCACCTGCTAGCCTTGCCACCCGTCCCCCAACCCCCCGATCTCCTCCCGTCCGTGTGCGTGTACGGCATATGAAAAATCCTGCGGCTAATAAGTGACACGCGTCGATTAATAAAACTGTACGAGGCGTACAAGGCTGCCAGCCATTTAAGGGTGTGGCCGAAATGCCACTGCGTGTGTCGTACATTAAAGGGCCATGTCACAGCCGACGATTATGCAAAGCAGCCGCCCGATCTCGGATAAGACCAAGACCCTGCCAAGGACTTCCCCTGCGAAGGACTCTCCTGCGAAGGACTCCCCTGCAATTGCGTAGGTCCCTCGGGGACGTTTGAGTCGCTCTGCAGTTTCGTTAATAGCTCGGCAAGATTTTAAATGACCGAAGAAAAAGGACTATAGATTTACCATTCAGAATAATCATTGTGTTGGTCTATATTAATAAATAACTCTATTTCCTTGGTTGCTATTCAACTGCTAAAAAGGAATTAATTGTGATTTGATTGCCAATTTGGTTTTATATTGTTATAAATATACAAATAAGAAATTGAGACAATTTTTAAATTAATCAGTAAAATTAAAGCTTTCTGAGTTATGAAAAATATAGCCCTTTAAAATAAACAAATAAATTTCAGATTTCTTAAAGTAAGCCATTTTCGTTAAAGAATATGTCAAGTAAATCAAATTTTACAAGAAAGAAAGTTAACTTCCATCAGTTATTCATATTCAAAAATGCATTTATATTAATTTGCAAAGCTATTCGGTGTTAACATAATAATATTAAAAAACAAAATTTGATATACGAATTTGTGAAAATATTACAATATGTTAATTTTGTGGGTAAATCAAGGATTTTCAAATGTCATAACTAAGACAAAAAGGCAGTAATTTCAATTCGGATTGCGTTTCTATACTAGTTTTCGCACGGTTAACACATGTGCATATATATATTTTAAAATTTTAAAAATTAAATTTCTTTTGTAAAATTTTGAGAATTTTAACGAACCCCTTATAATATTCGTAAATTTTCAAAAATGTCGAAAAAATTACATTTCTGCCGGATATACTTAGATCGATTCCCCTGTTGATTCTGATTAAGCATATATATGATTTATAGAGTCGGAAACGGTTCCTTCACTGCGTTTCAAGCTTTTGATTGAAATTATATTACCCTGAAAAAGGGTATAAAAATATGCCAAATGCAAAAATATGAAATCAAAATCCATTCAATTTCCATTTGACGGGAGAGTTAGTGTCCTGTTGCTTCTTGGTTCTATGTTATTTTTTTTTTCTTCTGTGGCCCGTATGGAAATGAGCATGCAGGATTCCAGCTCCTCTCAGTTATTGCTCTTCGTTATTTTGTAAGCGAAACAAAAACAGATGCATATCAACAAGCTGCCAGTTAGATAAGGCAAAAACAAGTGTCTCCTTTCTGTCCTGCGTGTCCTGGATATCCATCTATCCGTCTGACTGCCCCGCACCCCTGTGCTGGTACTCTCCTCTGCTTTCTGGCATATCGTCCGTATTTACAATCCGTATGCAGAGATGAATGATGCTGCCAATGAGTGTGTGTCTCGGATGTGTTTTGACAGCATTTTGCTATTAACTTGCTATTCCTCGGCAGATATTTGTTTTTCTTTTCACTTCATCTCGGTGACATCTTGGTCCCTTTCCCTGGGAAAAGGGGCAACAAGGACATGGAATCGCCATGGACTTTGGCTGGCATTTGATAAGCCATCGGCTGGACTAAATGACTGCCCGGGGTCGAGGAGATCTACGGATAAGTGATTTATGCATTATGTGTCTATCGTTATGGACATAAATCGTATTAAGATGGCCCTCCCCGATCCGTTTGTCTCATTACCATCCCTGTATTCCGCTTCCTCCACCACCCGAGCTTCTTTTGAAGTTTACACCTGCGGCGGCATCTCTGCTGAAAACAAAAGCTTCTTTGTTTGTCAACCTTCGGCACAGGCATTCTCTTCCCTTTTTTTTTTCTTTTTTTTGCTATTTGGGTGGCATTTTTTTCCCAGTTCCTATCGAGAAACTTCAATATTGTCCCTTCTGCCCAGCACCAAACAGGGCAGAAATGGCAGATGACAACAAAAAGCGAAGCTAGAAAGAAGGCAAGGCAAATATTAACCCGAGGCTATTCATTAAACAGTCCTTTGCTCATATGTTTTGCTTTTGCCTGCTACTCTGTGTCCTTTCATTAAACAAGCCTCTCGACTCGACTCGACTCCGGCACCCAAGTCCTTCTCCTTCTTCGCTCTGCCCCCGCAGGTTGCCCTCTCCGGCGGCCACTTGAAGCGCTCATTGTTTGCACTTGATGATGCCGGGGTGACAGCCACACCCACACCCAAGCGTACGCCCACACCCAGGATGAGGACACCGCCCCCATGGCTGCTCCAACGAGTTGCAAACATTTATGGCCACATTGCCGGGCATCTTCGACAGCACCTGCTGCTGGGTGGAGTCACTGCACTGAGGAAAATGCCTCTTTTATTTTCTAGTTTAATTAAAAAGTCGCAGCCACAAATAAATTGTGAAATTTAATATGATTTGAAATCTAAATCTTGAATGATAAGCTATCAGAGACGTGGTATATGTTTCTAAGAGATACATTTTCAATTTGCTTCTTTGACAGCTTGGCCTTGGCTAGGGGATAATGTTGAGCGCCATCTTGGCAAAAGGACTCGATTTCTCATTTCAATTTCGGCGCTTGACGATTGCCGGCTTTAATATATATATCTCTTTCTCCTCGATTCTCTGGGGCTTGGCAACTTTTCTCATTGCCTTCGCATTGTCTCCGCTGACAGCAGCTGGTGTCGTCGTCCTGCCAGGAATTGTACATTAAAAAGCTTAACGATGGCGCGCTCGGTTGTCCTTGTCATTAGGTCCTTCGCCGCCTTCCGCTATCACGCAGCCGTTTGACCGTCTGAGTGGCATAAAACGCACCTGATGTGCAAAAACTGCTTAATTGAAAACATAAGCTTCTATAATTTCGCCCGCCCGGCCGCGCCATGTCAAAGAACTCAATTTAAATATTCTAATTTATGCGCCTGCATATTAAACGGCACGATCACGTAGCCAGGACCTCTCCACTGTCTGCTTAGTTTTGGGGAGTGGCTGCCGCTTTTTACTTACCCCTCCCCCCATGTTGTCTGCAATTAAAAGCGCTTAAATCAATAAGCCCACAACACAGTTGACGTTCCATTTCTCATTTGGCCAGAACGTGTTGGCTTTTAGTATGCAAAGCACAGACAGAGGAGCGCTAACAGGCCATTGGCATGGGGAACGAGTGACTCCGCTCCTCTCCTCTGACTTTGGGTAGACTTATCGCCTTGAGTTTTCCACAACCGATTGCCGGCAGGCTCGGCACTGTCCCAGCGGCCTTGTTGGCGATATTGTGATTGGCATCCCGAGACTCTTGCCATCATATCACAATGGCAACTTTGGTGCTCTCTCACTCCCATCGCGTTCCCAGGCTTATCAATGTCGCTGTTTCAAATCTGCCAGCGCGACAAATTCGCGTGTTATCTCCATCTTGGCAGCAGGAGCAGCAATCTCACCTGACACTTCCTTGCTTCCAGAAAGAAAGATGGTTACAGCTCAGTGATGGCAAGGTACCAACTGGTTATAGCTTGTAACCGAGGTAGGTACTGTAAAATCTTCTTAATTTTCACTTGAAGTAAAGATAGCTCTTTATATTCACCTCTTAAAAATAAATCTTTGTTAAGTTCTAGAACAAATATAATATTTATAGATAACCAACTCAGTCCTTAAGTTTGTGAATATTATTCTTTTAATATTAATCTTGTACATCTGTACCTTCGAGACCTTACTTGTAACGAATCTTGCATCACTGTTGGTGTGGTGGTTCGGTGATTTGTAGGTGATGGGGTGGCTTCATTACTTCTTTTCACGCAACCGATTCTCGGTTTTGCGGTGGAGGGTGGCAAATGGAAATGGAACGATGCCGGCGAAACTTCATCCTCCTGCAGTCATTCATTCCCTTGCCAAGAAATGAGGGAGGTCGGTCCACCATTGTTGCTGCTCGTAATTTATCTGCCGCCTTTGTCTACCTCCAAAGTCTCAGTGTCACCCGTTTTGGGTCCTGCGGTTCTCAGTCCTGAATCCTCAATCCCCAATCCTTGGTCTTCGGCGACATTCCAAAAGGAAAATCTCAGCGCAGTGCTTAGCATCTCAATTCGGGTTTCTCGGTTGGCTGTTGCTATCTGGGGCCGATAATAAAAATACCACTGCCAGGTCCCAGGGGTGTGACAACTTCCAGCTTTGATTTTTCCTTGTTTCGCTTTTCCCGCTCTGTGCCACTGAGTGTCTTATCAGCCGAGCGAGTGCCGCCCCAGAAGTATGCAGGGCTAAATTATGTCAATAAGTAAATGAATTTCGGCTAAATTCGGATTTTAATATCCAGCCAGTCTTCTGCGGCCTCCTCACTTATTCATATGGCTCACAACAAAAAAATAATGTACTCGTGCACATGTGGGTTGTTTATTTGTCGTTTTGATGACGACATCTCCGGCAACAAGAGGCAGCACACACAGACTCACATATGTGACATGCCTCGCCCACCACTTTGTACTTGATTTTAACAAAACTGTCTGTTTAAAGGAAACAAAGTGAAATTGTCTCCATGGGGGGGCCAAAAAAACAAAAAAGAAAAGAAATGTGCCGGCGCTGGGAAATGTATTTAATATGCAAATCCTGTGTGTCCTTTGAGATGATTATGGCGCACATTATGTCCCAAACAGCACACGTAGAAAAGCTGCTCGGGAGGCAGGCACTCACTTTACGCCAACGCACACATAATTTTTGATTCAAAAAGCCGCCTTCCCATCCGCTTTTCCCTCCGCCAACACCGCAAATTGTTTGCTCTGACAAATTGACGACTAATTTAAGCGAAATTAAAGAAGCTTTCAGCCAGTTTCGGAGTTCGAATGCGAGAGAATCGAGCTGAAAATTAATATAGATGGGAAATGGGGAAAATGGCATTTCGTTTTTTTCTCTCTCCTCGCTATGTGGGATTTGTTTTGTGAGCGGCGCGCGGAACTTTTCCAATTTGTGCACCAAAAAGGAAAGATAAACAGAGACGCAGACACGGGCATTAACTCTAACTCGAGCACCGGCCCAGGACTCAGACATGGGCAAATAGTAGAAAATAGAGGAGCCGGAGAACAGGCAATGCACCTGGTCAGACATCCGCATCCACACCTGACCTCTCTGCTTTGCTAAACCCCTCCTAAGAGCACGGGATGGCCGGAAAAAACTAATCGAACCGAAATACTCGAAACGTTTGCCTGATTTCTCGAGAGTACGCGCAGCTTGAAATTGCAATTGTTGAACAGAATTATCCCTTCTTTCTCTATTCCCTGTCCTCCAGTCCAAAAAGAAAATAAAATAAAATAAAAAACTTCATCCAACTTGTGGGCGGACAAAAAACACAGCTCCTCCTAGCTTCTATAAATTAGCTCTTTAGAGTCCTGTGAGTCCTGAGCCCAGAGTCCTCAGGCCCCATCGATAATTGTGTGGGGGCGGTCGGCTTGTCTCTGCCTTGATTGCATTTAATTCGATTTAATGCGGCAGGTCGAAATACTTTTCTATCTGTATATATTTATTTATATATATAAAATTTAAAATGGAAAGTTCTGTAATACTCTCTATTTGCCATGGCCAGCGTTTAATTAAAATACAAGCTGCGATTCTACTCACAATTATCCCTTTTTTCTCTCTGTCAGATTTCTGCGCATCTTTTGCCTCGCGCCCTGATAATCTTCTTCTAAATGATGGAAAAAAATTATGCTCGAAGCCGGGAAATGACCGGATTTTCTCCTCGATTTTCCCTGTCTCCCTAATTAAATGTGTGGCATTAGGTGCCACATTTTGGCACCGAGCCCGGCTTCTGGTGGTCACAGATTTGTGGCCAGCGATAAGACCAACATGAACATGTTCCCGCCGAACAGATGATGTCAATGCCATTAGGTTAGGGTTGGGTGGCATCCAGATCCTAGAGGTTATATAGGGGTGAGATGAGGTCCTTCTGGCTGCCAATTTTCGCCGCCATTATTGAGGTTTTTTCATACACTTTAGCGACCACTTCCGGCCACTGCAGCATCTTGTCTTTCTCGCGTCCTGCTCCTCCGGACCTTCTCCTACTCCTTCTCCTACTCCTTTTCCATTTTTAATTTTTATTTCAATTTTTTTGCCAGTCTGTTTGTTTTGGCCTGGCCCACCGAAATAATGTTGCACGCTCCGGTCGGACCGTCATTACGCCGTGCCGTCCTCCCTTACTCCGCGGCATGCCGGAGTCGTAAAGTAAATTTTTTAATTAGAGTCACGAGTAAAACAAACCAATTAGTAAAGCTGTCAGAGCAATCCTTTCGGCGCTCTCCTTCGTTCGCCGGGCCGCGTTTGTATTTTTAATTTCTTGGCCATGTTTTGGCCGCAATTTACGCGTACTGCCGCGTTGGCGGCGTGTGAATTATTGAAAAAGTAAATTATGTGAAAAGGCCAAAAATTAAGGAGGTTCGTAGCGGGTCATTTCCCTGATTTTTACGACTCCTGCGGCGCATCAAGTGTCCAATCCTAGCCAGAATTCTGCTCTGGTCTGCTCTCGCAGGACCCGAAATGTAGTTTTAATTAAATAGCACAATTGCAATCGCCGTCGGCCACCTTTCATCCTTCGAGGAAAACTTCTTGGCCGCCTTGTTTTTTGTTGCTCCGCTGGGCTGTGTTATGTTGTGTTGTGTTGTGTTTTTAGTTTTAGTTTTTGGTTTCGGTTTTGGTTTATATCCGTGGCTACGTGAGCTGCATGACCGATGTCCGGGGGGTTGTGCAGGCAAATAAACAGAAAAATGCAGACCGGAGCGGAGCGAAATGAAACGAAAAGTGCGACGGACTTGGGTTCACAAAGTTTTGAACTTGGCCCCCGTTGCTAACAGGCCAGGGCAGGGTTAAAATGGAAAATGGGAAAAACCGAGGAGAAAACTAAGTTATTAGCACCAACTGTGCTTGGGCGTCCTGGTTCTAGTTCTGGTTGTTGTGGGTGTGGTCGCTCGGTCGCCCTCTGCACTCGTAGTTTATGTTTACTGCATTCTGTGTGCAGACGTGCGGCAACGATTTTTGGGCCACCATCCTTGCCATTGTCGTCATCCTGTCTCCGATCCTTGGTCCGTTGACACTGACAGTTCATAGTTTGTCCAGGACCTCGATATTTTATCGGAGCTTTAAAGTATAATTTAATTCGTACTAACCAGACAAGCAGGTAAGGACTTTAAATCTAAATTGCATAGTATTATTAATAGTTTTATCTTAGAAACCATATTTCTCTTTGATTTATATTCCGATATATTCTCCTATATATCCTGCAATTTGTACATCTCTAGCATCATATATATGTATATATATACAAATGTCCCCTAAAAAAACTTGTTTTCTGGCTAAAAGCTTCGCCGCCTTCCGCGTGCGTAAAATTTATTATTGTTGCACTCTGTGGCACAATATTTGCGGCTGCTGGTATTAGCATTTTATTTTATTTGTACAAATGTTTTTCCGTATTTATTTTGGCCAAGTTTACCCAATTGTGTATCTGTTGTTTGTCCACAACTCGTTTCAGGCAATTTCCAATGTTAGTCGGCCGAAGTCCTGTCGGTGCGGAGTCCATGGATATGGCCTTTGTTGGCGCCTCTGTAAACACACTCGACTTGGCTGCCCGATGAGGTGAGGACACAGGGATGAGGATGAGAATGGGATGGCATTTTGGCAGCTTGGTGTCTTGGCACACCAGCACCTGTTCATGTGCCTGTGTTCCCGGCCTAATAAAAATAAATAGCCATATAAAAGCGAAACAAAATTCATGGCAACGCCTGGCAATACAATAAAGCATATTATTTCAACATTTATTTCCCTGGCCCCCATCTTGGCAGCCATTTGGCAGTCCTAAAGTGTTTTTCCCAGTCGGAATGTTGGCACTACTCCGCCGGCTAATGAGTGCAAGAGCTACGTGATTTACTCGAAGTGTAGAAGACTCTCTCTCTTCACAGGATGCATCCGAAAGGGCGTTCGCTTCCAGCTCATTAGAGACGCTGCCGCCTGTGGAATCTCCATTATATCCCATCCACTCCTGGCTGCTGTTCGGATAATTCCCGTGGCAGGAGTGCGAGTGACGGAACAGCAATGCTTATTTATGCCTGATATTGCTCAAGTCCTTGGCAAAGTCCTTGTCGGTTATTTACTCTGCAGGGCACTCGACTGGCAGGGCACTCGCCTCGCCGCATCTCTCGAATGCATCCGAACGAGATGGAATTGAAATGTATTGATTTATGGCTGCATCTGACTGAGTGGCTGAGCGAGTGGCCATCCAAGGTGGAGACACTGCCAGAAAGTTTGTCCTGACGCCACACCGCACTCGCAGTCGCAGTCTCGCACCATCCGAAAGTTCAATCAAGCGAACCAGAGCTCGGTCATTGATAAGTCATAAGTTGGTCGCTGGCACACAAGTGCGCACAAGTTGCGTCGCAAAGTTTGTCAAAGTCAAACACAAAGTTTCACGCTGGCCGGGAAATGCCATTGGCTTAGATATTAGCAGTGCATTAGTGGCCAGTGCATTATTAATGACCAGCTGTGCATTGATTTTTTTACACTTGTTCCTTTGACAGGTCTCGGTCTCAGTCTCGGTCCCGGTCTCTTTTCCCGTCTTCTTAGTTTTGTTTTCCTGCTTCAGTATTAATTGAGTTGATTATGTTGGATGAACACGAAAAGGCTTTCTGGTTGGAAATCGAAAACAATCTCAGGCACTTGGAGAAAAATTACCTTGCTTTTAGAGTACTAATTTAAACAATATTTACTTTATTATACCCTTAAAGGATATTTTAATTTGAGTCAGAAACACATAGTAAAAAAGTCATTTCCGACCCCATAAATCATATATATTCTTGATCAGCATCAAAAGCCGAGTCGATCTAGGCATCTCCGATAAAAATCTCCGATAAAAATTGCCACATAATGTGTGATTTACTTGCCAGTGTATTCACTTCCCCCGACCCTTGGTTAACCCAGATATTGATAACTTTGCACTGCGGCCGTAATTGTGCCGCGTGACCCCGTGACCTGTTGCATGTCAGACCCTTGCAGTTAATTACTTTGATTTATTCGAGAGTTATACACATGCGTGGCCCGCCTGTCACATATTTCAAATCTCGCTTAATTACGCCGCCGTGTACTTTTATATTAACGAAATTGCCTCGCCCTCAGATAAGACCACCCACCGCCCACTCGACCGTAAATTTATTAGGGATTTCAACTTAGTTCCCGTTCCAGTTCCCGCCAAAGCAGTTCACCTGCCACTCCAAGTGAGCGCTCGGATGGAGTGAATTTATTGTTTTGTTAGACCAAAAATTACAGCGATAAAAACATACAAAGTGCTTAAGTGTGACATTGCCAGGGCTCAGCGCCAAGACCGGAAAAAGGGAGACATGGGACAAGTCGCAGGCAGGCTGGGGCATCGATAAAAATCGATAAGCATCGGCAATAAATTGCCAAGCCTAGGCACAGAATTCAAATAAAACCAAATGCCAGCTAATCTCCATTAGGCAAATACGTTGAGCTTACCAAAATGTTGTGACCCATTTTTGGACGCCCCCCGTCTCCCGCTACCGTGTTTGTTATTTGGCTTTATCTGGGGGATGTGGAAAAAGCGGTATGAGATCGGGAGCAACCGAGAAAAGGTCACTCTCTAAGTGCTTTTCATTGAGCACTGAACTGCGAACGGAAGCGAGCATAAACTTAATGGAATTTAGATTTCTTCATTACGCATCCGCCGCCGCCGTGTGGGCAGCAACAGGTGAAAGGAGCAGCTTTTGGGGGCAACTTGATTACCTGCACACATGAAAGAGATTCCAGATTTGGGTCGCTTAATATTCGGGTTCATTTTCATTGGATTATAAAGAGCTTTTTGGCCCCGGGGGCTAAATGTGCGAGCACAACATCAATGGCAAATTGATTTGCTCTTGATAATTTGAAAAGGTAAACAGGATTAGCCTACATTTCTAGATAATTGCCCGAGGTCCTAGTCTCGCTCCTTCTCTGTATCTCTTTTTTTGGGGTAGAACATACTCTACCAGGTTGTTTGACCCCGCGGGGAATTGATTGGAATGCACTGGAGCACGTGTCGTAAAAGCTGCGCAGGGACCTGCTGGAGTGCCACTGTGTGTGTTACATGAATAAATGGAGGGAATGAGAACTGTACGAGCCGTTCTTAATATTTACATTCGGCAACAAACATTGTCGCAGGCTTTCGTTCGTGACCTCCTCGATACATTCGCGTACATGGGCGCAATCAAGGAGTTTCGTCCTTTCCTTCTGGCCAACTTTTATGCTGAGTAATGGCCGGCCATGGCCATTGCAATGCTGTGCGAGTGAGTGGCCGTAAAGAATCGCATTCGCAATCGTAGTTTACATAACAGTTTTACGGCCAGCACTTAAATGCCATGCGAGTCATAAATGGCGGGAGATATCGAGCATACGCCATGTAAGCCATGTGCTCCACGCTCGGCCACCAATCTTTTTTCCCCTGATTGATATCCCTTCTTCCATCTGCGAGTTCATTGAACCCTTTTTGGCAACGATCATTGCCCGAACGGATGTTAATGATGCTGGGCTACATTGTATCTCATACATGTATGTAATGTATGTATGTTACATACAGATGCATGACCCCGGATATAAGTTCCGGGCAGAACATGCACAACATCCGCCGAGCAGCTTCCGCCTCGAATGTTTACGCTCGGCTTCAGTCGTAGAAGTTCGTTATTAGAAAAGTTTTAATGTCCCTGGCAAACGCACAACAACTCAGCCTACACTGGGGGAAAATATGACTAAGTCTTAAAGAATATATGTAGTTATTGTTAAGTAAAATTTTTAGGAGATAAGGTAAAGGAAAATCATGTCAGGTGACTCATTCAGAGTATACATTTGTCTTTCGATGATAATTTAATAATAATTTTGAGTACTTTACAGAGGAATTATTATGGTTTATTTAAGTAAACTAATAATAAACTTTAGCAAGGAAGAATCTCTTCTATTCTTGTGAGATATCTTTCATTTGAGTTACTCAAATGCCGGAACTTTGACAACTTTCAACTTTATTTTTGAGTGCAGACATGCAGATACTTTGGCATTTCGGATTGGAGACTGACGACTTCTGGAGCTGGACGGAATCCGTCGTTCGCCTTCCCGGAGGCTGGCCACAATATGAGCCTGACAAGCGACTGGCAATGATCTGCTGTTGCCACTTAATAAGCTCCATTTGCGCCAGCCGCAAAAATAAAGGAAGGCTGGCAAGCAGGCGACCTTCGGTTTGTTGGCTTTTAATTTGCCATCGAAGGATCTCGCTTGACTGCGCACAAACTTTGATGCCGACTGGGCCGAAATTTACATAACTGAAAAAATATTGTGCGGGCGCCTAAACGAGGCACAAACGCTGCCCTGCGGCTTACAAGCATTTTTAAAGCGGTTTCCCTCATTTTTTTTCCTCCCCCGGCTCGCTTTTAGGGAGCAAAAGCAGATGTAAAACTTCGGTAAAGGAAAAATGCCAAAGCAAAAAATATATACAAAAAAAAATACATCTATATGAATAAGCCGTGTATGAGGTCTGGCTGCCTTCTAGGCAACTGTGTTTAACATGGGGTAGCAGCCGTTTTGGCTGCCGGGTTCTTTCCTCTTTGGCTTTGGCTTTGAGTCGGACCGAGAAAAAAATAACATTGGCCAGAAAGTTAAAAGGTGGCCCTGGGCCACATACGACGACACATGGCACTGGCACACGTGGCGACCATTAATGGTTGCCCTACTTCATCGATATTTCATTTAACCCTTTAATAAAAGATATGGCAGGCAGCAAACTTACTTCATAACTTGTCGCTGCCGTTTTCCCAGGCGGCCGGGAGAGAACTTTTTTCCTTCCGAGTTTAGAAGAGAGAGTCTTCGGACTGGGCCGGCGGCAAATTGAAATTGATTACCAAAGCAAAACAATTGATGAGTGGCGATGAAGCGGAGGGGTGGGACACAATCCGAATGTTTATTTATAGGGCAGGCAGCTTGGGTTCGATCGGAGCCCATTTGCATAAGCGACCGACCGCTTATTACACAATTTTAAATGGAAATGGCGCGATGTGAACTTGAACTTTATACTTTCAGCCCCCGGCTCAGTTGGCTTTCAGCTGGGACTCTGGGGTAACTTTCCGCTGCCTGCGCACATAGGTCTTGTAGTAGAAGTCGAAGAACATGGAGAACATGAAGATGTTCTGGATGAACCCGATGAAGGCGATGAGGGCGGGGAACTGACACGGATTCCGCACAATCACCAGCAGGAAGTGGAAGGTGAGGTATCCGAACTGCAGCAGTTGCAGCTGCGTGATCCGTTGCTTCCACCAAAGTATCTGCTTCAGAGCGCCCAGCGAGGCCACGTAGTAGTACGCGTACATGACGGTGTGCACCAGCAGGTTGATCACACCCAGCATGGTGCAGTGGGATCCGCCCAGGAAGGTCATAAAGATGGACACACCGAAGATCATGCCGCCGTGATGGTAAACATGCAGGAAGCTCACCTGCGCATTCTTTTTGCGCAGCACAATGAACACCTATGGGAGTGAGTACACACATTCGATTACTTTGCCATTTTAGATAGCGATTTAAAGGCCGAACAAACCGTATCCAGGAGATCCAGATACTTCAGCATGTAGTATCCGTACGAGGCATACAACGTTGTCATCATCTGTGGCGAGGTGTCCGTGTGATCCACTCCCTGGCATGTCCAGCTAAAGGTCGGATACAGGTACGTGTAGCGCAGGCCAATGACGAACAACACCGCATTGGCCACCACCTGTACCAAGTTATACACTTGCATCACACGCTTGAGCTCGAAGGGATCGCGGTGCTCCATCCAGCGGGGTCCGTAGTGAAGCACAAAGGCCAGGTACAGTCCGATTAGGGCCAACACAATCCACAAGTTGCCCACCAGTGGGAGGTGGGCCACGCGGGGATCCCCATGCTCGGCATACATGTCCCGAGTCAGACAGTACAGGTGGGCCACCAGATTGTGCCTCATTCCGATCTCTCTTTTCAGTCCTCCTATTGGTTATCTATAATACTCCTGTCGTCTACGTCGCCACAATTCTTGTCGAAACACTGCGCACTGCAGTCTGATCCCCACGAAGGTCTTCAGTCTTCTGAACGATATCGCTCACCGAGCTCACATTCCAGCGAAAGTTGGGTTTCGCTAGGTTAATGACCTCCAAATGAAAAACAGCACGCACGCCGGATTAACCCAAGTCAGGCGTTGCACTTGCTAATCCATTCGGTGACGGGCACTCCATGGAGATACAATGTCGCCAATTTGATGACTTTGAATAGCATAAGTTTTGAACTTAAAATGCACCTGAAGAACAGAGCTTCGGGGCTTCCTGATTTAAATTTGAAATAGATTGAAAGTTTTCTTTAACATTCATTAGGTGTTAATGAAATTCTACACATGCTTCACATTGGTCTTGAATTTCTTTGAATATTCCCATTAAAGAGAATGTAATGGGCTCTATGTACCTTAAACCAAGACAGACTTCTTATGTTCACTTACTTAGTAGTGTAGGATTTAATCACAGTTAAATCAATGCTTTTTTGCAGTCATTCGTTTTTTCTTTCTGTGTTGAAAGATTATGAAACCTATTTTGCTTCTACGAAGTATGTTTTTATCTTGTTGAACTTTTGCCTGTCGGGGGGTAAACAGGGTTTAGCTATTACTTGACAATGTATGAGAATTTATGGACTATCAGCAGCCGCCACGGAAACTTAGCTGAGTGCAAAAATATGATGTTCCATGGGAGGAGGGCGATGGCGGTTTGTGGGTAGCGACATCAATTTGGGTTACTCAACGTTAATCGTTTGGCTCGCAGCTTGCGGCTGTGAGATATATGTGCATGCAACTAACCCAGTTTACAAAGCATGCCAATAAATTTGCAGCATAACTGCCAATATAAGCGCAACTGTTTTGAAATTAAGCCAAGAGACAGAGCAACAGAGAGAAAGAGAGAGCTGGGAAAAAACTGGGAGTGGCAGTGAGCGGAAACGCCAGCTGCAGCTTCCGCTTTTCCTTGTCCCGGTCCAGCGTCTAGTATCCGGCATTCAACATCCACTTGCTCCAACCAGTGACCCAGTGAGCGACTCCGCCATGCTTGATAAATTCGCCAAGTCTGTACAATGGCTGTAAATAGCCGCAGGCATCGGACAAATGGCTCTTAAAAACAACAACAGCAGGAGCAGCAGATGGAGGAGCAGGAACTCAACGAGGAGCATCCAGTGAAGCCAACTCAGCGAAAATAGGCAAAAGTGTTTTACGACCTGGCTTGCAAAGCAGGCGAAACTGCAGGTGGCCAATCAAAGCGTAGCAGGTGCAATTTGTTTGCGCAACGTGCTAACTTGGCCAGCATTTTGTGGTCGAAAGTTTTCGCAGTACCCCAGTTTTATTTCGATAAGTAAATGTGCCAATTTATAGCCGCAAATCAATCAGGGATCTGCTTGAGAAAATTACGCTTTATTCTCCCACTCAGGTGGCCCTTGCACTGGCAAACAATGGCATGTGGGCCAAGTCGAGCGAGGCCATCACTTACTTTCACTTGAGACAGAGGCGGGGTCCCTTTGGTCGCAATTGATGCGTTCATGTGTGGCCGCGGCAGAGTGTCCTTGGGGGTCCTTCGGTGACCTTGTTGTGTGTGAGTGTGTGCGTGTGAGTGGCAGACATTGAGCCAGTCAACGCCAAAACAATCATTTGCATTTCGCCTCCCCATGGACAATGTAATGGACGTCAGCTCATTTGCACAAATAAGCCATAACCACCGACGGGCTCCCCTTCATCGGCATCGACATCGGCGGCCATTTTCGGAGCTCCAGGACATCCCCGTCCAAGGAGCGTTGCAATAACGGTAATGGCCGCGGTAACGACAACAGCAAACACAACACAAATAATAATGATAATCATTTCGCGCGCACCGGAAGTATGCAAATATACGACACGAAATGACGAAGGACGACCGGACCATCGGTTGTCGGTCGTCGCCGAGACGAAGGCGAGCTCAAGGATGCGGATATACATATATCCGGATACAAGGATATGCGAATGTGCGGATATACGGATATACTGTTCGGATGTGGCAAGTTGCCCGAAAAGGAGAAAAGAAAGGAAAGCAAACGCGAAAAGCTGAAAAACCCTGGCCTTAACAGCTCGCCCTGAAAATTAAAAGTCCGCCGCGAATGAAGCGTTAATGAAGGCGATACACGGCTGGTAAGTAAACAGTTTTCGGGGCGACAGCATAAATATGAAAATGAGACCGCGACCCCCCTCTCGCACACACACACACACACACACTTTAGGAACATTTTATATACACCTCCGCCCTATGCCTCCGCTTTCTGTGTCGTTGGCCATGCCGTGAAATGAAAATAATAATCTCTTTGGCCAGGAAATGAAGGGAAATTCAACAGGAAACTTTTGTGACGTGCTGCAAACAGTCCGTGCAAACACTTACACACACACACACACTTTGGGCAATGGGTGCTTTGTGGGTGTGTGTGTGTGTTTAAATTGAAAGGTCCAATAGAAACACACGCCGACCAACACTCGTGTGCAGGTGTTAAACTGCGCCGCGTCTCTTTGTTGGAGTTGCCAATGCAAATTACAGTCATTTGGCTTGATATTTTTTTCCTCTGGCATTTTATTTAAAAATGCTGCAAAAAAATATGCATTCGAAGGGTGAAGGGAGATGGAATTCTCGTCCTTCATTTTTTTGTTTTTTGCAGGTTCCTGGCCACTGTCAATGGCATTGTTGCTTGGCACGCACTCATGCACCGAAAGAAAATGCAATTACTTGAAAACTGATATGACTTATGTAAAATATAAACATATTTTGAAGCTCAAGGAATGTTATTTATAATTTTAGTAAACTTAAAGATAAGCATACTCTTCAAGTCAATTTGTATTGTGTTTTCCTCTGATTTCTCCACGTGCACCTGTCGATGGCTCACCTGTTTGGTCCCCCAGGATGGGGGCCATAAAACTTTATGCGCACTCATTATGCGCCCCACATTGCACCTCCGAGAGGACTGTCATTAGTATATAGTGCATAATTTTCGGGAGAGCCAACAATCTGTGCATGGGCGGCCGTAATTATCACTCTGGCAAGTGGATGGGGGCGATAATGGCTTGATTTTCAGGCCGGCCAGGCAAAATAAGGTAAATGGGTATTAATTATTATGATTATGGCCGAAGTCCGAAGACACTCGGAAGTCGAGGGGCTCGTTTCGTTACGTCTCGAATTGGCATTGCCATGGCACATGAAATTTTTTTGGGGGACGCCTCCCCCACGTCCTTGGCGGCGGTCGTTCAAGCGGAATTTGGCAAATGCCGAAAACTTCAAGGGTATTATATAAACGTTTTCGACGGTGGCCATGTCTTCTAAGCATATTTTGAATGCCAAGCGCCATACCCCTCCTACTTCCTTATGCCTTAGCCATGAAAGTCACTTCCAAAGTTCAAGTCAATGTCGCAAAATGTTAACGGCGCGTTAATAATGCGATTAGTGGATGCTACAGACCCATTCCGATCCACCGACCCGGCGGTTCCCTTACCCACACTCCCCCACAAAAAGCCTGCTTTTCGAACCCAAAACCAACCCAGCATGTATCCCCGGCGGAGTTGGGAAAACACATTTGAATAAGGCGAAACATGGCAAAATTGCCTTTAATTGGTAAGAGGGGGAGAGAGAGCGGAATCGGAGTGGAGTCCGGAGGCACAGAACATGAGTGCGGTGCTGGTACCGCCTCCAGTCCCAGTCCCGGTCCCAGCTCCAGTCCCTGTGTCCTCCCACGCTGGTGCTAATTAATAAATTTTCTTGGGGATTTCTCGCTTCGTCTTTTTCGGGTTGCCAGCGCCATAATTATCGCATGGCAAATCGCCCCAGGGACGCACTGCGTGCAAATGTCTATGATAATATTCGAACAAAATATATGCATGTATATAGAGAATGTTTAGAACATAGCAGCCTACTCCTACATGATCCTGGCGAAATCCCCGCTAAGTGAAGCCTTCAATTACAGGCAGCATCGGTGGTGTTGCTGTCGACGTCAATCCCCTGGTAATAGGATATTTTCAATTTCCATTTGCCCGCTCGTATATTTTGCAGTTTCGTATTTGTTTTAAGTTATGCGCCGCCGACCCTCAGGGGAAATCGTTCATATTCCCAGCATTTTTCCCGCCTTGCCCAGATCCCTTGGAACATATTTCATTGATACAACGATGCTCCACCGAAGCGGAGGCGCAGCCAGGCAAACATGACAGCGTATATGAATGTATCCGTAGTCGGTTACATCTGGCTGGGGAGCCCGGAGTCCGTGTAAGCCCGGAATATTGTCATCCCTGGAAGAGTGGTGTGAAAGAAAGAGAGATGGCGAAGAGCTGTCCCGGGTCGCTCTGGTCACGTAATTGAGCCTTACACCACGGGGGCCGGTGAGCCGCTTCCGCTTTCTGGGCAATAGAAAATGAATTGTATGCACGGAAATATGACAAACAATCAAAACGAATTCGGAAAAACCGCAACACAAACCAGCTGAGCCAGAGATTTGTTTCCCCAGTAACCAGAAGCCAGCAGCAGGAAGGGATTGGCATTTGGGGCCCCGGCACTCGCAGAAGCAATCGCGTTCCCAGTTAATGGAAATGGAGGCGCGGTCGGCGAGAGGCTGGAAAAATCGCCTGGCACAAACGACAACGACGACTACGCGACGGCGTCTGATGGAAATTTATTGCCGGCAACATACCCAAAGGGATTCGCAAATATAATACTACAGTCGGTTTGGATAGAGCAGAAACTGTTACCCACTGAGAAAATCATTGGAGGGATTATACTATTTGTATACATTTTTCTTTTAAAGAAACTAGTTTTAGGGATAAGCTAATGTTTACTGTTCTTAGAGTAATTTTTGTCATATTTATTTGACAAAAGAAAAACAAAGTCATGGACTAGACTAAGGATCAATTTATAAAACTAAAGTTTAGGTGAGTTGGTTCCTAAGATATGTCTTAAGATTGGTTCTAGAAACTAAGCAGGGTTTTTGGAGAAACATATATCAGAATAATTAACAAATACAATACACTATAAAATTATTAATCACTTCTTTCAATAGTTGTAATAGCTTCTTGTAGCTCCATTTCATACGAACCAGTATAGAAATGTTCTTGGAAAAGGGGGATCAATAAATAATGTAATAAACAGTCTATCATTATTCCTTAATGTTTTGAATTGCAAATCCTTTTTCTATGTAGTTTTTTGCCCAGTGTGGGATCAGTAAATGGAGGCGAGGTCTGCATACAAACACGTACTCCGTGTCAGGCCGTTTGCCAGCCCGGAGCGTCGATCCCTTTCCCTACTCTGAGCTCTGAAGCCCGCCCGCTGGCGCGCTAACATGGCTCAGAGTTTGAGGAGAAGAAGGACCAATTGGCGGGTGAAAAAACTAACCCTATGAACAATTTCCCAGAAGCATCTGAAAAACATACAAAATGCGGTTTTAGCCGCTGAGAGAACGGGGAGGGGCTGGCAAAAAAATAAAAAATAAAAATCTGTTGAAAAAATATATGACAGCCAGAACATGTTGCCCCGCTGTTCCGCCTGCTCTGAGCCAAAACTGAGCTGCAAGCACGCACTGTGCATATTTTGTTATGAAAATTTAAGTGAAATCACTAAAAATGCCAAACAAAACAGCCAGATATGCAAAAATGCAGTGTTAGTTGTGCGAGGGGGCCTGGTTGGATGGCTGGGAAAAGCTGGCGCTGGCAACCCTCGAGGCGGAAAACAGCTGTTGTTTGTGTTTGCTGCTGTCTGCTGATGATGCTGATGCAGCTCCAGCTTTTGCTGCTGCTTCTGCTTATGAAAAATTGTTGTCAGTTTATAAAATGGGTTGCTAGTTGTGAGCCACTGCGCATCCTTCAAGTGCATCACGTGCACCAGATTTTCAAACAGGCAACTGATGCGAGAAAATTGCAGAGGGGATGAGCTTGGTGGAGCTCTGGATCTGCCCACGAAAGTGGGTCAAAAGCGGAAAGTTTGGCCACCGGAGCGGGCGGGCGTTAGTAGAGCCAAGCGGAGCTCTTGCAGTTTATGGCTCGTGTTACTCAATAAACATTTGTCAAGGCGATGCAACCTTCGCACCCATTCTTCCCCCATTCTTCCCACCCCCGACGAATGTCCCGCCAATTTGCTGCTATCAGAGCCAGCAGCATCCCTTTTCCACTCGTCCTTTTTGCGAGCTCGAACTGGGATCCCTTTTCAGTGCGTTCCAATGTCAATTGTTACGTTTTATTGCCTGGTTCTTTGCACTGATGACACTGGGAGAAAAATATGTATTTACTGATAACAGTAAAGGAAGAAGTTTAAGATTTAATTTACTTCAGGTAAGATATATGTATTTTTTATACAAGTTATCTTTATCACATCCATTGTAATCAGGGATTAATGATTTCTATTTAAATATTAATTCTTACATTTAGTTCCAACAGTTTAAGTGTTCTTATTTTTTCTTCGTGCACAGACCCAAAGCGAAAGCAAACGTTAAAGGTAGATGGTGAAGTAAGAAATTTATGATCAGTGACAAAAGCACATTCTCACCTTTGATATAGCTTTACTGCCTTTGCCCCTTTTTCCACTCTCTATATTGCAGATGTAGCTGGGGATAAGAACAGGTCTGTCTTTGGTTTGTTCTGTTTTATTGTGCCCGCCCCTTTTGTGGCTCTGTCGATGGGTGGCTGTTGTTATGGGAGGTGGCCTTGGGTAAGGGGTGTGTGTGTGTGTGTGGGATGTCGGTAGCCCACTCTAAGCCCCGCCCACCTTGGAAAAGTCCGAAACCAGGAGCCGGGAGCGCCCGGTGCCACGCATCGATGGGTCTTTTATGCGCTCCGCAGTTTTTCGTTTATTTTTTCAGATTTTTCTTTTTCATTTTCATTTTTTTTTCTTTTTGTATTTTGTGCTGTGGCCCTTTGCCGCATTTTTTGCACAGTGTTTGCCTTCGGATTTTTGCGATAATGGAGACAAATGTTGTGCTCTTAAATTTATCGATTGGTTGGCAAAAGTTACCAAAGGAAAATATAGCCCTGGATGGTGAATTTGTTTTTATGGGTGCGCTGCTGGCTGGTTGCGTATACGCCCCGTGTACTCAATTTCCTTTGGCTTTAAGCCTGCTGGCGGCGCACCTGAGTTTTCAATTTATTTAATGTTTTCATGGCCTAATAGAAGGAAAGCAAAAATGCAAGACAATGGACTCCAGGTACCGCGAAAGGTCAACTATATTTTCAGCATTTTCGCCAACTTATAACCGAGGACTCTATTTCTGGTCCTGTGACTGTAAGAAAAAACTTTGCAATTGAAAGTTTGACGCTTAAATGCAGCGCCGGCAACTGCTTAAGTTCCCGCGGCCATAACGAGTTATTAATTTTGCGGCTTAGTGCGGCGGTCCACCACGCTCCCGGCTTAGAGTAATGGCTCAGCTGACCGCCAACCAGATGACCTAGCTGCGTCCGGATTTTCCCCGCTTGGTTTTCCCTATCTCTGGTTGAGCTTTTACTCAACTTTATTCTTTTTTTTTTTTGTTGTTTAAGAGCTCTGCGCTGGCGGCTCTGGCATTAAACACCACAACGTGCTCGAGGACCCCGGCGCCTGGATTTATGCAGCGTTACATCGGCATTAAAATAGCAAAAAGGGATTACGGGGGAAAGTGTGCCCGTTCTAGAGTATTTTATTATATATATTTTTTACATTCATTTTTTTTGTGCCCCGCCAGCGCTCTAACTATATTGCCCCTGCTACACCCTTCGTCATTTCTATTATGTAAAAACATAAATGCAACTTGCGTTGAGTGCTGAGCGAAATAAAAAGCGTTGATGATGGTGAAGCGATGTAGAAATAAATACACAGAGAAAAGGGAAGATGTACTCTATATTCTAAAGTATAATATCATGTTCATTCTCCTCAACAACCGATTACTTGAAAGAGTATATATATATTTTTTGCTACGTGTATGGAATTGCTATTGTTCGGGATCAGTTGTGACTGGGTGCTACGCAATACCTGGTGGGGCATGGGGCATGGGGCATGGGTCTGCGAATCACTTACCTCGATTTGAAATGGCGGCCTCGACGGCGCCCCCGTTGCTTCCGCCGTGAGCGTGCAGCAGCCAGCCGAGGCTAATTACAATCAGAATGGGGCAATTCATTTTGAACGTTACGCGGTTGCCTTTCCTAGAGAGTACAGAGGAGTCTCCAGAACGTATGCTGTGCGAAATGATTCTCATTGTTCCGCGCCCGGCGGAGTTTGGAGTTTGCTTCGTTTTTTTTTTTGTTAAATTCAGTGGAGTTGGAGTCCTGCTTCTTGTTCCTTTTTTTTGGGGGAGTGGAGCGCTTTAAGTTTTCATATGGTTAAGCCGCAGCATACTTTGCATAGTCGCTTTTGCTGCTTTTGTTTAATTTCCAGCTCTTCAGTTAATTTTTGAGGGTTTTTTTTGCTGTGAGCAGGCGAGCAGCTCTCTCTTTCTCTATCTCTCTCTAATTAGAAATTGAGCGCGAGACCGCAAGCATACTTTTCTGCGCTTTTCCCCTTGACAAATTGCGGCTGTGTGATGTGAAATATTTTCTAATTAATTTTTATTGCACAGCTCCCTTTTGTTGTTGTTGTTGTGCCAGACAGGCAACTAATTATCACTGTATGTTTTCCACACGCGCCAAGTAAATGGTTGTTTGTGTGTTGTCCTGGTATCTGCAAACGGAAATGTGAAAAACAAATAAATAATTATTATTATTTTTCAGTTGCAGTTGCACGATAAAAGTTAGTTCGCTCCCCCAATCAGTCCCCTTTTGGCCAAAAAAAAAAAACTAAAGGGAAAATCGTATCAAAAAACTAAAACTCCTCGGGGTTTATGCGATCTTTAAACTGAACTCCGCACAAGTTTCAAGTGCAGCCCTCACAAAATGTTTTTTTGGTGCTCAAAGCCATGGCATTAAAGCGTTCACTGGCACACACACACACACATGCGTCTGCGAAACTTCACTGACACGCAAAATTACCCCACAAAGTGCAATTAGCACACAAGTTAAATTATAAAAGTTCCGTTTTTTAACCTTTTCCCTCAGTGCCTGAAACACTCCGCCCCGCATACACTTGAGCACACACACACACACACACACACACATGTGCGATGAAAATTTCGACAATGGACGGAAAGGGAAAGAGAAGCGCAGGGAAAAGCAGGGGAACAGCGTGGGGAAAGCTGAGAATAGAGTGGAGCAGGCGAGCCGGGTAAACAACACTTGAAGAGCAAAGTCCAAAGCCAAATAACAAATAGTTCCTAGGCAGGCAGGCTCTCCGCCCCCTTTTGTGCCATATTTAATGACAAAGTTTTGCATAATTTTATGAGTTTGCTGCGTTATCCACACACACACATGCTAGAGTGTGCCAGAGCCGGGTAAGCCGAAGAAAAATCAGCAAAACGGAAAGTTCAAATTATTTCATTATCGCCTTCGTGCAGAGAAAACTACACGAGGAAAAAAAAAAAAAATGGGAAGGAGTCCTCAAAAGCCATAAAAACAAACTGCGGCCCGGCAGCAGGATGCTGCTCAGTGGTCAGTGGCATGGGACGCGACTCATGTACTGATGAAAAAATTAAGTTATAAATTTAGATTAACCCTTGCAGCCGCCGACGCCAACGGCGAGTCACTTTCACTTCAGGCCGCATCCTGAAAAGTCCATTAAAAATCACAGCCACAAAAGGCACAGGCACACAAAGAGAGAGAGAGAGCGGAACCTGGTCCATAATTATCTATCGTTTTCATTATTACCCTGGGCATCCAGTAACCCCGCATCAAGTATACGCTACGTGGTACGCTTATGTGCGGCTCATGTCCTGAAGGGGCAATAAAATATTTGTATCTATCCCAGACCGGACCCAAGTCGTGGCGAAGTAGGTCGCTACAAATCTGCGCCGGCCATATAATTACTCAAAAAGTTACCTACTCCCGGAGATCTCGGGGTTTGGATAGCGCAACGGATAGGATAGCACAGCTTTTATGCGCGATGCCAGCAAAAGGCTTTTATCATGTAGGCGGTAAATAGCCGTAAATAAACAGGGCGGCGCATAAAACAGGCAACAAAAGACGCGCCAGGACTGGGCCAGGTGGCCGCTGTTGTCATCGCCATCGCTGAATGGGCATTTACCGGAGAAGATGGGCACCGAAAAAAATATATATTAATAACAAAGTAAAGTAAGTCTAAACTCCCTCTTCTCCATGTTATTATTCCATATTAACATTGTCTTAAAATATGTCAACAGTTTATTAATAATTTGCATAAAGAGTAATATATTCATATCCTTAAAAGTAATTTCATTTCGTAGATACTTTATTTATTTCAGTGCAGCGTCTGCTGTTAGCCACTGTTGTCGAGGACCAAGGTTATCGGTTTTATGGGGCTTTGGCCTACAGATTTTTATATGTGTGCCACATGCTGTGCGCTGCTCCCTTTATTTATGACACCGACACCGACCCAGCTTCGCAGGGCGGCTACAAATTTCTGAAGACCTGCAATTTGATCTCGCTCGGTGCTCGGTCGCCTGGTCAGAGAGCTCTGGCTAAATGTTTTAACATTTTATCGAGGCTCTTGTAGCGTGGCTGCGGTCGCTCTGGTGGCCGCCGTAAAAGTTTAATATTCTAATAAAGCGGATTTAATTATTTAAAAACAACATTTCCACGTCCGAACGTCGACGTTTTTAATTTTAACGCGCTCTGTTTCGCCGCCGCGCGTCGCAACTTGAGTCGACTTTAGCATTTCGCATTTCGCGCTCTGCCTCCCGCTGAGGCAGCTGTGTGATGCTGATGCCTCGACTTTCGTCTAAATTGCACTTTGCGGTACAATTTCAAGCTGCAAGTTTGCCAGAGCAAGTCATAATTAGTTTTTGCTGGTTTGCTGTGAAACTGATTTTCGCCTGATGTTCGGGAAAAGGGAATTGGCGGCACAGCGGAGAAACTAAATCCGAGGAAAAGAAATAGCTACGTCTTTTGTCAGCCAGAAGGGGGGATGGGGGTTTTAGCCGCTGCCTTCGTTTCCGCCCCTTTGCGGTTGACTGGCAGAACTTTAAAATGGGTTAATTGCATTGTAAACTAAACGAACAAATGGCAAACAAGTGGCACAAGAGTTGCAACAAGAGGGCAACAAGACAGTTGAGCAGCGGCTACAAACGAACCCAGCTACATACATATAGCTGCTGCAATTCGATTTGAGCTTTGGCTTATTTATAAATCTGCAATTTCACCCTCTCGCTGTGTGTGCCTCAAGTTTCCATCACAAGTTTCCCCTGGCAACCCACGAGTGCATAATTAAAGCCAGTAGAGAAGACACTTTCGACTGAGGGGTGCCGTATACTTGATTTTTGACTGAGGTTAATAACTGTTGCCTACTTATATGGGCTGGGTTTCCGGTTGAATATCTCTGGGTAAGTTAAGCAAGATTAATTGGAACCATCACTTATATAATTACAATTCTTTATAAATATCACTATAAATAAACAATTTAACCAATATTTCAATATTTCTTATATTATTTAAATTAAGAATTTCTATAGTGCAAGGTATTTTGATTTCACTCCGAAGCCTAAAAAGCAGTGAAGAAGTCATTTCCGACCCTATAAATTATATATATTCTTGATTAGAATCAACAGACCCATGTTTGGTAGATAAAAAAAATTCAAAAATTTTTTCAAATTTTTATCGTTAATTTTACATTGTTAAAATTGTCAAAAATTTGAATTTCTTAAAAAAATTTAAACAAAGTAGGCAGATTTACCTAACAAAAACTAACAAAGAGCAGCTTTACGAATTAAAATTAATGCATTTTTGGTTTAGTTATGATAATTTGCACATTAGAAACCATAATCCCATGGTTAACTACAAAGGTATCATATTCATATTCAAATGATGCAAAAAAAAATACCAAAAATGTATTACTAATTGAAATATTAATTATATAATTATATATATATATATTATTAAAATAAAATATTATTAAAGAAAACATATAATTGAGCAAGGTATACCACAACTCTTTTCATATAACAACAGCGGCCACATGGAAACTCTCGAAGCGTAAAATCAAAGCATAGCTCACAGCCAACATAGAGTATCTAATAGAAACACACACACACACCCCCTTCCCCCCCCCCCCCTTGGGAATTTTCATCCGGCGACCAGGCGTTGGCAGTGAATTATTTGCAATTCTGATGTTGGAGGGCCGCCACATTGTCACCGAAATGATTAACAAGGCGGGGTACAATGTTGCCGACTTGGAGCACAAAGGCAAAGGCGGCTGCGAAGAAAAAAAAAAGAAGAAAAATATCCATAAAACCCCCAAATACATGCACACGAAAGCCGCTGCGTGCAAAGTTCAAGCCGAGCACTTGCCACAAACTCCGAGAAGGATTGACACGGCAACAATGTGGCAAGACGTCGGCCATGGCCATCCTCCAAAACCCATCTCAAGCTCACACACGCACCAGCATCAGCATCCCCTCCACCTAATATGCAGTTGACAAGTTTTAATGAAAAAGAAAGACGAAAAATGGAACCAAGATGAACGAGGCTGGGGATAGAAAGTAGTAGTACAAGAAGATCTGGATACCGACCGCTCGATAAAAGATTATTAAAATTTTCCAAACGAATGGCGAAAGTTCGCTGCAGCAGTTTGTCAAAGGTTCAAAGGTTATCTGCAGCCCACACATACAGAGCCAGGCTTGCACTCACTCACTGGGACTCACTTGACGACCCTCGGTTCACGTGTGCGCGGTCTACAAAGTTGACAGACATTTTGCACAAGCAAAAGTCAAGCACCCATCTAGCACTCGACTTGAATGAATACTCCTGCTGGCAAACACCAGGAGAGGATGGGATATGATACGATAGGACAGGATAGGTCAGGATACGAGTATGGGGCCTTAAGTTCTGCCTTATCTGTCCGCAGGCAGTGAAAATTAAATTCCGGCCCCACTGGACGGGCACACTGAATGCCCGTACATGAAATATGAAAGTAATCTCCGCATATATTAAGGCATTTGACGGCTGCTTTAATATGCAGCCAGGCATCGCAGCTCCTGGGTCCTTGATACTTTGCATTTTTGCTGAGGCAAACATAATTCGTCTATTATGCAGGCTGCCACAGGAACGGCAATGGGACGGGACAGGACGGAGCACACATGGGGGACTTGTGGGGACATGCAGCTGAGCTGGGCCAGAGTTCATAGATCCTGGCTGGTATTCACTTGGCAATTACTGCTTTATTTATTATGCCGAAATGGATTATCCCGTTCGGGGCTCGGGGATGCAATTTCTGCTTGTGCTGCTATTTTGTGCCGTCAACACTTTTCCATCCCCATTCGAAGCCCCTCACCCTTTGCTTCCGATGCAAATTCTGTGGCAACAAGGCCTACGGCGGCTGTCGCCTCATCCACTCCACTCCACATCCACTCTGTGCCAGAGTGCTTGTCAGTCGACTGTGTGTCTAATCCGTAGGATAACGCAAAAGCTGCATCGCTTAAATGCAAAATACTCTGGACAAATATTTTTAGAGCCACAATTAAATTAAACAAAAATATAAGGCTTCGAAATGGAATTAAATGCGGGGCTTTGAAAGCATTTTTTGGTGCCGTTTAAATGCAAATTCCAGGAGTCGCATTGTTCGATCGCCGGACTTTTGGTGGCCTCTGGCTCTGGTGCACGGCCACATTTGTAACAAATTCGATGCACACGAAATCCATAAATCAAATCAATAAAATGACAGCATGAAAAATTGCAAACACAAAAAACCGCAGGCCAAACCATTATTTTGGAGTCAAAAAATCGACAGCGAGAGGCAAAATGTCGCCATTTTTGCACATTTTTTGGGGAAGTCAAGGGAAAAAGCCAGAGCCAGAGCTGAATAAAAATCCGCAACCGCATTTTGAATGGCAATCAGCAGTTAGAACAAAACTAAGGCAATAATAATAATAATAATAGAACAATACAATGCGATATGCAATGGAAGTTAACCTTTCGACACCTACAAATAAATAAATGGACGAGTAAATACTGTAAACAAGGCAGGAGCAAACAAAGAGCTCGCAAAGGAACAAAAAGAAAAAACGATGGGAGTGAACAGAGCAAACACAGAAAGGCCGTAACGCAACATGGAAAAGGTTTTGGGAGGCTGGATCCGCAATCCTGGCAACGGGTCGTATGTGTAACGAATAAAATTGTTGACTATGCCATAAAGCGACAGCAGCAGCTACGACTACAACTACGGCATCAGCAGGGGAAACAGAAGCAGTAATGTACAAGACAAGGAGATTGAATGAAAATCCTCGTATGACATAAAAAATAATACGCAACATGCGAAAACAGACAAAAATGCACACACAACAAATGGGAAAACATAGCAGCGAAAGGATTCCGGGCCGTATTAGTTATATTTCCCTTCGCCAGTCCCAGTTCCTGTCTATGTGTCAGTTCTCTCAGATTCCAGGGCGCTGGCGTCAGCTGGCCAGGATGAAGCCAAGACCAAAGTCATAGCCGGAATCCGGAGCTAAAGCCGGTAGAGGAACGAGAATGAGAGCCAAAGCCGGAATGCCTCTGGCTGAAATGGCAATAATAATACGTTATTGGGAATATTGATTGCCTGTATTAGGGGGAGATCCCATCCGCAGCCAGGCGCGTGCTAGGATTTCCTTCTTGGCCAGGAAATTCGCATGACGGCTTATGACGGGCACGCAAGCAGCCAGCAGCAGCAGGTGTTCTTTGTTTAACGCCCAAATGACTTTCCAACTATCGGCTTTAGCCCCAAAACAAAAAAAAAAGAAACACAACACTGAAGGAAGAGCCACTCGAGACGCAGGTTTACCCCGGTTGACATGCAACGATTCTGTCAACAGAAAAAGCCAAGACAAAACCAAGTGAAACCATAACCGAGCCCAGCTGTGATTAATAAACAAATTGAAATACCTTTTGGCTAAATAAAGACCCAAAGGAAAGGCGAGTCGAAGACGCGACTCAATAAATCACTGGCTTATCCACTCCCTCGACCGGGCCAAATCAATTATAGCCGAGCATACAAAAACATGGCCTTTACACAGCACCGAACACGGCTCGCAGCAGGGCCACGGAGGCACGGTAGATAATTTATTGATTACCATTAACAAACAGCATGTCAAGTAAGTGTCATTAGAATGTCAACGCATGTTGACGGAGACGATGGGAAGACCGACCGCCCCCTCTCCGGTCACCGACTGGATGACCATCTGGCTGATGGACGGGACGGAGACCGCCGCTGACCCCCCTCTGACATCCACGGCCATTGTCACGCTCATTAATTTGCGCGGTGTGTGCGAACAAGTTCATTTCGTTTGCAATTTCCTGCAGAAGGCGTTGGGTTACTGACCGCCGACGACTCTGCCGCCTCCATCACAGTTGACAACGCAAATTGACCAAGTTGGTGGACGGACATGGACACGGACACGGACACGGAGCGACCAAGAGGCCAGCCAGCCTGTCTTTGGCGACAGGTCGAGACAAAAAGCACACAAAATACTGACAGTTTGACAAATTGTTTATGTAAATGGAAGTGCAAGTGGCTGAACAGAGGGACACTGAACTGGGGAAAAAATTGCCAAAGGAAAAGCTTAGGCATATTGGCTTAGTGACACGTTTCCGTTCGATGTTCTCCAGTTCTTCAGTTTCCAAGTTTTCCAGTTTCCAAGTTTCTCCCAGTTCTCAAAGTCTGCCTGCCGGGATCCATTTCACGCTGCTCGGAGTAAACATCTAATTTACTGTTTGTGCTCTTTAATTGTTTGCCGTGCCCAACGGAGACGACAGAGTAGCCCAAGATATGCCGACAGGCTGTGCTGTGAATGGTTTTGTCGGCCCCATAAATGACAACGACCTTCGCGGGGTTGGGTTGCCAAGCTAAGGCACACCGCCCAGGCAATTAAAAATTGCTGTCTTGAAATTTCAACAGCGGCCGGCGTCTAGCCTGGAGCGGATTCTATAGTTTAGCTGCTCAGCTCCTTCGTGGGCAGGATACACAGGGAAAAATACTAAGTTAAGAAATAAGTTTAACCATAAATAACTCTTTAAGATTTGGTTTCACCTAAAGTATACATGATTTTATAAATTTAAATAAAATTAATTATTAAAGACACATATAGTTTCCTGCCAGTGTAGACCTGGAAAACTGGCTTAACTTGGCTGCCTTTGGGCGGTTAGGCCGACTTCCTGGGCGTCGTCAGCAAAACGCTTTCCCAGCTCTCTTTTTCCCGGCTAGTTTCCATTTGCTTTATGAATATGCGTGCAGTTTGGATGTGAGTTTGAGTGTGAGTGTGAGTCCTGAGTGCGAGCGGACACAAAAGCTGTTGCTTGCTTTTCTGCTTAGACGCTAGCTGAATGCCTTTCCGCCAGACTTGCCGAAGGCCAGAAAGTTTTCCTTTTGAAAATACTTTGCTGTCCCCGCACTTTCTTTGGGCCCTTTTGTGGGACGACTTAGTGATACATTTTTTCTGTCTGCCTCTTCCAAGCCGTTGGCCTGCTTTGGCGTTATTAACTCTAATTACCACATTAAACGCCAAAGTGTCTTAATATTCAATTATAAGTTTTTTTTTTCTCCTCTTTCTTTGCTGGCGTGTCCTGTGCTGTTTGCGGTTGAGTATTGGAAAAGTTTTCCCGATATTTGGGCCATCTTCCTGCGAGGATATGTGCGGGCGCCTTTTGTGACCTGCCTGCCGGTGGCTTTAATGAAGTCTGAGTGCTTACAAATTATTTCACCAAATGTGTTTAGTGTTTAGATTGCTTTTGATTTTGTTTGGTAAAAGTTAGACGACGTTAGTAGCCCTAATGTATGACATTCAGGTGACGGGTTCCCCCTCGGCCACGAAACGAATCGAATTGAATCGATGAAATAAATTGCACATATTGACTTTTTTTCTGAACTCCTCCAATGGCAATTAACTCTGGCTAATGGCATGAGCCGTTTGTCAGTTGGATAAAAGGGGTGCACAGAGAAAAATATCAAAGGATTTCAATCTTTTACTATTATTAGAATAGGATTATTTTACTTCATGATTAAGTATGTCAACAGATTAGATTTTAAGGCTTTTAAATTCATTTGAAAATAATTTAAGTAGTTGTAAAGTATTTTGAATTATTATCTTTATTATTCACATTTCCCCCTGTGTAAACACGAGTGTAATTTGAGACCGACGATGGCTTCATCAGGGAAATGCCTTTTGCCGCATACAAAAAGCCACACTCACATGACAGCAACTCAATAAACTATTGAATGCTTATAAAGTCAGCACCGTTGACAGAATTTTAATTAAAGAATCGTGAAGCGCTAATTTAGCATATTAATAACGTAGACGGGACTGCGAGTACATGACACGCCATAGAGGAAATGTCACAAAGGATAGCTGGAGCTGGAAGTAGGATCTGGAAATAGGAGCTGGAGGCTAGGGAGCTAAAAACTGAAACAGAAACTCGGGCGGAATGTGGGTTCTGCAGCTGGCACACACAAAGGCAATAAATAAAACAGTAGCAAGAGTCGTCGCCTCCGCTGCCATTTAAGTAGTTGAAATTAATTTCAATTCAACCCGCACATGTCCCGCCGGCACACATCCTGGCGAAGGAGGATGAAAGCTCTCGTATCCCGTCTCTCTTTGGAGTATTTTATTCCGACGACGGCACACGTTGCAGACATAAAAGTCGCCGCGCTGCTAAATTATAATATCAATTATTTCGCAGCACAAAACACAGAGGGAGACTGAGGAGAGGAGCATCACACTGCTCACTCTTCACGTGCAGGCATCTGGCGACAGAAAATGGTTAACTGTTTGCCGAGTACTACAGGTACTACAGGTACTACAGGTAGAGTGTCTATAAAGGCCAACCAGCCGGAGGCTGCAGTAATTACCGCTCCGGCATGCAAATGGCAGCTAACTAGCGATGGCAAACAGGGTGACAGCATCGCGCCCACTCGTCGCCTGTCACTTGTCTCCCATCTCCACGCTCTTGACTTACGCCTCATTTTGTTTCGTTGTGATGGCTTTTCAATTATGCGCTATCAATTAGCCAGACCACAAACCACTTACTGGCGGCCCATTAGCTCTGCCTTGAGTCCACAAATCAAGTTTTGGTTGACATTATTGCAGAGATGCTGCACTGGAAAATATAGTATCTATTTTCTCTTTAATTTCATTGAGATTTGTGGCTATCTTACTTTAAAGCTAGAGGCGACTTCTTGTATCTATTACTATCTTAATTAAATAAGGAACATTTCCTCGAAAATGTTGATATTCAAAGAGCATTTCAAAGTCATACTTGCCCAGGGGCATACTCTGTCCGGTCTTTGGATTCATTGCGCTCTAACGCCTCAGAAGGCAGAGGAGCTTTGCAACTTTAATTTAAGCATAACACAACATTTTCCTGGCCATGGGGAAACTCATTAAATCAATTTCACACCAGACTGGAAAGCCAGACCAGTTAGCACTTTTCAGGGCCGATAAAAAATGCCCAGCTTCTGCAGGACCCATTCCCGATCCCAGCTCAAAATGCGCGTCAAAAGCCGCTTCAGATGAGTAGGCCCAGAGGAGTGGAGCAGAGCTCTACCAAAAAAAAAGTAAAAAGAAAACCCGACCGCTGGTGGCCTGCCATTGTTTGGGGAAAATGCTTTTCACAGCCTTTGTTTTCATTTGCTTCCCTCGTTCGGGGTGCCCTGGCCCGGGTCCTTTTTCTTTATTTCTACGCCCGGCCAGAGAAATTGTTTCTGCGTGATTGAGGTTTTCCGGCAGACCTTTTCTTCATTTCGCAGCTGCTTAGCTTCGTAAGAGCAGCTCCCCCTCTCTCTCAATTTTTGGGAGAAAAAGGAGGTCAGCGTTTAAAGGGACAGTGGCAATGCAGTCCGGTCTGAGCTGGGGAAAATGTCTTTGTGGCCACAATTCATGAAATTTGCAACTGCCCCGTGTGCCCCACTGGCTATTTTTAATATTTTGATTAATTTGGGCTTCCCTTTGTGTCCGACAAAGAAAGATGTTTTTGCCACAAAGTGAAAACTGTTATCGGCGCTTGATCTTTTTCAAATACACAATGGCCAACCCTTTTTTCGCCAGCCAAAATAACGTTATTCTTGTTCAGGAGAAATAAAAAAAAAAGAAACAACTTGGTCTTGGTGAAAATCCAACAAAAGAATGGAACCTTCTTCACCTGGCGAACGGGCGGCGGACGACGGAGGCACCCTCAAAAGTGCTAATGGTGAAATTCGGAGATCAGGGCCGAAAAATAAAGGAAATAATCTAAATGCAAATAAAACTATTTTCATGTCACAACAATGGTTTAAACAAAGGCAAACGAACCGAGCGAAGGGCTCAGAGTAAATTCAGGACGCTGAAAAGTATGCAACAGAATGGAAGGCAAAATAAACACCGGGAAGCAATGGTACACATTTTGAATACATTTATTTGCGCATTTAGAAATGCAAACAGCGGCAAAACACCGAACGAACAGCCGGGTAAGAAATGCCAGGGAACGGACCCTTTTTTGCGGAGCCAAAGACGGCGAAAAGGATTCCTTTCGAGGGACTTTTCCCCTTGGCAGCAGCAGCCGGCGAACCGGGAACCGGCTTCAAAGTGAGTGAAATGTGTAACCCTTGCAATGATTTGTTAAATTACAAGCAAAGTTTTCAGCGAGGGGAGCAACGCTGCCTGCGAGTAATTAGTAAAAGCCTTGGCTATGGCAATGAAAAATTGCCCGAAATTGGGCGTGAAAATGGCGCACAATCCCATCAAGGGGCTACCTCTTCCACGTTTTGTTTAAAACGGAGCCCATTCCTTTTGCCCAAAAGTCACATTAACTTGGCGAATGCGCTCCTGGTTCCATTAGCGTTGCGCTCTATCAAGATCATGTTCTCCGTTTCTTGTTTTTTTTTTCCTCCATAGCACTCGTAAGCCATTACTAATGCAGATAATTAGAGTTTTAATGTGTGCCATGCATTCCTTTGAATAAAGTATATAGAACCAGCGGGGAAAGCAGGCCAAAGGGGTGGAGCGGAGGAGCTCTAAGGAAAATTAATGAAAGTTATCGGCGAGCGAGTATTCTGGCAATCAGAGCCCTGGGAACTTTTTAATGGATCCCAAATTGAGCCCAAAGTTTCAGTCTCCGGCCTGAAGACACCAAAACTTAATCCGTCGGAGCTGGGATTTTGGACAAACATTTCAGGCATCCATAGACGTCCTCAATGTCCTAGAAGCCGGCGCTTTCAATAAACAAATTTGTACGCAAATATTTTGGTACACAAATTTCTACCAGGCTACTAAATATTTTGTGTAAAGCCGTTGAACATTTACAAAGATTGCAATAATGACAGCTGAGGCTCGGCACAAGGAGCTCCTCGAGGAGGCGCATCCAGGGCGCAGAATGTGTGTGTGTAAACTGGAGCAAGAGGCGGCATACATTACAGAAACGAGGCGCTCGAACCTACAGAAAGGAGCGGAACCGAACAGAGCGGAGCGGGACAGACACACAAAAGTCAACATAAAATTTAATTAAAAACTTTGCAACAACTACAACGATGGGGCGTGCGCCGCCTTCGAAAATGAAACAACATAATGCAGCGCAGGCGGAAAACGTGAGGAGAAGACCCGGTTTTCCAGCAAATTTTGTATCTGTACGCAGTGGCAATCGGAGTTACTAGTCACAAGTCGAGGCCGCCCCAAAGATGTGCACAGGGAAAAATTGCATTGTATTCTTAAGAAATAATATTAAATCCAAACTTGTGAATCAAAATAAAATCACAGGAAACCAAGACATAATCTATGAAATCCTTAATAATTGCAAGAGAACATACCAATATTTAATAATAAATAACCTGCTAAGAACAGAGTTGGCTCAGCTTGAATATATTCCTATTTGATTTCAAGATTTTACAGTACCTTATCTCCAATTTCTCCCAGTGCCCTCAGACTCTTTGCTTGATTTCTATGCCCACGAACGAACTATGAACTTGGAGTTAGTTAAATTCGCCTAGAGTATTGGGCTAAAAAACTCGCTTAGAACTCGAAGTCAGCCTGAAATGGGGCCGAAATAAAAAGCCGGCAACGGCGCAAATTTAAATAAATAAAATGGCTGAAAATAGCGATGCCAAGGCAGCATCTTCCCGATTCCGATGCGGCAAACTGGCTGTGCCGAAGGAAAACCAATTACGAATTCAAATGAAATTCATGAAATTCCTGCCACTTTGTGCCGAACTTAAACCACGTCTTTGTAATATATATCACTTTGAATGCCTCACAGGAAAAAAAGTAGAAGAAGGAACCAAATAATATATATATATATACGGAAGAAGGCATAGTTTCGTGGGGAAAGCGGAGCTTAGGCGTGGGTTGGCCCGGTGTATTCTCTGCCCTTCGAGACGCTCTCGAGGCATTTAAATTGCCGGCATGATTTGAAATACAAATTGAGCAAATTGGCAGGAAAAACTGTGCAAAGTGAGAGCAGCAAGTGCTCCGATCCGACCGCACTGCCGGCGAAGTTGGGGTAGGATGTTGGGGGCGGTGATGCTATCAGGAATTCGAATATTCTCCAAAGGCGCTCTTAAAGTTCCCGAATCTTTGTCAGCAAAATTCTTGGGCACTGCGCAGCGACCCGGCCTGGGCTATTGATTTTTCCCCCATCTTTTTCTTTGGACCCCGCGGAATATGAGTACACACAGATATCGCGTTACGTCGGGCCATAATTAAAATGTTAAAAATGTGGTCACGGAATCTCTGGGAAGCCCTGTTTCCTGGCTTTTAATGGGCGATGTCGTAAATGATATCGCGACCGCATTGAATTTCCAATGAATTTCCCTTTGTCCCTCTGGGCAACTGAGGTATGGGGCAGGCGGCTGGCGGCTGGCTTTGGTATATTGTCACCTTGACAACGTCTGGAAGCTCGTTAGCCTCGGTTTAGATACAACATTTTATCTTTGTGCAATTGGCAAGACACCACCAAGCTCTCTGCCGGCCGCCTAATCGCATTCAATTAACACACAACACTAGACAAACCAAGGAAAACTAAGCTCAACTACAAGAAAAAGGCAACTTGGCGCAAAGTGCATGGCGGAGAAAGCAAATCCAATAAACTTGTTATTGCTTTTGTTTCGGCTGGTCGAAAGGCGTTTATAAATTACTTAAAGCGCTTAAGGCCGGGCCAAAGGAAAAGAAAACGAAGGGAAAAAAACCGGAGGAAAAACCCAAGGAGCTGGGCCAACAACTTGTGGCGTGACCAGTCTTTTGGTCGCTCTGTGTGTGTGTCGAAGCCAATCCGGCAATATGTTCGACGATTCAGCTATTGCCACCTCCTGCTCTGGTTTTTGGGCTGCTGAGCAGATTAAAGCGTATCGTGTAGCAGCAAATCCAAACCGCAAGCGGGCAACAAAAGGAGGCAGGAACACGAGACGACGGGGGCATTCTCCAGCCGGCAAAGCCTACCAATTGAATATCAATCAACTTTTTGGGGCGTGTGTGCGTGAGTGCGAGTGCGAGTGCGGCACCAGTCGAAATCCTCTTGCCAAAGCAACAGAAACAATGGAGGAGCCAAGCCAAAGGAGGAGCCGAAAGGAACAGAATGGTTAGGAGTCGAGTGAGAAGTAAAGTGGCCCCATCCCCATCTCCAATAATGGAATTAAAACTGGCAATTTCGAGGCCAAATTGCTTGATAGGCTGTCTTGTCTTGTCTTCCAAGTGTTATGCCTGATGCACAGGAAAAAGTGAGAGATCACTTGATTAATGAAGTACAAAATGTATATATATATTTAAAATAATAAAAGTTAATCCCAATCAAGCAACAAAATAGAGAAAAGAATAGAGAAAAGGTAGGGAAATGAAGAACCTTTTGGTTCAATTTATTATTTATTTTAAACATGTAATATATTAATTCATTATTAAGTGCAAAAATGAACAAGAATTATTTATATTTTACATATATGTTAACTAATTATAAGTATTCAAATTAAACACCTTCTTCATGGAATAAAAACTCTAATTAATATTGTTGTGATTCAAGGGTAGGTTCCTTGTAGTATTACTATTATGAATACTATATCATATTCTAAAATAAATTGTACTGAAACTCTACATTCTCATTCAATTAAAATGTGATTGAAAATTTTAAAATTTAACCCATTTAAGACTATTTTTTCCGTGTACTCTATCGCCTGCCCCCATTGAAATTGTACAAGCGCGTCTAACCGAATTAGGGAACACAAATCAATTGCATTAAATGGCAGCTAGCGCGTGTCTTCGCCCCTTTTTGGCCGTCGAATCGTGTGTGGTTAGGATTCCGGCTCCGCCACACCACTTCCTCTTCAGATTTTAGCATACAAAATTGGCGTACACGTCGTATACGTAATACTTGCAGCCGCATGCCAAAAACAATTGTGCTGGCAAAAACAGGCAGCCAAATAAATGCCGACGAACAGCTGCAAACGACTTATTTATGCCTCGCATTGAGTCGAAAAAGAATTCAGGCCCCAATTCCTTTCCATTCCTTTTGTGGGTGGAATGATATCCCTATTATGGCCGCATCTATCGGATTATGTGAGTCTGAATCCTAATTTACACAGCTTCTCGGAGTTTACCTCTTCCAAAGGACGAACTTTTCCCCCAAAATGAGAAGTCGAAAGGAATGCCGAACGCATTCTCTCTCTCTCTCTCTGAAGTATTTAAATTTAGCGGATTTTTTTGTACCTTTAGCGTTGCCTTACTTTTTCCCATTGCATGTGTTTATTTCATTTCTCATTTTCACAAACATTCCTCCACACACAAACCCAAACATACACACACCACACACAACTAAAGACGCCACATGCCAAGTTCTACTTCATTTCATGTTGGCATTTTGCACAATTTTTATTTTGTTTTTCCTCAGTGGGTGAGGGGACTCTGTGTGTGTGTGTGTGTGTGTTTATATGTTGATGGAAATTTTGTTATACTTTTTGGTTTCTTATTCGGTATGTGGAGCCCACGGAAAAGTGCGACTTGGAAGCCACCGCAAAACAATGAAAATTGGTTTTGTTACTTTGCTGACTTCCGCAGACTCTCTTCTGTGGCTGAGCCCTTGGCGGTGGCTTTTTATTGCCCGCCCTGTTATTGTTGCTGTATTTATTTGGCAGCTGGCGCGGAGTAGGAGCCTCCAGCTGGAGTGGGAGTGAGTTTGGAAGTGGGAGCCACCCGGCAACCACACACACACTTCCACCTTCCGCCACCCACTTGAGGCCAGGTCAGACCAGCAGCTTCTGCTGCTGTTGATGGCGTCAAGTATTATCGCATAAAATCCAAAACGTAAACACTGGCACAAGTCTGGTCCCTGCAGCACGTACAAGTTTATATTCTAAGCGAAAAGTCGCTGCCAATTTGAATATTTTCTGGGGCGAACAGCCCCCAAAAGAATTCACTAATATGCTGCAAATTATTACCTGAGCTCAGGTGATGAACGATCGCAATTGTATTTTCCTTTACTATCCGCAATAACTTCACTCGTATCTCCCTTGGCTGGTGTTAATAGATGTTAATTCACTTAGTTTTTTCTTAATAATTCACTTGCTTCAGTTAGCCACAGAGCGAGATGTGCTTAGTTTGGTTTAAGCACTTTGCACACAAATAACTATAATCCTTCTGCTGGTGTCCTGCTGCTGAGTGTCTCTGACTTTGGAAGGCTCTGCGAGTCGCGCGCGATTCGTGTCACTTGCGTCGAAGGGTTCACTTTCAACTGAACCGTTATTCGCCATCGACAGTCGTTACTCTGCGCCCCGCACTCGGCTTCGGGTCAGCGCTTCGGGTGCCCTCGGGTCTGCTCGGCCGCAGAGACGAGGACACACGAGTGCCGAAGAGAGGTCGCTGCTCGCCGAGAGAGCAGGTCCTGGCGCTCTCTCCCAGCTCGCCGCAGGACAAGTGTGCCACGGCGAATTGGGAACTAGCAACTCGTCAGATTTTGTACTTTAATTAAAGTCCATATAGCAAAGGCTAGCAAGAGGTATAGTTGATAATTCAGTGATATTAAATACAAATGTTAGACAAGTCCTTTAGATTTTATGTATCCTTGCAGGGTTCTTTTAGTCAAAACACATTGAAGGAGTCATTTCCAACCCTATAAATCATATATATTCTTGATCAGCATCAACAGCAGAATCGATCTAGCCATGTCTGGTAGTTTTCGAAATTTTTTCAAAAAAAAGATTAGGGGTTACATAGTTAAAATTAAAAAAAAATTTATAAAAATTGACAATTTTTTAAAGTATTAATCTGAGTATGCAGATTCATTAATCTAAGGAAAACTAGCATAAAAAAGTTATACCAATAGAAATTAGTCGATTTATGGCTGGGTTATGATATTTTAAAGTTTTGGTTTTCCTGAAATACTTTCATATAAAAATATCAATTTAATATTTATTTTAGTCTTCCCTTAATTATATTCTCTGCTGTCTAGGATATTTTCCTATGTATTGATTAGTAATTTTAATTTTTTCGATAAATTTGATTCAATCTCAAAGGATATTTACATTATAAAGTTATTTATTTTTCTTCAAGGTAAGCAATTGGAAGATGTTACATTCAAAGAAATACAATTTTAAATAAATGATGAATATAATATTTAAAATTATACAGCTTTCTTATAAATATATTTATAAATTATTTTCCAAATTGCCATTTCTTTAATTAATAATTTGGAAAGTGGCACTTTAAAGTCTATAAATATTATTCCTGGTTTACTGAAAACAAGATTTACTTTAACCCACGGCAAATCCGTAGCAAGCAGTTTTATGAATGCGATCCTTCGTCACTCTCTGGAGTTCATTCAGAGTTCAGAGACTCACTTGAATATTACCCCTACAATATTTAAAATCAATTCGCCCCACATTCCGAATTTCACTCCGAAAACGAAGGGGTGACTTTGACTCTGGCGACTTCGCAAAGTGTTGCTCTCGCCGCATTGGAAATGTCCTGGCAACATTCGAATTTTTGAGCATTTTGTATAGCAACATTTCGAGCTGGAAGATAAATTGCGGCATGTCCTGCTAATTTCGGTGAGTGAAAGTTACGTGGCAAAGTCCCCAGGTGGAACGCTGTCACTTTTCACATATCTCGCACTAGGGCCAAGAAAGAGCTACCAAGTTGAAAAATCAAGTTATCGAGGCGTGACAACCGAGGGCAGACCCGCGTGTAATTAAAACTAAACACAGGAGCAACATCAACAGCAAGAGGAACAGTCACCCGCTGGCCATGGTCATCCTGCTAACCGTGAAAAGCGAGTCAGCACTTTGACTGGGGTGGGGGAGGGAAAAACAATGGGAAAACCAACGGAGTGCATGGATACGTATTACGCTGATGACGAAACGGAATATGAAGTCCATAAGTCAGGATTAAAAACGGCGGCGGCCAGCGGACACGCAAAATATGGCGACAACAACCTGGTCAAAGGAACTTACACCATCCGTCTGGGAGGGGGTAGCGATGTCCTGAAATTAATTTGAATATTTCCAACCTTTTTCCGCGCCGCGTTCTCCCTGTCCTTTGTCGTTTGCTTTATTTCTGTTTTTTGTTTCTGTTTCCGCCGTTGTAGCAATGGGACTTTTGACTTCATTAGAAGTAATGGTAGAATCTGGCTGAAAAGTGAAAAACAGGAATCTGTCCGCGCCGCGGTCCATTTCCCCCCAACCTCGCGAACTGTCAGCAACGCAACGGTTATAAAATTCCAAAAATATGCACATAAAGACATAATCCTCCCCCTACCATTTTCCGGGGAAAATGGAAATAGAAACAACTGCGGAGTCAACGGTCAACAGGCGGCGGGTCAGTCAGTTTCAATTTATTGGGCGCGCTTGAAAATAAATTTGTTTTTCGAAAATGCGAACATCAAGCACACAGCATGCCGTGGGCAGTGGCCAGGTGGGACAGGTGGAACAGGTGGGACAGGTGGGATAGGTGGGCAGGAGGTCAGATAGGCAAGCGGGCGGGAAAGTGGGTGGTGGACTAAAATTCTCAGGGGTTCTCGGAGATGAAAAACGATTACGCAATCTGGTCCCCTGTCTAGTGGAACAAGCTGGGGCGGTCAGCATGAAATGAGCTGAGCTTGTGTACATCTATGTTTTATATATATATACATATTTTTCCCCCATCAAGGCTTTCGTCCTTGGGGCACTTTAAAGACTCTATTAAATTACGCAAAACTGATTGCACGTCGATTTACTTAAATTGATGCGATTTAATTACTTAATCTTTTGTTTTCCCTCGCCTGTCAACATTTCCAAATAACCTTATTAAGAGGTCAAAGCATTTACGTTTAAATTATGCCAAATTTCCATAATAAGTAAATGCATAATCCGATTAGAAATTAATATGTCGCAAAAACACACAGGAAATCGTAGTTACTTTGTTATGAGAACATATTAAAGAAGCATTTAATTCGTATTTTAATATAGATAGAAGATTGTAATTAACTTGAGATTGCCATAAAGAAACTCTTTCGAATTCACTCAATAATATGTGAGTAATTTCAAGGATTACAATTTATGTTTATATTTCCTTTTATTAATCTGTATTTGAAATGAAAATTTCCTATTGATAAATACAATACAGAGTGTTTGCAATTGTAAAGGATTAATTAATTGTAAATTGCCAGTTTGCTCTTTGATTGTACATTTAATATAAGTTATTGATCTATGGCATTGAGGGTAGGATTTATCACGCAGCTGCTGCAAGTGCATCCTTGCGGTTATTACAAAATTCCACAATTAGTTGCAGACCCATAATTCGCTTCAGGCTTTTGTTGTGAAAACTCAATATTGAACATTAAGATTGGTCACCTGGGAACACGGATTGGTTGCATATACGGAGGAGGCGTAATATGTGGACGGCGGACGGTGCACGATGCACTCAGCTGTTCAACCGGCGGCGGAAGCGGATTACGATTCGGATTCTATTTACTTTGCCGTCGCCAGGAAGTCACCATGCGGGTGCGTTACAAACCGGCAACAGTTAAGGGAAAATCGCGGTGGTAGGAGGAAGGGTGGTTCAAAGGACTTGCAGTGGCTGCGGCAGACCTACAAACAAACAAACAAATAAACAAGCGGCTGGCAAACAGGCCGCGCCGTGATTGCAGGACATTTGCGCAAAAAGGCAAAACAATTGAATTGAATTGACAACAACGAGAACCACCAGGATCGGGATGCTTGCTCCTGGATCCTGGGGTTGGGGTTTCGGATTGGCGGAGTGGTGGCCCTGCTGCTCGAGGGCCGCTCACTCGACCGGTAATGGTGTTGATAGCATTAAGCATGCCTGGACGAAGTCCGCCCAGGATATGCGTGCAGGCAGGGTGCCTGAAAAGGCCAATCTGTTCCAGGGAGGAGGAGGAGTAGCTCCCAGTACTGGAAAAAATCCCGGATTCTTTACAAAAACCCGATTCTTAGTAACTGCATATTAATTAGCTTTTAATCTATAGCTTTAATTTGTAATAATGATAATTAAATACTTCAAAATTGTAAATTTTATCACCTCTACTAACTCTAGTTTCTTTTTCAGTGCATGGTAGTTGTTTTGTGTGTTGTTTTCACTGCACTCCAATGCTTTTTGCAATGTAAACAGCCGCCACAGACGCCGCCCTTGGCTTTTCACCGACACTCGCACATATTTTCACATTTTCTTTTTTCCCTATTTTGGGTTTGCTCTTGTCCATTGTTTATTTGCTTTACTGTGGTTACTTTTGCTGTTTTTCCCATTTTTTTTTTTTGTCTCATTTTCCTTTTTTTTTTTGTTGCTACCAGCAGCTGGTGTTTGTTGTTGTTTGTGTGCTGGCAAATTAGTTGAATTTGGGAAAGAGCCTGGCCAAAAAAGGGTGTGTGGAGGCTGTTGAAAGTTTTTGTTTGACACTTTCTGCCATAAGCCTCGACCACATGCGACATGCAACAGCAACAGCAACAGCAATGGCAACATCGACAAGGACAACGACAGCCTGGAGCTCCTGCTCGCACTTAAATGTCCTTCGTTGAGCCTGCTTCTGCAGCACTTAATCCGCTTAAACGTTAAAAGTGCTAATAGTTTTTCATGTTGCAACCCTGACTTCTTTTGCAGGATCGGTGAAGGGGAAGGTAGAAACCCACCACCATCAGCAGCAAAAAACAACAGCATCAAAACATTTTTAGGAGGGGGGTTGAAAGAAAGGTGTTAAAAGGCAATAATTTATATGCTTAGAATTGTCATTTGTAGCTGTTTTGTATGTGCAGCAGGACCCGTCGTCAGTTCCCGTATTTGCTTTGCCTCTCTCACCCTCTCAATGCGATAATTGCAATTTTGTTTTGAGGTTTTCCCTTCATTTAATGGCCAATGATTACACCCTGCATTTTTTATGCTCCCTCAACGACTACAATGCTTGACTAATTCGCAGATCAATTAAAGATTCGCCCTCGCAAGCTCATCAATCAACTGTAGATCCAATAAAATCGCATATGTGTGCCACACCCATAGAAATTCGCTTCGAATTTCCCCTCGCCACCAAAATCCTTCTTCGTCCGGCGGAAATGTCCTGCATCAATTAAAAGCATCGAACCGTTGCGATTGGAATGTTATTGCCCTGCCACTGAATTATTGAGAAAACTGATTGCATTCGGAACTATGAATTAATATTTAATAAGGCAAGGTCGGGGAATTTCTCCAAGGAGCCAAGGAGCACATGCAAAAATGCATTAGCATCGATTAATGACATCTGTGTGTGTGCGTCCTGAATCTCATTTCCGCTGGGCGTGGCCGGATCATTTTGGCAATATTGCCACATTATACTATTCATATTTTAGCACTAGACCTCCTTTCAGAGAAAGGACCAACCATCAACATTTGACCAAACCAGGAAAGGACACAAATTTCGACTCCGCCCCCGGAGAAAGAGAGGGAAAGGCGGATGTCCTGCCGCGCGCATTGAGCCATGGCAAGCTGCCTTATTATTTATGATAATGTTTGGCCATTCGTTTGGTTTATTGTGCTAATGTGCCGCAATTAAGATTAAGAAGACGACTTTCCCCGCTTTTCCACCAGCAAGTACGTGCCTGTCCTGGTCCTGTGCGAATGTGTGGGTGCCTCAAGTCACCTATGGCAAATGGAATTGTGAGCTGTTGACCCAAACCACAAATGGAATCTACAATTTCCTTTCATGTTTAGACATTTATAGTTGCCGAAATTTATGAAATTAAATCAAATTCTTATCAATAATCGATTTATAATAAATGTACTTAAATTACTCATCATTTCTGTAAGAAAAACCTATAATCAAAGCTTAAATCTCCATCCTGCGAGTCTGGAATTTCTACAATTAAAACTTTAATCCTCCGAGGGGCCAAGACAAGTCGAAGCCCGGACTGCCACAAGGGAATAGTACAAATGGCATTCGTTTTTTGGCTTTTCGCTGTGCCGATTTGTGATTAATGACATGGACAGAGGCAGCTGGAAAGGCAGAAACCGAGGCCGAGGCAGTTGTCCCAATCTAAATGGTGGAAGAAGGAGTCCTACAAAATCGTGCGATAAAAATTCTTAAGCATCAATATCCATCGGTTTTTCGGGACTCCACCGTTTGGCATTGACCGCTTTGAGCTTTTATTTATGACAATCATTTATCACCGCCGCGGTACAAGGCAAATTTTACGCGATTACGCTTTTCCATTATCCTGCCGCTGCCATTTCCGTCTTTTGGCTGCCGGCCCCCGCAGTTGTTCTCCGCATCCGAATATCGAATCCCAACCCGAGGTCCTTGTACTGCACAATGGCACTTTGATCTCTGGCAGGAGATTTCCCCAATGCCTTCCTCGTCCTCCTCCTCCTCAGTCCTGTTGCCGCCTTTGTGCATTGATTTTCCCGTCATTCTCCTCTGCATCGAAAGGAGCTTTTTTGCGGTCGGCATGACAGCTGACACATGTCAGGCCGATAAGTTCGAGTGAATAAAGATGAACAATTGCCGTAAGAGATTATTAAATGTTGCTTAAAAATAATTAAGCCGCACTCCAGGCAGGGTTTGAGGAAATTTGGTATGCAGACAGCGGTTGGTCAGACAGCTCCATAAAAGGAAATATCAGCCATCAACTTGGCACTTGATGTTGTCGTGGATGTGCTAACTTTTTTCCCGAATATTAAACGCTTTTTTTTTTAGTCCTCGGCTGCACTTCTTTCCCATCGAGACGAGATGGGGACAATTTCCGCTGGCGACTGGGGGTCGACATTGATGTCTGGTACCCTCAATTTTATGCAATTCACGTCCCGGACATTAGGCGATGTCAAGTCCTGCCAACGTGCAGGCATCGTCCATTTCAAGAGAAGGACTCCATCTCCATTCCCAGTCTTTTGCATATGGCACCGTTACGACTTGAATGCTTTCTTAGAGCAAATCCCTTTGCTTATTCAGAAATCTAATTAGAAACCTCTCAAATGCAATTCAACGTTGCCTCAATCTTCGACCTGTCTTCGATTTGTTTTCGTTTCATTTTGGCAATTTGTTTGCGGCCGGATTTCAGGCAAAGTATTTAATTGATGCTCACATCTTCCGGGAATCGAAACGATGGAGAGCACCGGCAAGGATTAGCATAAACATTTGTAATAAATATACGATGGAGCAAAATTCCGGTTGAGTCTGTTCCTACACCGTCCGGCTAATATGAAATTATTTAAACATGAATATCCTTCAAGTCACAAAATACTCTAGTAATATGCCATTTAAATGCAACATGGAGGGGATAAAGGGATAATAATAATAGGAATTGAAAGTATCTTCCTATTGGAAGTTGATTTTTCAGTGTACCCATGGAAATTCGTTGCCTAATTGTTTGTTTGCTTGCCTCCGAGAGTTTCCCCCCTTTTCCATCTCTCTCTCTGTGCGCTCGTCTCGGAATGAAACATAAATATTACGCATACGCAACGGTAGACAGAGAACCCATGTGGGAAATGCAAGAGTTCATGCTGAAATACACTCACACACATATGTAGATATCCATATGATAAGTTTAATTGATCCGAGAACCACCCGGCCATCCAGCCCCCTGGATAAATACAAATCGAATCGTTGGCTCTCGGCTCCGGCGCTAGGGGAAAATCATTAAGTTTTTGCTGCTAAGTTGTCGGGGCGATGCCAGAGCAATCACAAAGGAAATTGGAAAATTAAAACGTGCGGAAATGTGCCGCTGAGAGCTAATTAGCTTTGTGGTTTCATCGGGCGCAAAAGTGCACAAGAGCCCATCCTCCTCGGGCGCAACTTTATATCTCAGCGAGTAGCAGCTGCTTCTAGTTCTAGTTTCGGAGCTGGTCCACTCAATCAAAGCCGTCCAAGACCCGGATTGATGGCCATATACTACTCCACCGCTGCTGCTAATTGTGTGTCATTCTGCCCGCTCATCGGCTTAAATCCAAGCTCTGCCAGGACCATCGAGATTTAAACGCATCCCTCAGCGGCAAATGCGCAACTCATGGCGTCCAATCGTCAAATGTTCCGCACGTACGCGCCCCCCATATGCGGGCCAGACGTCTATCCACCATATTTCGATTGTCACACTCAGGACAAGGCACAAGGCACTTGAAGAAAACCGAGAGTCCTATTAAAATTCATTCATAACACAATTTACATTACTTTGCACAAGTAAAGTTATAAAGCTGAGGCAAGAATTCCAATTAAAAATCACAAAGAAATAAAAGTTTGTGACAACTATAGATTATTTTAATAAAGTAAACAATAAACATAAATTTTCTAAGTGATAGACCCTCTGTCCATATCCGTCTCCGTCTGTTCCGCTGTCGGTCCTTCAGTAACGACAGTCATTCCCCGGGAAAAGTGAGCGAGGGACATGGCCCAGACACGTGGGCCACACTTTTTGGCCGCTGTTAAATAGCATTGACGAATTAAAAGCTGAATTGGCAAAAGGGAAACCGGGGAAAAAAACCCAAACTGGAATCCTCTGACGGGGCGTTAAGGGAGGCGTACGTACGTACATTTTCTGCAATATCATCAACTATAAATTACGAATATTGAGGCACAACAACTTCGAGTACGTGGCGTGATAATGGATATTTGTCAGATATGTGAACATTTTAAACTTCCGCCCCCGGCAAAAAAAAAGAGAAAAATAAAAATAAATAAAGGGAGACGAGGTTGTTTTGCCGCTCGAATCGGATTCGGCACTTTTTGCCACATAAACATAAAAAAAGGTAATACGGCACCGGGGACTGAAAGTAGCCCGAAATGTGGCACTCGGATCAGAGGCGTGTCCGGGGGAAACTCGAGCAGGATAGCGAGTATCCTGACCCTTTTGCCGGCGCCCCTGCGATTGCAACAGTAAGGTGGAAAACAAACGAGATCCCCGGGAAAAAACACTTGCGGTGGGGTGGTTGGTATTAAAGGGAAATGCGAAATGGCAGCAAGAAATGTTTTGCAATGATGCGGCAGGTTTTCCCTTTGCCATCCGATCTCGTTATGATTAGCCCAAGGAGGGTGACGCCGGACTGCCCAATGCCATGTTAGCCGCATATAAGAGAAAATCGAGAAGCAAATCCAGGCCGGGAAGGAAGAAGTCAATTTCTGTGCCGAGAAAAGTGTTGGCCCAAAAAGACATAAAAGTGAATTCGAAAATTATGCACAACACTCGCAACAGTACGGAACAGACAGAAAGTTGTCCTGCCAAAGAGTTTGAGTTGTTTCGCCTTTTATGTGCGAAGAAAGTGCGGGGAAAAAAACACCAGAAACTTTCATTACGAACGGAAGTTTGAGGGGGATAAATAAAAATAACAACAAAGTGGGCAACACAAACAATATACACTTGGACCTGGCGTTGTTTTGTGACATTGAACTTTTTGCATTAAACTTGAAATGTTTTTAATGAATCCTGGAATTCTCCTCCGCTCCTTGCCGGGCAGACTTGCGCCGTTCAATCTGCCATCCACGGATTCGGCTTCAACTGTTTTTTGTTGTTCTAGGGCTAAGACATCCACCGAAAATTCAGGCAAAATTTTTTGGATGCAAAACTTTGCATTTCCTGCATATTCTTCTCCATATTTTACAGCAGCAACTTCCGGCTTCCGCTCGAGAAGCATAAAAATAAAGCGAAACTCCTGCCTGGCCCGGCAGGACCAGTTTCCTGGGCCTGCTCCGCCGCCGCCTAATGGCAGACAGAACTTTCCTCAGACATTTGCCATTCATTGGAGCCCGCTCCAGCTTCAGGTCCCCCGCCCTACTTGTCTCCTGCGTCTGCATGATAATTGCAAGAAAATAAACTTGAGACAATTGGGAATCAAACTTCGCAGACGCGAGCGGGCGTCCCGCGCATAGCTAGGGATTAAAATTTCATAACAACGCAACCGGAAGCGGATACCAGGAACTCCATATTACCCCATTCTGCCCCCCCCCCCCAACAGAAATATAACAGAAAAGTCGCCTTGTGTACAAATGTCTATCACTTACGGCAAATGTTACGCCACATTCATCACATCCCAAGCACGCGAGTTCTGGGAAAGCCGAAAATAGAGCCCTTTCCCCCAACGAATGTAAACGATCCACAAACAATATTAATTGAAACGTACCGCTTATATGACATTTATGAAGCGGCCGAACAAGTCGAAGAGCTGAAAATGTTGAAATGCGGAAAGGATGAAAAGTGTTGGTTATTTAGCTTTATTTATACCCTTACAGGGTATTATAATTATAGTCAGAGGCTTGTAAAAGTGTGAAGGAGTCATTTCTGACCCTATAAATCATATATATTCTTGATCAGCATTGAGAGGCGAGTCGATCTAGCTAAGTCCGGTTAAAAAATAAATTTTCGAAATTTTTTAAAAAATTTTTCATGAAAAAAAGAGGGCTTAAAATTGTTTAAAATTTTAATTTTCTTACATTTTAAATTGCATATGCAGATTTATTAACCTAAAAAAACCTAACCTAGGAAAGGTTTCCGAATAGAAATTAATGCATTTTTGGCCTAGTTGTGAATTTTTTTAACTTTGATGTGTTAAAAAAATGATCATATTAAAATATCGATAAATATTGATTTACAGAATGTAAAAAAGTTAAGTTTCGCTATGGTTGATTTCTGTTTTTATCCTAAAATTGAGTTGCAAACTGCAATTACATAAAAATATGCACTCAGGTGTCTAATAATTCCAAGGAGAAACAGGTTTCGAAGAGATGGTGGCATGGATTGTGAGGTTTGTAATTTAAAAAACAATTTTAATACTAAAATCAGATAAATTTATGAAAAAAAACCTCTTTAGAAATGAAAAACCTATTCTATAATTCCCAATGTAATATTTCCAACTACTTTTTAATCGTTTTTTAGCTACTTTCCATAATCCAATGTTGGCATCTCCAATGCTGGCGCAACCCTTGTGGCCCGTGCGCCGTGTGCATGTCCAACTGCCAAATACAAGCGTTAAGCTAAATGAAAACAAATTACCGTTGCATGTGAGACACCGTCCAAGGCAGGGCAAGGCGCCGGCAGTCATCCAGTCATCAGTTCCACCCCCAAAAGTGAAAAGCCACCCCCTCATTTACCCTGGGCGACGACTGCTGCAATATGGTGCCGTCATACCGAGACCGACCTGCATTCTCCGCGCTCGCATTTAGCATTTAAACACGCACCGCCGAAGCCGAACCAAAACCCAGAAAATACAAAAATATATAAAAAGGGGGAAACCCGAAATGGGAGACAAATTAATGAAGGCCGTAATGAAATGAGCTGTGTGTTGGGAGCAAATGATTGCTGGACTAATGACAGGCCAGTTGAAAGTCAAATCAAGTCGCGACTGGAATCCGATATTACACACCGGCAGGACCCAACCCGATCGAGTTCGTTAAAGCCTGAAATGAAATTAATTAGAGACTACCCAGACCAGTTCTCGAGCTATGATTTAATTTCGTATGCTTAAAGGTGGAGGAGCTTCACGACTCATCCTTGTCCCCGGAGGAGGAATTCTCATAAATCTCTCCGCACGGTGGCTGCCATGCTGCGCACATGTTCGATAAACCAGAGATTATACACAAACATAGACAAAGTGAATATAGAATTTGAAAAAAAAGCAACACTGAAGCTTGAATACCCTTTTGATGGCGGTGTGAAATCTAATCAGAAGCAAAGTCAGGCTTAATGAATATTTGATCCACACCATAACTATCTATGTGAAAACTTACCGCCTTCTTTTTATTAAATTCCTTGGTTCCCTTAAAAGAGTATTTGCAAAAAATGAAAGCTGATGAGAAATACCTGCTCCACGGGGGTCGCTGGCTGCATGTCGCCTCCCAATGAACTGCAATAAATCTCAATAAAAGTCGCACAACAAAGCGAACCCAGAACCAGCACCAGCAATCCAATGCAAGCGTCGCAAAACAAACAGCCAGCAAGTGGTCCTGGAAAAGTACATACGCGGGAGGATACAAAAAATCCATCGCCCCCTCTAAAAACCACCCCCACAGAGAGTTTTATTCCGCGGAAAAGTGAAAAATGTGTAGAAGGAATATTTTAAATTTGATTATTGAAAGTCGAGCGGCGGCAGCGATTATGTTATTTGTAGGGCGACAAACGTATTTGCCAAACTAAAGGACACTGCAGGAAAATAGTAGCCAAGAGGATAACTTATTCTCAAAGGAAATTCAAAAAGAAAACTTGATAGAAAATTTAGTTAAAGAGATTTTCCTATAAGAACAATTTACAGCTTAATCTTGGAAATGTTTAGTAAAACATTTACCATAATGCAACCTATCCCTTAAAATTCAATGATTATAATATATATTGACTACAAAGTACAAAGGCTCAAATGTCATAATATTTTCTCCCTGTGGAGTTTCAACTTTCCACGCGAAAAATATGACTTAAGGTGTGGGGTTTTTTAAGGGGTTTGTGGGTGTGTACGTGCGTGTGTTTTGTGCGGGGGTTGTGCGCACATAAACTTTGTTTATTTTATTAACAAGTTGTGTGTATGGAGTGGAGTGGAGTGTGTGAACACAGAGGTTTGAGGAGGTGCAGGGGCAACCCTTTTGTTACTTTCACTGTGGAAAGCCTCGAGACCGCGATCAACGCAGGTCGCAACCCTCGTTTTGCTCGGCTTTTCCTTTCAGACCGGCTCTTTTGCGTGCGGCGCGCAATTCAATTTTCATTGTTTATCAATTTTCTGCCTATTTTGGGCGCTTCAATGCGACGCTTTGTAATTAAATTTGGAAAGCCGCCAGTGGCGCATAAATCAGAGCTCAACAATGAGAAGGATGAGGATGAGGCAGAGGCTGACGATGCCTCATGATTATGATTGCATGTGAATGTGAGGAGTTCGGGGGGAAGTCTCGTCTGCTGGCAAGGACTTCTCAGTCTGGCTGGCAAGCCAGCGCCTTCATTGAATTCCGGCATTTGGAAGCAAAAAGTGCGTGGTCTTTTGTCTTTGTGGCAACTTTCTTGCCAAAAGTGCAATCGCAGCAATGGAGGAAAAATCCAAATTATTACGTAAACGAGTGTGTGCTTCATATTTCAGTCTCCTCCAACCCAGACACATAAATCTTGCAAAACAATAGAGACTCTCGCTGGCGCGCACACAAACTGATTTGAATTTATGGGAAACTGATTATTTTCCACACAGCCGCCGAGAGGCGACAACGAGACAATGCTGCAGTGCCAAGAGCTCTGGTATCCGCCTGAGCATCTGCCGGAGATAGTTGATCCGTTGCTTTCCCTATATACACATATATATAGCATATAGCATATAGCATGGACATAACCATGAGAGTATCTTGTATATTGTGCGTGCCACGTGACCGCGCAACGGGCACCACCAAAGATAACAGAGGCAAGCGGCCAAACAGCCGCTGCATCCGCTCGCCTGGCGGCACTTGGCCAAATCCCATTGAAAGGTCAAACAAATTATGGCAAAACAAGGCGGCCTCCTGCTGATGCAGCAGCTCCTCACTACACTGTAAAATAAATTTTGCAGAAAGTCTATTCTATCCTATGATATAAAATAATACTATTTAAAGACTAAACAGACTGATGGGATATACCAAATCTGGGATCTTCTTTCTTCTATTTATAATTAATGTAGCAATAAAAGTATTGAATTAAAAGCTATAAAATATAAAGAAGACTACTTATTTTTCCTGCTTTTTATTGGAAACATTTTTCGGATCAGTGTCCTGGCTGCATTCGGAGTTGTTCAAGGGTCCTTGACAAGCTGCAAGCTCTCGGCACACGCTCGGCACTTCATTAGACGCGTGCGAGGGTCGGGGCTAAGCGAACCCTTTGCCACCTCGTCGCAGGATATCTACAGGGACTGTCTGGCCCGGGATTCCGCCCCTTTATTGTGTTGTGTTTTTGTTCGGACTGCGTTTGTGGGCTTGGCAAATTTGAAATTGATATTCGCACGGCGTGAAATCAGTTTCAGTTTCAGCTTTCGTTTCCCCAGTCCGTTTCCCCTTTTTTTTATTTGCGGATGTAGTTCCTTCGATTCCTACGGCTTTGCCTTTGTTTCGTTTCACTGACTGGGGCTGGAAGGTCCTGCGGAGCACTTAGCCGTCGGATGGGGCCATGATTTATTGAGTTGCATAAACACAAACGGCAGCGCAATCATGTCGCAACTGTAGCCCAAAACTCGCCAGTGAGCTCAGCTTTCAACTCGATTGCTTCACAAGTCGTTAGGCGTCATCGAAATGGGGGAGCTCCTGCCCAGGGATTCCTGGGGGTTGACCTGCACTTCGTGGTGGCCCTTGGTTCACAGTTGGTTCTCCATCGTGTGGCTGCAGCGCCGTCTTGCGGTCCCTTTTTCCTCTCCCTTCACCCCTCGAATGGCAGCCACAATTTCGGTTATGGGAGTCGTGCAACAAAAGGGGAAGCAAGATGGGGCTCCTTCCCCACTGCCAAGTATAAATCACAAATAGATTTCCTTGCGAGAGACTTTTGGACGAAACTCCCTGGCTGCCGACTCCATTTCCCAAATGGGGAAACTGGCGCCTGCCACGCCTCCATTTTCTGCTCCCTTTTTTCCTTACTTCAGAGTGGCAAACTTGGCTATTTGTGAGTTCTTTTAAAGACAAAGGTGAGCTGAAGGTTCCTAGTGTTGTCTGTCTAAGTTTTTGGGTTTCTTTAGTTAAAAGTTGAGTTTATGATTGGTTACTTAACAATTTAAACAGTTTTTCAAAGCTGAAGCTTTTAGAGAAAATAGAATAGAGTGGAGAAATTATAGTTTAATGTAAGTCAAATATTTCTCTTCATTTCAGTGCTTAAAAGACCATTGATTCGTATTTAAACTTGGCCGGATTTAGCTTTCTTTTGTAACCTGAATCTGACAACACTGACTAGCTAACGCTGAAGTTTATGTTGGCTTTTCATGTGCGGCATTGGTGGCACTTTGTGCTGCTTTGTGTTGCGCTTCAATGAGGTCGAAATGGCTCAAAAATAATGTGAAAAGTTCCCTTTAACCATTTTTCCAGAGTCGCGGCACTGGTGACGCACAAAAAGCTGTGGCAGAGCCGAAGAGTAGAAAGGATTCGCGCCACATTTCCTACTTTCCTTTTGGTTAGAATTTACTCCTTCGGCAGACGTCCTGCTCCTCGTCCTCCATCAGCTTCACCCCTTTATTTTTCTTTTGCAACTGCTGCCTGGTTGGAGTTATGCGACTTTGGGGAATTTCTGACGGCCCTCGACTCCATCTCTCTACACTTGGTCGTCTTTTTATCCCTGTGCCTCAGTCTCAGCCCGTTTGCCACTTTGGCTTCCTTTGACTTTTCGAGAACTTTGTTAGCAGCATCTTCCCCACTTTGCCACTCCTCCTTCCGCATCTCCGCATCTCTGCCACCGAACTGCCTTTGAAGATATTGCGGCTAGTGCAACGCCAGCCGATGTCGCCTTTGATGTATATATCGATAGTGAAAACTTGAGAAACTCGCTGTGGCTAATGTTGCGAAAGACATGTCGCCTTGGCATCAGCACAATCGTATATCTCCCCAGATTTGGGCGGTGATTAACCCAGTTCAGCAGGATTAACCCATTTTCAGAAGCTCTGATAAAAGCATTTTATCTACTTTAGGAAGCTGAAAACGGATTTCTTCACTCTTTAGGAAAATTGGTTTGTTTATTTGTTAATGAGCTAAAAGTCAGAGATAAACAAGAAGGGAAACTTACTTAAAGAAGCTGGAACTTATATATTCTTGCAGTTAGGAAATGACTTAAAAGATTGAATAAAAAATCAACCTTAACTAAGCTTCAAATATTCGCATTCTTTGAATCAATATTTTTATATGACTATTTTGTTCCACATATCAAAGTTTAAAAAACTGCATAACTCAGTCAAAAAAACCTTAATTTTAATTCGGAAATCGCTTCTATGTTAGTTTTTGTTATGTTAATAAATCAGCATACTCAATTTGCATATAAAATTTATATCAATTTTTGACACTTTTCATCTTTTATCTTTTTTTGGAAAAAAAAAGCGAAAAAAATTTCGAAATTTTTTTTTTCAACCGAACATAACTAGATCGACTCGCCTGTTGATGTTGATCAAGAATATATATGATTTATAGGGTCGGAAATGACTCTTTCACATTATTACAAGCTTTTGATGTAAAATTGAAATACTATTTCATACAAAATTGAATTACTTCATTATTTTTTAAGATTATATTTTATTTTTCTAATTTTCCAGCTTTAATTCTCATTCAAATTGTCATAATTTTTATGTTGATTGTTTAAAATCTGACCTTAAAACAAATCACGGTCACAAAAAGCTGTCCCAAATGAATGCAATTAGCTGGGAGTGACTGAAAAGGAACAATCAGATCAGGATGAGGTCCTGCGATGAGCAGGCAGCACTTGGACTGATTTGTTCCCCAAACGACTTAAGTAATGCAGCAGCAGATTGTCAAATGCCACTCTCCCAGAAAGGCAACGAAGAAAATAGAAATGGGGCAAGCAGGAGCGGCAGCAGGAGCGGCAGCAGGAGCGGCAATAAAACAAAGACCTGCCGGAGAGGCAAAGCAAAATGGCTGCAAATCTGTGAGCGGGATCAGGGGGATCCTGGGGTGGCAAGGACTTCGAGCGCCTGGAAGATGCTGGGCCAAAGCCCAGCTCCTGACTGCTGACTGTGTCCTTGTGCCTGGCACGCAACAACTCAATTAAGCCGCTTTAATTGGTCTAATTAATTTGCGCTCAAACGCACTTCAAGTCTAAACGTGTTTTTCCACAGGACCAAGATGGGCGTCCCCGAGAAGGGTTGCCTCGTCCTGAAATATGCATTAAGCCGCAGATTTGCGACGCGCCGGTAATTAAGCCGAGCGGCCCGGGACCCTGCAACGTGCGACGATTGAGTTCCCCAGTTGTTGACAACCGGGAATCGTTTCCCAGCTATGTATTCCTGCCACCAAACGGGTGGCAGCTGATTTTTCAGACTTCAAGTGATGCGTTTAATGAGCGGCACGTGACTCCGCTTCAACAGCGCTTCTACAGCTTCCATCACACAATATCATTTCGAATTCTATGCCAGTCAAAATGCTGACATTTAATTTGCAACAAATTTGAATACGATTTTAGTATGCACCAAAAGAAATTAGAACATTAAAAAGTAATCAAATTCAAGTCCTATTTTTTTACAAGGCAAAACAAACATTTGTTTCCAGAAAACTTAAACCAACGATATAGAAAATCCCAGAGATTCTTTGTCAGTGTACTTCGCTTTCAGCAATTTCGTGATTTTTTAATTTCGTGTTCAATAAATTTTTATTTTTGTGTGCTTTTTACACCTTTTCGGTGTTTAGGCATCATTAATTTTAATTCAATGGATAGGATAGAAAAATTGGGAAATTAAACCCGAATGGGATTGGAATAAAGCAAAAAGGAGTACATAAGCCCTGGACAGTTGGTCTGCACTTTGGGGAAGCCAAAGATTATTGCTCTAATGCCGTCATGTACTTGGCATAAATATTTATTTGCACTGCCGCCCCCCAAAACCGGAAACACACCTCGTCTCTCGACTCTACCACTCGGCCAGTGTAAGTGTGCCTAATGGAGAAATATGCCGCAGCATAAAGCAAGGAATTGCTTTTAAGGGCAGCCTTCGCCTTAAGTACTTGCAAGCCGATTCCGTTTGCCTATTTAACAATTACGGAAGCGAAAGGAAAACCCGCCCGGAATGTGCGACATATGGAAGCGAAGACGGAATACACTTGGCCAGCAAATCCTGGCCATGGGAGGGTTGGTTGGAGGGGTCGAAAGTTGGCCAAAAATGAGTGATGTTTATTTGTGCGCGAGGCAGGGCCATTAAAATGAAAAGCAGCAGCCAAGATAGAGATCATGAATATGCAACAGCAGCAGTCGAGGGATAAAACGCAATCGACTTGAGGACGGGGGAACGAGGAAGCCAGGAAGTGAAGCCAAACGCGCCATCACAATAAAAATTCATTACGGAAAGCGACGGGAACGCTGAGAGGGAGATCCTGCCAAAAGACCGGAAAAGAAATCGCTATAAATTTTCGACGCAAGCAAAACAAGAAAAGCAAATGAAGGAAAGCAACGCAAAGGGAAAGCAAACCAAACCAAAATAACAGCAGCGCCAGTTACATGAAGAATTATTGCGGCGGCAAAATGCTGTCCACCTACTTAAAATTAATTTCGGCAAAGGAATCGTCCTCGTCCAAAAACAACAACAACAACAACAACATCAGCCATCAGGCTATGGCTATATCCATATAGCCACTGCCGGAGCAGCGATATCAGGCACCACCAGCGGCAGCCGTCAGCAGTCGCCGGTTATATCCCGCGGCGTCTCCGGGAAACCATAATGAGAGGGTTCAGGTGCACTGCAAGAAATATATATAAATCCCCAATAATATATAGAGGAAATCGAACATAGGAAATAACTACAAAAATTGTAGAATATTTATTAACAAGTTACAAAGCCCACAAAGGCCTATTTCTTCTTTCAAAATCTAAAATAAACAAGATTCTTAAGGTTTTTTAAGGTGTTAAGTTTAAAAGTTCCTTTTTCTAATCCTGAATTTAGTTTTATGAATATTTCCAAGTTGATTAGCTTATTTTCTCAGTGTCCAGGACTTCCAATGGAGCGCAAGGGTGCGGTCTTCCAGGAGACTTGTTTTGGGGGGGCAAGGCGGGTCATGACTTTCGACGGCGCGTATGTCAAAATATTGAAATATTGAAACAAACGTCGGCAGCAACAATAAAGACGGGACATTGGCAGTGGCCGTTGGGTTTCTCACCCCTCACCCTCGATTTTTGGCCAAGTTTAATGAATGTGCGATGTACACGACATCCTCATAAAGCCGCCCCGCTGCTGCTGCTGCTGCTGCTGTTGCCACCAAAAACCAAATTAGTCGCAGTTTATAATGGGGCACAGTGTCGATTGCAGTTGCCTGATAACAAAACGCTGGGGTGAACACAAGGAGGAGTCGAGGGAGTTGCAGTTGCAGTTGAATCGATAAGAGAGACAGGACAGGACAGAATAGGACTATGTGGCAGTCAGTATCCCGAAACCCGAGAGCACTGCATAGACAACCCCCGGCGGCTGGCGAGCTCATTAGACAGGGCGGCGCTAATGACGGCCAGATCCAGTTGCTCCCTGGGCTTCATCCAACAATGGAACACTCTGTGTGGCGGTTGGTGGTAAATAGTCATGCGAGCTGCTGCTGCTGCTACTCTCTCGTAAACATAATAATAATGCCTCGTTTGCCGTTTGGCCCCGGGGCGCTCATAAAGCCATTAAGGCGCTGAACCCTTTGGCGCGTAATTCACACAAGGATCCCGAGCCGAGCTTGGATAGTACTATGTAGTTGCCCCGTGCCCCTGCGACCCTCATAAATAATGTTACCAATAAAAACGGTTGCATTTGAATCTAGCGGCAACCTGTGAAATCGACGCCATATTAGCCCTCTTCTAATAGCCCATATATATCCCATAGCAACGCCACCAACGCTCATTCGTAAATATTTCATTCGGTAATTTTCCAATTTTGCGTTCGAATTTTCACTCAGTCTGAAAGTGTAGCAAATATGCTAACTGCAACGATTGAAAGCGAACAAAAAGGCGGATGAAAAATAATAACAAACCTAGTGGGATTGGACTGTAAAATACCCTGGAGTTATGGAAATAGTATATCAAATTTAGTTGATTACTTTAAAGATAGTTATAGTTATTGCTTATTTACAATAAGAAAAGTATACCTCGCTTTTAACACCTATAAATATAAGTTACATAAGATTTCTTATAACTAAACTATGTCTAAAGTTCTATAAAATTCAACCAGATTCGAAAAAATTACCTTCTGGACACTGTTCATTTTCTGGACACACTCGCGGGAATGCATATACCCTGGCACTCTGGGAAAAATCACACACGCAACGCAAATTTGAGTGCAGGCTCGTCGCTGGAGGGAAAAAATCGAAGCCACCATCCCAGGGTTTTGCTAAAAAATGCCCACAAAAAAAAAAAATAAATCAAAAGAGAGCACCACTCAAAAAAGGACCAACAAACTCCTGTTGGTGTGTGCCAGGGATTCGATTCAACCGTCCACCATCGACCGATTCCCATATGGGGGTACCAAGGCAATTCAATTATATTTTTCCAATAATTTTCAATACACTTAAGTGCAGATACCGCAGCAAACGTCCCCATCCCCTGGCTGTCCCTGGTTTTGGCGGCAGTTTAGAAAACAAATAACATCCCAGAGAAGACTCCCACACCCATACCATCGTCCACCTGTCTGGCGCATTTGCTTACTAGTAACAAGTCTACTCTATGTGTGGTTGCCATTTCTTGTGCTACCTGTGGTACCTGTACTGCTGTTGGATATTTTCTTTATTTTATTGGTCCGTTCGACCCGTAGATGTTAATGGAAATTGAACGAGCAGTTGGCTTTTGCTGTGGCCCGAACTCAACTTTTGCAGCATTTGATTCGCAGAGCGGTGCTTGAATTATGAAAGTTGCTGAAATTGTTTTTGAGGCTTAAGAGGTTAAGGAGGATGTCTGCCCTATAAATCCCTCTCCCTCTGTGGGCAATAAATTCCATACAATCGCTTACAAATCGCTCGAAAATTGCCTCAACTCGAGCACGGTTTGCATTAAGAGTGCACAGAGCAAGTACATACTTTGCTCACATCATCAGTTAAGGAAAACTTCACCCTGCCGCTGCTTTTGGCAGAGCTCAACTGACATTGACATTCGATATTATCGGCGACAAACGATCGGCAATTGAAAAATGCGCACGAAAAGAGTTTATAAAAATACACAATTTCGATGACTGCGGGGGCAGACTTTGGCCCACAGCTTATCAACATCTCGGGAGGGATGCGAAGATAAATCCCAAGCACACGCTCACTTCAAAGATTAAAGCAATTTACAGATTGAAGGCGGGCCCGAGAGCAACTTTGCTGCGCATCGAGAGATACCAATAACTTTAAACTGCAACCCCATTGGCCGGGGGAAGGGGAGCACACAATACAGGCTCTTATGAAATGCAACCGCTTGGAAAATCCAGTCGATACTTTTACTGTTATTGTTTCATGACGGCAGGGGTTGGATCACATCAAAGATACACTTGGCAAAAAATTCTGTGCTAAAGACAAAGATATATGAACAAGGAAAACACTTAAACATTTGGGAGATAGGTTTAAACTTGAGAAAACTTCCGTAAAGTCTTGTTACTAAGACCCGAATTTCTTTTAAATATATTTTCTAAACAAATCTGTATATTTTTCCTAAAAATTTTCCTTGTGTAGCTACATATGCTGTGGCACTTTTATCATAGGGCTTGCCAGCAATTTTCAGTTTCGATTTCCCGCGCTGGGCTGCTTTTTGGCCACCCCTCCTCGAGCTCGAAGTCGGAGTTGGGCTATTGCCGGGCATTTCTTAAATAATTCAAGTGAATCGCAAAAGTGCAGTAAATCGTGGAGCTGGCGTTAATGTTATGGCCCTATTAACTGCGCAGCAGCAGCAACAACAATGACAATGACAATAAAAGTCAATCAGCATTTATTTCAGTTAACCCCAACAAGATCAAGAACACAAAGCAAACTCCGCACAAAGAAAAGGGGGAACGCTGGCAGTTCAGAGGGCAAAGTTGAATTGTTTAGACTCATTTGCCATTCGAAATGAATTTGAGAATGTCTCTTAGCGATTTGCTGCATGCACACGCTGTGGAAGGAAGGAAGGAAGTCGGGGGTCATTTGGGTATTTATCTCAATTAGCTCGAATCAGCCCTCCAGCTGCAGTCCGTCTATGGAAATTACCGAGAGTGTTTCCTTTGATTGATGCGAAAATCCAGCTTAGGGTCAGGCCCCTGATTGAGGCCCAAATCCCAATGGCAGTTCAATCATAAATGTCGTCTTAAGTGATTAATTCCCGACGCCGCATAGCCAATGATTTAGATGCTCAAAACTTGAGTAACCACAACAAACGAATGCAACAAATATTGGCCAAAACCCTAAATGAATTCTGCAGCTAAAAATTTACATATTCGGAATTGCAAATTTATGTGAAATAAGCCGGCAGAAGCGCATAAATCACAGTCAAATGGAATTATTATATATATTTTTGACTCGTTTTTGCCGAACATCAAAAAGCGCTTCTATGCTGACAAAATGCCAATGAAGCAACGATTTCACTTGAATGATGGCCAACAAAAACAACTAGGGCAGCCTTGTTTGTGTGCTTAGCTATAAGTCAACTAAATTATTAAAGCATAAATATGTTTGTACGTACACACACCCCTAAGAGTGGTGATTGCCCAAAGGGGGGGAATCCCCCAATCGAAAAAATGCCCATGATTTTTGGCAACATATGGCCAAATTAAAATGCAAATTAAATGCAAATAAACAATTAAAATTTCCAACTGCGTGTCGCTGATTGTGGCGGAAGCCATATCGAGTGGGCGTTGCCAATCAAACGGAAATGTTGACACCAAATGTTAGACACAGCAGCCCTTTAAGTTCGGGGGGGCGCAAAAATGCATAATTAATAGACAAACAAGCCATACACACACACACCACACTTGTCGGCAAAACGCTGCCACTCAAATTGCCTTTTGGGCAAACAAACTACGCAAAACGCACAACAAACATAACAACAATGCCAACTACCAGTAAAAGCAACATGAACATTACTTACTTGACAGTGAATAAAAATGATCGAATAGTGGAGTACCATGTACTAGGATCTTGGAGTTAATAATCTAGAAAGTATAAGGGTTGTTTATTGATTATTAAAACTATTGTTTCTGATTACCTAGCAGTACCTAAAATTAATATAAACTAGAAGTGCATCGTTTTAAACATAATAACATATAATATTCCAAGACAGCACTCTAAGATAAACAACAATTTTACATCATAATTTCGAATATACCTTCATCTTCCTTTTTTCCTCTGACATTTCAACAATTTCCATTCACCCTTTTGGGACCCCTTGAAAGTGCCGGGTATTACCAAGCGCGGCAATAGCAATTCAAACAGAAGCCGCATTCAAATTCAGAACAAATGAAACGAAACGAAATTGTGAAGCGATGTCGGGAAAACCCCTCAAGACATTTAGTGTTTGACATGGCAAAATCAACAAACAACATTGCGCAACAACAGCCACGGAGCAAAAGGTGCGAACTGTCTGCCTTTGAAGTGCGGAAAGGACCAAAAAAGGGAAAACACTCAGTTGGTTAACTGACAGGACAGGCTGGCTCACCACTCCAACACCCCGCAATTATAAGGCGAGCAATTGGTGCAACAAACCACTCTTTATTTTATATATATATATACTGATTGAGCTGCATTAGCGAACCGGGGTGGATTGACAGCTTGGAATAGCACTCAGGAGGGGCTGATAAACAGCGATTGATAAGATACTATATATACTACTATGTGGGATTTTGCAGAATATAATACTTTTACTTTATATAATTATCCCAAGGGGAAGCTATTCTAAAGGTTTTATGTACAAAAAAATATGAGTTTTAAACGCCGTTCCTATTATTTTACCCATTATTGTAAGTACTGTGACATCTGCAAGGGTTGCACTTAAAAAAGAGCGAAAAAGTTTTCATCATCCCAGCGTGAAATCCAATTGTCGTATTTGTATCAATTCCCAGTGCCAAACAAGTGCCACGAAAATCTGTGCAAAAAGCACCCGGCAAAGACTCATTAGCCATGCAGGAATCTCGGCCCTGGACTGGGCCCCGAGGGCCTGGTAATTATTCCGAAAGCGAAAGGACGACGATGGAAATTGTCATTTGCTGATATGGCTAATCTATTGCATCAGTCGGTGGATAGTGGGTCGTGTTTTCCCTGCCGCAGTTAACTGGCTAACAGCTAGTGACGAGCACGCTAATGATACATTGACAACTGTTGTTATTCTTCGTCCTGGCAACTGCTCCTGCTCCTGCTCCGGCTCCTGCTCTGGTTCCTGATCCAGTCGAGGCCTTGGCATACCCACAGTATCAGCTAATAGTAGGTGACCAGCCTGGCGCAGCAATCTGTTTGCTTTCGCATCGGGTTTGTACGGCCTGCGGACTCATTAGGCCATTAGAGGAATCGCAGCAAGGTCCGTTGGCTAATGGGGCTGGGGGAGATCGGCGGTTCCGTGCGCTTCATTAACGCATTATGTGCCACGGTGGCATCCATCTTTTGCCAGACCAAAAAGTCTACACTGCAAAAAATGTACAATTCTAAAGGGATCAAAATGGGGAAACTCATAAAATATGTTTTTGAAACTAATATTGTTATGTAACAAAAATATTCATATTTTTAAACATTTCTAAAGCATTAAGCATAGCATAAAACGCAAAAATACTTTAGGAAAAATATGATATAAATTTGTATTTTTATTGGAAAAAAACTTGAGGATAGATATCCCTTATATCCTTTAAAATAGTTAATTTAATATAAGCTCCACCTTTACGTATTAATTATACTTACACATTGATTACTATTACGTATTAATTATAATCACTTATCAATTGACACCTGAAGGACTCTGTTGAAGGAGCACTCAATGAAAACAAGTGAGTTAAGCTTTTCAAAGCCTTTTTTTGTGCCAGTGTATTGTTGTTCCCAGCGAATAACTGACCGCACAAACACACTGGCACACATTTTGAGCGTACATGCGTGCCCACACGCATACATAAACAGTTGGCGGACAACATGAAAATGCAATTAACGCATTAATGTCCCGTCGAAATGGCTCTTGACCGCTCTCCGTTGTTGGTGGTTGTTGTTGTTGTTGTGTTGTGCGTTGTGTGTTGTTTGTTTCTGGGTTGTTTTCGCCGGCGGCAACATCAATTTTTCGGTTCCGCGGTCAACGCGCCAAAACATTTTTTGTTGCCTAACGCAGGGCGCACGCTGGGAGCAACATGGCGGCGGCGGCGGCCATTGTCGCTGCTTAATGTTTAACAAATATGGCGGAAGTTCTTTTTTTTCGTGTCCTGTCTTTGTTGTGGCCACACGGGCAAACATATTTATTTCATTAACAGCAAATGGCAGCGGGAAAGCGTGCAAGTACCGCATTATGCACTAATTGCATTGCAACCTGTGGAGTGTAAGCAAGGCAAAACATAGTTGCAACACGGCCACGCCCCATGCCAAATTGGTCGCCAAAAGCCGCAGGTTGGTCTTGCCCGTTCTACCCATTAACCTGTTACCCTGTTAGCCCTGTTAGCACTTGCCAGTCAGGGCCACAGAGCGTAGCCAACGCAGTGGAATTATGCCGTAAACCTGGGGTTTGCGGAAAAAACCTACAGATATAGAAGAATAACGAGAGGAGAGAGGGAAAAGTGGAAAAAGTGGAATACTGGAAAGTGTGCAGTCTGCTGCCAAAGCTTCAGTCTGCTCCTGGTCGCTGTGATTTTCTAATTAGGCAAGTTTCCCCAACACATTTTGCGGTCGCTAACGCTGCGGCAATTTACGCATAATACACGACGCCCTGGGAAAACTATAGCACGAACGCGGAGGCACCTGCACTTCTATTTCTGTAAATTAACATAGAAATATGTAATTTCCGTTATGGTATAAAAGAACAAAAACAAAAAAAAAGAAATAAATGAAAAAAGAAAACCAGAGAAATACGAAAAGTATAAGCGGAAAAGACGAGTTACTTTATGACTCGGCAAGATCCTGCAATACATTCAAGGAGTGCGCCAACCGCAAAGACCCTCGCCTACTTATAAAAATATTACGCCGCAGCCGCCGCCCAGCCAGGGAATTGGGTGGAATGGGGGCGTGGCAGGAGTTGGGGGCAGGTGGAGGTAACCTGCCATCCAACTATAATAAATTTCACAGGCTCAGTGAGGCGGCGTCCGCGGATCCTCGGGAAGAGCGAAGTCCGGGTCACAGATATCCCTGCATGCACAGCGGAAAAATCTAATGGAATTCAATATTTTTAAATAGAGAACCAGAAATGATTATGTTTTTATCCCAATCAAAGTTAAAGAGTTTCCAGTGACACCTATTTTTCTCTTTAATAAGCCGGAGGCTTGCAGAGTCTAATAATAATAGTAAAAACGTTGCCTTAACTTTGTGAAGAAGTTATTTCCGACCCTATAAATCATATATATTCTTGATCGCCATTAACAGGAGAGTCGAACTAGCTATGTTCGACAAGAATTTAATTTTATCAAAATTTTCAACATTTTATAATTGTTAAAATTGACAAAAATTTGCAAAAAAATTTAATATCTTTTAAATTTGAATCGGAGTATGCATAATTATTAGCCATCAAAAAACTAACATTGGAACGCTTTTTGAATTAAAATTTGTTACATTTTGGCTAAGTTATGAGTATTTTAAACATTGATTTTTCCGAAAAAATCGTCTTATAAAAAGCTTGATAAATGTAGATTCAAAGAATGCAAATATTTTAAGCTAAATATTTTATGATCAGTTTCCGATTTGATTCTACAATTACAAACTGCTAAGGTATATAAACATTGGCTTCCTGAAGTTAAATATAAAGTATAAATATTCCGAATATGAGATTCTTCATTTCAATTTAAAGATTTCATTTATATAAGCTCTTTTACCATTTTATTTGTTATTTCTTTCTCAATTGAATGCAATTATTTTTTCATTGTGTTTCATGATGCGTGCGTATGTATATATACCGCAAAAGCCGGAGCCCAAGACCAAGAACTGGGACCAGGTCCGCGTCCGCGTCCGTGTCCGTGTCCTGGGTCTCGGGTCTGGAGCCTCAGTTAAGCTCAGCCGGCGGGCGATGCGTTGGCCGGCCCAAAAGAAATTGCGTTGAGTTGTGAATGCCGCGCAGGGATTTACGTTTTCATTACGTTTGTAACCTCACAAGTAAAGACAGCAGCGGGGTCCTGGGAAAAGGAGGTGTGAGTATGTCTTTTGCCGTGCGTGTGAGGGTCGTAATGTGGTATGTGTGTGACAGAGGGAAGGCCATGGCCCTCAACCTTTCACCTTTCGCCCTGCACATTTCGGGCGTAATTTATGCGCTTATTGTCTTTTACACGGCCAGCCTCCTGCCAGCAGTCGGAAAAGACTTGCACAGTGAAAAAATATTAAATATACTCGACAAATAATCTTTATGTTTATAGAAAACATACTTTAAATACAATCTTTTCTATAATTTCGAAGAGAAAGAGTGTCTTTTATTATACCAAGTAATACTTGTAAAAACAAGTTCCCCCTCTCCTATTTTATAATAGGAACCCTAAAACCATATAAATTATAATAAGACAATTATTTATTGATCATTCTATTAAATCAAGAAATGTATAATCCTATTAAATTACCAAATTTAATGTCTATTAAAAGCCTTTTCAAGAGGCAACTGCCATCTTCACTATAACTTTTCTTTTCATCTCAAATTGTTGATTGTTGTCTAGTGTACTCGCCCCATTTCGTGCCCATGATCTGCAAGGGTCCTTTGCCCCCTCCCTCTCCTACACCAGCTCTACCGTCTCCTTCACCACCAGGACTCCTCCTCCTCTTCAACACCGCGTCGAGGACTCATTTCGACCATGCTTATTTGCTCACTCGCGCGTTCGCACGCCCTTCAGCCCAACTCGACTCGACTCGACTCACTTGTCGCAGTGTCTCGGCTCCTTGAGTCCTTTCATGCTGGTAATTTTTCATAACCGTCGACGAGTTGTCCGCCGCTGCCAGGTCGCTTTGATCCATGGCGACACGTTGACTGCCAGTACACCTGCACAGTACCAAGTACAGTGGTTCCATTTTCCAATGTTTTTGGGATTCAATCAAACTAAAGAGGCTTTCAAAATACGTTGTTTGCTTAAAAAGCAAAAAATTCCTATTTTAAATTATTGATAGGGAAATTCATTTCATTGTAAACATTGCTGCAGCCCAATAAGATTTTAGTTTAACTTTACAAGATCTTCTAAGGTGAAAGTCTATTGTTTCTTTTTACACCTAAAAATAGTTTTATACTCATTACACATTCATTATCTTATAGAAACATGATTAGGCACTGAATATTTCCCCTGACATTCAGCTAAAAACCGATTTAGTCAGTGTGCAAATGTTGTTGTGGTGTGACGTGGGTGGTGAAAACCCCACATATTTGAGCCTCCCGCGCAAGAAATTAAATATAAACTTGCTGCAGCACTTTGCCCTTTGGGAGCGGAGCTAACGGAGCCAGAGTGTTCGTCGTTCTGCCGCCTGCTCAGGCAATAAAAAGTCCCTAGATTATGTTGCTGTTGCTGTTGCTGCTGCTGCCTTGTTAATGTGGCACTTGTGTTGCTGTTATTGTTGCTGCTGTTACTAGCTAAGTGGCAACTTCATCATCTCGAGGGGAAGGCGGGACTTGGAGCGGCCTCAATCTCCGCCGGCGCTGCCATAATTGTATTCAACAAGCTGGTGTCGCTCCGGATCCAAGAAGAATCTAAATGCGGGCGCGTGTATATTTCATTCTGTACTTTTGATTACAAAATTCTCCGAGTGGGCGTTTTTTTTTCTTTTTTCTTTATGCAGATTATGAGATTTATTAGACCGCCCCTAACTCCGCATTTGCAGAGCCTGAGAGATATTGCCCTAATGCGCTTGAGTTTTAATTCGCCAGCTCGTGATTTACAGCCCTCGGGTATCAGTATCATGCAATCAGTCAAAGCACTGCAAAACTCACATTTTATGGGCCCTAAAACGGGCTGAGGAGCATTAAGTACCTACCGAAAAGCGATATACAAGCCTGCCAAATTGTTGATGAGTTCCCCCATTCCGCAAACAATGAACCTTAAGCGGAATACTCTGGAAACTCTCTGCCATCGCTTATCGGGTGGTGCTCCCAATTAGTTAAGCATTTCCACAAATTCCAGCTGAAACTCAGCCTCAACCTCATCCTGTTGCCGGTTGTCTCAGATGTCTCGGCAGTTGTCGGCTGTGGCCATAATGATTATTATTGTGCTAGTTTGCCATAACAACTGCACTGTGGAAAATAGTTTGAATCTAAACTGTTTAAATCATATGTAAATAGAAACTTGTTAAATGTTCTAATGACTTAATCCACTTAATTAGGATTTAATAAAGTCAATACAGTATTGTTTAATTTCATTCAATTCAAAGATTCTCTTTAGATTTCGTAATAGTTTCGAGTGCACGACTACCACTTTCAGGGGAAGTGTATTGATTTGGTTTGCAATGCAATAATTACATGGTTACATGAGCACAATTTCCGTAGCATAACTCACGTAGGTCGTATGCCACCGCCATGTACGCATGCAACATGTTGTCTGCCACATTCGATGCCAATTTCGACCCACTGCCACTTCCCCCTCTTTTCTTAACCCAACTCGGCCTGAACACACTCACATGGGCGGTGGTGCCCTGGCAAGAGTTCGGCTTGTTGAGGAGTTGATGAGATGTTAAGATTATGTTAATGAGTTCATTAAATCACAAGGAACAAGCAACCGCATAAAGTTACAGACAACTGGGCGGGCAGACCAACCAACCATCTTGGCAACTTGACAGTTAGCCTGGCCGAATTGTTATTGGCCAGGTTTGCAATTACCATTTAATTATCAGCTAGCAAGAGCTGTTTAAAGATAAAAATAACTTTAGTATCGATTTTCAAACATTAACAAATCTCTTTAATTGGTTTAAAGTGTAGTAATAGTAACCCTTTCATCGCCATCTCAAATCTTGTTGCTCACTCGCGAATAATTTCAATCTGATCGATTTGTGTATTTGTCAAACTGATTTATCGAGTGTCCCGGATTGATGGCGTGGAAATGACGACCCCCAGACACCCACGCAAATGCACACATAAGTTGATGCGGGAACCTGGCGCACACGTGGACCCATAGCCGGAGCCGGAGCCGTAATGATATGCAAATAGCGTGCCCTTTTCAGCTGCACCAGCATCAGAGGACCACGGACGAAGGACTACGGACTAAGGACTCAGTTCGAACCAGCATTGGCACACGCATTCCATCGGGGCTCCCACAGAAAACCTCATTTCAATCTCGGCTCAGCCGCACTGAGCTGCAGCAGCCAAACACAGCCGTTCACATGGCATCGAGGCGGACAGAGAGGACCGAAGTCATTTGGCAAACTTCCGTCACACACAACAACTGCTGGAGCTCCTGCCCCGGGAACACTGAGAAAATTAAGCGTCAAGTGTAATAAATCCAAGTTTAAATGGTATAAGTTGTACTTTACTTAAATATCCCTAGACTCCAATTAAATTTCTCCGCTTCTCTTGTATTTATTTATCATATTTTAAGACATATTTAGAAAATATAGCATTCTTGTTGCATTTTCAAGTGTATATCCGTCAGTGTAAGTATGCCAAAGTTGATGGGTAACTTTCGCCCTGGGAGTGGAGCTCGTTCGAATGCATTTAGCCAAAAGCCGTCGACTGCTTCGAATTGGCACAGCCAGTCGTGGTGCCGTGGCTAATCTAGTGAAATTCCAGTCAGCTAAAGGCAACCCATTTAAGCCAAATCGTAGCTTATTTAAGCGCGACGACCATTCATTGCCGAAAAAAAAGAAAAGGGAAATGCTGGACGAGATGCCAGTGCTTATCATATTTGCACCTTTTTAACCATTTGCACAGATTTCCCACCTCCCCCCAGGTACACCCCACATTGGGGTCAATTTTAAATTATACACTTCCGCTTCCGTGCTCCGACATTCGCTCGATTGACGACGACGACGACGATGTCTTGCCTTTGGCCTGGCTCCTGTGTAAATATTGAAATCGATTCAGTTTTCATAAGCCGCCCGCAGTCCTCCCTCGTTTTTATCCGTAATGTCAGGTAAGCGGCTGGCTGGCTGGCGGCATCCTGCACCTCCAAGGAGTCTCCGGCTCACGGCCGGGGGAATTCTGGTGTGGTCTGGGCCTGCCTGGTGGTCTGTGGTTTCGCCTGCTTGTTATGCTTCATGTTTTTGCCAAGTTGTTGTCGACGCCACGGACGAATCCCCCTTTTTTCCCGCTCGCCACTGCCTGTTTATGCAAGTGGATTACGGTGTTTGGATCTGATTATAAATCATCTTTATAATCCGTAAATCGTGTTTGGTTAACATAATGGAATAAATTTATTTTATTTATTGCAGCCGTAAGTTTTAATAAGATTTCTACGACTGGTCGTCATTTATGCCAGGCATTTTCCAGCTTCGTGTCCGGTCCCTTCTTCGTATTTTCTTTATGTATTCCACTTGGTACCAATCTGGTCACTGGGTTCCCAGGTTCCCAGGAGGGGCCTTGCCACGCCAACTGCTTAAGGTTCAAGTGCACTTTAAGGCATCTGGAGACAAGGTTGTGCCGTCTGCCGGCGACGCGGCCAGCAATTATTGTAAATTGCTCGGTGTCATTTACACATTTTCCACGCATTTTCGCCATCGCAGTTTGTCGCTGGGGCCGGAAGTTGTTTGCCCTTCGTTTTGTGCCATTTGCCTTATTTTTTTTTCCATCCTCCTCCTCCTTCTTTTTTTGGCTCTTCTGGCTGTTGGCGTCGTTAGCGTTGTTGTCTCCTTGCTTATCTGTGCATTGTTGACCTCCTCCTGCTCCTGCTGCTGCTCCTTCGCCTCTTCAAGGACCTGTCGCGGTTGTCGTTGCCTGCTCCAAATAGTGGCTGCTCCACGGCGAGTATTTAACCAAACTGCCCACAAAATGGCATCCGAGCTGCATCGCGGCAGCTCATTAAACGCATGCACTGAAAAGTTATCCAGGCACAACAGGGATGGGAACTTAACCAGGCTTTAAGGAAGATCTAGGACTAAAGGATATCAAATACTTATTATTTAGACTATATTGAAAGTTTTCCAGGGATTACTGATTACTCTTTATAGCTTCAAAAGCTAAATAAAATATGTTGTATCTAATATGAATAATTCCTAAGTTGGCACCTATTTTACACCTTATTTAATTATTCTGTATATTTATTTATTTAATATTATGGATATTTTCATTAAAATACCCTGTCATCTCTGTTGTTTCCATCCAAGCAAGTCAAGTGCTGCCCTCAGCTGCAAGAGTGGCGGCATGCGAAGACCTCGAAAAGCCGCTCATCGGCGCCTACTTGAATATTTTCTTTCGGTAGGGTTTTCCACGGGTTTCCCTGGGTTGGCCAAGGCCAAAGTGCTTCTGTTGCACACTCCTTGCGTGGCTACAGCGCCCACCCTCCAGTTGTCTGCGCCTATGAAATATCGCCCTTTAACGTCGTTCCTGAGCATTTTTAAAACGATAATGCGAAATTTTTCGCAGATAAATAATGCAAGTGGACTCGTGAAACACCAGTCTGTATTCCCCCCGCGAAGAACATTTCTGTCGAAATTTTATGAATATGGGGATTTATGGTTACGCGAAGGATTTGCTACGTGGAAAGCTCGAAGCCGATGAAATATATGAAGGGATCTCACTTTGTGGATTTGCTAAAAAGTTTTGCCTTTGCCAGTTTTTTGTTCTTGACAGAGAAATGCGCTTTAAATGCACTTCCAGTATTTACAATTTATTATTTACATTTCACAGTTAATTAAATTAACAACGCATAATTAACGTAATTTGATTTGATTGAATCTCGCGCTTTTTATGCAGTTTTTGTTCACAACGAACAGGTGAATGCTATCTGGATTTGGATATTCAGCTGCTTTTTGTTTGGTTGGAAAAACATCCTGAATTTGAATTTTCAACTGTTTTTGTTTGCATTTCGAAAACTTTTTGAACTTCTCAACCAATTAACATGTAAATATGCAAATGCTGCCTCGCATTCCGTAGGGGAAATGCTGATGGGAGCCCGAGTCCTGCCCTGTTGACTTCTTTTCCCTGGCGCTACTTGAACTAATTTTCTCACAGACAATTACGGCTGTGCATGCACAAATTGTTGCCAAAGTGCACATTTAGCCACTCGAAAGAACACTTGCAGCGGGAAAAGCTAAAGGCAGCGATTCCAATGAGGAACTAGATGGGGCTAGCTATGAATTTTTAGCGCAATTTAACAGGAAATTAAACCGCACTCACTAGGGAGAGCCTGCTCTGCCCCATTGCACACACCCTAATGCCACATGATTGGTGGGTGTGTGTGTAAATTGAAAAAGTTTCTGGCCAAGTTCGCTTGTGTTTCTACCCAAAAAATTTATTGCGAGTCGATGCCGAAATTGATGGCTCACACACCAAAAGTGCTTGCCTGCAAAGTATTGACCAATTTATGCAGCGATTCAATCGCCGCCGGAGCGTGTAAGCGGCCCTTGAATTTATGGCCAACTAATTTAATATGTTCGCTCACTGTCAGTGAGTGTGTGCCAAACTAATTAAAAAGTATTTAATATCTGTAAACATGCCGAAAAATAAACTCCTTCGGCTGGCCAGCCCTAGACCTATGCTAAAAGAAAAACAAGGAAATAGTGCAAACTATGCCCCCCGAAAAAGTTTGTCGTCAAAAGGCAGAATCTCCTCGCATACATCATACTCTACCCTCCAGGTCCTTTCATTTTGGTTGGACTTTATGGACTGCCGAGGGGCCGCCGGAAAACTCTACTCCACCGCCTGCAAAGGCACCACTGTCGACGTCCTCATTTAAAGCGTGTGTTGCCTTTTGTCGTTGTCGCCTCGAACCTAGAGCCAAGTGTTGCCAAAAAGTTGCAAAAAACAAGCCAAAGAATTTGACTTCGACTAGAGAATACCTCGACTATAGTTTTGTATAAAAAATACCTCGCAAGATTCTCCTTTCATGAGTAGAGTTCCTGTAAGATGCCAAGGCTTCAATTGTTATCTGGAAACTTGTCCATAGCATGTTGTCTTATTCTAGTATCCTTTCGCACCTATATACCCTTTTCCTGAGCAGTTTGATAGTAAAGAGAAGCATCCTCGCTGTCGTTGTCGCGTCCTCATTATGAGCTCTGGGTTTTGGGATTTTGCTAGCCAGCTGCATGTTGCATGGACCTCCACTCCCGGCCGGCCCTCGCATCCGTGTCTAGAGCCATCCATCCCCCTTGGCCATGTTGTGTGTCCCACTTTGGGCTCATTTCTCATCGGCGGGGCTTTGTTTTTAGCAAGCCAACTTTTGGCAGCCAAACATTTTTAGCAAACTTTATGCTGCTCGTTGGCCAGTTAACGGCTTTTCGCATCAGCGAAGGGAAGGTCCTTGTTTTGGGTCGTCAGGCCGTTTGCGTGCCGGTCCCAGGGTTTGCAGCAGCAGCAACAACTTTATTATTAGGAAAGTTGAAATATTGCCTCCCACACACACACACACTCCGAGAGAGAGAGAGTAATCAGCTAATTGGCGGTGGAACTGGGAGGCAGGACCTTCGCGTCCGGTGAAAGCCAGTTAATAAGTGAGGAGTTCAGTTCATGCAGCTGCACCTTGCGGCCAAATAACCAAAGATAGTCGGACGAGAACAAATTGCACAGAAAGTGAAAGGCTAGGAAGGCCACGGAGCACAAACTTTTTAATTGTTTAATGTTTCGCAAAGTTTCCCTTCGTGTTCTTAATTTCGCTTGTTTGCAGTTTCGTTAGTTTCTTTTTTTTCGCCGCTCTTTGGAGCACTTAAGCTGGCTTCATCTGTCAGGTCGGATGACTGTTTGCCTTCGGTTTCCGGCACTGAACTGAGTCGGGCCTGAGCTGCGTTTCTGCATTGTGACTTTCCCCTCAGCCAATGTGGCGTATGATGAATTTCAAGCAACCAAACCAGCCAGCGAGCAGCACTAACTGCCATGACAATCAAAATGCAGAAAAGAGAGAGAGCGGAATTTTCTGGGGAATGCACCGAAAGTTAGCCGAGTTAGACCGCAAATTCAAAAGTCAAATAGCCACAACAGCAGGCCAAGTTTCCCATTTTCCAGGACGGCAAAACAATGCCAAACAATGGGGGTTTTGTCTGCGAGTGCAGTTGATGAATTAAACATATTCAGTTGGTTGTACTTTCGACAGTTTCCTTCCGTCCCAACTGCCAATCGATTGCTATTCAAAAGTCTGATATAGCAGTCACTTGAAAAAGCAAATCATGCTAGGTCTCTTGGGAACTGTTGTTAACTTTACCTATTATATATTAGGATCTGTATGCTGTTGATATTGACATATTATTTACCATAAAGAACATATAATTAAACACAATAGAAGACATAATATGTGGTTTTAAATTGCAAAAAAAGACTTCACTTTATTGCAAACTTCTGACTAATGTTATTATACCCCTTTAAGGTTATAATAAAAAAATAAAGTGTATAGATATGTAGTATTTTCGTTTAGTGCCGTAAATAGCCAGGTTCTTTGTCGCCTGCTGGGTTTTGCGGTTCGTTTGCCACCTTGGAGATATTTCAATGTCAATGTAAACGCGAATACTAATATACCAACACGCCCACGCCGAACGAAACAAAAGTTTGTAAACTTTTGCTTTCAACCGTTCTCGGCGGAAGTCAGCGCCATAAAGTGGGCAAATGCTTAAAGCGGAAATAACAAAAATTCTCGAAATAACAACAATGGTATATCGGGCCACATATTTCTATATGTTTAGTGCCGTTATCTGGCTGTCTGCGTAAAGTGCCAAGCGGAAGTGCAAGCTGCACGGGAAAAAGAAAATGAATGCGAATGCGAATGGAAAACCGTATTCGAATTGGAAAAACAGAGTCAAAGTCAAACAGACAGACATCGAAAGTAGTTGGTGGGGTTTGGTGGGAGGAGTGGGTTGGAAAAACTTTTCCCTCTTAACCCGGGTACGATAATTGTGAAATGTTTTTGCTGCCGGGGCCAAGTTTATTATTTTCTTATCAGCCCGAACAGTGCAGAGCGCATTATTCACTGCCGCCACCATCCTTTCAAATCCGTTCAGCTCAGCTCCTTTCAGCCCCTTTTGGCCCATTGCCACTTGACGACGCATAAAAATCTTCGCACGAACTTTTCAGCAATAAAAATTGCAATAAATTGAAATGTGCGTTTCAGGGTTCTTTTTCCCCAAAAAAAAAGAAAAGAACATTACCAAGTCTATGCGGTTGGCATCGACTATCCTGAGGGTCAGTCCCCAGTTTCAACAAACCATCATCCCGTTGTCCATTCCCCAGCCGTTTCATAAGCTTTTCTGTCAATGGGAGAATATCTATACACCGAAAGAAATATTTGTTATAAGTAAAATGAGAAACACATGAAATATATAATGATTTTGAATAATTATTTCATGGTATACAACTTGAAATAAATATTTATATTTACTGAATGAATCTTCCTGATTTAAAGTTGATCTACTTTAGCAAGTCCATTACAGAGGTCTTCATTTTCAATTTTTCTACAAAAATAGTTTTACACATTTTCAGTATTGTGCCTTAAGGACCCCTCCATTTTTCCAGTGTAAACCATACCCTGGGGGTTGGCCAGAAAACGATGTTCGAATGGGTTTGTTTATGCGACCGTGCGGGTGAGCCAGTGTCTGTTTGATTTGATATAGACTCGAGAAGCATGTCCTCATGTCCAGAGCTTAACTGGGAAAACAATAAAATATCGAGTTTCCGATAGACTAATGTTTCAGTGACTATCGAAGAGAGAGAGAGAGAGAGAGAGAGGGCACTTTTACGAGTTCGCCGTGGAGCAAATTATCATGGCTGTGGTGGGGTCATGTCATGTGTGTGTGTGCCTGGTGTGTGTGGGTTGTGCCCCCCTCTCAGACACCCGGGGAACTTGACCAATTTGTGCAGTGGTTCAATTAGAGAGCGAACATAGCGCTTATCGACAGCAAATCATCGAGACTTTCCAATTATTTGTGTACATATGTAAATGTTGTAGTTTTCAAATTAATTTATGTAAATTCCCATTTCGCATTATGAGCAACAACAATGCTGGGCCCTAAACACGAAATGAATCTCTAATTGGCAAGCATCTCATTAATCCAATTTAGCAAAATTAATTAAATCGTAAATCGACTAATGAGCACGCAGCATCGCTCTGATTTCAGTTGCACGCGATTTTGAAGGCCAAAGTTGCAATTTCTCGGAGAGTGGGAGCATTCCATTTGAGCAGCTATGAAGTCTATTCAATATATATTCAACCAGATAACACGCCAGATAACGCAACACAACACGCATACGACGTGTAGTGCATTGATGAGGACTGTCAGATAAACAGGATGCGAAAGACCGAGGAGATGGTAGGCAGGCGGGGCACAGGACTTAAAGGGGGGGAGGATGTGCCTTGACGGGAATCCAATTTCACTCATCGTGTAAACCGACATTGATTACTATTGTAAAGAGGTCCTGTGAATGTGTTCATGTATATATAATCAACCGAGTACAGTGGTGATGGTCCATTGGCTATTTACCAACATAAATATGAAAGTGTTTTCAAATAGTTATAGCAAAATCTTAACCTATATTGAACTAAATACAGAACATTCTTAATATTACTAGAATTATAAATATTATATTGTTATAATATTTCCAAATAGTAAAACAAGTATCCAATTTCACTGACAACCTTGCAAGTGTATATATTTTCTACTTGACAACACCATTCATGAAAAACAGTTCAAGGCAGAGTGAGGCTTTCCATCAATATGTTCACGTGTGCCAGATTTAGATTAAAATAAGCCATTGAATGGGACAAGTCCTCTCGAGGAACATGCATCGAATGCATTAAATTCAAGGCGATTATCAATCAATTTGCATGGCATAAGGACCCCTTGTTTGAAACATAACAGCATACATGTACATGTATGTACTTGTACCTCCCTTGCTGCCTCTCCATAAATCCCATTGAGCCCGGTTGCACGGAGAGATTACGTAAAACTACCTGCCAATGGAGCCGAGAGGTCATCAACTTCATAATCAACAGCGACATAAATAATCACATGTCCCACTTGGGGCTCGTGCATAAATGCGTTCCAAAAACGAGCACAGCTTGGACTCTTGGAACCAGGGAACCAGGTCCAAGTTGGAGTTCGAGTCCGAGTCCGAGTCCATTGAGTGGCTACGATTCCACGTACGCTCGCTCGGCCTGCGGCTGGCCGCACTTTTCTATGGGCCATCAGGCAGGAGGCTCACGTGCGTACAGCACCTCTAATACCGTCGGCATTCGCCCTTCCTTCCCCTCGGCCAGGGAACTGGGTTAGGTTAGCCCGACAGATGGCCAACCGACTTGGTCAGGCGTACGTGCGCCTACGCAGAAGGACCCGTGGTCAGAATGGGGGTTTTCATTTGGGGGTGGTGGCTATTAGTTGTGACACTGGGAAAAAATGAGAAGATAGTATTCTAAAATGAAGAAATCTTTCATTTTCCAATGTGTTTTTGCAATTGTAAACCCAAGACAAAGTCTATAAGGTATTGATCTCTAAGCAAACCTAAATCCTAGCCAGCATTTAATACCTTTCAGTATACAAAATCAATTTCGCAAGTGTATGGCTTGTGCTTAATTTCGGAGCGTGTGCATGTATTTCCACGTCTGCAGCTATTCATAACAAACACACATGGTCCGTGCCAGGGCCAGGACTCAATCGGACTGTGACCCGGTCTTGTCTGCTGTTTATGGCACTTTGACGATGGAAGCCGCACCACCATCGCCACACCACCGCACCACCTACACTTTCACCGAGTGTCGAGCTTCCGAGCTCCGGCGGATGGGCCAGGCTTTGGCATTTGTGCACGTTTTATTAATGGCGCATGGTTTAATATGCATTAAGTCCATGATGGCAGCACTCGCATTGTTCTGGCAGATGAAATTTGCATTGAATTGCTGGCTAAATATTTGTCAAAGCCATTGCTGGGCATTTAATAATCAATTTTAAGCACTTCCCTTGCACTTTGTTTGCGACACAAATTGTATTTGTCTTTGGCAGTCTTAAAATTTGCTTATCAAAACATGTTTGGTGTGCCGCTCTAATTGAATTTCCTTGGATTCGATGGACCCGAAGCAAAAGACGCTGGGATCCTGGGGCTTCGAAGCTCCAGAGCTCCAAAGCACTGGCCGTAATTATTGCAAAGGGATGCGAACAAAGGTGGGAACGAAGGGTTTTGGTTCTATTAACAATTTGAAATTTATTTTTGGTGATTTTTCAGGCCACGAGGACTGCCTTTTGTTGGTCCGAGCAAGAGAAATATTGGGGCCATTGTTTGAGCATTGTCCTTTTACCTTTACCACCTGCTTTACTGCCTTTACCTTTACCTTTGGCCATCTTCCTTTTGACCGCAGACAGGAGGACCACCTCCGTTTCCAGTTAGCGAGTGCTGTGGTTTATGTTCGCTCATCTATTTCATTTGGGGCCTCTACGGCAACCACGGCGAACTGTGTCAAAGGCGCCTTCCTAAATGATTTAATGAGTTTTCTTTATGTCCAACCATTTGCAGGGGTCAAGATTTCGGTTTCGGGCGATTCGTTTACCAAGAAATCCTTGTCATTTTTTATGCAGCGCATGGCATAATGATCAAAGGCATTTAGCAACAGCTGCCAGCAACTCCCACACACATACACACATGTCCGGATTAAACCAAGTGGAACAGAAGCGACGACTCTGCAGTTGAGTACTCCGACGAAGGGATACTTATTAGTCACTGCCTTACTCTTAGGTAAATCAAAAAGAATTGAGAAGCTTCCTTAAGAGCGACACACGTGTATTGCAAATAATGATAATGAAATCCAAGACACAGTACTAACATCCAGGACCCTGTACAAGCTGACTTACTTTGGCTCTAGGCCCTACCGGATACAGTGCGTGCCCGCGATAAATACACATCGCAGATGTTGTTTCGGGTAAATCTAACAGAGATTTATCTGCCAAGTGTCACCTCGAGGGGAAATTTATATGCTGCTATGTTCCAGAGTCGCAGTGATCGGCGAGGCAGCTTCCTGCCAGCCGAGTCCGCGTCCGCATCCATATCCGTATCCGCAGATATTCCAAGATGGCGACGTGCGACGCTGCGTCTTCATTTGCATGTGGCATGTGGCTGCGTGCGGGGGCTGGAATTAGCTGCATGTGCTTGAGATTCCGATTCCCATGGCTGCCAAGCAACCAGAATGCGAGGAGAGAGGATATACACAGAGATAGATGCATAGATTCCATCCCGGGCACAGCCTGCTTCTTGCCTGCTGTCTGTTTCCGGCTTAAACGCCGCTCTGTCGCTTCAAATTTCATAGTCGCTTGAGCGCGAGTGTGTGACTGTGTGTATCTGTGTGTGCATATAAATTAACATAATGCTTAAGTACGTGTGACAAGCGACTTCCGGGTTCCATTCGTCGAAAATTTATGTTGCTTTCAAATTGTCGCACTCGGCCATACCCATTCCCATTCCCAAATCCCATTCCCATTTCCCCCCAAACCTTGTTGGCAATTAAATTCATTGAAGCAATAAAATCGCAAAGCGAAATATAAAAGAAATATAATTACACGGCACAAGTAATCTCTGCAGGCAATCGATAAATCGCTGCACAGTTCAAAAGAATGTTGTCTGTATCATTAACATTTATCAACTTTACACTGACATACAATTCAATAAGGCAATCTTTTACTTTGTCTTGTTGGCCGATAAACTAAATAACAGTGCATCTCCCAGAGATATTCCCAGCTCTAATTCTAATTCAGATTCCCATTCCCAATCCCAATCCATTTCAATTCCCATGGCATTTCAAGTGGCAAACAAAACTTCACTCATTACGTATGCGCTCTGGTCGGAATGTTGATAAAATTTATTACGCATGCGGCACGCGTATTTCATCTTGTTTGCTTGTTTGCCGCGTTATTATCGCCCAACGTGGCGTATGATTAACATAAAACGACAGCTACCACCTGCACTTGGAAAAGTAACCAAAAAAATTAAAGAGAATTCATGGAAAATCAATATAAATATCGGAAATAAGTTCATTGAAATTGTAATGATCTAAAAAAGGGTTTTTAGAGTTTCAAAATTGGAGTTTGTTGTGAAGCAACTTAAAGTTTCTCGCAGTGCCTCATCTTCCAACCACCTGCACTGCACTGCCGCCTGATGATGCTGATGACGGCGCCTCTCCTGGGTTCGTAGTATCGAAATTCGGCATATCAACTGATTAACATACTTTTCTGGCACTTTACCAGCAGCCGTGGAGTAGAGTGGTGCAGACAGGTGACTGCGGTTATGTAACGCGCCAGCTTCCTGTCGCCCCCGCCTCCCGACTCCAACACGCACTTTATCTGAGTTCGTTCGAGTTCGCGCTACGTGGCAGGGATGTAATCGCTTCGTGGGCGGTCCGCACCTGAAAGTGATCAAGCCCCTGTACAGTACTTTTGCACAATATTTAACATTTAAAGACTTGGACCGAGGAGTGCGGACGAGCGACTTGAGCGGTCGGCCATTGTTCTCGATGGGTCACAGGTTCACGCTCTCAGGTCGCAAAAGAATGGATAGCGAGGATAGGACGGCACGAATGGAATGGCTGGAATGGACACAAAAGCGAGCACCGCTGCCCGGTGTCCTGCCGGCCAATCAAGGGCACATTGTGTGCGTAGCTGCTTCTCCTTCTCCCGATTCTTCCCCCCATAGAATGTGAAATGACAAAAATCGTTTGTGCCAGCCAGGAAAATAGAAAAGTAAAAAATACAATAAAAAAAAAGCAAAAGGAAAACGCTTCAATATCAAATTGCAGTCCCTCCTCCTTGCTACCCACAAAAAGGGGTTTCAGCATTGAGGAGCAATAAATATTTAATTGAACCCACTTTGGTCCGGGCATTTGCCGGTGCAGCAACTGAAAATTGCCGCATTAGAAGCAATTTTCATTTTAGTTTAATGCCAGCAATTACGACCATCGAACCCAGGGAACAGATATTTGAATTCCCTTGCAAATGCATAGAATTTCGAAAGAAAAACATTTGAGTTACTTAATTGCCTACAAAATGTAACAGTCTACACATACTTTACACACAAATTTGCACATGTCAGGGTACAGAGAGTTAGTACGAGGACTTGTGGATTAATTAAAGGCGATTCGGTTGCTGCTGCTCCGTTGGTAAACAAATTTGCCTTCGATAAAAGTGAAATGCGCCACACCAGTGTGTCAGTCGGTGGCAATCAATTTACTCCCAGACAGCAGGCTCAAGAATTTTGCGTCACCGATGAGCAAACAAGAGGGTCACCAGGACGGAAGACAAAAGCCTGGGCGGCAGACATAGACACCGACTCCGAGCATCATCACATCGAACATGGAAGCCGACTACTACGAGGGATGAGCTCAATGATGGGGTCGTTACTGTGGTGGCTCTTGGCCTGCTGGCAGACAACAGGCTAGCCAGGAGGTATTATTACACCATTACGCATGCACTCAAGGCCTTCATTAGCTCGTAGTTTGGCGCTATTTGAAAGGCAATTACTGCTGGACAATATGATGATGATGATGATGCCGGGACTGAGACGCAGCTCGATGACCGGAAACGGGGCACAAAGACCCACGGTGCATTGAGCTAAGCTTCAGCATCACCACAGCAACTTACTCGGCCAGGTTCCTGGCAGGCAGTGATGTTGTCCACCAGAGATTTCTTAAAGTGTTCGATGGGGTTGTAGAGAAAAGCTAGTGAACTCTAAACAGGTATAAATTTTTATTTCTAATTAATTAATTAAGTATAAGTTCAGTTGTCAATAAATTTGCCTACTTAAAATTTGTTTTAGTTTAGAAATAGGTTTGTTGTTTATATAATGTATTGTATTGAGCTCAAGGTAATCAAGTTTAGAGTTAATATAAAGTGAAATATAACATTTCTTTAGAAAGGTACAAGTATTACTCAATGAGATATACAAGCTAAACTCGAAACCTTAAATATATCTTAAATTCAAACCTTATCTGCATATTTTCTCTCTAATTAATTTAATGTTTTAAGTAGTGTTATATACTCCTAAGTAAGCATTAATATTTCTCAGTCTAAAATTAAAATATCACAGTTTTTAGAATCAAAAAGATGGCTTTAACTAAGCTAAAGCTCCATCTCTCCTGGAGACAATGATGGGACGAAAGTAAATGAGCCTTCTCGTTGACAGACAAACTCATGTGTCTGCGGCTCAGTTCGAGTGAGGTTGTGTCTGGTGTGTGTGTGGAATGGGTTGTGTCTGGTGTGTGTGTGGAATGGGTTTGTGTGTAAGCGGAAGTCACTTTAACCAGAGTCTGTGTCCCCGCTGACTCCGAACTGGCATTTACAACGTTGTTTGCTGCCAGCAGAGGCAAGTTGCAGGGGTCGCAGAGTGACCAACGGACGGAGCCCAATAACAAAACCCTTTCGCAGGCCAAAGTCTGCAACACGCAAATGCAATTAACACGCCGGCAGACTGAACGGAAATGGAATGCTGCTGCTGCCATCGCAGCCAAAATGCTGACCCTTTCTGGTGGGGAGTCTTTGCTTTTTTGTTTTTGCAGGCAGGACAATCTCGAATGATCCTGCATGGCCGTAAATTAGACATCTGACTGCCCGAAAGTCAATTAGTTGCAAATTAATTTTTCAATCGCTCTCCCAGGCGAAATCAACAAATCGAAGCGCCCGATTAAGGGAAGGAAGGGAAGGAGGAAAAGGACACGAGACGGATAGCAGGTAGGAAGACTCCTTCAGGACACTCAGAGCCTGCATGATTGCACTCAAAAAGCACGCGCCGTGCAATCGAGAGGATTCTCATCTGCATTTTTTCTTAAACGTTTTGCTGCTGCTCCTGCTGCTGCTGCTTTAGCTTCAATTTTTTGCTCCTTCCCACTGCCAAATGGCCAAAAAATAATCGCCCAGCCAAGTGTCCTTGCTGGCCGTGTCTACCATTTTCCTTTTTGCACTTCTTTCGGCTTCATCGGCGAAATCGTTTATTTGCAGTTTAATGTGCACTTCACTGCTCGTTTGCATAGCAATACATATAATGCTAAGGGGGGATAGTGGAAGATTTACCTCCCGCTCGAGTGGAATTTAAGAAATTTCAATATTTGCTAGCGGCCTAAAAGTATCAGCACTTTGCATCGGTCTCTTGCCTTGCGTAATTCATGATGACTGGAAAATGTGAAACATTTCAGCTATAAATCAGCATCCAATGGAAGAGTAAAGAGATTAAGCTAAAGGCTTGCAACAGGCACTGGGAAAACTTAAAGCATATTCTCTATGAAATTCACGGAATTATTTCAAGGCTGCACTTCAGCACATCAATAGGAATTACATGTGTTCCGTAATACCGAAAAGCTGGCAAATATTCCAATTAAAATCCAATCAATAAAAGAACAATTGCAAATTTTCCATAACAAATATATGTGTGAAGATTTTCTCTGTCCATTTCCGATGCCCAAACATAAAATTTGTTTCGCTCCAAAAAGGAAAAGGTGGCAGAGGTACATAAGTGGCTGAGTAGGAGTTTTAGGATGAGGAGCAGCAGCAGCAACAGTCTCGACACCACAAACATATATTATTCATTCATTTAATATTTAAGCTGCATAGCTGTAAATCATACCGTGCAGGGTGCAGGGACCGAGAGCACATGGCCTTCCATGTACTGTACCCTCATTGAGTGCAAAAAGCATTGTCCGGCACATAAACCATGTTGCAAATGACCAGAGACGTAGGCCCTCCATTAGCCTTCCATGGCCACCAGACCAGACCAACCTACAGCCCGATGGAGCCACTCCACCCTTCTCTTTTCCAGTAGGACTCCAGACCAGCCTGCTTACAGGGCATTTTTGCAGGGCCTCCTGCTGATGATGACTGTGCCTGTGCCTCTGCTGGTGCTGTTCCTGGTCTGGATCCTGTTGTTTGTTCCACTTGACCACTAAAGCATAGTTTTAGGCGCTAAAAGCTAAACACCAAAATTCAAAAAGCAGCTGCTACCGGGGCCCAAAACTCAGGGGCACTTTAGTTTATTTCGTTTGCCCTGTGCGTGGGTGTGAGTGCATACACGTATTTGATCGCATTCCGGTCAGAATATGCACTCAGAAAAACAAGAACTAAGTTCAAAATGTGGTAAATACAATGCCAATTAAATGGGATCAAAATAAATATCTAAATCTATCTTGTTACGGCCTTTAAAGTGGTCTTAATTAATATCCTACTCTTCAGTAATACAAAATTATAAAGCAAATGTTCAATAAGATAAACTGAAGTTTCCCATATTTAAGTAATTTTAAATTTAATAATTTGAAATTATAAATTGTTCTCTGTGCACACTCACCAATGTGGTTCTTGGCCAGTGGCCATCTTCTTGCTTCAGTTAGCTTTGGCACTAATTGCACCTACACTCACCTGCTGCTTTTGCTGCTGCTGACGCACTGCCCGTGGCTGTGAAGGAAAAAAAAACAGGTAAAATAATTAAGGCGGCTGCAGCAAATGCAAGTGCTTTCCAGCAGAGACGCAGTTGGAGTGGAAAAAAAAAATTGGAAACAATTTGTTGGAAATTAACCGATGTGGGATGCCTTTATGATTGATCGACAAGCCAAAAAAATCCCTCTTTTATTAAAAATTGCGGTCGTGTCATAATGATTATATGTACATTCGTACAAAACTACCAGTCTGGGGCCTGTGACAGAAGTTTATACCATTTTACAGCTGACCGCAGCGAAATAAACCACTAAATAAATTATGCATGGTCGGGGCAATTGTGTATTGAATTGGCAATGCCAGGGACAAATAGCCCAATCGACCCCGCCCGATAAGCCGGGCGAATGCAAACAATGCCGTAAAGGTAAACTTGCAAAATTAATTAAAATAATATTTAAATGTTCAATCAAATATTTAAGTGCCTGCCATCACAGCGCCCAGCCAGCGGGACAAATGAAATTAATAAATAATTGCAAACATTTCTTTCCCATTCGGTCGGTTTACCAGCAAATTCAGGCCCTGAATGCAAACCCCGAATGCAAATGCAAATGCCAAGCCCCAATCCTGGGCCCAATCCCAATCCCCAAGCCCCAGAGAAACCAAACACCCACAGATGGGCCATAATGATGGCCTGGTCAAAACACGCCCAGAGGACCAGATCCTGGTAATCCTTGGCCTCCATCTGCCAGCTGTCTGTTGGCTTAGCCATTTTAGCAGCAACACCAGCCCAGGCAATCCAGAGTCAACAAGAGAGCCCCCTTTCACCCTCGTACTGTGTTATTGGTAGGGCCAATTTCTGTTTGTGCCGCAAAGTGCCAAGTGCAATTTTGGGAGGAGCTCAGCCTAGGATCCTTCGGAGCGAAAGCCGCATGTGCATCTTGGATGTTGAATGTAACTAATGGCAACTGATAGACGGCACCACTAATGGCCGCCCTCTGAAATTTATCTGAGCTGCGACCATGTCACCTTGCAGGAGGCGCCTCGCAAATTAGTGGTAAGCCCCTCCCCTAATTTATTCCGTTTAATAATCGCTACTCTAGAGGTTACCAAAGTCTATATTGTGCACTGGAAAGAAAATACTCTTCAAAAGTTGGCATAAACTTAATTTATTTATATTTTAAAAATTGTAAAAAATCAAATAACTGCTGAATAGATAGCTCTCATGACAAAACTGATTATAAACAGCATTTTAAATATCATTTTAAACGTCATACTCGGAATATTAAATATCAAAATAAAGCCTTTTCTATTTCAAACCAAATTCAATGTGATAAGTATCTAAATTCTGTTATTCTATAGCGATAATGTGTTTTCTTTTTACCAGCAAAATTTTGTTATATAAATTTTTAGTAAGCTTGTGGGTGTTTTTTTTTTTTGTTTTTCTTTTTTGGTAAGAAAGCAAATTTTTCAGCGAACAAAGTTACCGGAGAATGTTCATCCGTGGCGCACAGCAACTTTGCACGTCTCAACTGTTTAAATTTAATTTGCCAGACGACTTTGCTGTTGCTCCTCCTGCTCCTGCTCCTGTTCCTGCTCCTGTTGCCTGTGTTTTCAGGTCGCCAGAAATCAACATTTTCTGGGGCGACGTGAGCAATCGAAGGTAATGCACTGGCTTCAGGAGGAGCCACAGCAAGGTCGATAGGGGAGGGGAGGACACACAACACACGGAAGTAGTTACCATCATGCCAAATATGACAAATGCTGTTGCACATACAGGAAAAAAAGGACCTTGGTCCTGGCAAAGAACTATCCCCGACCGACTGACACGTAAACTGCATAAATATAAACGCAGCCGGCGAACGTGCGAGACATGAAGGCGAACTACTACAACTACCACCCAGGGCAGATGGCAATCCAATGCAAAATTTAACAAGATGAACCCACCCTCAGACCTCCCAGAAAGTGAGACACAGGCGATTAGGTGTCCTTCGGAGAGTAGTGCAAGTGCACTGAGGAATCAAATATCCTTAAAATTATCAAAATCATTTAGTCATCGAAGATTTTACATTCCCTAAATGTTTTGCATTAAATTAACTGAGGAAAACTTTTTCATAGAGTTAACTAACTAATAATTATACTAGGTTTTCGTTCAGTGATCTCAGTGAGACAACATGCAGTCATGCTGGTTGGTGGGGAATCCCCCAAAAAAAAGGACCGCAGGGGCAGCAGCTGCCGCTTGCAGCACGGCACCACCACTCAACCCAACTGCCACCAAAAGAAGAAGCTGCAACAACCTTCTGCGGTTTGCCAGCAGACAATGAAAGTAACCGGCAACAGCAGCAGAAGCACCACCAGAAACTGTAGCTGGGGTAGAAAATTTTAGCTGATTTGCAAACGCGAAATCCGCTTAAGGTTAAAATATGCAAAGTGTTTGTTCGCCTCTTGGCCTGGCAGAGTGAGAATGTGAAATGACATTTTCGTAGCTAGCCGGAGGCAACAAACAAACTCCGTTTGTATACTGCAATATTGTGCATTTCCAGGCGAAACGAACAAAAAAAAATTTTAAAAACAAGAAAGGCAGAACGAACAGGGGCTCAAAGTAAGAATGACCGACGGAAAACAAACGGCCAAGTCAAAAGCCCCCTCTAAGAGCGGGAATGGTCAACAGTCAATGGGATTGGGATTGGGATTGGCAAGGCAGCTTCCAAAGGAAGAGGTGCCGCCAAGTCAACTGCTGGCGCTGGCCACGCCGAAAGGATATTGCGAATTTACCAACGGAAGCGGAAGTGCAAAACTAGCAGGAAACGCACACATACACACACACAAAAACAGAATCGATATCTGTTTGTCTCCAGCCACACTTGCACAAGAAACGGAGCAGCTAAAGGATAGAAAGGGGCGGAGCAGGAACTCCAGTCGCCGGATCCTTGGATGCTTCGATGTATGCAAATGCCACTCGTTACATTTGCATTTGCCCAGGCAATGGACTTACTTCTGCCTCGTACTTCTGCTGTAAAAGTGGATTTCGATAAATTCACTTTCACAATTGACACTATAAACAGATTGCGGTCCAAATTGCTGGCCACAGGGAGGGAGGGAATTAGACGGAGTTTGAGCAAAAACCCAATGCAGCTACTGGTAATTGTTTAACCCGATGGAAAGTCAAATTCAAACCAGAAATCTGGCCAGGAAAATCAGAACCAGACTGCCGTAATTACCAACCGCACGCCTTGCATAATTATCAATTTACATTTGATTGCGTTTGTTTATTTGCACATATAATTATTTGCATGCAAAAATAATTGCACCAACTGCAGGCACTGTCATTGCGTAGTAAACCAGAACCAGGTAAAAGCACCTTTGTCCAGGCAGGTGGGTTAATTATTAATTAGCGACCAGGCCAGAGATTTCACTTGCAGAAACGAGGAGCTCAAAGGGCCCATCCACATACACTTTGTGTAATGGGCTTAGGTTCTGGTACATTTGCTACATTTATCAATGGAGGATTTGCTAAGCCAAACTCTCATTACCACGCACTTTCTCCTAACTGCACACGCCCCATAAAACCCAGTTACGTATGCAGCAATTTTCGAGGCCGCCTTCCCCAAAACTCCTGCAAGATTTATGAGAATGTCAGGCGGTCGGCGGGTGTGCTGGTGGAAATTTAATCAAACGCCAAACAACCCTTTCATGGGTTACAGAAATCAAATTTCGAAATTTGCAAACTGCGTCTGGGCGAAAACTTTCATATAAGAAGTTTGGAATGGAGGTGGAACCTTAATGGAAATGGTCGAAAATTGCGGGGATCACATTCCACGGCCAGGAATGTCGACCGCTCACTCCAAGAGCAAGTCCTTCAAATACAATATACTCTACCAACAATAACAACAGCAGTTGAAATAATAGGAATTATTAAAGTCAAATTGTTATTTAAAAAATTTAGTTTACTAAATATTTTTATACATTACTACTTTTTTTATACATTAATTAAATTTCTTTGAAATTTACAAAATTATAGATGTATCTTTGGACCTATCTTTGCGAGCTCTGCTGTAGTCTTCCTGGAATGAAACAAATTCTATGCAGAGTATGTGTGCTTGTGCATTCGGGTAAATTTCATCTTGGAGCAGCAACATAAAAACGTCGAAAACATGGCAAACATTAACGGAAAAACAATTTTCATAAATCTAGAATTATTACCCGGCAAGCAAGCACAAAACAACAACAACAACAACAAAAAAGAGGAGAAAAAAACGCTTCAGAAAAGAAAAGAAACTCAGGGTAAAAGCGGAAGTACGCTGTGTGTCCATTGAGGCAACAAATTTGCCCAAAAATAAAATTCCAAACAGCATATGGAAGATGGAGGCTGCCGAATACCCTGCCATTTTTTTTGGGGCCGGAGAGAAGGCACCACACGTATAGGAAAATGACCCCAAAAAAGGGGAGAACCCTCGCGAAAAGTTTCTTGGCAAACATATTTGCAAAAAGCATTTATTATTTCATATTTTAGGAATATTTCGGGGGGTGTTTTTTTATACATATATAGTATATATAGCGAAAACAGAAGGCCGGTCTGGGTGGGTGTAGAAAAGTGCTTATGTAATTGCGAAGCGTTTGGCAAACAAGCCGCCGCCATAAATCACATAATTCACGCTGAACGCACAAGAGCCCTTAGCATTGTCTCTTTTTTTTCATTTTTGTGCTGCCTTCCATCTACGTTCTAATTCGATTTTTGCAATCGCTTTGAAGTCCACTCAAATTTCAATAATTCTCCTCTTTCATCGACATGCAAACGCAAACAAATTATAGTAAGGGGAGTGCAAAAAAAAAATTGGTTATAAAAAAACTGATGGAGAAAACGACGAACTGAAGACATCAACTGTCGCTGTGAAATCTGTTATTAAGCCATTTATAGTTAAGGCAAACAAAAGCGGACCGAAAGCCGAACGGAGTGAGCGACACTTGAATGCCCGAGTGCTTATAGACACACTTTTCAATGGCTTATCAAAATCTTAAGCTGACGACAATGGCTGTCTCGTTGACAAAGGAAAACCCTCTCGCACACATGCGAGACAATTTATAAAATTAAAAGTCTTGGGAGTCAGGCAAGTGAAAGAAATGCAATGCACCGAGCCAAGCCGAGGTAAGGCAACAAAGGGGCAAGGAAATAAAACTCGGCAAGAGACAGCTCCTCGACCGATTTCCCGGCTTTTCCGCTCAGTCGCCTGGAAAGCCGTTACTGTGCACCAGTTCGATAAAAATGAGTGGGTGAAAGTAAAAAGGGAAAGCGAGTGTGTGAGTGTGAAAGTTCCCTTCACTGCACTTGGCATATGCCGCAAATATTAGTTCGCCAAATGCCTCCGAATCGTGAAAGGAAAAGCTGCGAGAAGTGGTCATGACAAATCCGCTAAACACGACAAGAATTTTCACAATTTTTGCATATTGCAAATCGGTGGGAGTACACTGCAATAAAATTGTGTGATTATACATTAATTCATTTTAAAATATTCTGTTTCATATTTGAGATATATTTCATGGAAACAAGAAAGATAATTAAAGTCAATAAGCAGCAGTTTACAATTTAATTTATTTTTAACTTTAAGCCATAATTGTGGTTATAAATTAAAACATATAACATTTTTCCTCACATTTTCATATTAAAAATGAACAATCTTCAGAGAATATATATTATTTTTCAGTGTCTATGCAAATTACCTGACAAACATAGTAGATTAATTTGGTGCCCATATAAGTAGGCTATAGCAAACGCTTCATTTTCCTACGTTCCATCGTCTATACATTCCACTTTTACCAATTTCATTTTCAGGTTGTGACACATGACAAATCACAAACGCAAGCAGTTTACAATTGATGTTAAATCAAAGCTATAAAGACGAGGAGGTGGCGTGTGGGTGGTGTGGATGAGTGCCTTATTTGTCACACACACATTCAAAGAGCGGGCTACGTGACAATTTCTGTCATTCCGCCCCGGGGGCGTATCCGTTTCCGTTTGACTTTCACTGCACTGCGGCTGCTACTGTTTTTTGTTTAACTTAATTTTCGGCAGCGCCCAAAATGCTCCACTGGCTTTGGCTCTGGCGCCACCTTTGTTTATGCTCTGATTGTTGTTTATGCCACCGTACACACACACAACACACATAATATGCAAATGCTTGGATGCCAGGATGCCAGGCCAACGAAACGGACAAAAGGATTGGGCTCCGGGTTGACAGCCGTTTGACAAAAGGGAAGCCTAAACTTTTGGCCTTAGCTTAAGTGCCACGGCGACCATTATTCACCTGGTTGGCCACGTTTTCCCTCACCACTTGGGAATTTCCCTGAATGCACGTGGGGTAAGCATAGCATAGGCATTTTCGACAAAAAGTGTCAGACTTTAATCAAGTGTCAAACACCATGTCTAAATTAACATTCGAAACGTTGACTCGAAATCAATCCGCTTGTCAATCAGCGTTTGCGGAAAAAAACAATTTAAACGAGGAAAACAATAACAATTTTAACAGCTATTTTTGTAAATATTCATGTAGCTTAAATGGGAAGTTTCAGTAATAATAAAATGTTCTATTAAACACTCTTTATGAATTATTTAAAGACAATTTCAAATGTATTAAATCCTTTACAATTTTAAGCTATTCAGATTTTCTAAAACAAAAACACAATAAAAACCATAGGGAAATTGTATAAATGAAGGTAATAATGCTTTTCCAAACCTTTTGTCAAATGTTTTTCGAATAAAATACTTTGAATAAATGCGGATTACATAAGAGACCATTTCGAAATTAAAACATTTACAATATATATACTTTCAATCTGAATATATGCATCCATATAGATTCCCAGCCTACTTTTATTAGCCAAATGCAAGTCTTAAAGACCCATCGAAAGTTTGCTGAACAAACGAGAGCCCTCGAATACGAAACTTACTGTCGAGAGTGCTCGACGGACGCTGGAAAAGAAGTTGGGGGACAACTTTGTGCAAAAATTCTGAGCACCTCAGCACAATGGCTGGCGAAATTGCCGGCTGACCACCCATAAATGCATAGAAATCCAGTGCAGAAATTAGAAGGAAATCCACAAATCGAAGCAAAGTTTTTCCACATTTCCTCTCTGCCCTGCCGACGCTTTATTGTTTGCAAATTTCCCTGGGGCCTTATAAACTCCAAGCACCATGCACCACCACCACTAGTATTTCTGTAGTGCAAACATTTGCGCTGCTGATTACTTTTAATGCTTTCCATCGAGTGGGGAAAAGCGGAAAATCAGCTAGAGGCCTGGCCACATCAATCAGTTTGAAGAAAACGAAGAGAAAAAAAAATTGACCCAAATTCTGAGCAAACCGAAATCGTTTTAGCCCCACCCCAAGCAAAATTCTGAAGTCCATCATTCGTGAAGAGAATTTTTCTCGATATTTGAAATTTGTAAAGAGACAAACATGTCCCGCTTTTGGCCACCAATTTTCCACTGTGCACGCTCCTCTGCAGGCTTTATCTCTCTTGTTCTTGATAGCCGGGAAGAGGCCAAGGTTTCCTTCTGGCCAGATTCTTTAATTCTTAACGCGTTGACCAAAAAGGATTTTACCAAACCGAAGGGGAGCAAAAAACATAGTGCGCACAGGGCCTCCTTTCGAGAGAACACTATTTTGGCGTATGAGAATCGGTTGCGACGCCACTCTGACCCCATAAAGGTGTTCAGATACTTTGCCACCATCAAAATGAAGAGCAAATCGGGCAGGTATGATGTGTTCATGACCCCCGAGGATTTCCTGCGATCGATCTTGCCGGGAATGAAGCAACCAGAGCACCTGACCTTGGCCCGTTACCGCCTGCTTGACGAGGATGGAGCCGAAAAGTGGCGGGCTAGCGCCCAAGAGGATAGCATCTTCCTTATGCTCGGCGGCTCAGGATTGCTTGACTTTAGCGACTATGTGCTGTTGGCCATTTTGTTGTCAATTCCTGAACGTCATGTTAGGAATTTCTTGAAATTATTGGATCATGATGAGGATGGCACCGTGAGCATGGAGGATCTGGACAATGTGATACGAGTCATTACCATGGGCGAGGCCTCCATTGTGAACTCGCGACTGAAGGGCACCCTGTTCGGACCGCGACTCAAGAAAAAGCTAAGTATCAATGAGTTCCTTGCGTTTTTGCAGAAGCTGAACGAGGAGATTCTTGTCAAGGAGCACGAGATGCTGCGGAGGAACTCCAGGTAAGTGAGGCCAGAGTAAAGCATCTTCCCATCCTACCTCTTACATCCTGTATCCATTTCTGTAGTTCCCTGATCACAGAACTGGACTTTGCCAAAGTGTTGCTGTCCTACACCAAGTCTTCTATAACGCGACAAGCAGCCCTGGAGCGAGTTAAGGCGAAGTTCGGACAGAAAAAGAAAGGGATTAGCCTGGACGAGTTCATGTCCTTTTCCCGACTGGTCCAGGATGTGGAAACTGTGGACATGGCGCTAACCTTTCACTTTCTAGCCGGCGCAGATATCCGCCCCCATACCCTGCAGCACATTGCCGAGTTGGTCTCTGGTGTTAGGCTTTCGCCACACCTCATGTGTGTGATCTACACCATCTTCGACCATGACGGGGATGGGATTATTCGGCGGGAGGAATTTATAAAGACACTGCGCTATAGGTTGCGTCGCGTGCAATATAAAAAGAAGCTGAGACTCAGATCCGGGATATGCATTCTGGGTAAATGCTGTTGGAAAACGTTGCCATTTTGGAGGAGTAGGAGTTTAGGAGTGTAAAACCGCAAGAGTCGAGTGCGAGGCTCTGGTTATGCACTTCTTGTGGTGTCCTTTAGTCAACTCTTTAGAGGGTAGATGCTTTTAGTCTTTTGACAATTGTGCACTAAGGAAAAATAAGATATTCTAGTGAAACAATAAATCGGACTTGTTTTTCAATATATTTCTTATTTATAAATGATTAGTATAAACATTATTATACTAGCAGTGATTAAAAGTGATACAAACATCACTCTATTTTTTATAGCCGTGTAAAAGAAAAGCCTTCATTTGACTTAACCTACGTTCAACTCAGAAAAGCGCAGTCTGTTTGCCTTTGTCTTGAAACATTTCAACTTTGCAAGCCGCCAAGTTGAACGAGTTGAAAAATGAAGCTTCAAAGTCTATGGGATGAAATCCATTTTGTTTTCCCGACACACTCCAGTTGCGTGCGAGCGGTGGGAAAATTCAAATATAAAGCAGATACCCCGACCACGTGGCTTACATGACTTTGAACTTTTATCACCTGCTGCCAAATGGTTCCAGGTCCCCCAAAAAGGGCAGACTGCCCCTGGGTGTGGACGGGGTGTAACACAGCACTTACCAAAACAATTTAAAATACTTGCGGTAGCACGCACTCGAGGGGGGTCGGTGTGTCAAGTTCCTCAACTGTCGAGACAATAGTTTGCCACACACACACTTTATCTGGACATTGGCAGGCAGCCGCAAGTTGATGACTGTCGGACAATTAAGGTCCCGAAAGTATTCCGGATATTTGTGTAATTCACTCCCTCGAAATGACCGTCGACATAATTAAATGAAACGAATTCGTTGACACTCCTAACTGGTAAGGGCACTATAGTAAATAATAATTACTATTCACATCCGAAAAGAGCTGTTGATGGCATGTCATTCATTGATAGCAAAAAGTAAGGGTTGTCGAAAATCTTTTATGCACTCGATTATTGATTTTATGTAAGAGTAGCTTGACACTTGTCTTTGTTAAGGAATATTAAATAATAAAGGGTTAATATCTTTGATACAGATCCATAATAATAATTAAAATTTACCTTCTAAAAGGTGTTCTTCCCTTCCTGCTAGTGAAAAATCATTTATGCACGCGGCAAGGACTGAAAGTTTTATCAATTTACTACTGGCTGAGGCACAGTCCATGAACCCCATAGTTTAGGCGTCCATAAACATGTCGAGGTTACCGCCACCGAATGGTAACTTTCACACAGCACTTTAGAAAAATCAAACTCGTGTGTTTACACGTGTGCTACAACGAGACTCCCTCGCAGTTGCCTGTTCGCAAAACTTTGGAAAACTCGACGCGTCAAGGAAGTGCGATAAAAATAAACATGGAAGTTGCGGTGTGGCCGCAAAAGTTAGTTCTGTGTATGCCGTGCCACGCCCCCGAAAGTGCAGCGCCGCAAATGTTGAAATTATTCGAAAGAAATGCCACAAGCTGCAGGCCAGAAATCAATTAAATTGGCAAACAGATGAGCCGAGTAAAAATGGTAAGCCATAAATCAAAAATTATTATTTTATTCTCCAAAGCCTGAAGGGGGGGATAGTAAAAACTATGTGGCGTGTAATCAAGAAATCAGTATCAACTGTCAATGGGATTTCCCTTTGAATAAGTCAGAGGTATTTCTCAATTTCTAATAACTATTGGCCAGACTCTTTATTGTCCTGGCCAAATGCAGAGAGGCATTTACAACATTTTAAATTTTGTTCTCAAATTACAATTGCTTGGTCTATTGCGAGACCACAAATTCTGATGACTGCTCTGGAGCAAAAATTGTTTTTTGGCCACCTCTTTTAGCTTGAGCTGGCCAAATTTGGTTTCATGCAATAACGTTTGACTCTGTGGCACACACATGCCTATTTTCCTATTTTCTTTTCTCTCCTGTCTCTCCCTCTGACCCACAGGAAAATTCATGCCTGCTGACCCCACTTTTATGTGTGAGATATTCAAATTTATAAATTATGCAATTTTATGGTTTTAAGGCGTAGGATGTGCAAAAATATTGTTTTACACACGCTTATGTCTGAGCATGAAAACACAGTTTCCAGTGCGCCCAGAGTTTTACCTCTTGAGCACCTGCACTTTAACATAATTTGCATGCATTTTGCCTGCTCTAATGTTCCGCTGGGCGGATGCGAAGGTTGTCCGGCCGGCGACACTTATCTGAATTATGAATATGCAGGTGCTTATCGGCCGGAATATATGTACATATATATACGAATTTGCAGGTGTGTGCGTCTCGTGTTGAAGATTTAAGCAGCTGCAAATTTTATTTATCATCAAAGATTCGCACAAGCACTAAATCTTCAAGGTAAAGTCAAATGTCTGCCATAAATGCACCAGCAGTGATGGTAGAGGTACAAATTGTAATGTAATTAGAAGCTCCCTGAGTACAATATTCCCTTTTATTATATTAATAAACTAACTTGAAACAAGAGCTAAATTTGCACCGCTTTATAGCATAACTTGATTTTAAAATAAAGGATCTAAGGTAATTTGATTTAATTCACAAATTCATTAAATCTGTTTTGAAAACTCGATTGGTTATTAGATAAATTAATTATAGGAAATTAATAGAATAAAGTCAGGTAGGCTTAAGGTACTTTAAACTATTTGCAGGGTATTACCTTTTGTTATGTACCTAGGTACCTACCTCCCTACACTGGCTTTAAGGCACATTTAAATTAACTACAGCTCACACCTGTGCGTGGGTGGACGGGAGGCAAGTGGATAATTAAGTTTCACGACTTTTCGCTCGCTTTAAGCCCCTACCCAAGGACTCGGCCCTGCCTGATGTGCGATGGTATTGAAAAGTTGGCATTTAAAGGGATTAAAAACTTTTTCACATCATTTCCTGCCGATTAAAATGTTCAGCGAAAGCCAGCGACACACTGTGCTGGGGCTAAGCCCTAACTATTGCCATGGCATCGCATCGCATCGGATAGGATAGGATCGGCTAGGAGTGGGGACACAAAGGATTCACATGTCGCCGAGCAAAGTTTTGCATCAGTCTGCGCTCTGGTAAAGCTATTCTTACTTACAAGCTGTAACTTACGGCAAGTATTAGCTCAAGTGCTCTCAAGGGGTCTCCACTAGCGGGGATCCCTTTAAATTCATGCGACATTCTGGCAGAAAAATCATGGAAAAAATGTTAAAAATGCTATGCAGCTTGCTTTTGATTACGTTTCATCAAACGTGCCCAAAATGCTAAAAGCACACATGTCAAACTAATAAAGTTTAAGCGAGAGCGTTTTGATAACAGGGCCCACATAACAACAGGCCGTAAGTAAGTTGGCAGACAGACTTTTCCCCCACTTCCTCAGCAATTTCCATACATACACACACAACACACAATGTTTGTTCATTTTAAATGCTGCGACATGAAGCCGGGCAAAAGTTATTTAAACTTTTTCTCTCCCAAGTCAGCCTGACTTGGTGGGGCTTGTATTGAAATCACTTCTTCTGGCTGCGAGCTGATGAGCTCCTCTCATAAACTCTACTCACGAGGTGTGTCTGTGTTTGGCTGCTTGGCAAACGAGCTTCCCCAGCAAACAGCCAGCCAGCCATCCAGCCATCCAGTTGGCATCAGCATAATGATGATGAATGGCCCGTCCTGACATATGAAGCGCATTAATACAGTCTGTGCCATCGGATTGGAGGTGGGCAGTGCGTGAGATTCCCAGAGGAAGCACCCTTCTATGACAGTTTGCCCATGAGATCCATATAGATGAGCGATGCCATCACTCCTGTCAACGAACTTGCCTTGGTGTTGTCTATTAGTTTACCACAAAAAAAAGGAGGAAAATAATGACTGCAGTAAGCCTAGAAACTTTAATGATATTTATGGATTTTTTAATGATAGTATATAATGAGCAACTACACTTAAAAACAAGAAATGAAGCTAACTTCGAGTAGCAGAAATAAATCCATAAATCCAAATTTATACCTGGGCCTGATCTCTCCTAAAGCATCTATAAACCTGATATTATTATCATGATTAAGGCTTACCAAAGAAGAGGTCACACGGTTATCGTTATCAGGCGATAATTTTTGGGGTCGAAGGGCAATCACAATCACTTCCAAGATCACTGTAGATGTAGACGGTGGGAAGGCCGCGGACAGAATGAGGCCGGTGGGCCGGCCAGTGCCTCTATTTATACTCCCCGAGTAAAGAGAAGAGCAGAGAAAGTGAGAGCAAGAGCGCTATAGAGAAAGAGAAACTTAGAGATAGGCAAAGAGAGATAGAGAGAAGGAGTTATCTCTAGAGTTACCCAGGCAGGGAGAGATAGAAAGAGATCTCTAGAGATACATAGAGAGAGGTAGACATACATTGAACGATCGTTTCTGTTGCAACTATATAATATAGTCGTTCGATCCAGTCTGTTCCAATTAAGACTATAAAATGATATAACTAAAACTTAATACATTTCAAAAATTAAATTGCAATGTTTAAGACAAAAATATACATTTAGATGACACAATTTAATTTGTAATTTTTTTATAAAATGTTTAACTTACCATGGATAATAATATTACATACAAATGTTGATTAAAAACTTTTAAATCCTTGTTTGTTTGATTTCCCCCACTCGGTTCTTATTAATCAGTCGGCCCGGCCCATCCAATACATTTTCGTTAGTTTGCGTGCATTATTAATTAAAACGTATTCAAAGTTAATTATTTAAGCACGTAAAGCTGATTACGTAAAATAAACAAAGCGGAATCCGTTATAATTTATAATTACTCATCGCTTATTGACTTACTTATGCAAATGACCTTGTTTTTGCAGTTAATTATCTCATAAGTTCATAATTGTTTGCATTCACTTATAATACAACTTAATGAAATAGACAACTGACGCAGCATCACTGATAATTTATTTATTTTCCATATTCTCACCGCTAAATTGGAAAATTATCCAGAAGCTTTTCCAACTGTTAATTTCGATGCGGCGATTAAATATGGCATCTATTAAGCCACGAATCAGTGTACTGTTTGGCGAGTACAAAAGTGCACAAATAACAATTAAATAAGTAGTCAATGGCCTGTAAAATGTTGTATTAATATTAATGAAACAACAATAAGTATTCTCGTAAATTATTTGCAGCTTGAAACTAACGCAATTTAAATTCTGATTACGCTGAAACCAATTTCCCAGCTTCGCAAGTATTGCAAAAACAAAAAACGTAATTGTAATTACCTCATCCTTAACCCGCAACGCATAAAATACAATTAAACTCCGTCTACGTTTTTTCGCCCTCAACATTGCAACATTTACTCCGAAAGAAACTTTTCCCTGGCAACATGTAGCTAGCCGCTCCATTTCCCCTTTTTAGAAACCAATCCAATGGGCAGGAAAACTACCCCTAAAGAGGAAAAGGAGAAAGCCACCCAATTTCCCACCCTTTCCCTGTACATTTAAATCAAAATTAACCGCAATAAATACATGCAAGCCACAATCAGGGCGAAATTGCATAAAATATTAATGTGGAAAACGCATTAATTGAACAACAAGCCAAATGCATTAGATTTAATATGCATTCATATCCGTTGTTCGGATGCATAATTAATGTCAGAACTTGCCAAAAGTTTGTCAATACACCCAAGGTCCTTGGGCTGAAAACTTTTTTAATAAGTTAAAAGAAACCAAATGTGGAAAGGGATCAGTAGTGCCCCAAAAAATATGAAATATATATAAAGGTAAAAAGGTAAAAGGGAAAGCGAAAATCACAACGAATGATTAATGTAAAAGAAATATAAAATGTGCCAAGCGATTAAAAGGCGGCCTTGCCAGTAACGCATTTATTTATGACAATCATTTATCATTTGGCGGCTGGACAGGACCTCTCCGCCCACGCCCACTTCCGCCTCCTCCTCCTCCCCGGCTAGACAGGATGTGTGATAATGCACCAAAGGCATGCGCAACGCACGGCACCGCTGCCATTCCATTTTCACAGGCCGATGTCCGATGGCCGACATGCCAAACAATTATTTATTTGATGCTCTCTCTCTACCGACTACCTTTTGAATAAAAAATTTGCCATCGCCGTGATACACAACCTGACCCTGTGACAGCACAGGAACACAGTATCCAAGGGGAGGCGAATCCGTATCCAAAAGAGGACAACAAATGGGAGCAGAGTGCCCAGAGTCCATTCGGCCCACTGACATGTGTCAATCAGAGGCACCGGAACACAGAAATAATCTCCGCTCGGCATGGACTTAAATGTATTATGACAAATATTTTGCAATCTCTGCTTCAGACAGTCAAGGTGTGTGCCTGCTTCGCATTAAAATACCCTTTCTTGTCTTTCATTTAAAGGGTTATATAGGTCAGGGGTTCATTTTTGATTAAGAATTAAATATGTATAAATTCAAGATAAATAAGCAATCAGTCTAGAAGAAAAATATAGCTCATTATAGAATACAGAATACTGAATAGTGAATTTTTGAACTAATAAATATACATTAATATGTATCTATTTTAAATGAAGTATATTTATACCTTAGTATACATTTTTTAAATATTTTATGTATGCTAAACTAACAATCAATCGGGGATGTCATCGAAATTTATAGGATATTATCTATTCATTAATACAGACATTAAATACGAAAACATTGTATAGCAACTTCTCTGTAAAACATTAACTTTTAAGGAACCTCTGGCTTTGGAAATATTAATATTTTTCGTTTTGTTTCTAGTTCCCCAAAATGTGAAGAGGAATCTCAAGTACCAGGTATCTTTGTAGCCACTTTCAGCAATTCCTTGCACCTGTTCTTGTGTTGTCAAGCCACGCAACATTCCGCTTAAATAAAAATCATTTCGCTGCGAATTCATGGCGGCCATGTGACTGCTCTTGACATTAACTTTTTGTGTATATGTGCAACTTTCCTCCTGGTCCGCAGACTACAGACTTGCCTTTTGTTGTGCTGCATGCATCATGAAGGGGCATGGCTCACTCTCACTTGTTTGTCGGACGGCAGAAGAAAATCCATTGTGGATCCATGGTGCATTTTCGCTTTCCAGCGAGTGGAGGCAATCACCTTGCTGTATGGCAGACATGGCACGTAAATCAATTTTATATTTATTATTTTATGAATTGCAATTGCTTTTATTTTCAATTTGAAGCGCTTGGCTTGTTGGCGGCGGTGTTGGCGAGCGGCGCTTAAGTACGCATCGTTTGCATGCACGGCAATCGCGCAATTTAATTTACCGTATGGTGCACGACCGACCTTAATTGGAAATATTCGCATGTGTCCGCATCCGTACTCGGATCCGCCTCAGACACTGGGTCCACGTCCACATCCATGTCTGCATCCATGTCCCGTATCTGCCACTTGTGTCCGTGCCTGGGTTTGTGGCAATGATATCGCGCAGCACGTAATTTTGTGGTCAAGGCGCTTTCCCTCACCTGCCAGGTGCGTTGCGAGAGCGCTTTAAGACAGGCTACATAAAAACGAAATTAATTTCACAGAAATAACATGGAAATTATGATTGCAATTTACCGGAAATTGCTATGTTTAATTTGCTGGATAAACGCCGAGAGTTGACCATTTTCATTAACTGTGCGACAAGCGGATTATTACATTTTATTTGTACTGAAATGCATGAATATTTGGAATACTAAAAATCACAATTGCAATAAGAATACTTAAATGAAGACCTCTTCTCTGCAATTGAAATTCAGTTAATTTAATAACAGTTTAATGCACAATGCCTTCAAAGTGTTAAATCTTACTTTACTTATATTTTACTAACTTTGTTTTTGCATCAAAAATGATTCAATAAAATAAACATTTTTAGGCTCATAAATTTTAAAAGGCAAATCAATAAATCCCTACAAATTACAAATGTTGAACAATACCATAAACATTAACACCAAAACTCGTTGAAAAGCTCCATGTGCGACCCTCTGACTAATTGAAATACTTTACACTAATGACGGTCTCCAATGCTAATGACACAGCCAAACTGCTTATTAAATTGCCAATGCATCGCACCACCGCGAATGGATCTTGTTTGCCCGCCATTTGGAATGTTTGTGAAAATGTTTGTCGGGGAAAAATCTCTCTTTTAGAGGCCGCGACAAATTGAGGTCGCTGTCACATATCGCATGCAAATTTCCACAAAATTCATTCCAAACCGAAAGCAGCCTCTTGACATTCGGACCGGATCCTTGAGCGGCACAGGACCGGGTTTTGTAATGTGTACGCATTAACGAAATTTGCATATTAATTAAAAGTTAACGACACTGTGTTGTGTTCGTATTGGCTGCCAGCTGGCTTGTCAAGAACAAAGTGCCGGCAAAAATCATTCACAGCCAGAAAATGGGCATTGGTTTGTCGCAAATGATTTAATATTTCGTTATTTCACAGGATATCCTGGCCATCAACAGCTGGCTAATTATGTAAGTTCACACAATTCCAGCAGCAAAGCTTCCTGCAAGCACACAAGGCAAAGTTATAATTGCTGCAAAAGTTTCGGCTGAATACTTTTGCCAAACATCGTCGATTTGATTGCAGTTGTTGCATTTCGAGTTAGGCAAATCCAATTTTCAATTTGCCAATCGCAAATCGCATCAAAAGCAAACGGAAGGAGGGCGGTTATAGTTTCGGATTAGTAATTGGCATAAGGAAAGCACAGTCGGTTCCCAGGACTCAGCTCAAGTGGACGAGGGGCCAAAGAGGCAATATCGACTTAGTCGGCAGAAAAATGCTTGAATCAAGCAGAAATTTCAAATTCTAAATTTGTTATGAGCCTCAAAAAGGAAATGCAAACGGTTTCAATGTCAATTTGCACATGTGGTGCATATTCGAAAGAAATTTAATAAAGCTTGAGAACAAATTGCTAAGTAATTTGCGGGGTGTGTTTGCTTAGAAAGGGGGCATGGGAGTGGGCGTATTCTATTTCCGAAATCGGAATCGATGCAGTTTTTGGGCAAACCAAACTTGAAATGACAATAGACAATAGGCCAAACCGCACACCGAGCGACATACAAGCCATCTACAATCCACAATCCGTTTGGAAAAGTTGCCTCCAGAGACGGAGCATCACCACCACAGCCCATTGAGCTGGCACTGGTCAAGTCAGCTGGAGCAGAACAATTGAAATAATTGCCCAAAATGTAGTCAGAGGTGGTGTAGGAGCTGGAGCAGGTACATAGGTAGAAAAGCTAACCGATGTCTAATGGGAAAGAATAACACACACATTCACTCGCTTTCGACTGTTGAGTTGGCCAGAAAAGGAGAAAGCTGAAACCTGCAGGCACAGCAAGTCCATTTCCCAATGCCAACGCACAGGTAAATGAAAGGAGCTCAGGTTTTTGGGGGAAAAATGCTTTTGGGCCAAGGGTTCGACTTGTTAAATGCTCAGCAATTTCCCTTGAAGTGCTTGCCCCGTGGACCTTCAAAGACGCCTCCTTTGGAGCTCGAACAACTAATTACCAAAATAATATTTTGCCCCGTACTCAAGTGCCAGCTGCCACACATAAATCTCAGACTCCCAGCAAGGATCACTCATTAGACGTGGGGCCCAGGCATTGATAAACACATGAAATATGCCCGATGAGCTCCGTTTCGGCACATTAACAGGGCACTCAGATGGAGATGGCCCCGATGGAGAGAAATCAAATTGATTGATGGTCGGGCAGCGCGTCAAAGCAAATAAGTTCCAGCCAATGGATGGGGCCTATTCACTGACTATCGAGCACTTTAAATCGGAACTGTGACCCAAAACTAGCCAGAAAAGATGCCTCATCATGGCTACTAAGCCCGCCAGACAATAGTCGTAATAAAATTTTTCAATACCATTTTTAGCAAATCATTTCAGTGACCTCCGAAGCGAGAGAATAAATATTAATAACTCGGCCAAGCCGCAAAAAGGTGAAGGCTAAGCCCAGTCCGTAGTCAGTCCCACAAACAGAATCCAACTGGGAGATGGAGCTCCTCAAATAATAATAATAATAATAAAGCAGCGGACGCAGCACTGCGAGGCACGTAAAGGAAGGGCAGTGAATAGACAAATAGTTTTGTTGCTGATGACAATACAGAAACATTTCAGACAGGACAAAGCGACCGAGCGGTAAATAAAAATAAAAAACCAGCCAGCTTGCCGACGCATAATAAAGAACGAGCAGGAAAGGGTGTTCCAGGGAAGGATTCTTGGTAAGGGTTTGGGCCTACTGGCACTAAGGGTCTGTGTTACTATCTACAATATTTACACCTAAAGATAAAAATTAGAATTCTAAACAATATATTAGTATTTAAAAATATTAAGACATTATATTATTAGATGTATTTTCTGAAATTTTTATTATGTATCAAATGTTATTGTTTAATTTAAAGCTAAGGAAGAAGGTATTCCAACTTTGGAAAACCGAAAACCACTGCTGAGAAAATCCATCATAGCTCATAGCTCAGCCAAAAATGCATTTATTTCCAATCGGAAAACATTTTTGTGCTGGTTTTTAAAGTGTTAAAAAATCTGCATATTAAGTTTTCAACTTAAAAAAATTTTGAAAACAAATTTTTTTCTCTGACATGTCAATGTTGATTCGCCTGTTGATTCTGATCAAGAATATATATAATTTATGGGGTCGGGAGTCGTTTCCTATCCCTGATTTTAAGCTTCTGTCTAAAATTATAATACTGTAGAAATAGTAGTGCTTATTGATTATACCAAATATTATAAATTTACCTTAGTTTCTTTCGATTAACAGGAATTTCAACATAAAAGTTGTTGACAACTTAAATTTACCTGTACATATATTAGTTTTCCTTGAATCCTCAAGTGCTTGTTTGGCACAAAATTCATAGTAAACATTTAGCTTTGTAGTACTTTTCCTTCTTATATTATAAATATGTTCAGCATTGCAGTGTAACCAAAAAGGGAAATATTTTTATAAACTCCCTGGCACATGAATAGACGAGAGAGCATAAGAATGCAAATCCATCTACCTATGAGCTTGCCACTCTGGCTTAGCCACATGCCCCTGTTCCTGGTCCTTGTCCTGCTCCTGCTTGGTTCTAGTCCTGCCCCTGCTCCTGCTCCTGGTTCTGGTCCTGGGCTAAATATTAAAATTCATACGCCATGTCGTACAGCCAAATCAGAAGAGCTGGTGCTACTACTACTGATGCTACTGCTACTGCTGCGACAACAATCACAACGATTTTCATTAGGCAAACAGCAGGGGCACAGCATATTTGCCGTGAAGCGGGATTGGGGTGCTGCGCACAGTTCTCGTCCAACAATTGCACAATTTATGTGGCATATATTTGCAGCGCAGACGGTTCTACTGGCCAGGCCATAACAGGTCGGGTCAACTGGCCCAAACGACGGAGACGAGGTGATGGTATGTCTGTGGCTCCGGCAACAGAACTCTGTCAATCCGGCAGCAAACCTTTTGCACGCCTCCACAATGTGTCCGTCCGTCCGACGATGCCATGAAACGAGCCGTTGAGCTAACACAAAAAAAAAGGAAAGAAAATGCTCGTAAAAGCTAAAGCGATATACGGGAGAGGTGCCCGTGCCCGGGAAACGTGTACACTCGACAACTAAACTGCAGAAATATTACAAATTCAAAATGCTAAATGTGCATTTAACTTGTGTATTTATGTAAATCCCTCGGAAATTATTTCCCGGCACTGAAGGTGGGGGGAGGGAAGGCTGACATGAACTACGACTTTGCTGGGTTTCGGGGGATTGCAAATCATTTGAATATACTCGTATTTTTCCCCCATTTCTGATGTCACTCCCGCCACATGTTCATTCCAATTCCGCTCGTCTTGTCTGCCAATTGTCACCATTTCGGATTGATGGCCAAGTGAACGAGGGAATGCAATGCTCCTCATTCATCCTTCACCGCTCTCCGGTCTCCGGTCTCGGTCCCATTCCTGGATTTCGTTTATGTTCCAGTTACTGGGCTGTGGTTAGCTTCGTACCATGGTAAGGGACCACATTGCTCCGGTTTTTGGTATTCTTTTGCCTTTATTCACAGTTCATAACTGAGTACCAGTATTTTATGGGCTGGTGGTGTAGCTGAATATGTTTTTCTTCTCTTTTTTTATTTAAGATGCCAATAAATCTGCACAACTTTTGGGAAGGCCAACATTCTTACTACGTTTATGCGGGTGCTTATGAGGTAAGAAAATAATATTTTAAGAACATATTTTATTTCAGAGAGGTTTCTTAAAGATGTTAATTAATAAGTTCTTTAATTTATAAATTATCTAATGTATTCAGTTTCCTAAAGTTCATTTTAAATGCTTTAAATGTTAGTAATACACCTTCATAACTTTTCCTTACAATACCTAAACATTTTCACAATCCCCATGAACATATAAACCGTATAAGTTAGACATTATCTGATACCTGTATTTGTAGTTGTGGCAATGGGGCAAAAGTACAGTCATGAATTTACCTTGACGTGGCTTCATTTGCGTCACGTTATTGCATATTTATGGCGACTGGGTTGCACCAAAACTAAACTAAACTACATATGAAATTATTCAAGGTAATGTGTGGGTCGACTCGGGTGCATTACGAATTCTGGTTAGCCAACAAAGTGCTAAATCCGATTTAAGCCCAAGCAAAAGCCATTTCTAGGCGCCACTCGGGGGTTTGGGTTTGGTGTCTTGTCTGCAAGGGAATATGTAATGAGAGTTGCTCGACCTTTTGCAATTAAGTTTTCAGAAATCAACCACCGGACGGGCCAGCATTAAAGTCTTTCGTACATTTCTGATGAGCAACTCCCGCACCTTGGCCACATCCATATTGTCTGCTAGCTCTGGTTATTTCACAGCCAGACAGATATTCTACACCGGAGTCCCTAGTCGTCCTGCAGTCCAGGACCTGGTGCGTCATTCAATTTGCTTTCGACGCTCCTGCTTGAATGAGTTAATCCCTTGCAAATCGCCAGCATATTATCAGTCTGGCGGGAGCCATCGAAACAATGAAACGAGACGCCGTTGTCAGCTATTGTTTATCAATTTTATGCAAATCAGAGTCGCTTCTTTTTATACCCTTCCAGGGGTGTGTTTTACATATTGGAGAAACATTTCTGAAGTGGTAGATACGAAGCTAAAGAATAATATATGTTATGTATACTTAAAAAATATATTATACTTAAATTGCATTGTAGTTTGTTTAAAGTTAATCACACTTAATGATCGAGTGTTAAATAACTATTTTGAAAGTCTTCATTTAACTATTTAAATGAATACAAATTATTTTAAAAAGAATCTTTGACCTTTCTTAAGTATGCATTTTAAAAGACTTATGAACACCGAAGGAGTACAAATCGTTAACAAATTTTTGAACATATTTTCAATAAACTACAAACATCCTTGTAAACTTTTTTGGTAATGTTAAAACAAACTTGTTTCCAAAAAAAAACTCCAAGGGTATCTCTCTTTCGGTTTCATTAAAGAACCCTCCTTTTTTGTTGTTTTTGTTCTGTTATCAGGTGGACGGCATATTTTCGAAATTGAATTAAGTTGGCTTTTCGGCATTGAATACATTTTAATAATTTAATTTTATATGCAGACGGCACGCAGCGAATAGCGAACAGCGAGGACTCAACGTTTTAATCAAATAATTAAGATCTCTCAACTATTGGGAGTGGGCGTCGAAAGCGTATTAGCCACTTGAAGAGTTTATCTTTCGCTGGAAATGCTTTTTGAGTGATGGCGCTGGTTGGGCGGCTATATTTCGTAGATTTTGGGCCAGTTCTAGATGAAATTGCAAATGTGTTCATGGGCCGCAGGGCAATTGCGTTTGCTGCTGCCGTTGATTTCCGTTTAGCCGAAAATTCGTTTTAATCCCACACGCACTCTCGGGGTTAGGCCGAACTTTCACTTTTTGCCCCGCGGGTGAGGCAACTGAAATTGAAACTGTTTAGCCAGAGGGAGTTGTAAGCTCCCCCACGGTCTCTCCAAAACTTCTGGTCGTGGCAAGCATGGGCTTCAAAACAAATCCACGGCCCCGGGACACATACGACTTTCGGCGGACGAGATTTTAATTCAATTACATCTGTAGCTGCAAGTCGTGTGCAAATATTTTCATAGGACAAATTAAAACATCACCCACCCACCGAGAGCGAGAGAAGAGAGTGCGATCCACCACCGCCGACCAGGACCACCACCAGGACGAACTTTGAGCCGCTTTGGAAAGATGAAACCCACATGCGTGAGTCCTTTGTTTGCCTTCGAGACTGAACTTGCGCCCTCTTACTGCTTAATGGTAAACAAGCCTGCTGGCCAAGATTTAAAAATTGCTAAAAAGCTACACGGAAGCATAAAGAGAAACAAGTTACAACAGTCATTTGGTCTGAAGTCGTATTCAAGTAAAGGTATTATCTACTAATTAAAAGATAATAATAAATTTCATAATCAGACTCAATTTACTATTATTCAAATTTTAAAGATTAATACGTTCTAAGTAGGTTTGTAATAAAGAAAACCTTTAAAGCATTAATCAAATTAGTAAGATTAGTAAGTTATATGTAGGTTTGTAATTAAGAAAACCTTTAAAGGATTCTTTCTTCATAAACAAAACCTCAAAGAAAACAATTTCTTATATCTAGCTGGTGAATATTTATTGAAGAACTTGTCTTTATCAAACTATTATTTTGTGTTGATAAATTAATACTCAAATAAACAAGAATATAAAAGGTATTGCTATTCTGTTATTTATACAGTAGTAATACTGTTATTCCATAATAATATTTCGTTGAAAATATATTTAAAGATACGTTTCTACATTTATTAAAGATATGATCTATACCATATGCATTTCACAAATTAATTTACTTTCCCTTTTTATAATAAGCTATATATTTATATGAATATATAGATTAGATATAATACAGGTAGCATTGGGATCTCGATCTTGTAATTCTGCATTGTTTCTCAAAGTGTTGTCCCAGTTTTACTTTTGATGAGCAACTTGGCAAGACACACACTCATACACATGTCTGGGAAGAGAATGAGCTGGTGATTGCGTGCATTCGTGTCTGAGGATTGGCACTGCCCACCGGGGGTATAATTGTGGACTTGCGTGAGTTTCTCCACACACTTTCCGGCCAGAACGGAACCCAGAGGGTTCTGCAATTGTCTTCTCGTCGGTCCCCGTTGCTGCTTGCATAATAATGATGGCAGTGAGGAGTACCAAAACCAGTTGGCACCAGTTGGTTCTCGTCCAACCACTGACCCGGCAACTATTTATCTGTGTTTTTGTCAGGATTGTGGCTTCTTTTTGGTGCCGGCTGTCTGTAATTATGTGAGCATAAGCAAGATTCTAAGGGTAACAGGCCTGTAACATCCATTTGGTGCAATCTCGTTGGCAAATTGTGCAGATAAACGAGTAAGGTTTAAGTTACCCTGTCTACAAGAATATTCCTTTAAAAGATACAGATGAAACTATCCATGAAATGCAAGAGAAAAGGCTACATTTCCTATCATTAATAAATTCTCTGTAAATACCCCTTTAAGGATCATAGAAATCACACAATAAACAAACTCAGAGAGTAACTAAAGCCTTTTATTAATAACTTCATTCAGGACTAAGCACCACTTTAATAAACCTCCATTGAACTTCGACTGTTCCATCAAGTGAAGAGGGGAAAAAAGTATAAAAATCAAACACCTCTTAGCTAATCCCGGTGAATCAGAGGGCCTTAAATTCAATTTACCCTTAATATAGTTATCGAATCGCTAAAGCCACTCGAATATCGATGGCTTTCCACACGCGATGAATGCTTCGGGGCATTCAAATTACAGGAATTTCAATAATTAAAAAATGCAGCGTTAAAGCGAAAGCAGAAGCAGCAATATACAAGCAGCAGCAATATATCAGGATAATATATATATATATATATATTCCCTTCGTCAATAAAGCCGCAAGTTGGTCTAGGAGAAGCGATAAAAACCGAGGGTAAAACTTCGCACAGGAAGTCGCTAAGGGGCGAAAATCTGATGCGGAAATCGAAATTTGTTAAATGGAGCAATCGATGGATGGTGCTGACTGACTGTGCCACGCCCCCGCCTTTTTCCCCATGGAAAGAATCCCGGGAAAGTCGGGACTTGCGTTTGGTTTTACATTTTATCGCTTGTACGTTTGCACCATTTCAATTACAAACAATAACAATAAAAAGTGGGTGAAAGTGGGGCGTGGTACTTGAGGAAAGCGCAAATGTTGAGTGGAGAAATTAAGACAGAGTTATATGGTATGAATATAACTATATATACATACCAAAGTCTTTTAAAACATACTTAAGAATATCATTTTCAGAAAGAATTCTTTTAACTAGGCAACTTTTGATTACATTTTTAAACTATTTGTTGAACCTATACAACATGATCTTAAATAATTTAATATTAAAATAAACTCTTAAAAGTATTTACTATCATTTAATCTATAAAGAAAAGTGATATTCTTTTGACCGCTGCTGTTTCTATAGATGAAACGAAAGCGGAAACAGAAGTGCAAGGGAATTAGTTCACACGGAAGTGGCTCCACCTCCCCCCGAGGACTGTTCCACCATCGCCACCCAGCATCGTAGCGTTCGTGCGGAAGTTAGGTGTCGAAGCGGGAATTGTAGGTAAATATTATTGTAAAAGAAATTTAAATACGGATTTTTTCACTATCTCTTCGCTATTCGCAGTGCCATCCCCTCACTCTACATTACCATCTACCCAACTGGCCCCTTGGCCTGACCCATTATCTTGCCTCCTCGGGAAAACCCCACCTCCTTTCGTTCGTCGTTCTGCACTGACGTTAATGGAATTTCTGAGCTCTTTTTTCCTGTCCACATCGCCTGGCTGTGGAGCGGCATTTGGTTCTTAAAGCCGACCCCTCGAAAGTTTTGCCAAGAGCCGAACGCAATTGGAATAAACTAAAACTCGTCAACTCTCAAGGCTCTCAAGGAATCAATTTGAATCGCACATAACAACTGCAACTGAAATTACTAAGAAGTGCAGTTAACCGCAGCGAGGAAATGGGAATCTCGTTGCGGCATTGCTTCCATATTCAAATGCATTTGCATATATTTTCCTGGTCAAGGCTAAGCGACCGCATTCACTCGAAACGAAGAAAAGTACCAAATTTTCATTGCCAAACAATTTAATATAAATATATACTGGCAAAGGTCTTTTAAAACTTTCAGACAAATTTGGAATTAAATTACAATTTATAATGTTTAAAATGTGTGACCTTCAGATATAATTTCAATAATTTCACAGCCTCGTCTCTTTACGACCTTGCGCACACACATTCTGCACACCCTGGGGACATCTCTGGAAGGGATCAGGCTGGAGATGATCCTTCGATTTCTTTGCTTTCGATGTGGCGACGGAAGAACCCACGGCGGCATGATAAATCCATCTAATGCGGTTTCTTGAGATCTACTGAAAAACACAGACGTGGCCTTCTGCAGGAATTTAATTAATTCCCGTTCAACCGATTGGTTTTGATATATAAATTTTGTATTTTTGGGGATATCTTTCGACTTTTCGGATGTTTCTGTTTCCAAAATCTGCGGCATTTCCTTTGGATTATTTAATTTTGCACCTGTCGTGATAGTAGCTTCAATTATTGAAATACTAAAATACTGCGTGAATAAATTTTTCTTTTGGCTATTAGCAATTTCAGTTTAAGTGAGATTTTTTTACAGGGGTTCAGACTTATGTATATTATGTCAAGGCCGACTATGTTATAAATTATATGTTTTAAGACCTTATATCTATATTTTTTTAAATTTTTTAACTTGATTATCTCTTTGGTACAAATTGTTCTTTATTTGTTATTGAAATTTCGTTAATGATGTAAATTTTAAAGTTCCACTTCATAATTATCGATCTATTTGGGAATCGATCAAAGCTAAGCTTTAAAATTCAAATTCTTTAAACCGATATTCATCGATATTTTAAATGAGATATTTGACGAAAAATCAAAGTTAAGAAACCTTATAACTAAACCAAAAAAGCATTAAAATGAATTCGGAAAGCTGTTCGGTCTTTGTTTTTATTAGAATAATAAATCTGCATACTCAATTTATAATTTAAATATATTAATAATTTTAGTAAAAATTTTGACAATTTTAACCCCTTTAAAAAATTTCAAAATTTTGAAAATATTTAATTTTTGTCGGACATAGCTAGATCGATGACTATGACTCCTTCATAGCGTTTCAATTAAAAATATCCCTGCAAGGGTAAAAAAAGTGCTCTTCTGATGAATAAACTGCTAATTGGCTCACCGTAGCCTGCAAAAGTTTGAACAGCTATTATACTTATAGAAATTATCGGTTCTTCGTGTGGCCTTCGCATTATCTTTTGCCCCGACTTAAACTTTTCTTATAATCATCCTTGTCGGCCGACAAACTTGAGATGGGGCGTGGCTGGCCCAGGGCGATGGCATAGTTTCTGAGCACTTTGCATTTGCCACAGACATGGCCTTGCCGCTGTTCGAAGTTGTTCAAAGTAATTGAACATGGCTCACCTTGCAGCAAGCAGCCTTCCACTTTGTGGTTGGAATTAGTAGTAGAAGCCTGCCAGCCCCAGAAGTACTTATAATCTATCAAAGCAAATGCTGTAGATGCAAAAGCAAGCAAAAGCAATATTAGCAGAGAGAAAAAAGCTATATCTTGATAAACTTTGATTTTGATTAAATAAAGTAATTATATTTCAATTTGCACATTAATTTTACTAATATGTATAAAATAAATTATAGTATTTCTGCTGTGTTTATTTACAGAGCTTCTAAAATTTTCTCGCTGTGGAAAAATGAGGAAAAATACGTAAAATCTCTTTTACTCAGTGCAGGTCATTGATGCTGCGCTTCTCTATGGCAGACTTTACCAACTCAACAGATCATTGGGTCATTCGTGGTGGCTGTGGCATCTACCTTCCCCCACTTTCAGAGGCTGAGTGCGCCACGTGGCCATGTGGTCAGCATTTGATTCCAGCTAAATGCCCGATGCCCGATGCTCAGTGCACCGCTCTTAGCGCTTTCATTCAATTAGCCATGTCCACTGATTTACGAACGGGGCTCCCAGGAGCAGCGGTGGCAAGGAGATATGGCCATTCAGCCGGGTCTTGGTGACAGTAATTAATGGAGCAAGTTTCAAGCCGGATCTGGATAGCGTTCAAGAGCTTCGTCATAGTCAGAACCGTCACACCTCACTGGCTGAATGGAAACGTTGGTCGAGAGTCAAATAAATAAACAGAGCAGAGGGCCAGCAAAGCTAACGAAATAAAATCGCACAACTAAAAACTTATTTCATTAGCAATTTCCATCAAAGGCAGCCACAAGGAAAAGGAAAAGGAAGCTGAGCTGCGACATTAGGAGCCACTCGATGCGTCGCTCAATTTAATTCAACGCTAATAAAAAGCCATATAAAGCGGAATTTTGTAGCGAATCGTGTGGCCATCGGACGGGCACTACCAATGGCCATCATTGACAGTCGCCTGGACGACACCTTCGCCGGCAGCCGAGTGTTAATCCCGCTCCGGTCCTGTCCGGTCACAGAGCCGTAAGTGAGCAATCCCTGAAAAGGACACACACAACGAAGGAAAGGAAAACTTGGACATAAATAAGAAAAATAAAACAGCAACGGAAAAGTTTATGGCCAACATTTTTAGTTGCGGTCGAATGAATACAAAAGTGTATTCCATGAACAACACACATTAATACAAACACACCCAGGAATTTGAGAGGAGACTGCCAGAGGGACAGCAGCAGGAACAGGGATAGAAGTAGAAGTAGAAGTAAAAGTAGACGAGGACGAGGACGAGGACCTGGCAACATTTATTATATATCACAAGTGGCCAACAGGATCCCAGCCCATTGTGGGTCCAAGCTCGGCTGTCGCACTTTTATTATTATTGATGACAATTTTGAGCAAACAATAAAGAGAATTGCCAGCCGACAGCATCGACATCAGCAACATCAGGCCTCAGCATCACAACATCTGCCAGCTTTCTGTTCTTCTGACCATCGAAGTGACTTCTGTCGGGGTCACTTGCCAGCCAACAACATTAAACTAAACATAATCAAAGTAGGCGAAAAGCGATTCAAGCCACGATTCTTACACGTCTAAAAAAAACAACAGAAATGATAAACAAAAAATCCAGTAATTTTTCGGAAACTTAAAGTGACTTCATATTAATTTTAACCTGATATTTACATGGATTAACTCAAAAATCCTTCTTCATTTCATAATAATTCCTACTCCAATGCTGTATTTTATTCGTTTTAAATTAGGACTATACTCTAACATATAATATATTCAATATCATAATAGAATTACCTTTAAATTCTTTATTGTTTAACTGCATTCAAAGATCATTCAAAGAGATTTACTAATGGGTTTTCAATCTTGCAAGTTTCTTATTCTAAAACTAACAACTTGTTACCTAAAAATAAGGAATGCAATTGGTTTTAAACATTCAATTCATTTTCTTACAGTGTAGCCACTGAATTGGACTAGGTCGAATGGTAAAATGTGATCAAGAAGTTTGAGACAATTTATGGGCGCGAAAACTTTTGGCGTTTCCTTAACAAACGACAATGCAGCTGCCAATTGCCAAAAGCCGCGCCACAACTAGTAAGTGAGTATAAAAATGTCAATAACAAAATAAATTAACGTAAGTCCTGGTGCTCACTTAAAAAAAAAAACAGCGAAAACAAGAAACGAAAAAACCGCGCACTCAGAAATAAGTTACTCAAGGCAAAGAAAATATGAAGGAAAATTTCATTAAGCTGGCACCAGCCGCCAAGTCAAGTTTATAAAAGTTAATCTGGCAAAGTTTTTGGACAGCCAAATTTTTTAGTTTCCCAAACGAAAGAGATGTGTGGGCCACAGGTAACAGTGGTCTATAGTTGATTTGTACGAATCTAAGCCTGATTGAATATGTTTGAATTTCCGCAAAGATGATATGCTCTGATGGTCACAAACTTTATCTGCCTTGGAATACAGAAAAAAAAAAGTTATGAACATTTTTCCAAGGATGTGCTCCATCAATTTGGCCCTTCTTACAGCGATCCGCTCTCTCCATGGTCATACCCATGGAGCTCATGTGGTACTGACACATTCAATTGATTAACCCAAGCCACAGCGCCGCCAAGGAAACTTTTCGGCCAGATCCCCGGCAGAGGAGCAGGCTGCAGCGGAAGCTCATTGCCAGGCAAAGTTAATTTTGAATCGTTTATCAAACAGCGTGGAGCTGGAAAGGAAACTTGAAGTGCATGTGCATGTGCAGGCGCTGGCAGGCTGCCATATTCGAGTACCTGACTCTAGAATTTGACTAGCAAAAACTATTAGCATGTGTGTCTGGCGGTGAATCAAGCGAGGATTTTCCAGCGAAGGTGGATTCAGCTATTTGTCAAATTTTGACTTTACTCCGGCTGCTCTGGTCCCGGCGCAAATTGATGAAATGAGTTGTGAAAATTCGCACAGAGCACACATTCATGCATAAGTTGATGGAATCAATGCGGCAGATAGAAAAATAAGCATTGAATATATACATATATATAGTAATTCAGTGTTTGCCAATGGAAAACCAAGGCCAGAACTTTGAAATGATAAAGTGCCAGTTGACAGGGAAACTATTTTGCCTGATTCTCACCATACTCAGTCAATTTTGAAGTCACTTAACACGCTCCACATCCTCTGTATTCGAGGCTCGCGAGAGCTGATTTCCACCTATATGAATTATCCTTGACACGTGTGGGCCGCAGCCAATAACTGAGGCTGAGGTGTAATCGTTTGACGCTCGAATGGAGTGCCAAATGAGGCATCTCACAGCTGCACTGGGAGAAAAAATGTGGGAATAATAAGGAACTAGGAAGAATTGGAGAATTTCTGAGCAAGAGGGAAACTCTAAAATGAATCTATTCTCATTTCAAGGCTAAGAAATGCACTTTAAATTCAAAGATATGAAGTTAAAGACCTTTATTTTAAATATTTCTGCAAGTGTACATCCCATATACCTTGCGATTAACCCTAAAGCCCGACAAACAAAGGCACGAGTCCTGTAGAACTCCTAGGCGAAAACCAGACCATGGCTCTGGAGTGCTGCTGCTGTGGCTTTCTGGTCAGGTGTCTCAAGAAGCACAGCTCCATAGGGCAACTCCTCTTGGCAGGGCATTGTAATGAGCTGCTGCTGCACTCATATCCAAGCTGCACAAAGGACCCGCAAAGGACCAAAAGCAGCACAACAAAGGCGTCGAGCAGGGCGGTAAACAAGGACTCCTGCTGCTAACTACGCGCATTTTCCGATCCATTTATCACAGCAACGGCCTCCGATGAAACGAGAGATTTTAAGCGATATCCTGCACAGACGACGATCCTCGGCAGCGGGCATTGTGCTCCTTTTGCTGCTCCTGCCGCCTCTGTGTGCCAGTGTGTATGTGTGGAAGCAAGTTAACGGGAAATCGCAATAAATGCGGCAAATGTGTTGCTTTGTGTGCTGTTAAACGCATTTTTATAGAAATTGCTTTCATGCCAGCCAGCCACCAACAGCCAACAGGGAACCAGAAAAAGCCAGAGGAAAGCAGCGCCCATTTGTATGCAATGCCTTTTTTCAGCGCTCATACTTTTTTGCACTGATTGCACTTTATGCGCATCACTTGTGCTAGTGTGTGTGTCTGTGTGTGTGTGTGAAAGAGGGGCACATTTCCATGACAAAAGCACACCAATTAGCGAGCGTTTAATGCAAATGTTTTCGATTGCCACATAATCGCTGGCATAGAAGGCCTTTTAATAAGTTAAACGCTCTGTACAATGAAACAGGATGCTCCATGCTACAGTACTGTACTTTATTTTACTTTGCTGATTGCCATAGCTATACAGCTTGGGTCATGAAATTAACCAGAGTGTGACAAGGAAGAGAGCTCCTAGCTCCTACCTGCTGTCATAAAACTTGTATTATGCATGCAGGGAAAGCATCAGAGAGGAGGCACAGGACATTGCCCGCACTAAGCCAGGCTGAAAGCAAACACAGACGCACCTCGGGGAGCGGCAGACAGGTCCCAAATGTTTGGTCAAAATGGGTCAGTGCCACCATTAGCTCAGGAAACTGGAACGCAGGCGAGATTAGCACACACACACACACACACTCTAAGGCACAAACACAGCTGGAGAACACACCTGCCCAGAGCTGATTTACATACATACCTGTGTACTCGAAAGGGGTGTGAGAATATATACCTTTAAGCTTAAATTAGAAAACTTAGTCATTATTTTTGGTAAATAACTAATGAATAATATAATATAATGGGATGTCACTGTCATTAAATAAACATTTCAAGTATTATGACACCTAAAATAAACAATATTGCAATACTTATAATCAAACTAATAATAATTGAAATTTAGCTTTCCAAATTATTAATTCATTCAAATTTATACAGTAAATATTGAACAGATTATGCACCTGTTTATTTAAACTATCATGTAATACAAATGAAATTACTTTTAATAGAAATAAATGAATGAGCAGAAGTCGCTGAAAGCTACTTCAAAAATGAATAAGTAATGTTTAGAATCAATACACATAGATACAAGAAAATCATTTAATCAAACCATACCTCAAGTTATTTCCAGGTTTCTATGAAATATACATCTCCTCAGAGCTCTCTCAATCTCCAAACTTGCATTATTAAGTCCCATCCGAGTTCTTTTATAATTCACCATTCAATCCCACTTCCCTGCCAACTGGTAAGCTCATTAAATTTTTAAATTTCAACCAGATAGGGAGCATAAGAAGGCGAAATCATCAACTCTCAATGAATTGCAAACGGCGAGACCACAAAGCAATTTACACAAGCGAATGCAGTGGAGGCCATAAATTAAAGGCAAGTGGTCGGTGTGGGTGGAAAAGGCTGGGGACGGCGTGGTGCCGTTTTTCACATTCAAATTTCCCGCATCCAAACAAATCCGGGCTGAATGGTGGTTGCTGGTCCATGAAAGCAGGGCCAAAAATATAAAAAGCAGTTAAGAGAAAGAAACCCGGCGAAAATAAGAATTACCAAAAAAGCAAATAAGACCAACTGGCTACAAGGGTTAACATGAATGACCGGCTGCCGGCGAGGCAACCGCAACAATTTCTACAGCCAAGCGCAACTTAATTTCAATATAAATAAATAAAAAACGCAAAGGAACTCTTCGCATTTTATGAAACCCTTCCAAATCCGGAGTTTCCATATATCAGAAGCAGGCGTGCTGCAGCGGTCAGGCGGCGATTTCGAAGTAACTGGAAAATATCATTAGATGACGATATAACTACAACTGGCCCGGTTACTTGGCTCACACAAATAATCCCATTTATGTACTTATTGCCGCCACACATCCGGTCAACAAGTTGTTGTGTCTGCTCCAGGATTCCGATGGCAGTCGTGTTCTGCCCTGTTTGGAGCTGGCTTTTGTCATTGCCACACAACTACTACAGGCGTGGGCGAGAGCATACGGAAAGGACATGGCATCCCAGCTATGTGTCATTGAAATTCAATAAGGACAATTCCCGCACGCAGCAGGAAGCGGTCCGGGGGGCGTTGGGGGCAGAATCGGGGACAACAACATTGTGGGGCCAAGACAACATCGTCTTTTGCTGGCCAATAACTTCTGCTTCATTTTCCCAATGCAGACACGCAAAGAAAATGCTTCACAAACATGAAATTTATATTCCATATAACATAGACCTTTGCCAGACAAATAAGCAATAGCAATTTACATTTTCCTAATTAAGAAAATGAATTTGGTTATTTAAATCTTAAGAGTTGTGCTTAGCTTCCTTTATTTTTGCAAGTGCACAAATGTCGTGAACAGCTTTCCGAGTCCTGCTTTCATCCAAGGACCAAAGCCAGATGACTTTCGTTTCTGAGAAATTGATTTCCGCTTATGGCACTTTGCCTTTGCTTACATGTTGCTCGAGACCCACAAAGACTCACAATGAATATTTATGTGTGTCGCCCCTCTGTCCCTGTCATCGACATGTAAAACTCAGATTATGTTAATGACTTCATTAAATCATCCAGGGACCCTGGACTTATGAACACACATATAGACTCTCTTCCAATTAATTATGTTTACTTAATTAAATTCCATCCCTGACTTTAGCTATCTTATCGCTCGGTCGAGCCATTTCGTAAAATAGTTTGCAGTGCCACGCAAAGGTGCATAAATGTTTCCTTTTTCGCCGTCAGTTTTCTCAAGTTGTTAATTGCTCATAATTAGACACGGCGTACGCAGTGGCCTGAAAGCAGAAATGCTTTCAGCCGAGCCGCAACTTCCTGCCAAGCTAATTAAAGGACTCGCATAGCAGTTAATGCGCTTTTAAAGGCATTTCGCGCGCCGCAGCTACAATGAAACTAATTGAAAGGAAAGTTGCTGAAAACCTAATTGCAGTGCCAACTGCTCGACAAAAAAAATAGCGAAGAAAAAATGGGTGAAATATCTCAATCTTAATTGCAGGCACCAAATGTGGCAGTAGTTTCTTTTTATTCTTTATAACAAATTATCTTCATAAGTAACATGGAGTTAGTAGTAGATTTTGCTTAAATGAAACAATTCTACTTGTTGAAATAATAATTTGTAGCATTTGATATCAGTGAAAGGAATATAAAGTCTAAATGAGCAAAGACAAATAACAAGTAACTCAAATGCGATGTCATAACCTCATAACCAACCTGCAAATTTATCGATTACATTGATAGTATATTATCGAGGCTTTTCCCTCTCCAATACACCACTATATTTATGAGTGCCAATCACATTAACGTTTAATTGTCCTACAAAGGCTGACCACAACAAGCCACAGGCCGAAGGCATGGAAATTAACTGCAAAATGTGGTATCGAAGAGGAGGGAGATTTCGAATTATGATCGAATTATTGTGTACTTGCCTTGGCGAACCGCAAGTTGGGCGATTCTTAATGAACAGTTTTGAGAAAGGATTGACAGGCATCCATCAATATACACATACGTCCGGCCTGTCAGTGCATAATTGGGCATCGTTGGCCCACTGTGCATCCCCCATGTACACATGCGGTCTGTGATTGAGTTGTTCACTGTTGCAACTGATTTATTGGCCACCGCAGAAAACGCGCTCAATATTATATTGAAACGTGCCAAATTGAATGCAATAGCCGGGTTCCCCCCGAAACCCGAAACCCGAATCCAGCAACCCAAAAGGATACCTTGCAGTGCGAGGGACGGACTGCATTTTGGAAAAGCATGCCTAATTTTATATGGCAATCACTCAGCCGCATGTATTTTCCCGCCATATATCCAGTTTTCCATTTGCCCACACCCACGCACCCACACCGTTGCTGAATAAATCGTGGCGTTGAGTGTGCGAAAACTGAAATTGCACTTCATTAAATAACCATCAAAACAACTCAATAAAATACTAAATTCTCGCAGCGAGCAGGAAACGAACTGCGGCAGGAATGTGTGCGCGATGGGAGGGACGTTGTGTGTGTTGTATGTATGCTGTGAGATATTCATGCACAAACTACTATAAAAATAAAACAAATGGTCTAAACTTTTTCAATTTAACTACGATTACATTGCGCGGTCCTGGCCACACATACATTTGGTTAAATCCACTGACAAACTCTCTGAGCGGAGGCTGAACAAGTGAATTCCGACTGCCTCCGAGTATTTGCCATTTGCCGTTTGAGTGATGTGCAGGCCATTAAGGATGAAGCGTTTCCAACTCAAATGCACACTAATTTAATCAAATGCAGTCCATCAATGCCTTTTGCATTCGATGTCCTGGCCAGGATGACCAGGCTAAAAGCTCTGACAGTATCAGTTACAGTTGCAGATGCCAGAGCCCATTCCAGTTCTGGACTCAAACAGGATCAGATCGCTCCAAAAATGTCCGTTTTCGTTTGGGCTTACGTCATTGCAAATGCCTGAAATGTGAGAGGGGGATGCCACAACTATTTACGGAATTTATATTGCCAACTATGCTCGATTGTTTGCCAAACAAAAGCCATAACCATATGAACGGACAATCGATTAAAGTCACAACTTTACTTTGATGCTTAATTCTATTTGCACAAGCGGACAAAATCCTGTCGAACCTCAGACTCGGGATTCAGAATTCATTAATAATTCGGCAAAAGTTAAAGACACAAAGTGAGTGTCTCGCGTCAGAACTGACAAAGGACAAGAAAATGGCGCACAAAGTTGGCCTCTCATCTGCCGGTTTTGGACTGTGAAAGGACATTCCGAGAGGACACAAGTCCGAGTCCGATTTGCGGCTTTTGTTTCGCCAACTTTCTCGCATTCTTTCGGGCAATATGCAGCAATTATTAAGATTAATACTCCTAATATGATGAGCGTCGACCACAAGAGCGTGACCAAGATGTGTGAGGCCACGCCGAGAGCTGATGTGTTTTTAATGAGTTGTAGGAGCAACGGAAGCCAGCAGCAATTAAGGAACATTAATTAATATTAAATATTTCAATGGCAATTAAATGAAATAATTTCCTAGATGCCATCAAACCAGCCGCAGCCCTCTTTCCCGATCTCTCTCCCACTTTCTGGTTCCCCGCAAACACAAAGGCGAAGATGCGAAACTTTGGCCAGCCCAGCAAATGAAAATTTCATTAACCGCAGAAGCCAAATGGATTTTACCCCAGTATCCTTCGCTCCTCCGCTTGTCCATTCGTCCTGCAATCCACCCGCCGCCTTCCATTTGCCATTCAAATTTCGAGTGAAAAGTTTTCAACTTACCCCAAACAGGACACATGTTACAAAATTAGCAAATAAATTTCAAGTAAGACCGAACTTGCGCGCATTCCAAATGCAAATGAAATGCACGCGATTGTTGATCGGGGTAGCAGAGGAATGAATGAGTTATATAGTCCAGAGTTTCGACCACAAAATACCTGTCTATTACTTTGTAAAATGCGTAGCATACTTTTCAGGGTTTAGATATTGTATCCTTCTAGACCTCCATGTAACAACACATTTAATAATGAATTAAACTGATTAAGAATATCCTTGTTATTAAACCAAAGACAAATCTATAAAGACATACAGAAAAGAACAAAAGGACTATAATATTTTAAAATATCGACAAAATATTTCCGTAATATTGTAGTATTTCCACCAACCGGAAAGTCACAAAACAATTCATAATGCCAAGACTATAAATTATCTTTTTCTGTAGGTATATAGTAGTACAATATACCCTCATATTCGACATCTACTGGGTGGAAATAGGGAACTGAAACCAACAGAGTTGAAGCCCGCGCTGCATTTCTTATGAGTGAGGGCCTGGAAAATATTTTCCAAGGCATTTCAATTTGGCCCCGCATTACGCGTAATTGAAATTTGCATTTGTGTGGGACGCTGGCGAAAAACAAAAACGAAAAGAAAATCAAATGAAATGAAAGGAAAGGACGCAGGCCAGGAGGTGGCGTCCAAGACAAGCAAAATGGAAATAAAAGAAAGAGGAAACTCTGTCGGTTGTCCTGAAGAAAGACCAATTAAGAGCCGCGGCGTGGAATTTTGATTGCGGTTTGCAAAATTCCAAAAGGCCAGGCCAGACCAGGCCAGGCCAGGCCAGGAATCTGGCCCCAACATACGCGGAAGGTAATGAAAATTTTTATTTTTTTCCACCATTTCCGCTGACTTCCTTCTGCCTTTCCTTGGTCATTTTCACAGCACATTAGAATTGTTTGATATTTACTTAAAAGAAACAAGAGAGAGGATCAACGACCTGCCAGCGTTGACATTTAAGTCAATCGAAAAGTTTCCACAAAACGCGAGGCTGTGTGTCCTCGGTCACCTGAGTCAGCAACTCTGCATGTCCAGCGGTTGCAAGGAGGCCCTAAAATGCCGCCAGTTACTTTTGGCAAAGAATTCCCAAGAATTCTGACTGGTGGAAGCAGCAAACAAGCAAAACTCAATGCACTGTGTGCAGGTTATGGTAAAATGTAAATGAAAATCATAAAGATAAGTCTTAAAATTGAAATACAGTCGAGTCCCGATAATTTGTACCCCGCTAAATCGAAAATCGCGATAATTCGTAAAAAATTCTGTCCCCTTGAAAAAAACTCGTTAATTCGTAAAAATTCCATACATTTTGGTCCCCTCGTTAATTCGTAGTATTTGGCGCAACGCAAAGAATATTGAACCTCTTATAAATCGTAATTTTGTTTCGAAACCTCTTATAAATCGTAATGCGATGCGAAATATTTTGACGACGTTAGATTTTGCAGACATCAGAACGGAGAAGAAATTTTATTTTTTAAAAATTCAGTCTTCGGATATTTTATTAAATAATTTTACATACAATTTCAGGAATTGTAAAAACCCAACAGATTTCTAAAGCATTAAGAACTTGCAGTGATATCCATATCTATTAAATTTCGCTTTAATATTTCCAGTATTTTTGAGTGAAACATCTCTTATTCAGATATCTAATCAGGTTTCAAAAAATTCTTGCCAATGTGCTTCTGCAATGTCTGCAAAGAAAACTTTTTGAACCGCGACCCTAGGACCGCAAAATTGCTTTAAAGCAAATATTGAAGAAAAACCCAAGTAAAACAGCGCACATTTCCAGGAATAAAGGCAGTGCCTTGAGGGGTGGCAGCGCTGGAGACAGTTGGCATTAGGCCCTCTCAACTATATAGCCAAGGCCAAGTTTGGGCCAAATCTGTGGACCAGCAATGGAACCGTAAATTCTATTGCATGACTTGATTAAATTCGCATGCAACGCTGACTGGCCTCCCCTTCGACCCACAACCCCCAGCAGCAGCAGCCGGAAAAAACCTTCTCGAGTAAAAGGCCAAACAAAGGCCGGCAACGTTGCCAACTATGGCATAGCTGGAATTTCTTGGCTATTTGCTGCTAGATGCCTTGCCTTGCCTGGCTCAAGGCTCATGGCTTCTGTTTCTGGCCGGGAACCGTTGACTTGGCCTTTTCCTTCGACCGTTGCCCACATTTTAACGTTTTAACGTGACTTAATGAAGTTTCAGTGTCACAGCAAGCGCTCCTCCTGCTTCGCCTGTTAATTTTATGATGGATTTTATGCAGAACGCAAAAAAAAGAAACTTTGAACTTTAATAAGTATGTGTATGCAAGCGTTTAACTTTGCCAGCGTTTCGTAGATTTTTTCACCATTTTTTTTTTTTTTCAGTTCCATTTTGTTTATTTTCTGACCACCCCCCCGGGGACCTCCAGCATCCCCAGCACCACCATCATTCGGGCCATATTAAGCTGGCCCGGCTAGCTGGCTGGCTTCTTTTCTATGGGAACTTTGCTAAAATATGCTTCACGAGACTTGAAAGCATTCGAAGTAATGAAAAAGGGGCGAAAGAAAAAAATGCATCCAACAAGTAACCACGACACGACGCACACACACTTCTATGGTGAAAAGTGGTTACCACGGGAGGAGAGAAGGTCGGAAAAACGGTGGGGTGTAACTATACAGAAACGCTGCGCAAAATTTAACGAAGCTTAACCTCATTCAATGTGAAAATACACTTTACGTGTACTTTGCGCTGTCATTTCGGGCGCAACTCGAGCAGCAATTGTGCAAATACTTTGTGCCGAAAGTGTGGTGATGGGCGGTCTACGGGGGCGATGCCAAAAACCTGGTGAACTTTTCAAACTTAAATGCAGAGCAGAATGATGAATGATCCAAAGAAGCTCGCCCAGCAACCAGAAGAACTCACTTTATCTCCACACTCCACAGCGGGTGAGGAACTATTTGATTTCCCAGTTTCAATAGATGCACAGAGAGAAAGTTCCTATAGGTCATTATCATTTCATAATTAATAAACAATGATAAGATTTTGAGACATACTAAAGTCAAACAATATAAGTGCCAACTTTGTTTTTAAATGAGTATCTTAAGGTTATTGGTTTGGATTCATTTATCCCCATTTGAACTGGTTTATATGTGTTCTATACTTAAGTTTATTCTTTTACTCAAGAAATATCATAATAGAATCAAATAACTCCAAGTGTTTCTTGAACTTTCTCATAAAAGATGCTCTCATAAAAGCATTTTCCCTCTAATATAGAATCGTTTCTGCTGCAAAGTGTCTGTTACAATTTATGGAGGGCGTGGTTCATAAATTATGCAAGAACATCGATACCAAAATGTCGTCGACTGCATCCAATTGAAAACTGAAAGTGCAGCAATCGGAGATCTGAACTGGGTCTCATATGGCCGCGGTACCCCCGGCAATTGCACTTGGCAGAAGACGATTGCTTCACCGCAAACACATGAAACGCACGTCACCGAGCGTCACCATTTGTGCAATCAAACATCGAAATGGCCGCGACATTGACCGCAGGCTTCCACAGTGTGAAATCGGATGCGGCTGCCAACTATCAGGTGAGGAAAACACTGACTAGAAAGCAATTGGAAAATGAGTGAAAAGCTAATAAGCCAAGAAGAGTTTCAAATAAACTTGAAAAAAGATAAAGAAATGGTAAATAGATACTAATTTACTTCAGATTTATGTACAAATTATTCCACTGTAATGATTTACAATAAAATATGTAAGCAAAATATGTAAGCTATATATTTTAATATATTTAATGATCTTTAAACCCATTGAAACTCTTGACTTGTACCATTATTTTATCAACTTTTTCAGATGTTATAGTAAACTCTCCCCACTCTGGAACCACTGTCCCAGAGGTCGTTGTTCATGATGGCTTTACAATTGCGGTGACTGTGGATTTCATATGGTGAACTGTGGACACTGGATCACCTCACTTGCATCTGAAAGGGACAATCTGGACCGCTGGGCCGCCAAGTGAAAGTGATGGCCTCCACTTACACAATCCGGAGCCAAGCCAATGAACTTGAAGTGCCGACACGCCTATATCCAATTTCAGTTAGTGGTCCCATTCAGCGTTATAAAAACACCAACGAGAGAGGCAAAAATTTGCATTTCAAAGCAGACCACCAACACCCACGCCAGCTGACTGCGCTCCAGGATTAGCACTGTGCCAGGATTGGAAATAGGAGCAACTCGTAGCCGCAGATATGAGGTTGCCGTATACTGACCAAGGCAGCGGCCCGCCAGCCAACAGTTCATTAATGATCTATGCATTAATGTTGCTCTCGTTGGTCCTCACAATGGGGGAAGTGGATGCCATCGATGCCCCACTGCCATTGTCTCTGGCAGAGATCCCGCTGCTGTCACTGGAGCAGGGCAAGCACCATTACCATGAAGCGGGTGTGGAATCGTTGCCGGGATTAACGGGATATACGCGAAATTATTATGACCCCGCTGACACTGCACCGACCGATGACTTGGCAACATATGGAAATTATGCTCACAAGCTCCTGGCCGCACACCACCATCCGAATACGGACTCACATCCACATCCACATCCACTATCATCATCACCATATCCCGCCACCGCCAATGGCTTTGTGCCCTTCTACTACACCAACCAACTGCACTCGCACTCGTCTCTCCCACTCTCAGTTTGCTGGCGAGGAAGAGGAGCCACGACGCGACCCATCGGCCAATATCGATTTTGTCATTAATGCGGCAAATTATGAGCCAAATTCCGCGGGCTACGAGGAGACCTACGAAGGCTATGCATATCGGCCGCGGGTGTCGCTGCCGACGCCTCCCAATCATTACCATTTCGAGCAAATTTCCAATTACCGGAACCAGGACCATCGAACGGAGGAGGAACTGGATAATTCCGGTGTCTATGCGCGCCACAAAGAGCTGCAAACATTGGCAAACCCGGTTAAGCGGGAACAGCGGGAGGAATCGTTATCCACTCACAACCAGCAACTGGCAGGGCGACACGAGTCCCAGGAACAGAGACTGGAAGGGAGGCAGCAGCAGCAACATAATCATCAGCAATGGCAGCAGCAACAGCAGCAGCAACAGCAGCAAAAGCAACAGCAACAGCAACAGCAGCAAAAGCAACAGCCACTGCCTTACCAGCAACATGTATTGCAGAAGCCTTTAGGATATATCCAAGATCAACGGCAGCAACAGCGTTTGGGTTTGGCTCAGGATCAGCAATTGCTATACTCCCACACAGACTCTCGGGTGGCCGATCTTCCCGCCATAACAACCAGTGTTCGTCACACTCCGGCGAGTAGTAAGGCCGTGGCCGGATTGCCGCTCTCCAAGCACATTGAAGTGACCAAGAATGTACCAGTCACTCACTACCAAAAGCAACATGTTCCCTACAAACAATCGGTCCAGGTGCAGGTGCCTCGAACCGTCATCGCAGCCATTCCCAAGCCAATGCCCATCAAGATACCCGTGGCTAAAACCGTAGCCATTCCGCAGCTGCAAGAGGTAAAGATACCCATCGAGCGGGTAAAGCCAGTTCCCGTTGAGCGTCCCATTCCGTTTGTGGTGGAGCGAAGAGTGCCCTACCGAGTGGAGAAGCCGGTGGCCACGCCAGTCTACTATCCGTATCCGGTCAAAGTGCCCGTGGTGCGGACGGTGGTGCACAAGCAGCGAACCCACTATGTGGCACCGGGTTGGAGTGCCACCGGCAATCATTTGCTTGGCTGAGAAAAGGTTAGGAGTTCCCTTTTAAAATTCTAATACGTATGCATATGCTGTCGAGTCGTAAATAATACATTTTTAGTCCTTTTTTTCATACACTTTTAAAGGGTAAAGATGGTTTCTTTAATAAGAAACTGTGTATAAATATTTATTTTGTTTTTTTCTGATTAAAAATTAAGAATGTAGTTTTCACTCTGTAAATGTGTTTGAATAATGGCAATAAAGTAAATAAAAACTGAAATCCTAAACTTTTATTTTCAGAAAATAAAAGAAACTTCATTAGCTCACCTCAGTCTTTAAGAAATATTTTAAAACATTCTATGCAAGTCAACTTCTGGGTTCAAGAATTTTATAAATATTCATATGATATATATTTTTTACCCCTCGTGGTGTCCTGTCAGTGTATTTAAAACTTTAACTGGTCACCATTTTTTTTGACTGCTGACCCTTGGGCTGCCAGGCAAAGTAATTGCAATTAGTGCTGTTGCTCAAAAAAAAGGAACAGACAACCACTGCAGTGCAGCTTCCTAGCTCCCAAAATCCCAGCTTCCAGCTTGCTTCCAGCTCCCAGTTCCCAGCTTCAGCCAAAACAAAACAAGATGTCCCGAGTCGAAGTTGAGGTCGGAGTCAGAAGGCAGGTCCCAAATGAAGAAAAGTAGCCGAGTAAAACTTTTTAATTGAGCTAAATCCAACAAATGCGGCTAATAAATATGTATTGAAGTGCGAGAGGATGGAGTGCAGCAAAATGCCACCAATGCAAAAGTAGCGAAAGTGCAAGAAAATTCAGCGGCTAATTGCCAAATGTAACTCCGGCAGCAAGCAGTAGCAACAACAGCAACAGCAGCAACAGCAGCAACAACAGCAGCAGCAGCAACAGCAACAACAGGAACAACTTTTAACGGCGGCAGCAGAAGGAGCAACAATGACGCACAAATAAACGCGACTTTCAACTTCGGCGGGGCGTTAACGAACAACAGCAACAAAATTAGCCAAAAAGTAAAGTTCCGCGGACCAGTTGCAGCAACGATGAGAGAGTGGCAAGGGTCGAGAAAATTCGAGTCGGGCTTGTAGTTTCTTGTGGAAAGTGCTGCAAGTTATTGCCGGCTAATGAAATTAACACTAATTGACGTGGGAGCCATTCGCGGAGGGGGTGAAAGGATCAACTTTATACCACACACACTTTATGTGATGTCAAAAGCTATACAAGAATTTAAGTCATATGGGGAGGGGAAATCAGAAAGCTTAAAGGTTGCTTAAGAACTCCGAAAGTGATAATATATTGAGCGAACTAGGCTGAAATCAATAATCAATATTCTGTACCTATGAATCGAATTCATTTCTAACCACATTATTAGCATTTATGTAGACCACAAAGTGCCGGAAACTGACTAAAAATCAAATATAATAATCAACGCTTGTCTGCAATCGCATACACTCACTGGCACATACGCTTGCTGCGGATAAATGTGCATAAATTCATAATTGCAATGCCCACATTAACCGCTTCGTTAGGAATTTTGCTCCTCTGACCACTGGCCACCGCTGCGGCGATGGTTCAAATCCGGCGCAAATCCACGCAGACCCACAACGCGCGCACGCTCCGGCCAATGAAGGAAGCCACAAAACGCAATGAACATGACTATGGTCACAATGCTGACCGCGAATCTGCTGATGAGACTCCCAACTGTGTGCCCCTTTGACCTATTCCGACTGTGTATGGCCCTGCCACTGACACTGACCCCCCGAGCGGAATACGTTTTGTGCCAAGTCATGAAATAGTAACAAATGAGGAACTGCTTACAGTATCCCTTTCAGGTTAAAAATATTCTATATGAAAAGGTATTTAATATTAGAAAATATATTTAAAATATATTATTAGCTCATAGAATTGAGGAAAAAGGGAAAAAGATGTTAAAATCGTAAAAAGCCAAAGCTCTTAAATCGCCACCTGGTTTCAATCCTATTCATCCATTACAAAAATCCGACTCGAAGAATGCGCAAAAATGACTTTATAATTCCCGAAATGACTGTGCAATTTCCGGCAGGTAGCCAAGAAAAGCACGGCGACAAAGATAAACATTAAAAATTAATCAGCACTTTTGGCTCAAACTTTGATAATTGCTGGTCGGCCAAAAATGAAGCCAAAAGCGCAAATAGCAACAAAAAATGGACGGGTATTTAATGGTCAGAAAGGCGAAGGGGGACGCCGTGCGGAGTCCTGTGAAAAATGACAGCCAAACAGCCATCACTTAGCTGCGAAAGCTACAAAGTTTTAACCCTTTTTCGGGTAGCCCCTTTTTGCCCAAAGTTATGCAGAGAGGAGTTTAGCTGCCATTTTGGTTTCCTGTAAAATTGATGTGCAGCATAAAAATTTGCGACTCAGGTGGCAAGTTGTTATTTTTGATGCGCGACTCGCGCCTTTTCTGATTCTTTTAATTGCGGAATGGCAAAGTTATGCGTTGATGGCCCAACGCACTTTGGTCACAATTTTGTGTAAGTACATAGATACAAAAGAGTTGACAGACGCCCGGGCGTATGAGTGATATTTCATGTTTACCCCTTGATGGGTGGAGAATGGGGAAAGGACACCTTATTCTTGGCCCTACTCGTAAAGTAGAAATGCTTGGTATATCTTTTATGATTACCATAAACTATTTACACAGAACTTTAATAATCTGGTGCGTGCAGAGGCAAAATGTTTGCAAGTATTTTATAAGCTCACACAGAGCCACACGCCAACGGATTTATGTCGAGTCACAACATCCTGCAGGATCGGCTGGTGTGTTGTAAGTACGAGAGTATCTGAGCATCCCAGTATCCCAGCAACCGAGCATCTCAGTATCCGAGTATGTGGCTTGTTTGTTTTGCTTTGCCGGCTTGCCTGCCAGTCAGCCAGTGTGTCTGGCTGTTGACGCTTTTTACTCACCCACAGCTTTACCCTGCACCCTTACTCCTCCACTTTTACCCTTGCCCTCGAGGCAAAAGTTTGTGAACGCAAACAGCTACTCAGGCGTATAATTGCCATTAAAGTGCGCTTAAAATGAGCTGAGAGACCCTCGAAACGAGCTGGTTTTATCGGTCTCAATACGTGGCAATGGAGTGCTGGGATGGCCCGACCTTTATGCATAAGTACGAGTATCAATATTTCACAACTTGGCCCTTTTTTGGGGGAGAGTGCCCCCTCTGGCAATTAAGTGCTGCAACTTTCGGTCGTTGGAATTTTTCATGCCACATTATTCTTGAAGCTCATCTGGCCAGGCCAGGTAAATTAACGAACGAAAGAACGAACAAAACGCTACGGCAAGGCTTTTAGCATGTGTCCGACTTCGGCTCTGAGATGCCCGTAATTGAAGCACACTGACGTCTACTCGAATATCAGATTGCAATCTATTTTGGCCCAGTTGAATAGCTTTTCAGTTACCTGGCGAGGGGAGGGAGATAGCGGCTTTCGCTTTGATTGACAACTTGTGCTGGAAAATGCAGAGATATGATTACCATCAGTTTGCCCAGAGAATTGTCATCTCGGCGTTGGGAAGGGCAAAGCTGTAGATGCAGATGCAACTTTTGCTACAGGCACACGGAGCGAACATACTGCAGCCTAACAATAAGGAAATTCACTGGGAAATTCCTGATTTATACTGATTTATACCACTTTCCTTCCAGTGTAGAGCAACAGATTCAGCCCCCAGCTGCAGATGACAGCAGTCAGTTGAGAAATGAAACTAAATGGCTGAAAAGCAAATATCTCCAGCTCCGGGATCATATTTCAAATTCAAACTGTGACCAGTCAGTAGTCGTCAGTCGTTGAGCTGAGTTGGTAATGCTACCACTACCGTTTCATTGCAGAGACAAACACATAATGAGCAAAAATGTTTAAATTCAACAGCAAAAAGTCTCTCTCTCTCTCTCTCTCTGCACAATGAACAATAAACAAATGGGCACAAAACAGAGTGTTTAAGCCCAAAGGGGAATGGAGCTGAGCTTGGCGAAGCCGTTGACATGCTGACAGCACATTATTTACCGCCCGCCAGCCAGAGAGGCAGAGAGGCAGCCAAGCAGGGCAGGAATTATGAACTCTGGCAATATTGCAGCGCAATGAGCTGAACCCCGGGCACAATATATATAAATTCTGCTCATATATCCGTTTTTAATAAATTAGTTTGCAATTTGCCACGCCTGACTGGGTCGAAAGCCAGCCGGCACAAGTTGCAACTGCAACAAGAGCAACTGGAGTGGCAACAAACGATGCACCTGACCCGAGAGAACATTCTCTAAGACACTGGGGGGGGGGCACCACCTTTTGCCGCACGCAGACACCCGTTTTTGAGTGCCATAAAAGCCAACAGCAAGGCAAAAACTACATAAAGTCTGTATGTGGCGGTATGTATCTTATAGATACGCTTCTGCACTTCCGTTTGCGCAACGCCCTCCGCAGTCATTCTGGCGAAACAAATGCCTGTCTGCACATACGAGTTTGTTTCAGAAGGACTTTCAACTGCCCGTCGTTTGTATCTCAGTGTAATATGCAACTGCAAAACATGGTAAACTTAACGCAATACAGAGTTCAACTTGATTGCAGATATACAAGTTATGTACGTCTGTTATTTCCAGTTTAGCACCTGCCTTAAGGTACGGTAATCAATACCTGCCATCAAAGCACATCAACTTTAATATATTCTTCGCTCAAGAAAAGTATATACATCACATTCTTAAATTCAACTACAAGTTTTTTCAGGTTTCAAATGGAAATCCATCCTCGCATCAGGCTTTTATTTTCCGTTTAGTTAATCTCATTCGAGGCTTTATATCCCATGATATTTTAAGCCCGCATTAACGGGCTGTATGGCAAATAATATTTACATCTCGGCGGCCAGCTTTAAGAGCTATTGCCATAAGCCAGTGCCGCGCTAATGCCGTCATTCAATGTCAGCCAATTTCCGGTGGGCTCGTGCTTGAGCTCCCAACCTGAACCTGGACCAGGACGTGGACGCAGATTCGAAAATTCCGCGAGAAGCAATGGCAAATTGGTAATTGGTATACCGTTAACGGGCTCAGATCTCCGCCAGGACATATTGCGGACAGGAGCGAACCCAATGTGGACCCAAAAAAGATGGCAAAAGGCAAGGACGACTCGCAGACGATGTGTAAATCATTTGAGCAAAACGCAGACATAATCTCGGCGCACGGGTATTGCGACTGTGCACGTGCCAGAGGCTTTTATTATTGTCTGCCCGCCCCCGCCTGCTGCCGCCATTCGCTGCCTGCCAGAGGACCCTAAAAAATTCATAACATGTAGCGCCGCATATCCCGAAAATCCACACCCAAAGACGGCGACAATGTGAGCGCCCATCAGCAGCCATCAGCCACCATCAGCGGCGGCCTGAGGATGCGACTGAGCCAGCAGCAGCCATCGCGCTGAGTGGCGGTCTTACGTGGCAATGACATGGGGGGATAAAAGTATCATTGCTTTTAGAGAGAGTCCTCATCGCGGGCCTCCTTAGTGCTCCTAATATCACACCACTCTGGGCCACCGCCAGAGCTCAGGCCAGAACTCCAGGCAGACAGCCAAGACCCGGCCAGTCATTGTGGCCACAATAAAAATTCGTATTCCCATTATATAGCCATCATTGTTGTTACTGCCTGTGTCCGCACACCGAAGCAAATACTCCTAACACCTAAATGGCACAAGAAAACCAATGTGGGAGTGTGCACAGAAAGAAATGTAAGTCCAGGAACTCAAATAGTTATAGAAAGTAACATAACGAAAGCTTTTTAAATGATAAATTGGAATATGAATAGATAATTTTGTACCTAAACTTATATTTACATCACCTAATATATTACTCAATTCATTTATTTCTTTAAGTGCATCTCACAAAGCAAGAGAGCAATCAATAAAAAGTTCCTCAAATGATATGAATGCCATTCAAGGAGGGAGTGTGAGTTTTGCAAGAGACAAAAGCCAAAGGAGTTGTGTATCGTAAACACTTCAAAAAATAATTTTTGGCCAAAAGTTGTGCGAAAATATTTATATAAATAGCTAAACCGAACCGAACTTTACGGGAGTTGTATATTGCGCGTGCAATTTGGAGAGCGAGCTCCAAACTTTCATTATGCAAAAGTTTTTTAATAAAAGTGCAAACATAGTGGCAGACCCCCCTCTCTCTTTCTCTCTGTTTTAGCCACATGGCACACATGCACTTCGCCGTTATTAAAACCAACTGTTTTGTTTACTGCTACCCAAAAAGTTGGGGTGTGTGAGTGAGCCCATATCTAACATATACCCAAAGTTTGCGCCCATCCAAGTAATGTCTATAATATTTTTAGACTGTTTAACTGGCGTCAGCAGAGATACCGATCAAAATTCAATTAATTAAACATTTGTGCATATAAATGCTGCAAATTGGAAATACAGATTTTATGTGCAGCCAATATAATTATCCCGACCAATGGTTTTCTGTCAGCTGCACACAAAAGCCAACGACGACAAATAAACATATTCTCATATTCACATTTCAGTCCCAATGTCCATTGGATGTGCGCAGACCCACTGCCATTTGCATTCTCTTTCTGGCTCTAATTTCAATTAATTAATTTTGTGTGTGTCGACCACAAGGCAAACTCTGCGGAAACTAATAATGCATATGCATAGGATGGTTCCGGCCATTGAAGAGGCGAGAAAACTGCAAAGTTAATTAAATACCAAATACCTTTTTATGCTCGCAAAGTGAAAACAGTATTTGCGGTTAGAATGACACTTCTAAAAAATCATAATAACATTTTAAATGTTTAATTTAACATAAAAAGTGTGTAAAAATAATAATAATAAAGAGAACAGCAGCCTCATAATCATCAACAAAGAATGAAAACGGAAGCCAGTCCAACTTACACACAGTGAGTTTTCCAGCAATATTACGTATACGCACGCATGCACATGACGGCAAGGCAAGGCAACGCAAATATTTTGTATGCAAAATAAAGTACTTCAAAAGTCACTTAAAGTGTGTCGCTGGGTGGGGCGGCTTCCTCTTCCTGGTGGGGCATAAAGAGCGTAAAAAATGTTAAATGATAAATAAAATTTACAACCGCAACAACAAAAAAGCCAGCAACAACGACATGTGACGGCCGAAGACCGAAGAGCCACGGCGACGAACGTTCCCCTCGAACATATGTGGCAAGGATAGAAGGTGCTCCTCCTTTTCTCTTTTTTTTTTTTTTGTTGCCTTCCAACCGAACGAGCGACATAATAAAATGCAATTTAGACATCAAAAATACACAGTAAATGGAGCAAGAGTAGCGGCAGCTCGCAAGTGGCAAAACGGGTTGAAGGACTCAGGGTCCTGCGGCAGGAGGCGGCCCGCGAAAAAGTCACAGACGGCCGCCGGGTGACTGACAAGTGAGGACCGAGGAACCGCATCCGCGGCGAACGGCAAACAGTCGAGTGACACACACACAGGACAAAGAATATACATTCCAGCAGGAAGACACACAAAAAAAAGTAGTCATCGATTGATAAATAAACTAAAGATATAACTTTTAATAACAAAAAAGAAAATAGATGGAATAAGGCAGAATATTCTACAAACAAGCTTGACAAATAGTAATTAAAAATCCCCTTTGCGAAATTAAAAATATTGAAAGTATTTGTTAAGTTGCTTAGCAAAGTTTCAGTCACTGAGAAACATATTAAATAAAAACCCGTTTAAAATATAGAAAAAGTCAAAGGTATAAATACATTTTATGAGAGATTTACAGTCTCCCAATTTTATTTTTACTTTTTAAAAACACTTTACAAAAACAGAGTACAATATTCATTTCTATATTTAACTTAAACTACCCATCAAAAAGACTAATTTTAAGTATTCACTTTTTTTTTTTAGTCTGTAAAAGTATGCTCGCAGTGGAAAGAGGCTGTGCGTGCTGGGAAAAAGGACTGCTGGCAAGAAAATTTACTGAAAACGATATGTTACCCTTGCCGCATGTAGTGTCACCTCCTCTGCCCAGTGTACATTTTAAAAGCTGAACACAAATCTGATGCAGCATACTTCCAAAGCACTTTTTTTCCCCCTTCCCATTTTTTTTATTTGAGGTTGAGGAAAGTGAGAAAAATGGTTCTGGAAAAGGGGAATCCCTCGGCCAATTCAATCGGACTGCAAATCAAAAGGAAAGAGAACTGCAAAAGTGATGGCGAAGGAAGGCCGGAATGCCACGAACAACATGGGGCGGCATGCCAGCGCGTAGTAGCGGGACAACAAAGGTGTGCACTTAATTTAATTAGGCCCGGCGACTCGAGGGATCTCGGGAAACTGCTCCTGGTAATGGTGCAGTGCAGCCCACTGGCAGGGCCGAACTGGCGATGTAATGGTCTGGAAATGGCATTTGGCAGCCTGAGAACAACGGTGGAGCGCGTTGCGTTGCGTTGCCGAGCCTTTTGTGAAGATGAATTTCATTTCATTAAACACAAATTTCATTGTGTGCGCTTAAAGTGAAATTAAATAAATGAGAGTAGACTGGGGGCAGGGGAAAATTGGGGCACGGGAAAGGGGTTATGTCCGTGACAAATGCACCGTGAAATCGCTGCTAAAAACCTCGGTCTTGCAACGTGTGTGAGTGTGTCTGCCTCTTTTGGGATTCTGTTTCTGTTTCTGGTTCGGTTTCCGTTCGTGTTTGTATTTTAATGCAAATCGTTGTAATGTTAAATGAGTCACAAAAATGTTGTACATCACGGGGATTAAATGAATTTTAAAACTCGGCATTAAAAATGGAATACGAAATGTGTGCAAAACTGCATAACGATGTTCGCTTTGGCTTGACATATGGGGCGTATGCGTAATGTGCTTATAATTATAACGAAATACTTGTGTGCTGCAAATGCAAATTAGGAATGCTGAGAAAGTTAAGGCCGAAATATACGGCTATGAATATATGTGTGTATATATTCTTACTTGCTTCCTACCACCAACTCTTGACCTTGTGCAGCACCGTCTTGAAGACGGGCACCTTTACGGGAAACGGTTTGGGCACTTTTATGGGCACATACTTGACCACATGATACGGCACGTGCTTCTCCACCGGCACCGGAATATGTTTCTCCACGGGCACAGGCACTAGCCGCTCCACGGGCACCTTTAGTTCCTTTTCCACGGCCACCTGGATGTTCTTGGTGATCGGTATGTGGATGGGAACAGGCTTACGAACGGGTATGATCACCGCATGGGAGACGGGAATCTTCACCTCTTTCTCCACCGGAACATGTTGCTTCTTCACATGCTTCACCGGCACGTAGTTGATAATGTCCACGTGATGCGAGTGGTGGGTGTGGGCCTGGCCATGACCACTTGCCTCGGACAAGTAGTTGGAGCTCTGCTCCTGGCCAGCATCGGAATGCTCTTCGTAGTCGTCACCGCCAGATCCGCTCGAGGCGGATGAGGCCGATGCCGAACCGGAACCAGACGGAGAGTGGTCGTGTTGGCCAAAGTATGAGGAGGAGGAGGAGGAGGATGGGTGATGCTCTTGCTCCTGCTGGAGCTGTTGCTGCTGCTGCTGTTGGTGCTGGTGGAAGAGCTGCTCCTGTTGCTGCTGGAGTTGCGACTGCTGCTGATGGTGGTAGAGTTGCGCCTGCTGGTCATTGTATGCAGCACCGTGGTCATACGTTGGCAGGAAATTCCCCATTGAGATTTTATCGTATGCATACGGATGCAGTGCCTGCTGTTCCGCCTGCTCCTCCGGTCCCGATGATGCTGACCAGGATCCGTAGCCCTGGTCAATACCAGACGCAGAGGCTGTTGCTCCACCGTAAGCTGGCTGGAATCCTCCTCCTCCTCCTCCTCCATCGGGATAATTGTAAATCGGCGAATGCTGCTGATGGTCCTCCAGGCCACCACCAGCTTGTCCACTTCCCGATCCAAAATCATGGGCTCCAGCTGCTGCAACGGCCGCCACGGCAGCTTCTTCATTGTTCTCCTCGTAAATAGGAATCTCCTGCTTTGTGGACCCAAGGGCCAGGGCCTCCGTGTGGGTGGGTGCCACGGAGCCGTACCCATTACTAATGTGACCCAGGCCCGAGAGATTTGTGAGGCCATTGAGCACCGTGGATAATCCTTGGACGGAATGGCTTCTGCTATAGGCACGCCGTTCACCCGCAATGCCGTACCTATGATTCGGATGATGATGCTGATGTGCCTGATCCATGGGCAGCCATCGATTTCCACCGAACAAAGACCCCACATTGTGATACGATAGAGGCGGATTCTTGGCCGTCTCTGCTGAGGTTGATGCACTGCCACTGACAATGGTCAGAATGGTGGTGGCGGCTGCAATGAGCGGCATCTGCTGCAAGGGATAATGCAAGGCATAATGCAAAGTGATTTAAAATGCAAAACACTGGGGTCTTTCAAGGGAAATTGAATGCAAAGGATCTTGAGATACCCTATTATTTATAGGAATCACTACTTTACTTGAGACTGATAGTCAAGCTTTTAGAGCTTGAAATTTCTCTCTGTCGTAAATACATCATACTCTAGTATCCAATGAGTAATGGGTATAGAAATATTCTGAATGTCAAGCCCTTTTGCATAATGCATTTTTAATATCCTCCCGGAAAACTCACCAAATTAACGCTCGCCATTGGACTTGGTGGCTGACTTCGAACTCTGGCTGGGATGGGATTCAGACCTTGACTACTGCGGCCCGACTGCTGCAATGGGAATGTGGCCGAATTGTGCCTGGGACAGCGTTTTTATATGCCACCGACTAGGACAGATCCAAGTATTTTTCCTCTTACACAATTTGCAGCTTCAACTTCAACTTCCAGCAACAGCCACAGCTCCAGACTCAGCTCCAGCTTCAGCTGTGTTGATAGAAGGCGGTCGGCCAAAAGTGAGTGTTTGCCATTTGTTGACCTGCTGCCAGCCTGTCTCCTACCATTTGCCATTTCTCTCGCTCTCTTGCCGCATTTATGAATTAAGTTACGCGATCAATTCAAATCGCACACCAAAAAAAAAGAAAATGTACAAGTAATAACAAAATCATGGAAACCGGCTCCTCGGCCAAACAACACTTGGAAAAACAATAAAGTTCAAAGTCATTTTTGCATGACAACCAACGACAAGGAATTAGAGTCCGCCTGTTTGGCACGCGCCTCCATTGCGGTCGCAGTGCAGCTTCATTATAATCTGGCCACGATCACGATCCACGGCGGCCTTCACGAGCGGCGCACAAAAACCTGCACTCCTTCAGTCGAGTGCAGTGGATTTGAGTGGATTTGTGTGGATTTTCAGTTCAAGCTGGCAGTTGGACGGCTGCAAAGTGGTTGAACCGCTTTTTTTGGGCGAAAGACTGGACAAAAGCTGATTGCTGTGATTCCATTTCTTTTGGGCATGGTTACAACATTAAACATTTCCATTTGCCATTGTGTTTCGGTTCGCCTTCACCTTTTTACCAAAAAGGTTAGTTTTAATTGTTTCAACAACTTTGATTTTTTTGTATGCCCATTGTTCCGTTTTCTGGCTTTTTTATATATCCTACAGAGAACACTCTTAAAAGTGAACTGTCTTTATAATGTTACTACCTTATTGTACTTGGTAAAATCGGAATATTATTCTTATTTATTTAGATTTAAATAATATACTCTTCATTTATTTCAGTGAGTTGGAAAATTCTTCCTGGTGTTGCACCTGCTCCACATTAACAGGTTAATGAAAAAGGTTGAGCTGGTGGACTTCAAATATATATAATAATTCATTTGATATAGTAATAAAAGAAAAACCCTAGGATTTACTTAGCGTGCCCTGTATTTTAGCTTAGTTTTTGGACTCTCTCTAGCCAGCCATGGGGCGTGGCGGGGTAAAAGTGAACGCTTTTTAAGTGCACCTGCAGACATGATGCTGCTGATTATATTTTTCTTGCCAAGCGTAACAGCTCGTTAGTATTTTCAAGTGATTTTCATTTATTTTCCTTGGCCTCCCGTGCACTTTCTGTGGAGCGGCGTGGAAAGGCCAGGCCGAAAGGAAGTGTACTGATTTGAAAGGAAACAAACAGAGCTCGGAGCTGGGGCTCTCTTATCGCTGCCACGACTGCCCTGGCAGTCACTTTTCATGCTGCTGCTGGATGGTATTTTCTTTTATTTTCCTTTTTATTTTAAGCGAAATTCACGCTTACTTCATTTCAATTACAATTACATGATTCCATTTCTCTCGCTCGCTGCCCGCAAATGCAAAAATGATGTAACTTAGTTGGGGGCCAACGCGATTACCTGGAACTCTGTCTCCCGTCCCATGCCGCCAAGTTGCGCCAAAGCCCAAATTTAAATCCGCTCTCTAAGGGACTAAAGAACTGGCCGAACCAATCATCGATAGCTTTCAGTTCGCACAAATATAAACAACATGAAATCGCTTTTTAAATACTATATTTTTGCTTTCCATTTGTGTTTTTTCTTTACTCGTTTCGTTTTTTGTTTTTTGGGCCAGGCAAGCTCAAACAAATGCCACAGACGCAACACAGATGCAGGCGTAGATCCATATTCAGAGATACAGATACGGATGCAGATACATATGCAGTACACGGGTATTCGAGTTCAGATACACGGATGCGAATGCAAACGGTGCTGAGCGGGCTATAAAATAAATAAAACTGTTTCGCATTTTTGTGCTGTGCTGAGTCGGGTTTAAAACTCTTTCAAATGTTGTGTAATATTTTGCAAGCCCGTATTTTCATTCGTTTTTTTTTTTTATTTTGTTATTTGTGAACAAAAACAAAAAATGAAAAGCAAAATATGCATTTGAAATGCCATTTTCGGGGTGCAAAAGCGGATACGCCTGTCGGTCGAATATCCTTGTGCAACGTGGCTCATATTTGCATTGTATTTATGCACAATTTTATTGTTGTTTATTGAAACTGAGTGTGTGTGTGTGTGTGTGTGTGTGTGTGTGTGTTTGCATGTGGGGCACGGGTTAGGTGGGAGGAGGGGGGCCCTCAACAAAGGTTATTGGAATTCGTGTGCCTAAATACAAGATGCAACAAAACTAAGCACACACTTACATTCTGTCAACTGGCCCATTTTCGATACCACAGGCCTGGCCATGTCAACCGGCAAATAATAGCTGGAATGTTGTTGTTGGGTTACTGCAATTGGATAGTTTCAATGAAATGAAATGCAAGAATTTGGCACTCACAAAACCATAACTCTACACAATTTACAGGACAATTTCTCGACTAAAGATAAATCTTGCCTCATATTAATTTAAATGCGAAAGATGATTTTAATAATACATTTAATTACGCGTTCAAATTCGGTTTATTTCATCGTATTTTCAACTGTAGTAGTTATGCTGAGCAATTTCTCTTATTATTTATGCATGTAAGTCATTTGTTGTATTAAATATTCATCTTGGATAAGTATTTTTTGAAAGAACTATTAATATTCTTTGAAGTTAAAGCTACTTATCATGAATTTCCCTGAATTTAAACATAATAAAATAACTAATATGAATTTATTTACCTTAAACTTCCCCATCTCGATGTATCCATCTTTATTAAACTATTATTTTCCCAATATTGACCTGTTTTTTTTTTCGAAATAAGTCCCAGAGATTTCAGTTTCTTTGCGAACTTTGAGGTTTGCGTGTTGAGATGACTTTGGATGGATGTGCAGGAGTACACCCCGGCGTATACTTAATTGCGAGCGTGTTTATTATCTGGCTGTGCTGAACGTCATGGTCGTAAATTAAAATGACACGCTTTGCATATCCTCCAACACGCCCCACGCCCAACGCCCCCTCACGAACACAACAAACAGCCAAACATACAGCAAACACACACGGCGGCAATAAAAATTTTAATTATTCAATTAAATTACACTCGAAGGCGTTGCTCCGAGTTTGGCGAAATGCGAAATGACTGACGGCTCATAAAATTGACACCAACACCACTGTGGCACGAATGGTGGGGCAGGCGGGGCAGGCAGGCTCAAGGACAATGCATTCGTACCGCACGACAAGCTACACCGAAATCATATAAAAATCATGTTTATTTAATTTGCATTACAAAGGACCGTTGTCCCAGCTGCCGCTCGTTAAATTTACTCCTCCTCCGATGGATGGACGGACCACGCCCACGTTTTAAAAAACAATAAACCCTGTACAGAGGGGGGGAGACGGCACGTAAAATGATTAGCAAATATGCCCCCGAAATAGGCGCACACACAGAGATACGCTCGTAAGGGGGCGTAACCCCGCCATAAACTGGGGGGGAAGACATTAAAGCTGGCCAAGGTGGGTCAGAGCGGGATCTGGAGCAGGAGCAGGAGACCAGGAGCAGGAGCAACGGTTGAAGCCAACGGGCACGCACTCCCCCGAGCGTCCGGGGCATTGAGGCAAGACACGCATATTTAATTAGCTCCCTGCACTGTCGTTTGCCAGAACTGAGACGGCGCCCATGGAGGAGTTAGTGACCGCACTCGAGCCAACCGGGGGCCACAGTGAAGATCCTCTCAAGGGAATTGCAACGTTTCCAGATTTGATTAGGTTTCAGAAATGATAATGAATGGGTGGGGTCGAAAAAATGCTAACAGGTTATTTAAAGGAAATAAAAATATAGATACAAGCATGTATAATAACTTCAATATTTGATTTCAAGTGCAATACTACACTGGATACAGAAGCTCAGTGAAAAATAAATTAAAATTTGGTAATGTTGCGGATTGAAAACGGAAATGAATTTTCCATTTATTTTCACAAAATTTTATTTTGGCGCATTTGGTATTATAATTATGTTCTTATTGATTCATGAAGTGGCCAAGATAATATTTATGGCTTTAAATTGGTTTTTCTACCAAAACGAACTCGTTTTAAAGTTTAATTTTAAGCCCAAACGGGAGAGTAAAAATTCCTAAAATTATATCTAGACTAATTTCCATTGTTTCTGCTTGTGTGTGTGAGTTGGGTCAAGTGGTAAACTAATATTGGCGGAAGGGCTTCACCGTAGCCCTTTATTCGTGCGCCATGTAAGCGAATGTAAGCTAAAGGACCAACGGGGCGAATTTTATATGCGTGTCCATGTCGTTCTCTCTGCTGATTTTGCTTCTGTTCCTGGACTTGTTCTCATTGCTGTTGCCGCTTCTGTAGTGGCAGTGGTAGTTGTAGCTGTGTGATTAATTCGCGCAAAGAGTTGTGCGCTTCCGCTTCCGGTTGCCGTTGTTGCTGCGTTGGCTGCCACCGCGCGCTTTTGTGTTTCACATTTCACAGGAGGCTGATTTGTGCTTAGCTGTGGGCGGGCACAATATTAATTGTTTTGTGCCCAACGAGGCTTAAAAACACATGCTCATGTAAGCCACGTCCGCTGCAGTGCCCCTCCTCGGCCTGGCCTTTCACATTGCTCCTCCTGTTCCTGTTCCTGTTTCTGTTTCTGTTCCTGAAAAATCTGAAAACGCACAAGGATTCCGGTGGTGTGGAAAGGGGAACGAAAGGGAGCACAACATTTGACGCTTTAGCTTGGCCCCCAAACATTTAAGATAAGAGCGCCCCACACAATGGTTTCGTTTGTATGCCATTAATATGAAAATCAGACACACTTATCTTAATTAGTTAGTCGCTCATAAAAGGGCCAACTAAAAAGTCAACTAGCAGCAGCAACTCCTGGGACAGAGTTACCGGTCTCAACTACAACTACAACACGCAACGAGGTTTGTATTTTTTCCATTTCCACCTTTTTTTTAATCATACGATATGTCCTGGGTTATGTGTGCATGTGTGTGTGCCTCCTAATGTGCCAGCATATACAAATTATGGTACTTAACATGTAATAGTTAATTTTGTAGAACAAGCAACGCGTTTAGTTTGGAGCTCACTTCCTGTTTTTTCCACTCGAACCTCTTTCCCTGGCGCATTTTCCCGGAGTTAATTCGCGTTAAGTATACGCCATGGGGAACGGGTTGATGATGAGAAAGGATTGCGTACAGTCCACAAAATCAATAAAAAAGGTGGTTGTAATTTATGACTGATTCATAAAGTTTCTTTAAAAGAGGAAAAACCAACCGTATTGAAATAGTATTTAATTCCAAACAAATTAATAATTAACAATTACAACCCATCCTTTTATAGCCAGAAATTATTGTTTTTTTTAGTTATGTTAGTACTTAAACAACATGTATATAAATAAAACAAAGCAATTATAATTGTAAAACACATGCATAACATGCATTTTGTCATAAAACTTTCGTTAAATAAAATACATTCACTGAAAATTTAAATTTAATAACAGGAATATTTGCCACGTAAATTAAAAAAAAAAGGTAAATACCATTTAAATCAAACCTACGCACAACCAATTTTTTAATACTTGATAAAAATAGGAATCTCTTATTTAATTTATTTTGTAACAAGTCTTTAAGCCATATAAAAGGCATTTTTTGCACGTTACGTTGCATTTGTTATACGTTATTCAACTAATTTTTTTTTATATTTTCAATTATATAACGACGACAATTCGTTTGAGTGTCATTTTGTGCGCCAGGTTAACAACCAAAACGCCCACAAAACATCATAGGAGCCCAGGGGCTTTTAAAGACACCGAGACTCCCCCGCTTCTCGTGATCCGTGTCCCGCAATTGAATGAACCCGATGACGACGAGGACGATGACGAGGACTCCTTTCTGGGCGGAGGAAGCACCCCGTTGAAGTTGAGCTGATTATTGCTGCTGCTTCTGGTGTCCTTCTTTATGAGTTGGGTCTCCATGCGCTGGTGCTTCTCGGAAACGAGCAGCTAATTTAAAATGTATACGACTGTCGAGGACATGGCGAGGGTGGACAACTGGTGGGAGTTGCTATTTATGGCCATTACCATGAAGCATTCAACTCTGTCGTTAACTGCCTGAATGCATAAATTAGCAATTGATTTTTGCTGCATTAAATATTTAAGATGCGTAGCCAGAGTCCAGCCCGCAAAACTGGTCGTTTCAAAGGGGTTGACTTTAAGTTTGCTTGCGTTTTAAGCGCAAGATGATCGGGCAAATGGCTGTGAGCTCTCTCCTAGTCGCTAGTCGCAACTTTTTAAGACCCCTGACAATTTGAGCTAACAGAAAGTTCAAATGTTTCGCTGGCCGTGCACTTAGCAACACTTTAGCTGCCACCTAACCCAGCCAGCCAGTCAGCCATCCCGCCCCTATGTAGTTTCAGCCAACTTTACTTTAGGTTTGTACGGACGTACCACTTTTTTATGGCTACATTGTGCGTATTTTCTTTTCTTTTTTCCCCGCTCAATTTTCGTAATATCTATAAACGTAATTGGATATGTGGCCAAGCTCTCTGACTGCCGAAACTTTGAGCTTCTCACTCCCAGGATGGACTCACCGAAAACCGGGGAAACGGGAATCTTAAACGCATGCCACACGTCGACTGCGTACGGGAAATTGGCAACAATTGTGTGGCATATACCACACAGAGAATGGCGGGCATAAAAAGTTTTTATGAAAATTTCTAAGCGCGATCTCTGGCCGTTGCCCAGTCCTCTGACATATCTTTTCCCTCAATTGCCGGATAGGCAATCAATTCGCCAATTACGCAACTTGACGCCGAGCGGAACGCCTGTAATGCGATAAGTGGAAGCGGTAGACCCTTTACACCCCTTTGGACTCCTTGGACCCCCTTGAGTTTTATCTTTTTGCTTAAATAAGACTACAGTGAAGGAAAAAATGTATAAAAAAAATCATCTTTAAATTGAATAAAGTAAAGTAAATCAAAGACAAACACTACTTAAGGATGGAAGAGAAATTATGGCACCTGCAACTACAACATGTCTAATATTAAACTTGGTGAATATTATATAGAGTCTATTTCAAGTCTATTTAAGGTGAATTTCGCCCATATTTTGAGTATGTTTTGAGTGTATTTTACCTGCATTTTGAGTGTATTTTTGGAATACTTAGGGTGTATTATGGATGTACTTTAAGTGTGCTTTGGGTGCATTTTGTGCTTATTTACCCTTTGAGTATTTTCGGATATTTTGTATTATTTTAAAGTATACAATTATAATATTAAATTTTCAATGTATTTAAGTAAAGGAAACAATACTTTCTCTCTCTGTATTACTAAACCCCCTTCTTGCATCACATCGGTGGAAACATTGGCCGTCACTTGCTGGTTTTCCGCTTCAACTTTGGCAGCATGTCAGGCTCGTCAGATGGCTTCCGCCAACAGCTGGCATTACTCTTAACCCTGACCGCCACTTGGGCTCACTCTCCTCGTCGAAAGCTTTTGCTAAAAACTTTATGGTAAAATTTTGTACGTTAAGCCTTTTGACAGCTGCACCAATTTCAAGTATTTTTCTTAATTTTTCCAATAAATTTTCTCTACTTTTGTGGTTTGCAAGTTGCAAGTGGCCACAGACCATAATAGCCGGTGCTTGGTTGGAAAACTTTGGTTTAATGTTTGCGCATTTTATGAACCTGCTAGAGACGACGACGACGACGACTCTTACGAATATCAGCAACTATTTTGCACTTAGTCGCAGTTGAAGCATAAAATTGATTTTTAATTGGAAATTGTTTGCATATTTTGTGCACGGCCAACGAACCAGCCAGCCTGGAAACCTCACCTGGGTGAAAGTGAGCCAGAGTGCATGTGAGAATTTCGCCAGGCAACCAACGAGCAACAAAAATGTTATAAAAGTCCTTTTGGGACCCCAAGTAAAAGCAGCCAGAAAAATTTAATAGAAGACCGTTGATAGTGCATTTTTAGAATACAAATTTATATAAAATGGAAAATAATTAAGGCCTCGATCGCACAGCACTTTCGATCTGCCCAGACGGCAGGCAGGAAATTGAATTCCCCCTAACCCCATCCATTTCCAATGTGTTTTTTGGGGTTTATTAAAATTGTAAATCAAATATCCGACGAGCAAACAAAACGGCGGCAAACAACTAGGGGAGGGGAGATGCATGGCATTCGAAATGCAGGTTGGAAAGTGGGTGGCATCCGATGGCCAGCACCTGCCAGCACATTCAACTAGGTCAGACCCGCCGGCCAAATCGCGGTCGACAATTTCGCTGCGGTTGCAATAGCAGCACCGAAACCCACACACCCACCGAGTGGCACAACCACCCACTTGCGCCTAACATTGCACCACTCCACTGCCGTAGGGGTGCCAACTGTCGAGCATGCGCCAGACTCCCAGGGATTCCCCTGCGGCGAATTTGCCCTCCGGCGGCCCTCCGCTGTCGCACTCTGACACAAAACAAAACACGGAACACAATTGCGCCGTGTTGCCTACAATTTCCCTTTTGTATTACAATTGCATTTCTTTTTATGACCTTTCATTGCTTCATTTCGGAATTTTTGGTCTGTGTGTTTGTGTGTTTACCAAGCGGAGTTCCCATGCATCGCGTGCATCCGCGGACTACAGACTATGGACTCCCGACGATAGACTACGGGTTACGGACTAATGATGCCACTTGCCAGCACCAGAACTAGGAGCAGGAGCAGGAGCAGGAGCAGGAACAGGCAGCGGCAAACAAATGCCAGCGACAAAGGCGATGGCAAAGTTTTGGCTTGCCCGCTTCTGGCATTCAGAATGGCGTGTCCTGGCACTGCCAAAAACCACAGAGGATAGCAAATAATAGCAGGAGGAATATATTGAAACTTTAAATACTCTTTAAAAAAAAACTGGGTAAACAAATAATAAGAATATATTAAATGATCTGTAAACTGTTAAGAGGAAATAGTTCCTTTAAATGTTCTCTAACATGTTAAATGATTAAATTTAACAGAAAGAAGCCAACTTTAGGAGAAACAATGCATATGTATTTAATTACATACATATTTTAAATGATATTAAAACACCAATATCTAAATTGATTAAAGTGTTTGTATAACTTCAAGAAGAGAACACTTTAGAGATGTCTATCCTATGAATAAAGCTTCCAATAATCCATAGAATGGCAAATATCATAGGAAAATAGGTTCATTTTGTTTTCTATATTATTATTAAGAAATTGTTTGACCTACAAAACCAAAAATTAAGGTATAGGAAAGTCCGATTTATATAGGAAACAACACAAACTTATTTAGAGATCAGTTTCCTACTGGTAATATCTTGTACTATTTCTAAATTGTGGTTGTTAAATACAAGATATTATAGTTACTCTTGCTTTTAGAATAATTTTAAAAATTCTATTTAAGTTCTTATAAATCTAAATTTTCACTTAGAAAGAATCTGAAACAAATTCAATGTAACAATCAGCATACCCCCATCGAATGGGTCTCCTCAAAAAAAGGACATCTCATACTGCGACCGCCTATCTCGTGTCCTTTGTCGAGGCATGTCTTTAGTCATAACTTGCTCTTGTTCTTGTAGCTGTTGTTATTGCTGTGGCTCGTGGTGCTGGTGGTGGGTCATGTGCATGTAATTATTTTAGTAAAAATATGTGAATGCAAATACTGTAGGCCTCATTCACAGTGCAATGTGCATATTTTATGCACTTTTGCTTTTCGCTTGACAGCAAAATTTATTTGACCGACTTATTTTTTGTGTTCCATATTTTTTGGGCCATTTTTTGAGGGACAGGAAACAGGGACAGGGCCTGTGTGTGCTCACACACACAACGAACAGGACAGCGACAACAAAAGCGTTGACAACAGGCAGCGGCGTCGCTCTTGAGAGTTACAGTTATATTTCCGCAGTTTAAACAAAAAAAAAGAAACTTTTAATTACATTTTGAGCCACGCACAAAGGCGAAAAATAATCAAATTTCATATGCAAATTGTTGGCAGCACTCGTGGCCCAAAACGGGGCAACTTAATGGCCAACAAATTTCAATCGAAGAAGCTGCAAAGTCTGGCACAAGGAAAGTGAAAATATTTGCTTAACAATACATTTGTATTTTCTTCTTCTCCTTTTTTATTTGTTGGATTTTCCGCATCGCTTTTCTTTTACCATGGCACAATTCTTAAAGGACACTACGAAAAAAATATTGTCAAAGGAAACATTCTTTTGGACTTTGAAAAATATTTTAATCAGAGATTGATCATTATTTCAGCAGTATTTTTTACTGAATTTTCACATAATAAATACGAAAGATCATGTTACTTATATCCAAGTTGAATATAAGGTTTTTAAATAAAATTTTAAATAATTATAGAAGATTTATTATAATGACGATCCTCAAACATAACTGACTTAAGGAGTAAATTTTATGAATTTTATAAAATGTAGATCCCTTTTATTGGTGAAGAAGGAATACTTTTAAAATACTAAATAGGAAATCTTTTACAATATTTATTACTTATTTATTTAGTAATTTATTTAATTTATATATTATATCAGCCGCATCAACTATAAAAATATTTTGTAATATTTTTAAAAGTGCAAAGGAGCACAGCTGCAAAAACGTCAAGACTGCCACATGGCTAATGATAATTATCAAGCTAACACACTCGCACACACTCTCCCACGATAATAAATATTTGAAAATATTTCTGCGTAATTTTATTTTCCAATTTCAAGGCAAATGTGTGAACAGTTGCGTTTTGTGTGCCGCATTTTCGGTGGGTCGAAGTCCTTATGTAACTTTCCCAGCCGTACTTTCGCGCCTTTTGCAACTTTTGCGTTTTCATTATTTTATTTAATTAGGTAAATGTATGCAAAGGCACCCATCCCCTGCATGTGTGTGTGTGAGCACACACCCGCAAGGAGCACACACACACAGCGCAACATGTGCTTCGGTAATTACAATTACTTTTAATAATGTTGCCAGCCCCTAAATGGGCTAAAGGATTTAGCTTTAGGTTCAGCATTAGATTTTAGCCGAGCTCCTTTTCTCAAGAAGCTAAGCACGCAAATTAACTTGGCGGGCTTATGAAAATTTAAATGGATTAAACTTGGGGGAATCAGGAAATCACATGAATAGCCAAGAATAGAGTCGCTTTTCATATTAAACATGGAAAAAAGCCTTTTTTAATTCCTTTTGCAGGGTATTATAATTTCAGTCAGAAGCTTAAAACCCAGTGAAGGAATCATTTCCGACCCTATAAATCATATATGCATTCTTGATCAGTATCAACAGAGAAATTTTTCTGGGCATATAAGAAAAAACAATTTTTTTTTGAAAATTTATTTGAAATTTTTTAATGGTGGTTTTTGCATTGTTACATTTCGAAAAATTGACAAAAATTTTCCTTTTTTTAAATTTAAAATTAGATATGCAGATTTGTTTAGCTATTAAAAACTGACACAGAACAGTTTTCCGAATCGAAATTAATGCATTTTTTGCTTAGTTATTAGTATTTTACCCTTTGGTTTCTACAACAAATTGTCTTTAAAAATATAGATAAATATTGACAAAAAATGCGGATACACGAAGTATTATAATTTCAGTCAAAAGCTTGTATCGGAGTGAAGGAGTCATTTCCGACCCTATTAATCATATATATTCTTGATCAGCATCAACAGGGGAATCTTTCTAAGCATGTGGGAACAAAAAAAATGTTTGATCAACTTTTTTCACAATTTTATAAGGTGTTTTTAAATTGTTAACATATTCAAAAACTGAGAAAAATTTAACTTTTTTTAAATTTTAATTTAGAAATGCAGATTGGTTAACCTATTAAAAACTAACACAGAACAGCTTTCCGAATCAAAATTAATGCATTTTTGGCTTAGTTATGAGTTTTCGAAGTTTGTGGGTAGTACAAAAATCGTCATATAAATATATGGATAATTATCGATCCAAAGAATGAGAATATTTATACCCTTGCATGGTTTTATACATTTTAATATATATTAATACTAGTAATAGAAATATATAGTTAAATAGGGCTTAAGGTATGTATATCATAATATAATTAAAGTTTCATAAAGTCCTGCTTGCATTTCGTTATTTTTTTCTATTCAGAAATCCCAACAAGAAATGTAAACAAACGCCCCATTTCCCCATTTCTCAAATATCAAAATGCACAACCACAAGAGAAGATCGTATCTCTTAAGTTTCTCTCTCGCTCTTAAGTTCAACTTTGTTGGGGCGCGCAAAAACAAAGTTCAACCGCCAAACCCGCGCAAATCAAGGGTTTAAGCAAAAAGGTAAAAATATTGTTGTTTCACTCACCCCTTCACATTGCATACTGCTGCAGATCCCCAACGGCGAATTATTAGGCGCAAACGCACACACACACGCGCACAAAAAGAAGCAAACAAACCTTCTCATTTTGAGAGGTATTGGTACAAAGTTACAGAGTTTATTTAACCACTTCGAAACGGCAGTGTCTTTTTACATTACTTGCACTTGCACATACAAAAAAACCAAAAAAATAAGCCAAGAAAAACGCAAAAATCTGTGCTACGCACATACATAAACGCTCACGCACACGAAAAAAACACACGACAGCCTGCCGGCTGCCCTCACTTTGTTTACACTTTTCACTCCGGGGGATCGGCGTTTTCCTGCACTTTTCACACTTGCCCTTGGGCTTTCCATGGTAGTTTTCTTGCACTTTGCACCGCTGCAATGTTTTTTCGCACAGAGATTTGTTCTGTTTCGTGTATTTTTATTGCCTCCAGCAGCTGCGTGGGAGTTGGGGCCAGGCCGATACATCGATCTATCGATGTTCCGGAAAGAGAGTAAACATCGATACGATCGATTCACGATAAGTTCGATGTTTTTAAAAGCTTAAGTGGGAACAACACCGCTAAACTGACTCTGAGCTTATAAGCTAGCTTATACGCGCAGAGCTTTTGAAAAAATCAAACATGGCTGTTCGATCAAAACGAGGGAAGTGCTCTCATACAAGTAGTGCGTTTGTTTCCGGAAGCGGATATTCAGTGGCCTTACAGTCACAGTTTTATATTCACAGTTATTTTTATTTACCTTTAACGATCATTTGTATAGAAGCTATATGAAATAGTCGCCTGATTTTTATACAATTAAAATCGAAATTCTAGAAAAATACAATATGTCTATATTTTAAATTAGATGAAAATATGTCAATAAATGGAAGAGCTTTATTTTTTTATTCTACAAATTATTAGATCGTTCCTATGGCAGCTTTAACAAGGTAACGTTTTCCATTATTTCTTAAACTTAAACAATCCTGGCAAATTGCGAATTAATTTATAATTTAAAAAATTCAATATAAATATTTTAAATATTTTTTTGTGAGTATATATTTCTTTTGAGTATGCAACTTGAATTTAACCATTCTAGTAATTCGCCGTTTCTTACATTTGCAATAAAAAATAGCCCTATTTTATTTTAATTAAGTGAAAAAAGTTAAAAACAATTGATTTTATAAACATACGAGGTATTGGATATGTATTTAAATAAAGCGAAAGCAACATGCAATAAAAACCAAAATCAATAAAAAATCCCACCACAGTTTTAAGACAATTGTTAAAACATAAACATACTGTTATACAACATGTACAGTTTTAGACGCAGGTGAAAATTGAGCATGCAAATAGTTTGAGAGCAACAGGACTTTGCTAACATTTACAGTATAACAGAAATATATTTTACATTTTACATTTTACGCGGTCAATTTAAATTCTTCCCTTTGCTGTTTAAAAATTTAACAATTAAAGAGAAGGAAAATTAAAAGCTGTTAATTCTTTACTACTAACACATCTTCTAAATTATATTAATATAATAATATTGCAAAATAGTGTTGAAACGCTGTAAAACCAACCAAGTTTCAATTTTCATTTCAAATTCAATATCTTTACGCTGCAGTTAAGGGACACCGCTAAGAGCAATAAAAAATGCCTTAAAATTATATTTTGTAATACTTTTTGCATGTTTATTAATATTTTTATTGATTTTGTATTTTTATACATTTTTTTTGTTGGGTTTTGTTTTCGGTTTAATACATAATATATATACTCCCCGCATATCCATTTGGTGATACAAGTTCTCCCGCAATTCTATAATATGTGTTTCTTCCGCTCGTAGATAATACAATAGTGTAGTTTAGCTATACAATTAAGGATAGAAAAGAGTGCTTGACTTAGGCTTATGAGTTACAAATTAAATGATGTCTCCCAGCAGTTGGATAACCAATTAAAGTTAAGTCATACAGACTGATTAAATAGTTACAAATGAAGGGGAGGAGTTAGATTAAAAGTAAGTGTAGGCTGCTAACATATATATATCGTACAATTTGAAATCACCTTGAGCTGTCGGGCTCAACAGCATAAGCTCGTTACAAATAAGAAATAAAGAGAGTTCCAGCTTAAAAAGCAATTTGGGGATTTTCTTGAGCTTGCGACAGAATAAAAATTAAAAATCAAAGACTGCAAAGTAAACACACCAGTTGCTGCTGCTGCTGCTGCTGTGATGCATCAAAGGCCATAGGTATGTGGAAAATTCATTTCCAGATCAGCGAGAGAGAGCATGAAAAAAGCAAAACAAAATATATTTATTCTAATGCACCCGGGGGGCTTAGACATTGCCTAATATCGATTGGATCCGCTCTTGAGCTCTTCAATTATTGTATCTGGGCTTAGCTTTTCCTGCTTGGTATGCTTTAAGTAATCTGTGTAGTATGTTAGCTCGATCGAGTATTGACTGTATGCCATGCTATGCCATCTAGCATAGGGTATAGAAAATATTTTATACACTTTTTGTATCAGTTTCTTGTGGGGTTTCGGGTAGCAGCAAAGCATCTACGCATTTATATATATGTGTTGTATGTGTATATGTACATCAAAATATTTGTTATTTAATTTACGCGTACTTGGCATATGTTTTAGATTTCATTATGTATATACTTGGTAAAAAAGAGAAAATTTAGCTACTTCTCGCACTTTGTCTGCGCTACCGCAAATGAGGACAATGAAATCAATCAATCAAAAAGGATACCAGCACACACATCTCGCTATCAGTTCTCGCTCCCTGCTGATCCCTGCTGATCCCTGCTCTCCCATCTAAATATCACTTTCCGGGCCAAACAGTGACTAAGCAATCGAGCCGCACACAAAGCCTTAGTCTAGAATTTTACAATGTTGCATTGTTTGTTTTGTTGAATATGTTCTCTTGTATGTTGGTTTTTTTTTCGGGGTTTTTGCTGCTAATCGCCGTCTGTCGTCTGCCGTTGACTAATTGGGATGACGCTTGGACGCTTGGACTCGTGTGGACGCTCAACGCACTCTCGAGGTGGGTCTGCAATAGATTAATTATTAGTTGCATGGTTCTAACTTCTTAAAAACTCAACTTACCTGGGCGATTGGGCAACACCTTGACGCTTGGGCGTATTTGGCGCCGTAACCGCCACTCGATTGGTTGGGGTACGCGCCCTTCCCGACGCCGGTGTGGCAGATGTGGGTGTAGTTGCTCCGGCCAGACTATAACGCTTCGGTTGCACCATTCTGCTGGGCGATCGGGTGCTAATCTTGGCTCCACTGGCTGCTTCCTGGGCACTGGTTAGTCTGTGTGGGCGGGGGGAGGAGACAAGAGCGGGTTTGTTGTGGCTTTTAGTGACAGTCTTGGGTGTGTTGGCAGCGGCACGAGCCGGCGAGGGTGTGCTCATGGCGGGAATAGTTCGTGTGGAGGTGGGCGTGGTACTCCTGATCAGGGAATCCCAGGAACATAATCAATGCAACATCATGCAAAATAATAAATGGTACACCAAAAACGAAAAGAAATCAAATTTTTGTAAAGAAAATACAATTCCAAACAAATAATTTCGAATACTTTAATAGAAGTACAGAATATATAAATACTGACCTGCCCGCTGGGTAGCTCACTGGTCGCGGTATCCTCGACCTGGGCGCCGAACTGGAGCCCGTCGAGTTGGCCGAGGTGGGCGTGGAGCCGCCGCTCTTGGTGGCCGCCTCGCTGGCCAGCTCCTTGAGCATGCTAGAGTCCTTGCTCATCAGCTCCCACTGGATCTGCAGACGCTTAAAGCGATTGCTCTCGATCTTGCGCTGCTCCATCACGTCCAGTGTTTCGCGTCGCTGCAGTGCCGCCACGGAAATGTTGGGGGAATTTGGTGGCGTGGCAAAGCGCTGAGCATGCTGCGGCTGCAGGCCGGCAGCAGCACCCTCATCGTTGAAGGACACCTTCTTCTGCTGGCTAAGCACCCGGCTAACCTCCTTTTTGAGAGCGGCAGCATCGTAGGTCACCTGTTCGCCGGAAGACTCCAGAATGGCCGCAATCTCTGCGTAATGCTTCAGTTCGGAACGCGGCAGCGAGGCCAGGAAGTTCTCGGCTCGAGCCCTGGCATCGAGATCCTTGCGGGACAGCCGCTGCTTCACCGGCTGTACCTGTGGACTGTGCTCCTCCTCCTCGAAGACGTCGGCCAGCTCATCGTTGGAGCCCATCGCATAGTTATGCGGCGGCTCCTGCAGACTGCGTCGCTTCTCCAGCTTGGTCAGCTTTTGCGTCTGCTGTGCCTCAATCATGGAATTGCGCTTTGAGCGCGCCTGTGCCGAGTGTGCCTTGCGCAGAATACTTCTGGGCATGGGCTGCGGCGGTGTCTGAGTCGGCTGATTGCCCGGACTCGTCTCCACGCCCGAGTCCATGCGCTGCTGGTCATATTGGTACACATACATCTGCTTCAGCGGATCCGTATCCAACTCGGAGTCGGTGAGCAGCGTGGACGAGCCGCGGTAGCCGGAACTGGGCTGCTGACTGGATCCCGAACTGGAGGCCTCGTCCATCTGCGTCTGGCCCTGGAAGTACTTGGCGCAGTCGCAAATGTGCGAACGATTCCGCCGAATGGGCGGCGACATACAGAAGAGCGGACGCTGCGAGAGCTCCGAGTCCAACTGCCGCACCAGATGCTTCACCTCTGGAATGTGCTGCAACCGCCGGCGATATTCCGTCGGCAGCAAGGTGGCCAGTGACTGCCAGTCCGAGACATGCTTATAGTCCAACGTCTTCAGGATCTCATCCTCACTCGCACTCTGGCTGCTGCTGCGCTGCTGCTTCTTCAGGGAACCTGAGCTGCCGCCGGCACTGCCCGCCGCTCCGTCCAGCGTCATCTTGTAGTTAAAGGGCGAGAAGATCACATCCGTGCTGGCATTGGTCTTCACGAATCCGAGATCGGGCAACGCATAGTTTGGATAGATGACGTAAATGGGCGCCTGCCGCTCCTCACCCAGATTGTTGAGCTTCTCGAGGAACGAGGGCGGCACACAGCGATACCGCTCACTCAGGCTGCTCCTGGTGGTGCTCAGAGATCCGCAGGAGGTCTGCATGGAGCGCGTGATCATCTCGGAGCTGGAGGCACAGGACAGGGGACGCGTGCTCGGCCCGCAACCCGCATCCGAGCGCCTTGGCACCTGAGTTAACTGCTCCGAACTCGCCTCCGAGGACATTTGGCTGCCTGTGGAAACCTGAGCTGCCAGCTGATAGAGCTGGGGATTCCTCAGCGGCATACTGCGGCGACGATGCGCCGGTGAGTTGGTCGCTGTGAGTGATCCCGTGGAGCTTGAGGTGGCCACATCGTCATAGAACACGGCCTCCGAACGGCTTCTTAACTGGCGTCGCGGAGTCTCCGGTTCCGGGTAGTGATGCTCCTCCTCGTCGTGGCGACTCACTGCCGACCCCTTGCCAGAGTCGTTCATGCTCTTCTTGCGCAAACGCTGCTCCAGGGAACCGCTGCTTGAGCTTGCGGCATCGCTCGATGGCCAGCAGCCGGAGGAGACGTCCATGCAGGTGTGGGCACTTGCCTGGACGGCCAAATCCTCCTGGCCGCCGCTGCTGTTGGTGCTCTTCTGTTTGATGAACAACTTGACTAGATTGAAAGCCGGCGGATTGGAGGAATTGCCCGAGGAGGCTGAGCCGGAGATGTGCAGGTTTTGGCTCTCCTGGGAGCAACTGCAGCGGTGCTTGTGGCGATGATGGTGCGAGTGGTGCTGCTGCTGATGCTGCGACTGCTGATGCTGGGATGTGGGTGTGACCTGCTGGTTGGGCAGGATCTGTTGTTGTTGGTCAGCCTGATGCTGCAGTCGCTCCGAAACGGACACACTAATGGAAATGGGCATCTGGCACATGGGCAGCAGGTTACGAGATCTAGACTTGCACGACTCCATGGTGGAAGTGCTAATCGCTTGGGAAACATTCAGGGGAGCTGCCTGCTGGCCACTCTCCTCCGTCTGGTGGTGCTGCTGCTGCTCCTTCAAGCAACTGCCGGTCATTGATTCCTCGCTCTGTAGATTCGGTAGGCTGTTGCTCTTCCGCACCGTGCACTGTGGTAGGTGCCGGGTGATCGTGATGGTCTCGGTGTTGTTGTTCCCGGAGGGATACCTGCGGGCGGGCGAAACAAGGAATAACGAGCGTCTTTACCACAAGAGACACGTCAAGCGTTTGGGATTACAATTTTGTTGGCGGAAGGTATTTTCAATTTGGTTTTTTCTTAGGTAGGAAGCATTGCGGGTTTTCGGATTGGTTGCTGCCTTTACCTGCTGGCGTCTGCATTGGGTTTATTTGCATAATATTTCGGGTTTCCTCGCGTCCTCGCTAATCGGTTTGTGAATGAGTTTTGCTTGGGCTAAACCCATAATTGGTTTTCTTTACGGATTAACTTGCCTGATCGCAAAACCGACCCACTTTTCCGGCCCGCAACGTTAAGCCCTTGAAGGTTGGCATATGCCGGCGTGGAATATACAGCAAAAAGTCCCAGTTCCAAGTTGAAATTCCCCCCCATACGTTAATACTCAGCTGGCAGTCGGGCAGGCAAATGGAACTAAATTGAATTCAATTGAAATGACCCCACGCGGCTGCAATGAGAGCGGACTGCCAGGAAAGGGGGAGGCAGAATCTACAGCATCCGCTGCCAGAAGCGGGACAATCTCTCTATCTTTTAGTTATCTCATCATATAAACTCTTAGATAATTCTTTCGTCTGTCTTCTATCAAACTTTAAATTCTTCTTTCAGCTAACTGAAACCATATTGAAAATAGTTATTATATATCTTTCTGTTGTTCAAAGAAACCCCTTCTTCCTGGCAGCAACCAATCCTTAGGTTTTTGTGCGAATCTTGTGCGGCTTGTGTATGTGGAAATTGGGAATCTAAACAGACCTCTGTAGCTTGGCAGCTGCGGCTATAGCTGCCTGTCCTTTGGGTGACATGGGGCAGAGTGGTTGGAAGGCCTGGGCTGATCGCGACATGGATACCTCCAGGGCCTTGTTGCGCTTCACAATGTCATCCAGATTGCTGTGCAAGTTGATGCAGTTCTGTTTATTTCTGGCTGCAATTTCACTAGGTTCCGCTGTAATATCAATTTAACAATTTTTAATACATTATTTCCCAGTAAAAAACACTATATACTAACCGTAGAAACTGTCGTCTGAGTAGAGGACACTGCCCTCGAAGGCTATGGTGTAGTTGTCCTTATTGCAGGTGAGTATGATCTCCCCATCGTCCGGATAGGCATCCATGTCCAGCGAATCCACCGAGATGTGCGACTCCCGCACCGGCGAGAAAAGCAACTCCGACTTGCAGAAGGAGTTGTCGATCAGTTCGTTGGTGGAGGTGGTCGACGTCTGGGACATGTTGTGCGGCATCATGTTGCTGTGGTGCAACAACTGTTGCTGCTGCAACTGATGCTGCTGCTGTTGCTGCTGCTGTTGTTGCTGCTGCTGCTGGAGGAGCAACGACTGCTGCAGACGACTATTGGCTCCACCCAGGCTCTTGCAGTAGGCAGGCAGCTGCGAGAGCAGGGAATGTATATCCTCGGCCCGGAAACTCTCCATATCCACCTCGGCCAGGTTGGCGTCCAAGTTCTTGGCCAGATCCTCGTAGTAGATGAGATCACCCATGGCATTGTACGAGGCCGAGAGGGAGCTTAGCACGCTGCGCTGCATCCCGCCACAGCCATCTCGATAGCCGTAGTCCAGGAACCACTGGTAATCGGAATTGTCGTGAGTAAAGTCGTGCGACGAGGCCAGCGAACAGTTGAGATTGTTGACGCCACCCCCACCGCCACCGCCATTAGTAGTATCCCGCATCCCGCCACCACCACAAAGCATCCTAGCATCACCTACCCCAAGTTGCTGCTGCTGTTGCTGTTCGCTGCTGCTGCGACCTCCTGGCGTGGTGGCATTGCTGTTGTAATCCGATTCCGGTGTGGCTGCCATCTTGCCCAGCACAAAGTTATTGTTGCCCTGGAGCTTCCTATTGCCCACCAGATCCTCCTCGTTGCTGTTGTTGTCGCAGTAGAGCAGGCTGCCCGTTTCTTCGCCAAGGAAGAGGCTGCCCGACTGACTGCTGGGACTGATCAGGCTGCTCACCTGCTCATTCAGTATAATGCTTCGCAAGGCGTTATTGTAGCGATCCAAGTTGCTCAGCACAATGGCCACATTCTGCTTGAGGCTCTCCTCGCTCAGTTCCTCGCCGGCGGCGTCCTCTTCCGCATCGCTGCCCAGCGATTGCAGTTGCTGCTGCTGGCACTGCTGCAGATGTTGCTGCTGCAGCAGGCGATCGGTCAGCTGTTGCTGCTGATACCGCTTCCCAATCGTCGTCGTTGCCGTCGTCTGCGCCGTGTTGCCGAACGGTCCGTTGCTGGGACTGTTCAGGGGATTCCGGTAGCTGAGCGGGGTATGTGGCAACGAACCCGATCCCGATCCGGATAGAATGTGGCCAGCCGTTGTGTTGCCGTTGTGGTGTTGTAACTGGCTAAAGGGCAGGGTCTGCTGGAACTGATGTGGTCTTTGCTGCTGATTATGATGGTGATGATGTTGATGTTGCTGTTGTTGCTGTTGGGCCAAGCGCTGAAGCAGATGGGGATGAGAGTTGGGATTTGTTAGGGCAAATGACTGCTGGTGGATGGGTGAGTTCTGGAGCGGTTTCTGCTGAGATGCGGTGAAATGCGGTTTGCTGTGATCGTTGTTTGTTGAGAATTCTGTCATGCCACGTCGAAGTTTGGGTCCTGAAAAAGTTAAAAAGAACATTGAAAGTTAGATAAAATTATAAAAGAAAGTTTTATCAATAATGAGAGTAGGTAATAGGCATCTGTACTTATAAATAGTTCTGATAAATGAAGGGATTACCTTCTTCTTCAATGTTTAACGACTTAGTTCACTGAATAAAATACCTTATCGATAATCCCTGCCAGTCTCCTCCCTTCCACAATGTTAATTGGCTAATCAACGTTGACACTGAACTTGGCTCAATTAAGATGCCAGCGGAAGCATCGAAGTGAAACTAACTCCAGGTAATGATCTATCCCCATTTCCATTTGCACTCTCCACCGGGCGGCACTTTCCCCCCCTAATGGACATTAGCGTGCCACACATTTTGGAGCCGTAAAACCTGACAGGGGAGGTTGACTGGCGTGTTTCAATTAATTTTTACGACACCCCTGCCCTGGTCTAGCAAATCAGAATGACACTGCTCGCTATCTTTGGTGTCTTTTCGATGTCAGAACGTAAAAGTTGTAAAAATTATTTTTATACGTTTGAGAGATTTTTACGAGACAACACCTAGGATCGTGCCAGGCATCGCCCAAAAAAAGAAAAGTTCAATTGGAAAATGTGACATTTTCCTCAACATGCAACGCCTGTCTGCCAACCAGCGGCAATTAAAGGTTAAACTTGATGGTATTGCATGTCTCAGGGCGGTAATTCAACGTTTAGTTATACCGCATTGCCATCGATTGCAGTTTTCCAGTTTTCCTCATTCCTTATGCAACTCAATATCGCATCGGGATCGAGGACGGAATTTAAATTTAAAATGAGACCCAAAGCTATAAACAAAAGAAGTTGGGAGTCTAGAAAGGGGGAGAAAGGCAAACCTCCCAGCAAGTGCAGACGCAAGGGATTATATATGTGTTTCAAAAGATTTTCCACTACCCCGATGACAGAGGGAACGACAAGTGGCAAAGCTACAGCACATGGCTTTCCCTCTGTCCCCTCATTTCCATCTGCATCTCCAGCTATCTTTCATCCTCTCACTCTTCTCTAGAAAATACAAAAATATGAAATGGAAAGTCATTTCATATTTGGGCCAGCGCAAGATTACAGACAAATAAAATGATTTTAATGCATTTTGTGTGTAACTGTGGATGCATGTATGTAGCTTCTCATGCCGGGAGGGTTGGGCATCGGATCAATGGCCATGCCCAAGTCCAAGTCGGCCTCTCTGGAGCTCAATTAAAGTTAATTGAAATTACAAAAAGCCCGTCTCGAGATAAAGCTAAAGAGGCTGCGTCTCAAGGCAGAGACGAGAAAAAGAAACAATGCTGACGATGCTTTTTGGCGAGGACAAATATTTAAAGCTAAACCCAGACTAAGTTGATTTAAGCTAAAATAATATTTAAATACTTTTTTATTGGCATAACTAAAGCAGAATTTGAAAAATCAATCATATAATTTCTTTGATTGATATTTGATTAATGAAAATATTGAGTGATAATTATTTTCTGCAAATGAAATCTATATTTAAGACCTTATTTGCTCATTGAATTCTTTCTTATAGATGTATTCTGATTTAATATAATTAATTGTTCAATCAATAACTCTTATTACTTATAGTTTTAATGATAATTAAAATATATATGACTTCTATAATAAGGTATTGCTTAAGTATCCTTTTTTTTGTTAGTAGTTAGAAGCATTTAGTTAAAGAATAAGTCATGATCATCTTAAAAAAATCGTTAATCATTTAGAATATATCTCATGGTGTGGGAAAACCTGGGCATATTAAAAGATTGGTTTCGGTTTTGGAACCCATTAAAATTAAGTATTTCTTAACATTTTAAACTAAACAACTTAGCGCACCTTGACCGACAAAATTTCCATTGTTTTGTTGGTTAATGTTGTGATTCCAATTGTTGTTGTTGATGTTGTTTAAATTGTTATTCAAATTGTTAAGATTATTGTTGTTGTTCAAATAATCATTGTCATTGTTGCTGTTGCTGTTATGGTCCACATATCGCTGCTGCTGCTGTTGTTGCAGCAAACGTTGCTGCCGCAAATACTGTTGATTGCAGGTGAGACCCGCGGATGTTGTTGTTGTTGCAGTTGCTTTGGATGTTGCTGATGGCACACCCTGTTCCCGCAACTGCTGTTGCAGGCGACGCCGTTGCATCAATTGCTGCTGCAGAAGCTGCAACTGCTGCTGCTGCATGCGCTGATAGAAGCGTATCTGCTCGAGTTGCTGCGGCGTCACACCAATGTTGCTGTTGCGCTGGCGATGTTGCTGCTGCGGCACATAGTAGTTCTCCTTGGAGGAGCTGTTGCTGTCACAGCCGCTGCTGGTGCTGCTGCTGTTGCTGGTTGTTGCAGCAGTGGCAACATGTTGCCAGCAGGCCCTGTTGCTGTTGCTGTTGCCGCTGCCGTTGTGCGGGCAATCGATGCCGGCCCTGGAGCAGGCGGCACAGCGCTTGGAAATGTCTACGAATCGCATGATGAAGGCGAGCAGCAGCAACAACATCTAGTTGCACGGACTGATGCTGCCGTTTTTCTGGTTATTTTTGGCCAATCTGCTGCGGACCAACGCTGCGATGTTGCCAAGTTCTGAGAGTGTCTCCGCTTTATTTTTAGTGTTTTTTTTCTTTTGATATATATATATATATATTTGTTGTTTTTTTTTTAAGGGTTCAACTCCATTGATTGGTTGCACATTTTGTTTGGATTTCCTCGGCTTCGATTTTGTTTTCTACGCTGCACTTTTCATTTTTATTTCTTCGTAGTTTTTCCCGCTATTTATAAATGTTGTTATGCTCGATGCGTAAGTTTTCTCTCTCTCTATACGACAAGTTATATATATAAACTGAGTGTGTGTTCCATACACTGTACAGCCACAAAAAGTTTTTGAATTTTGTGTCTGAATGTTGATACGAGAAGCATATAAAAATAATTTACGAGTTTTCTGCAGTCGGCCGCGAGACTTTTATGATTTTTGGTAAAACTTTAACGCGGAGTTTCTACGAAATTGTGCCTAAAATTAACCCAAGACACAATAACAATGGCATATAAACAAAAACTACTGCAGTTCTACAAGGAGAATCTAGCCACGAATTTTGGAGGTCTTACCTCGAAATGCAATTCCTTTTTGCCCAGTTAATGGCAACAGTCAGAGCTCGTTAGCAAAGGCGTTTAGACCGTTAGGAAAGTAATTTATGCGCAAACATTTCCGGCCAAACTTAGAGCTCCAAATAACCAACGGAAATGGCCCGTCCTTCCCAAAACAGAACTTTCGCCTTGGAGCCAAATCGAAATTACCGGGCCAAATGGCTAAGAAAGGTGTCTAAATTTAAATCGCTGTCCGAAAGAAAAACCATAGCCAAGTTTATTATTAACTTGACAGCCAAACAACAGCGGGCATGTGTCATAATGTTTGCTATTGAAATCTATCTAGAGCGCACATGAGCTTGCCAAAAAACCAAAATAATAATAAAAGATGGGAGGGGAACAAATTCTTAAATCGGCCAGGTGCTTGTGGCATAATGAGATTATTATTTAGTATATCTTGCATATTTGATGCCTGACATCAGCGAACGAGATAATGCTTTTATCTGTCTGCGAAATGCAACCAGAAAATAACACTTGCAGTTGTCTTGGACACGCCCAACGATTGCTCCAAAATTGTTACTTGTTTTGGGTACACTGGGAAAAGTCTTGAAGGAAAAACTAATCATTTTCAAAATTAACTTACGAAATTTCTTAGTAACGATTGCTTTTATGTTTGGCATAAAAAGAGACTAGTAAACAGTGTACTGCTCTTTAAGATTATAATTGAATGATCGAATGATCGAATTTTTAAAGAACTAAACCCTATAAAAGTTAAGTTTGGACCTTAAAAAAGTTTGAAAATACTTTAGATCTTTACTAGGAAATCTATATTTAACTAATTTAGATTATATTCACATTAAATGCATGTAAAAACGTAGCTTCTTCTATATACCTTTAGTTTAAGGTAAAGGATTTTCCCTGGTGTATGTTTTCCAGACAAAGGAGCACAAAATGGCTGCCACCCACTGGGGAGGAAAATGCGCATTGCTTGCAAAAAATATATATATAAAAGAAGGCGAAGGAAAAACCCTACAGGACTGTGAGGCTAATATCGAGAAAGGGAAAGTCAGAGTAGAACGGGTCGAGTGCCACCGTGGAGTGCTCAGGCGCACCAAGGACCTGCTCGGGGAAAATGCCAAAGCGGCTTCCCACCACATCTGGCAGCTGGCCAGAAAAATAAGAACCCAGAAGGAGTGCTCTCGAATCGAAGCATTTAGCATATAGCATATAGCATTTAAACAGCGGCAACTTGTCCGTGGGCCACGCTCCAGCTGCCTTGTATTTGCCATCAGCCATGAAGTTCTTGCAATCATAAACAGAAGAAAAGCGGAAAGAAGAAAAGCCAATGCGAACGCACTGTGAAAATGGCAAGTTGTGCAAGAAATTGCAGATGCGTTTCGATTTTGCACGCAACTCATTTGGATTTCTCTTTGCACCTTTTGGCAAAAATAAACAGCGCATGAAATGATGCGATGCCAAAGAACAAGTACAGTACAGTCTTGCCAAGATGCAGCAAAGGTGTGCACTGTACGTGAGTACAGGTTCAATCACATTGTGAACTTTTCAAGGGGGGAGAGTACTTCCAACTCCAATCCTCCAACCTCCTCCCCAAAAGGAGAAACTATTTTCTTTCTAAAGAATAAAAACACATTTTGGCTTAGTTCAATGTACTTGTTGGCCTACATTGCCAGCGGAAAAACTCCATGCCCGCCAATTAAATGAGCCAGCGAAGCCCCAGCAAAATGTATCCACAAGATGCGATGCGAAATTGCAGTGGCAGTTTTTCAGATACAATGTGTTTCTTTGCTGTGGCAATAGTGTAATTACGAAATCATCCAACGCATGTGTGTTCCTATCGATGCGGAAGTATTTTCGGTTTAGCAAAAGGTCAAAGCTATTTGCAGATTGAGATGCTGATGCAAAGATACAGATACAGATTCGTAGAGAGCTGACACTGACAGGTGACAGTAGCAGTTGCTTATCAGCCTGTCGAACGCTCCGATTTGGCATAAATAAACTCTTTTGGCATAGCTAAGTATTTTCGCGTGATAAGATAAGGTAGCCAGGTACTAATGCAGCCGACAGGTGATCTCATTGCGACTGCAGAAAACTCATAAATGTTTGTTACTTTACCACGAAACGATGGCGTATTAGATAATCCCATAGAATTTATAAAAGAGAACTTTCTCAAGTTTCTTTGTTCGTATCAGACAAAAACACACACACACTTTTCGGCAGATGCACTTGAGTATCTTTGTATCTTTTAGATAATTCAATGAGCCTGGGGCCCACGCACAATTAAAGCTCTTTTCGGTGATTTCACTTTGATTGGCACAGAGTATATACGATAGACGAACGCGTAAACAAATCGGTCGAAATGCGAAACGAAAAAAATACAAAAATTATATAGGGGGAAAATATTATCAAGGCTTTCACTGGCGACACGCTCCGCACATTTTCACAGTTGCACCAGCCCAAGGAGACGACTGACTGAAACTGAAAATATATTCGTTTGGCGAGCGAGCCGAGGCGACGGCTACAAAGCGACCACCTCGCTCCCTGCTTTGCCACCGAGTGTCCCGAGTGTGTGTGCGAGTGTGCGAGTGTATCTGTGAGAGGGCGCCTCCCAGAGTATCTTCGGGGTGTATCTCAGTGGCGTGGCGAAGAATGAAAAGCGCCCGAAAACGCACGAAGTATCGCACGGAACATTATACAATGTGCTGCAGCGGCGGAGAGCCTCAGCTAACCCCAAAAATAAAAAAGAGATGAAAAGGGAAAATGTGAAAATGTGAAAACGAGAGCGGACAGCGACAAACTTCACGGATACGGATACGGGCGCAATCTGCGTCGCGAGCGGCAAGTGCAATCCGATGGATGCCATCCAGACGGACGCCGATTACTCATGCAGGACACACAAGGATACGCAGGGATTTGCACCAAACAAAAGAGGAAAGTTTCAGTTTTTTTAGATATTATTTAAGTAAGTGAACGTATTATGGTTGTATGAAGTTAATTTACTCATTAATTAAATAATTGGTAATACTGAAATATATCATTGTATACTTTTATGAGCTTTTAAATCCTTAATGACTGATTTGTATATCAAATCATAGTTAATAATATTTATCAGAGAATAAAATGTATATTGTTTGGCTAATAATAAAATATATCTACTGTTCTCCTAAGAAAATATCATTACGGATACACGAAATTGATAAAGATACGACTTAAATTGTACTATACATTATGGTACTGTACAAAATAAGTTGTATTTTTCATTACGCACTGTACATTATAAGTCGTAACTTTATTAATTGAATCAAAGTTTAAATAATAGCAAAAAAGTTCCATAAATAAATAGTAAAAGATAGTACTTATTTATATTCTTCTGTTTAAATCGCAATCATTCAAACAAAAGATAAGTATAATCGGAGTTTCAACTTGATAAGAGAACCATAAAAGACCAAAAGTATTTTAAATAGGAATTCAAAATCGATTTAACTTTTATAATATACAAAAATATCCCTTTACAGCCATAAATCCTACAAATAGGCACTGGCCATCTGGGAAGTAAATCAACTGAGAATTTTGATTTATCTCCTCAACTAATGAAGCTGCTCAAGTGGAAAACCAAGTGCCTACTTTGTCTGGCCAAATAAACAGTCCTTCCTCCACCACATCCAAGCGAGGGAGAAGGGATCTGGAGAAGAGGCTTCCGGCAGGATGAAGATCAAATTCCCAGATACTCGGAGGTCTGTGCACGTGCCGCAGCAACAAAGGGCAGATGTCTCCCTCGAAGCGGCAGGCACTTGAAACTAAACACCAAGAACATAAAACTATATCAGAGAATCGGAATCGAGGTTCGAGGGGGAGCAGCACAAGTGCTCATTAACAATTACAAACAGGCGATCGAGCCAGTGGAGCGTACTACATTTTCCCAATAAAACTATTATAAATGCACATAAATTTTTCCCCTCCTCTTGAGATCCCAAATCGGAGACAATGGCAGGGCATGAATGAGTTGCATACATTAAATAATCATCGCAGACACCCTGTAAATGAATGCCTATCCGGTGACTATATAACCCCAAGACCCATTCATCTATCAGCTGTTTTTGTATTAGTCCATGCTAATTCAATCAACCGCAAAAACATGCACGGAATCCACAACAAACAAAAAAAGAGAGAAAAACAAAATATCACTTTCAATGAACAACAATTGGCTTGTTTACACGTATCTGCGAAAGAGTATATTTCACAGATACACATTTCTCTGGAGCGCAAACACAAAACAAATAGTAAACTTGTCGTATATACATATATTATCAGCAACTCTTGAGGCTTTGACTTTTATTTTTCAATTAATTATTGTCGGCTTCAAAAGTCCGCCCGGATGCCATTTGAGTGGACGATGAAAGGGGGAAAAATGGGCAGGGCAATGGGAAGAGGTTGTGCTTATAATCCATAAATTAAAATACCAGACACACAGCAGCCTCGATCGCAATAAGAGAGCCAGAGCAATATAATTAAAATTCAGTGGATGATGGGAGGAATTCAGGAATGCCTGGCATACTTTTAGGTGAAGTCCGGAATTTCACTTTCCGTATTGATCGATGCCGCCTCGATTCTAATTGAATTTAGTTGCTTTTCCCCCGCCGCCATGACTCATCCACTGATTTCCTCCAAAGTCAAGTAAGTCAAATCTATTTACTGGCAGGGCCATGCCCCCAACTGCTGATCCAATTGTGGCCACGGAAAATTAGCATGAAATAATCCAATCCACCCTGGGATAATGGGTGAGTATCTTATGGATTGCTTGACCTCCCGCACGAGTGCGTCGTCTTGCATATAAATAGGTTGGCAAAGTAAACAAACTGCGGTTTCAAGTTCCTTGCGGTGGGTCCATCCTTATCCCTATATATACCTATATATATATATATCTGTATAGTATTCTGCTCCCCAAAACGGGAGCTGCACTTTGCTCCCTGGCCAGGTCATCATTCGCATCTCATCCCATGCTGCGCGAAAAATTCTGCGCACAAAACCAAGACGCAATAGGAAAAAATGAGCGAAAAATACTCTAAGATAGTCATAGAATTTAAGCACGTTAAGCATCAGTTGTTAATGTATTAAATAACAATTATAATTTACTTAAATTCATGAAAATAAATAAGCACAGCCACAATATGTAATCCGTGTTAATTATGGGGGTTTATCTTCTATAATAAATCAGATTATTTGTTTAGCTTGTCATAATAAAAGGAAATTTATCGGATTTATTTAATTAGAATAAAATTACCATAACTACTTTAGAAAAATATCCCGCTAATAAGGCTTGTGGCAATACTAGTATCTTGAAGTATGACTTTACCTTTTTAGATGAATGAAATATATAATATTTTCTTTATAATGAATGAAAAACAGATTTATAACATATTCCAATCGGGTTAATAAACTTAAAGCATTCGAAATAACTCCAAATAAAGTTAAATCAAACCTTTCAGCTATCATGTTACCCGATATCTTTCCACTGAAAGATACCCTAATGTCTAATTCCACTGGTCATTTATCATTCTTCCAGCACGAGAAGCAAATATTATATTAGAATATTTAATGGGATATTTCATTTCCTAACAGGCCGTAATTATGTCAGTCCCTCGATGACAAATCTCCGGCGATCTTTGTGAAAGAACAAAGGGTAAAAGGGAAAGGGTGTCGTCGTCAGTTCTCTTCATGGTGCTGCTCCAGAACGCCACATGTGGCAATGTGAGCTAATTAAAGACGGGCATGGAGGACTCCACTCTGTTTACTCAGCCCCGAAGAACAGACTTCGAAAGAGGCTCGGTTTTCAAAGTGAGAAAGTCAGTGAGGGGGAACCAAATTTACATTTCTCGCTTGGTTTAGCCCAGAAAGCTGATTCGATTTCACAAAACAGCAGCGAATAACTTCCTAGTTTGACAACAAAATAACAAAAATAACAAAAAACAGCGGGATGTATAAAAACATATTGACAATTTCACAATCGGGCCAACACAGAAACCCAAGACAGATGGGAGGAGACTAAAGATATGTTGCAACATGGCCACATGACAGCCACATCGATGTGTTCCTGCTGCTACCACTGATTCCTCAGATGTTTCTTCCAACAGACCTTGACACCGGCAATATGTCAAATGTCAACTGGCATTTGTATCGATTTGGTTTAGGGATGGCAAAGAAATTTAGTGATATCAAGATTCTTTCAATGCAAATCATTGTCAATGAGGAGAAATTCATAAATTGTGATTAAAGTTCATATAATATAATAATAATATATCGAATTTTTTGCTATATTTCTCAAATTTCTACCCGATATATATCTTTTCGATGACCATCCCTAATTCGTTTAAAAAAACAACTCGAAAAGCCAGATACACACGCAGCAAATACGAGACATATTTCACATGCTCAAAGAAATAGCGTCAAATGAGGTTTTTCTTGTCATAAAGTGAAAGTCGAAATCATGCGTAATTGCCGATCCATAAAATGCGGAATAGTCTACTCGCTCCATAAGATAAAACCGATCGATCAAGTGCAACACGCGCCATGGAGTCAAGTGACAGGCGACAAAAAGCAAGCCTACATAGTCACCTAATGCGTGCAACTATCTCCGATCCAATTCCCAATCCCCGATCCCCGATCTCTGATCCCGATGATCTTCACGCTTCATCTGGCACTCGTCAATGGTGTTTAACGCTTGTCCGCGAACAAATTACTAAATGTTTTCAATGACAGGACGGATAAATGTAACAAAAAACACACATCAATAAAGCAAAATGGATATATGTAAAATCAAGAGGAGCATGTATTAAATGTTTTTTACCAAATTATAGAGTTTTAAGAGACTTTTAATAAGTTTATAAAAATACACCAAAGAATTATAAAGAAACAATCATATTTACAGAGTTCCTTTATTGCTACTTTTATCAATTAAACAATCATGTATGTAAATACATCTTTTATTAGAATAACCCCTTTGATCTTCCACTTGATCTTTTATATAAAACACTCTAACCTGTAGGTAAATAATAAATATTAATTAACAAACAATTAATCAAAGGTTTGCGGCTGACCAATTCGGTTGCAACTGTAAACCACAACCAATCAATTAAAAGCCAAGTCAAATGCATATTTTTTTTACCACGCTTAACATACGTCATTAAGAAAACCCATAAATATGCCTCCAGGCGCACTTTTAGTATGAACCTGTTTTTCAGGCCGCACATTGCCATCTCTCCGTGGGATTGGCGTTGCCTAACGATGTCATTTGCCAATGCATAGATAACTGGCCAAGAGAGCCTTGAAAATTACACAAATTGAAAAACATAAAAATTGAAACTCCGTTGCATCGTCGTGAGTGACTTGCCAAGTCTTTGCTCTTGCATAACCATCAAAACTGTCAGTTTCAGGCAGGTAAGAGATGGGTTTTCTCCATCTCTCTATTCGGAAGGAAATTTATTTATGTGAAAGCTATTGGCATTATCTATATATGCATAAATTTGTGGATAATGCAGCAGAAACATAAGAGAATTCAGCAAGAAATAGTGATATAAAATAAAAAGGTTAAAGTATTTGTAAGATTAATTAACAACATTATGATAAGATGACTGTAATTTAATATATATACTGTAATAATTAAGTGTTTCGAAAGTTTAATCAATAACAAGACTCATTTTTCCTTTAAAGGATTTTATTCATAAGATTGCATCTGTGTTTATGTAATCCCAACTCATACTTGGTTTTACATTATTGCCTAATATTAAAAATTTCCCTAACTAAAAAAGGGGTCATTAATATTTTTAGAAATCCCCGATCTTGTCTAATGCTTTAAAATGTATCTGAAACTTTATTGCTTATTATTCCATTACGACACGCACGAGGCACAAGTATTTCGTTTACCTACGATAATATTATATTGTTCTAACCGGATTCACTGCATCCAAATGGGTCACTTTAGATATAATCGGTTAAGTAACTATCACAAAACTCCAAGCAACTGTAGGAGCTTGATTTATGCTACAGATCGTCTGGGATTTGCATTCTATCAACTTATATCGCCCATGTCTCACGTGCTGTGTGGCAAAAGTGACTAACCTCGGCACCTCACAGGTATCCAGAAGATGGCAATTAGCGACGACCACCTGGGTTGTCCCTCAGTCCCCCATCCCTCGATGGCTCGCTTCGGCGAGAGGGGATTTCTGATGAAATCCAGTGATCGCCAAAGCGGTTATCTAAGCGGCGACGACCGGTCGTCCACAGATACATATGAATACTCGTAAATTACCAGAGCTTTGGGCCCACAATGAAACTACTTTGGTGCGGGAAATCGCACATTTGTTTACGTGCGCTCGCTGGCAAGCCCCCAGGTGAGTGAGTGGGTTGAGTGAACCGCATCATCCAAATCCAGCCACCAAGGCTCCATGACCTAGACAAAGCGCCACTGAATTATTTATCATCTTTATTGATTATCAGCGTATTATGGGCTTTGAGTAGATAGTAAACGACATAAAATATTGGCTTAGCTCTAACAATCTTTCGTTCAGGAAAACTGACCACTTTCAACTTAGCAACTACGAAGGGGAGTCAACACAAGAAGTTGGCCTAGGCACAGTCCCTCGACTGATAGAACAGTATGTAGCCCGTCTCCGAGGACTTGTGGATGTCCGAGGTGAGACCGTAGAAATCTTCAATGGTAGAAGCTTCGATCTTATCCACCATGTCATCGTCGAAGAGCAGCCACAGACCGTGGCTCTTTACAATGCTAATGTAATGACCCCGATTCGGTCCCGATCCACAGTGAATGACCACAGCGGTGAGGTCGTAAAGCCTGTCCGGATTCACAGCATCATCCGAGGTGTTGAAGAGCCTCAATTCCAGCGGAAAGACTACCCTGTGAGAAACCTTAATGTGCCTATTAAACTGTTCCATATACTTGAAGCGCTTCAGATGCAGGGCCAGGATCATGGGTAGCTTCTTCACCCGCATCCTCTTCTGTGCCTCCTGGTAGCTGCAGCAATTGTCGCACTTGAACTTGTTGTCCGAGCACAGGGTCTCCGTGTTGCTGAAGCAACGCAAGCAGTGCGTGATCGAAGTATTCTGATCCACATCCACCTGCAGGTCAAAGAAGTTCTCATCCTTGCTGCTCACTGTCTCACAGTTGAGGCACCTCGTCTCTGAGGTGAGTATGCCCTGAAAGATCTCATGCACCCAGGTGGGCTCCGAGTTGGCCCCATTGGTCCCATTGCCACCGCTTCCAGTGGTCACGGGCGTTGTGGTGGCCGTAAGGCTTCCACTGGCATCCAACACACTTGTGGTGGCATTCAACGAACCCGTGGAGTTGCTGCTATTCCCGTTGGAGTTCGACGTTGAATTGGAATTGGAGTTTGAGTTGGAGCTGGACTTGCTGGCTATGCTGCTGGCCATGGCACTGGGTTGAGTGGCTGCCCCATGGCTACCACTGGCCTTGGTGTTTCCATTGCCGGGACCCGCATTCCGCTCTGCCAGAATAATCTCATTGATGTGATTGATCAGAAAGTTGAGAAACTCGTGCGCATCCTGCTGCATGTAATTGTCAAACTCCTCCTTCTCCTTGCGCAACCGCGTGATGAACTTCTTGGGCGCTATGGAGCCGACCTTCTTCTTCTGGGTGGCGATGCTGTAGAAGAGATCCGCCAGGCACGAGAGCAACGTCTCCTTGGGCCGCTTATTCTTGGCCTTGTACTCGAGCACCTTTTCGCGGAAGGGCTTGCAAAAGTATAGGGCCTGCAGCACCGAGTTGCTGTAGCAGGTGTTCCCAAAGTTAACCAGCCCGAAGTAGTGCTCGTTGGGCGGAAACAGGTCGGAGCCGATCTCCCGCTCCAGCTGCGAGACGTTGGCGCCCATGCCGGCACCAGGAGCTGCAGCGGCGCACCGGTAAAGAAATGACCACACCGTGGTTGCTTTGGTGTTCGCCGGGGTTCGTCGGGAGCGCGGTCTTTGGTTAGAGCATTTGGTTTGGGCCTATTAGACTTATGCTTTCCCTATACTTTGAAGGGGGGCAGAGGCGCAAAACACTTTTACACTGTCTGAAAATAAATAATTTTGAAGAGGGGATACACGTGAGTTTGCTTCGCATAACACAAACAGAAATTAAAATTAATATTTTTTTTAATATTTACGTTGCTTTCATTTTTAGTGTAGTCTTTTGCTTTACTTTGATTTGATATCTTTAAAGTCTTTTGAATTTTAATCTTTGCGACACTAAAAACTAAGCAAACAATTGTAATAACTAAAATGCGTAAGGAAAAGCAAATGAAGATCTTCAAAGTTTCAACTCTTATATATCCCCTTTCGAAAATTATTTTCAAACAAAAGTGTTTTACGTTCAAGTACATATAAGTTTTTGCACAATTTATTTATATTGTGAGTTTTTTGAGAAAATAATCATTCTTAAAATCACAAATCAAAAGATGTTTCGAATACATTTTTTAAAATAGGCATTGAAGTTGGTACAATTTCAAAGATTTCTTATATATATTAGGAGGTGCTTTAGTTAAATATTAATTTCTAGATATTTCCCACAACTTTACAAACTACCCAAAGTATAAATTATATTTCGGAATAGGTTACTTCCTCAGTTTTGGTTCCCCAACTCACGATGAGCTTGCAAATTTTGGAATAATCATAAAAATATTTATGGCGCCCCAAAGTCCAAAAGTGTGAATCAATCACGAAAATGCTGAGTATTCTCATGTAATCCGATCTTAAACATATGCAAACATCTGTGTGAATCAGCAGCCCCGCCCATTTGGTATTAATTTCATGGGAGGCCGGTTCGTTTACACCGTGAATTGAATTGGACCGATGTCTAGACTTGGGGCCAGAGATGACGGTAAGGGCTAAATATAGTGTCAATTTTATGGATTGTAATTGGACGACAGTTCGGTGATTTTTCTATGAACTGTTCGATGGGGAAAATTCCGCAAGCTACGCAACGACGGGTGCCGGTCGTGTGCCACGCCGATGCACTCGCTCCACGCTTCAAGCTCCACATTCAACGCTCGCCGAGAATAGTATAAAAGCCAAAGCGGTTTCCGCTGCAGTCTTACAGTTACGATTAAGAGACAACCGAAGAAACATCTAAACACAACACCTTCAAAACCAGTCAGTGTCAGCAGCAAATAGCACGAGCTTCCCAAGTTTGGATACCATCTAAGCAAAAACCTCTACAGGAGTCAGAGACCGCGGAAAGAAGTCCTTCAGCCTGTTTAAAGGATCAGCCGCGTTGGAGATTCACTTTTCAATTGTGTCTAATCATATCAATGCCGGCAACGGATCAAATACGGAACCAGTAAATAATCTGTCAGCCAAGTTGCTGAAGATTCTAGCTTAAGTGTCCCTTAAGAGTCTCCTATAATTTAATAAGAATATCCAATAAGACATAAGTTTTAAAATGTTTGATATTCGTTATAACAAACCTTGTTCCTATACACTTTAAGCTGTTGTTACATTACCCTAAAAACTATTACTATTTATGCATTTGCGATAATAAACAAAATTCAAGCTAAAATCAATTGCATGTTATTATTGAAACTATTGCTCTAGTTTCGAGGGGATTTTTTCTAATAATTTTATATAATTTTATCTTAGGGGCTAACTACACACGTGGATCACATATTGGTTTTGTAATACTGACCCACTGTCTATGGTAATCAGGCAGCGAGTTCCTTAGAATTCCTGAATACATCAATTAATTGAATACTCGATTAACTTCGTGCGACTTATTTATTTTCCAATAATGCTGGAATACTGCGGTTATCTAATAAATACTGTAATACGGGAATACGGAGAAAAGAGTTCCCATTTAAGCCATTCATCAAATTGGATTGCATAAAGATGGAGCAGTATAAATCAAAAACCCCCACATATAATAAGGACCATTTCTTAGATCATTTTGAAAACGTATTTAAAAGGTAAACCCTTCTGGTTATAAAACCATTAAAACACAATATTATAGATGAGGGAACTTTGGTGACCTACTAAATATTCAAATGAAGCATATTATTGCGTTTCCAATATGAACTAGCTTTAATCAGAACAGCACAAAATCTAGTGGTAATATTCGATGGGAATAATAAAACTAGTTTATTTACATAAGGTTGGTAATATGTTCGAGGAACCCTGTAATTATCCAGTGTGGAACAATCAATAATTTTCACTATAGTAAATGATTTTTAATTGATAAACTCAGCGACATGTAACTAAATTAAGAGAGTGAAAAAGAATAATCTTGCATAAATAATTAAGCTGAGATGAGCTAACTTTTAGAAGGTCTGGTCCAAGGATATCATTATAGATGAACCCCAATTTAATTTATTTTAATATAATATCAGCAATTTCTTAAGAAGTTAAACTCAAAATAAATAAAGCAAAGATTTGAAAGCATAATGAAACTTATCTTTGTAAAAGACAACAAAGCGATCTATCTAATGGAATCATTTTAAAAATTTAATGGAATCAAAGCAATTGATGAATGATTCAGTATTTCGAAATGTATGTAAATGAATGTTTATTTTGGGATACATCATAGAAACAAATGTAGGCTCCATTTTAAAAGGTATTAAGTTAACTAAATGGTAACGAAATTAGGACCAAAAATAAACCTTTACAAATAACACAAATCTTATTTGCATATATCAGATGATTCTATAAATATTCAACAACTATCTATAGACATTCTTCGTTTGACCAACAATAATTATATTTTATAAACTTCTAACTCCCAGTGTAATACCCCTTTTAAGAGTATATAAAACGTGCTTTGTTTGTTTAACTTAATGCCAGCCTAGGTCAATTGTAATGCTTAGTACGAGTATTAGCTGAAGCCACTAGTCATAGCCACTACTTTCATGAGTCACGACGCGTGCCATCCGAGGGCGTCAATTACCAAGAAGTAAGGTTGGTCGCACTTATCATTATAATCATAGCAGAAATATGCATCAATTAAATGAATATTTAATTGAAAACCTCTGGGAATGAATCAGCTTGGCAAACGGGGTTATTTAAAAGGGGGGTTTAAAATCATAACCCCCTGAGAGAAAATTGCATTCACAGCCATAAAAATAGAACAGATTACCCTAATCTCAGACTAAAATAGATTTTCCCAATTGAAGCAACGCCCATACTTAAAGTAGAAGACATTAGACCCACTATATAAAACCCGTCCGAGTTGCTAACAAACTGACTGTCTAGCTGGGTAATTTTATGCATTTATAACGAGCAACGCCACGTCGATATAAAACTCACTTGCAATTGGAATTTCATAACAGAAGCAACTTGAACATGAAAGCGATTGTAAGTATCAATGATGTTTCGATCAGTTTAATCTCCGAGGAGGATGTTAAGACAGTTTTTTCTCATTACAGTTGTTAGTTTGCATACTCCTGGCCTGCATTATTGTACTATTGAAGCTGAGTCTGAGTGGTGTAAAATTGGATATACAGAACACAACCAGCTCAACCCACGATGTAGTCCTGAAGAAGGATGCTTTTACCATTAAACAATGGTTCAAAGACACATGGAAGCACAGGCCAAAGGATATTCATTTAAATATCATTACCGATCCAGAGGAGGACTATTCAAAGGATAGACTTAAAAAATTGCTAGCTATTCTCAAGCGAAAACCAACACAGGTTAATCAAATATCATCTTCCACTCATCCTTTGAAAACTCATAATGTCAAGATCCCAACAAATCCAACCGGTGAAGAGCAAACAACCATAATCGATTGTAATTACATTTTGGACGAGGATTGTGGACCAATTGATTTTGGACCAAGGCTTAGTGCAAATTTACTAAAGATTCTTGCACGATAATGACTGATCTAAACCAGAGAATATTTATTAGTATTTATTGATATTGTTAAGTTGTTTAAAATACAACAATAAATAACAAATACTAAACATTAATTTGACTGGATTTTACTTACTTTCCACGCAACACTTATGCCAGACTTTATTAAATGATTCAAACTAGTTTTTATAACGTCTGGTCGTGATATTTTCACACGCCATTTCATTAAATTTGTCATAAATTTGACAACTTAAAATGATTTTCATATAAAAGTCACTGCATATTAGTTCTAGTAACAGTATCAAAGTGAAAATGCAAACGATAGTGAGCCCTAAGTATATTTTTTCACCCAAAGAAAAGGATTCCAAATTAATCACAAGTTAACCTTTCTTTATAGAACATATTTCCAATCCTTATGTTGGTTTCTATTAACCAATCACTTGCTAAAAATGTGAATATAACACACAACTATCGAAGTAAAATGGAAATAGGAAATACAAATGAAACATCTTCTACATTTTTAAGAGTCCTGAAACGATCTCCTGATCAAGATTCAACGAAAGCAACACCATCCACTGAAGGATCTACAGATAATATAAATAAACCAATACTTTGTTCTTATTTTGATGGAAAACAATGTGATGATAAAACACCAATTATATTGCGTAGTTCAACCCTATTAAAAGTGCTTACTTAAAAGGGACCATAAGATTCAATAATAACCTTTAAAATACTGTAAAATACTATCACTGATTTTATCGAAATGCCTCAAAGTACACATCAAAATGTATTTAGCAGCCTGAACCCGTTTTATTTTTAATAGCTTTATACTAAGTGCGAAACTTGATGAATTAATAACTAGCATCGGAATCAATATAAAACTGTTAGATGTCAAGTGAATATCGATCAGTAACGAACTTAAAATGAGAACGATAGTAAGTACTTGGAACTTTAAGATGAACTAACTTAACATATTATATATTATATAGAATTTAATCCTGCTTATAGTGTTGGTGGGGATTGTTACCACCTCTGGACAGCCTTTTAAAGCCAAAGATGCAACTCTTCCAGATCGTGTAAATAGCTTATCTACAACTTCAGCGTCGCCTCAAATGGAAACACAATCTAAAAGAGAGCAAGGATCAGAGCAGCATCCAATTAATAGTACAATTACAACCGAAGCTTTTAAACTTTTTGAAGAAATCTTTTCTGCTCATGATTTCAAAACCAATTCTTCGAAGGATACAACCTTAACCAATTCCAATTCCAATGAAACATTATTCTTCAAAGTTCCCAATGGCCTTACAGAAGATCCCATCCCATTGGATACTGAGGACTATGAAGATAAAGTTGAAGATGAGGACCCTGAGGGACTGGGACCTCGACTTAGTGCAAACCTATTAAAAATACTTACGTTTTAAACATGCAGCTATAATCTATATTATACTGTAATTGATTTTGTAAATACGCCAATAAGTATGTTTCAGAAGGCAACTAACAACTTAAAATGTGAATGGTTAACTTTATGAATTTATAACTACCAACCGGGTTCAATATAAAATAGACTGCGAGAGCAAGTTCAAGCTTCAGTATCACAGCAATAATGCAACCGAGTGTGAGTGTTCTATTAAACCGGATGGGATTGTAAACACCATTAATCCAATTAAATTCTATATATCTCATATATACAGATTCTGTTTCTACTTCTGGGCTGGCTAGCCGTAGTCAACTCTTTTGGCCTAGACCTGCGATTCTTAAACCCCTTGAGGTCCTCCGATGACAACAATGAGCAGCATTTGTCACCGCCAAAGCCGAATATGTGCAATCCCACGGAGCCCAGGACTTTGATAAGGAGTGCCAGGAAGGCTCAACTATTGCGAAGTGATTTTGTACCCTTACCAACTCTGGCACCCACGAATAATCCCGAAAGAGGAAGCTTTGTACCCTTACCAACTTTGGCACCCACATCCACCACGACCACAACACAAGTCAGCAGAAGTCTAGGCAATAGACAGGAACCTCCTTCAAATGATTGCGATCCTTTTCCCTTAGGAATCGGCACTCGATTGTCAGCACAACTTTTGAAAGTTCTTACTATATTGGGTTGAGATTCAGAAAAATTTAACAATTGTTACGAATTATTATAATAAATTAAAGTAGAGCATTTTCAATTTTTCCATCACACTCAGCCAGGTATTACCCCGAAGACATATAGATTTCCCGCATTTCCCCCGAAGTTTTTCCCTCAAGGCTTTGATGACACAGAACCCCCTCAAAGACTATAAGCTGTCAGATCGGGGCAATTACTGCCAATCAGCATCGTTGTGGGGGCAATTATTAAATCCAGTCAATAATAAAGCCCAATACCGATGGAAACAGTCACGGCTCGAATGGATTAAACCCGTTTTGGGGCGTTTGCTGACACAGGCTGTCAGAAAATTCTGAGCTATCATAAAGATCTCTCCCTCTCTCGAGATCTATCCAAAGAATAAGTAGTGCGGAATCACCCGATCGAAAACTCTCAGTTGCAATGCTACCGACCGGTCTAACTTGTTCCATGGTAATGGATATTGCACTTCATACAATTGCAAGAACACGGCATCTATAGCCACTATAAATACGTATCGTAATCGCATCTGGGATTTCATTCATTCAGTGCTTTGCAACAACTTGAACTAGAATGATCAGAGCCACTAAGGTGAGTCGGGCAGACAGGTGCCTGGCAGGTGCCTGGGAAACCCATCAAAGTAAACAAATAAATTGTGAAATATATATATTTTCAGTGCCTGTGGGTGTTTGTATTCCTTGTATTGTTTATCCACCGGAACCGTGCGGCCACCCATGTGCTCTATGAATTTCAGTGAGTGTTTAATTTGATTCGTGTTCGAATATATTTTAATGACTTTCCGTAATCAAACACAGCATTCGCGAGAGCTCCGGCGAGCGAGAGGAGAAGGGTGTGCTCCAGGACCCCTCGGAGGATTCACGTGCAGAACCCGAACTGATCGTCACTGGGAAACGCACCTCCTCTGTGGTCCTGCCCTCCAATAATATCAGCTATGTGTATATGGAAACGGCCACCTATTTGGCGGATAATAGCGGCTACCATGTCAAGTACAACTTCACCCTGGAGCCCCTCGAAGGTGGCCCACGTCTCAATGGGCAAACCCTTAAGTCCACCGTCGGTTAAGGCGATTCACCAAGTATTCCCCTAGAGACTAAGAAGTAGCTGTAGCAAATACTGCATTATTTATTAGAACTCAATGTCTCAGTGCAGGCAGAAAGTGTCAAGTTTCACCCTCCCCCCAAGCAAACAATAAACGGAAACTTTGAAAAGCAAGTTTGTGGCGGAAACTTAATGGATTCCAGTCAGATGACAGGGCCGTGAAGGAAACTAAGTTATGGCTCTCACTGTTTTTGGCTTTGTGCCTAAAACGTCTCCGAACCAATTTAATTTACGAGTGCAGAAATAATTTATATGTTAGATATACTATAATGTAGTTGCGGTCAAAATAGGATTTTAGTGGACTTTTAGATCGATAATTACTAGCTTTTTGAGTGATTGTAAGTTTAATATAAATTCAGGCATACCCTTATTCCAATTAAAGAAGAATAATTACGAAATATGACCGCAACTGTTGGAATATTTATAGAAAATATATTTCCTTACCGTGTGTGAAGTTTCCTTGATGGCCGTTGTCTGGTTGCTGATGATTGCTGGCTGGCAATTTCTAGTCAATTTCTGTGGTAAAAATGTTTTAGAAATCTAGCCTGAGGAAAATATTAATCTGTAACGAGAGTTAGAATACAAGGGGAAATAATTAGAGCCGAGGCATAAACAAATTAAGCAAGGGAAATAACAAAAACACAAATTATAATTAAAGAGTGTTCTTTCCACTACAGGATGACGATGAGTGGGAAGCGGTGAGATCCCCAACCTTGGGCCCGGAAAAGTCATTTGCTCATTAACTACACATATATGCGAAAGAGTGGGAACTGAGAGCGGCTACCTTGAGGGTCAAGTGCGAGAGAGCGAGATGAAAATGAGCACTGGAATTAGAATTTTAGGTCAGTCGCGTAATTGAGAGGCCTGAGCAAATACACTGCATCGGTTAATGGGACTAATTAACCAATCAAGCGGTGGCGGTGGCGCTGGCGGTTCTGGCGATGACGATAAGCCTTCGGTTCAAGTCAAAAATCGACGCATCTCTCGATTCTCGCTCAGTTTCGTTTCGGCAATCATTCGAATCACACAAAAGCACATTCACACTGAATCGCTATATCCGCGTATAGTTATGGCACGCCAATCGCTGAGACTCCTGCTGGGAGTCCTCTTGCTTGCCATCGGCCTGTCCGATGCCGCCGTCCTGAATCCTGTGGCCACCAACTACACCATCGATATCCTGCGCCTGGCCAAGGCGGCGCACATCAAGGCCTACATGGGTGAGAATGAGGAGGAGCCCTGCCGTAATTTCTACAACTTTGCCTGCGGCAATTGGCCACGCCTTCACCCGGCTCGTGTCGCTAAGCAGCGGACCAACTACCTGGAGGAGCTCCAGGAGCTATACATCCGCAAGAGTGCCGATATGTTGAAGAGCGCCACGCGGGGAGCCGAGAATAGTGCCGATCGTCAGTTGAAGAACTTCTTTGGCTCGTGCCGCCGTCAGGCTAATGACACGCGATCCGCATTGACGACCCTGTTCCAGGTGGCGGATTTCAGAGGAGGCTGGCCAGAAATTAGGGTTCCCTCCTGGTATCAATACGAGTACGACTGGCTGCAGGTGGTGGCCAATCTCAAGCGCAAGTTGGGCGTGGACATCTTCATTGGCCTGGAGGTGATCCTGGACTACAAGGAGGAGAAGATGCACCGCCTGAAGATAGGAGCTCCCAAATTTCCCATGGCTCGACGTCTCTACTTGCACGATCACTTCGAGGGCACTCGGGAAATGTACGAACGATCGATTGTGAATAAGCTAAAGCTCTACTTTCCCGAGCAATCCACTCGCTGGCTGGATGAGGTGGCCTCGCAGGTGCTGCATGTCGAGCAGCAACTGGCCAAGGGTCTGCCCCACAACCCCGCCCTTACGCTGGAGCAAACTACTCGCCAGAGGACGGCTAATGAAATGAAGGCTGCCTACGGCAGCTATGTGGATGTGACTCGCTACCTGCAACTGATCTTCAATGACAACCTGTACATGGACTTGTACGAGACGCCGGAGGACTATCTATCCAACTTGGTGGATGTGATCCGATCGACACCTAAGCTGCAGTTGGCCAACTACACCATGTGGAAGGCCCTGGAAGCAATGGACGGTGCTCGTGTACCACAAGCACAGCATCCGGATATCTGGTGTGTCCAGCTGGCACAGCGGTACTTCCCCCAGCAGCTGGAGAGCCTGTTTCATCGCAACTACAATCACATGCAAATGATCAACGAACTGCAGTCCACATGGTCGGACATTAAGCGCGTGTTCCGGGAGGATCTGCAGGCCTCCGAGAAGCTGCATTGGCTCACTTTGGAGACCCGGCAGAAGGCCATCAGCAAGCTGGAGGCTCTGAAGCTACAATTCCGCACTCACGACGACAGCAAACTGATCCGACAGGTGCACAGACTCAACCTGCACGCGGATCGTTTCTATCCGAACCTGGTTGAAGTTCTCCAGTGGCAGACAAGACGTGGACTGGCCAAGCTAGTAGAGGAGCCGGTGGCCGAGGACGAGGTGTACAAGCTGCCGCACTACGAGCTGCAGAAGAACCGCATTCAGGTGCCGATTACGTTCTTGCAGGCACGTTTCTTCTGGGATCCCGCCTATCCGAATGCCCTGAAGTATGCCACTCTAGGCGTCCTCCTGGCCCGTCAGATGCTGCACGGTTTCGATGGCGTTGGCCGTCGATATGATGCCTACGGTTACCAGAACAATTGGTGGGATGGGACCTCGGAGAGTTCGTACTCGCGACGCTCACAGTGCTTCCAGGAGCAGTACGCCATCTTTGTCCAGTTTAAGGAGAAACCGGTGCAGGACAAGGATCTGCTCCGTCGGGTTGTGGCCGACAACGGAGCTCTGGATATCGCCTATCGTGCCTATCAGCAGTGGCTGAAGAACGCGGCCGAGACTCCGGTTATTTATCAACGAGAGCAGCTGCCGCTCTTGGAACGCAACCACAATCAGCTATTCTACCTGGGCTATGCTCAGCTGTACTGTTCCGATTATCCGGAGACTGTGGAGCGATTCGATGAGCTGCCGGAGCAGCTGCGCATCAATACCGCGCTTTCCAACTCCCAGCAGTTTGCCAACGCCTATGGCTGCTCCCGCGAGGACAAGCTTAATGCCCGCTTCAAGTGCACCCTCTACTGAGAGGAGTCCGATGCCCTCCATGCTTCACACTATATGTATTTCACCAGAGTATCTAATAAAAGGTTTTACTGCACTTGTCATTCATTGCCTTGGGTTGTAATTTATCATCTGGGATTATTCATAAGGTTAAGATCTTTCCGAATATATACCATTACTTTCCCAGAAATGTTTATTAATTAGGAAGATATTAACACGTTTATTAATTTATCAATAATATAGAAGGTTTATTGCATAGGCATTCATGAAGGTTCCTAGAAAGTTAATTTTGAATAGTTTCATTCCCATATATGATAATCTTGATATATTAATGCAATCATTCCTTTGGCATTTACCTTGTCATCGTCTCTTAATAACAAAAACAAACTGTTTTAGTAATTGGAATAATTCCTCTCTTTCTCTCTCTGTTTTTATATTGACAACTTATCTTTTGAAAATATGTTTAAGAGGTTCTCCCAGAAGGCGTAGCCCCAAGGAACCTATTGCGTAAGCACTTTTCAATGAATTATGACTCAAACAAGAGTGTATGTAATATTTACAAGGGTTCCAATTCAACGATTCACTCTCTACACCCCAAGCTCTTTCCATTCGATAACCCCAACTGACCCCGACCATATCAATGCCTCTCTCTCTACGTGTGAGCTGCCTTCAAACCGTGCGCCAGATTGTCACTACGTGTGCGGAAGGCAGTCGATAGCTTCACCGAGCTCCGACAGCATGTCGGACACGCCTAGGAAGAGACTGCTCCTGTGGCTGGGACTGCTCTGGCTGGCGCTTCTGCAGCAGATTAACATAGTTTCTGGGGAGGATGCACCGGCTTTTCAGCGCATCTACCAAACAGAGAAGACGGTGAGACGAACCAAAGGTCTGGAGATGCGCAGCTATGTGAACAATAGTATTGATCCCTGTGTGGACTTTTATGCCTATGCCTGTGGTAATTGGCGATCGACATCCACACCACAGGAGCATCACACTCAGCAAATAGACAGGGAACTGCTCTTGCTCATCCAGGAGAGTGTGGTGCGAGAGGACAGTCCCTTAGTACGACAGGCCAAGGAGTTCTACAAGTCCTGCCTCACAGCTCAGGCTGAGCAGAGCCAGCAGCAGCAGCAGTTCCTCAGCGAGTTTATCAACCAAAATGGAGGCTTCCCAGCGGTTCCCGGCTCCCAGTGGGCGGTGCACCACCACGACTACGATTGGCTAAGGGTTCTCGGTGGACTCCGACGCCGCTACGGAATGGATATCTTAATCGGACTTCGGGTGGGCTATAACTATGAAAGCGTCTTCGAGAACAGCCTGTATTTGAGTGAACCCAGCACGGTGATTCCACGGGAAATGTGCATCCAAAATCGCTCGGATATAAGGGATGCAATTTATGCACCTTTGGAGCATCGAGTGGCTCGTGAACTGAAGACCTGGCTGGCCTTGGGCAATGAGGAATCCGCCCGCCTGGCTGCAGACATTCTCACCTTCGAGCACGAACTTTGCGGCAGCATGAACGGCGGCTCCTTGAATCCCTGGGATGCCGAGGAGCAACTGTACAGAGCGAACTACACCCGCAAGACATTGTCCGAGCTTGGCCAGATGTTTGATTTAAACCTGGAATCCTATGTGACCGCCAGCTATGATCAGGTGATCTTTAAGCCCGTCTTCATGGCTGCTCCGGAATACTATCGCCAGCTAAAGCGTACAGTGGCTTCTCACAATATGAGTCTGGTGGCCAATTACATCATGTACCGAGCGATCTCTGCTCTGAATTTTCCCATAGACGAACGACCGCAGTTAAGAAAAGGACTGTGTTTGGAGCGCATCAAGGACTTGATGCCCAGTGCCTTGGGAGAACTGTATGCCCGACAGTTTGGCGCAGATGATTCGAGGAAAGACCTGGACAGACTCTTTGAGATACTTCAAATGTCTCTGAGGAAAAGTCTAAGTGCAGAATGGTTAGAGGATGTCAGCCGACGGGTGGCCCAGAGAAAGCTGCAGGATCTAAAGTTGCAGCTGCCCAGCTATGAACGTCCTCCTGCCCTCAAGCTGCAACTGGAACGTGCCAACTATTGGAGCAATCTGCGTCAGCTGTTGGAAGCGGTTCAGTCCCAGCGAATGAACCAACTCTTTGAGGAATTCCCGCTCAAACCCCACGATCCCGTGGAGGCTTTTGAAGCCAGAGTTCGCCTCCGACCGCTGCAGAGACGCTTGGACATGGGACTAGCCCTGCTCCAGCCGCCAGCCTACAACCATCACTATGGTCACCCATTCCGGTATGCCACCTTGGGCTTGAAGCTGGCCCAGGAGTTGGTTACAGCTTTCGATGATCTCCACTGGTCGGTGGGGCTGCTCGAGCGCGATAATTGGGATGGCGAAACCGCCTGGAAATACCATCTCCGAAGCGATTGCTTCAGCCGACAGGTGGAACACTATCTGAAGGCTAACTTGACTGCCACCCGGCAGCTGATCAAGGACAGTGCAGCCTTGAACGTTGCCTTCCAGGCCTATCTCATCTGGCTCGGATTTCAGGAACCCAACAATGACTTGGATATGCTACTCAATGAGACGCTACCAGGAGTGGATTACACAAATACCGCCCTCTTCTTTGTGGCCTATGCCCAGCAGCATTGCGACCTGGAAGAGTTTCGTCCGAAAGACGACCAGACGGGAACCGGAGGATGGCTTTACAGTGCGCGACAGAATCACACTTGGACACGGCTCCGAGTGAATGGACCTTTACGCAATTCAGCGGAGTTTGCTAGAGATTTTCGGTGTCCCATTGGTTCGCCCATGAATCCCGTCACCAAGTGCAGTATATACTAAGAAGGATATAAATATTTTCACAAATAAATACTACAACTGATAACTTATAATTTACTTAAAGTGTTTCATAGGATAGAAATCTCTAGAAGCTTTTGGCTAGTATATTAGGAAATGATTCTATTTCTGGGATAGACTATACCCCCTTGATTGTTGGATGAGGGGATTACAACATTCGTTGAAAGAAGGAAAACCTTGTCACCAAGCGACTGGTGTTGATTTCATATCAATGCCAAGTTCTCGGCTCGTGAGGCCAGGTTTGTTTACTTCTCTCGCGGATTTCAAAGCCTGCCTGGGTGCGATAACCTCCAGGGACTGAGAGCGAACTTGACCCAATTCTCGCAAGTTCAAGTCCCAGCCAGTGGCAGCTTCCGATTCGTCGCTTATCAAGCCTCGAAACACCGCCGCTCAGTCGAGTTTTCAACGCCAAGATGGGAGCTACCAGAAGCGCTTGGTTGAGCGTGCTCCTCCAGTGGCTATTCCTTTCCGTCGCGACTGGAGGACGGTACAATAACAATAACATAAACAGTATGACTCGAATGCAGATGCAGGGCGGAGTCAAGCCGGATTCTCGGGAGGAGCACATGACGCGCCAATTGATGGCCTCGGACATGAAGAAGTACATGAACCTGAGCGCTGATCCCTGTACGGACTTCTTTGAGTACGCCTGCGGTCACTGGGCAGACTACCACAGGCGGCAACTACGGCTGGGGGAGTTGTACACCGCCCAGCAAGTCATGGAAACCAAGATCACGGACCAGTTGCAGCAGCTGCTCACACAACCACTGCCGCCGCAGCGTCATCCAAACAGCTACAGCGAACCCAGTATGGCGAATGTGAGGAAAGCTCGAACATTCTACGAATCCTGTGTGGCCGTGGAGGCAAATGCTGGCGAAAGACGCCGGTTCCTCACCAAGATCCTTAAGGACAATGGCGGACTCCGCAACGTTCCAAACTCCAACTGGCAGCACAATCGCCATTGGGTTCAAACTCTGGCCGATATAAAGAGGAGATACGGCTTGGATATTCTTCTGGGATTGGAAATCGATCTGAACCTGCAGAACATGCAGGGGAATAGCATATACTTTGGAGAGCCCAAGTTCACCATAATTCCCGAGGAGCACTGCAATGCGGTGGCCACCAAGGGTGCCCAAGTGAAGGACAAAGTCTACGAGCGGATTCAACAGCAGGTGGCTGAGAATCTACGAAATTGGTTTGGCGTGGACACGGGAGAGGCATCCCGCTTTGCCGGAGACATTGTGCGCTTTGAATTTGAACTCTGCAAGCGAATGAGGGAGCAGGATATTCAAATGCCCGAGGAGGAATCCCAACCGCCCAACGGTCCTATGTTCGGAGTTCGATCACGAACAGGTCAGGATCGATTGCACCGCCAGAGGGGAGGAATGAATCTTAACGAACTGACCAATGAAATGGGCAATATCTTGGACTTTAGAATGTTTGTGGAGTTAGTCCTAGAGAATCCATATTCGAATTCTGTTTATCTGCGTTCCCCGGAATACATAAAGCATTTGATACAAACAGTGAAGGTTAACAACCGATTGACAGTTGGTGGTTACATTATCTACGTAGCGCTCAACGAACTTAATCAGCCTCCGGAAGAACCTCCTTCGCAGCGTGCTCGCCAGTGCGTCCAAATCACACAACGACTCTTTCCCCAGGTTCTGGGCGAGATGTTCCAGCGCCATGTGCAGCGTGACAATGCCAAACACGACCTGGATGCAGTTTTTCGCGATGTCATCAAAGCGCTCGAACAGCAGATGCGTGTGGAATGGTTGGACGAGAACGATCGAAGAGCGGTCAGAACCAGACTATCTCAGTATCGCGTTCTGCTTCCGGATTACCAGAGTTTGGACCTCTCTGACTTGCAGTTCCAGAAGCAGGACGACTACTGGCGTCGCTTGGAGATTGTGCTAAAATATCGCTCCAAGCGGCAGTTTGAAAGTTTGAACGGTAATGATTTTGGGCAGGACTTGCATAGCATTCTGGATGCCTTCGAAGTGCGAACAGCTTTGGCTCCTCGCCAGCAGGCAGTTCTAGTTGGATGGGGTCTCCTCCAGCCGCCGTACTATAGCTATTACTATCCCAAAGCCCTTAAATACGCCTTGTTGGGTCAGAGATTGGCCAGCGCCTTGGTCCAAGCTTTCGACGATGAGGGATGGAACCGTCACCCACAAGCCACCTCCCAGTGGAATGAGCTAACCATGGCGGGATATCGAAATGTCAGTGAATGCCAGCGAGCTCAGTACAGTAGCTATTTGTATAATGAACCAGGAGAGTTTCGGAATGTCACGAGGCTAAGGGAAATCATAGCCGAGGACAGTGGTCTGAATATAGCTTTCAAGGCCTATTTGGAATGGCTGGAGCAGCAGGACTACCGGCTGGGTCCTCTTCTCCAAAAGGAAACTCTTCCCCAGCTAAACTTTAGCAACACTCAGCTGTTTTTCCTCTACTTTGCTCAGACACGTTGCTGGGCGAAGGACAACCAGGAAGCCATACTGGACTCGATGCCTCTGATGCAGCACACACCGGAGAGATGGAACGTGAATGGACCACTGAGTAACTTCGTGGAGTTTGGGCGGGAATTTGGCTGTGCACTGGGCACGCCTATGAACAGCGGGGATAAATGTTTGGTTTACTGATGAATAAACTAGAAAATAAAATAGATAAAACTATAGATAGCTATTGAATTATTATTATTGGTGGAAAACGATTAGTTTGGTTGAAAATCTATTTCAACTGAACTTATCGCTCAATGCCAAGTTCTAGGAAACTGAGGCCAAGATTGTTTACTTCTCCCTTGAATTTCCGAGCTTCGGTGATAAGCCGGATGTGTTGAGAGCACACTGGACGCGATTCTCTCAGGTGTAAGCCCGATCTGTTTATTATCAAACGCAGGAGCTGCGCATTTTAGTCTACTTTTCAACGCCAAGATGAGATCTTCGAGAAGCGCTGACTGGAGTGCGCTTCTAACGTTGCTATTGAATGGCATTCAGCTTTTCGTTGTGACTGGAGTACGCCCGAGAAGCAAACCGGGTTATCGAGAGGAGCTAATAGTGCGCCAACAAATGTCCTCGGATATGCAAAAATACATGAACCTGAGCGCAGATCCCTGCACGGATTTCTTCGAGTTTGCCTGCGGCAATTGGGGTGCCTATCACAGCTTATACTCCGCCCAGGAACTGATGGAGAACCGAATCTTGGAGCAGTTGCAACAGCTTCTTACGGAACCGCTACCACCGCAGCATCATCCAAACGGCTACAGTGGGCAAAGTTTGTCGAATGTGAGGAAAGTTCGAGCCTTCTACGAATCCTGTGTGGCCGTGGAGGGGAATGCATCTGAACGAAGCCGCTTCCTCATGAAGATTCTCCAGGATAATGGAGGATTGCGAAATGTTGAGAGCTCCAATTGGCAACATAACCGCCAGTGGCTACAAACTCTGGCCGAATTGAGGAGAAAATACGGATTGGACATTCTTCTAGGACTGGAAATCGATCAGAGCCAGCAGGGAAACAGCATATTCTTTGGGGAGCCCAAGCTCACCATTATTCCGGTGGAGCATTGTAATGCTTTTGTCACTCACGGAGATCGGGTGAAGGAAGAGATCTATGAGCAGGTGCAAGAACAGGTGGCGGAAAACATGCAGAATTGGTTTGCCATGGACGCTGGGGAAGCGTTCCGTTTTGGGGGAGATATTGTACGATTTGAATTTGAACTCTGCAAGGGAATGCGAGTGGAAGATATTCAAGAGCCCATGGATGAATCACCAAGAGCACTTCCTCTTTATGGGTCTTGGTCTCGAACTGCTCAGATACAATTAAATCGCCGGAAAAATGGAATGACTCTCGCTGAACTCACCAATGAAATGGGTAATCTATTGGACTTTAAATTATTTGTGGAGATTATCTTAGAGAACCAATATCTTGGCGCAGTATACCTGAGATCATCAGAGTATATAAAACACCTTATAAGAACTGTAAAGTCCAACAACCACATAACTCTTAGTTGGTACATAATCTACGTAGCACTCAACGAGCTCAATCAGCCTACGGAAGAACCGCCTTCACAGCGCCCTCGCCAGTGCGTTCAGGTGATCCAGCAACTCTTTCCCCATGTTCTGGGTGAGATGTTCCAGCGCCATGTGCAACGAGACAATGCCAAACACGACTTAGATGCAATTTTTAGTGATATAATCAAAGCCTTTGAGCAGCAAATGCATGCAGAGTGGCTGGATGAGAGGGATCGAAGGGCGGCCAGGTCCAGACTCTCTCAGTATCGATTCCTACTTCCGGATTACAAGAATTTAGATCTCTCCGACTTGCAGTTCTACAAACGACAGGACTATTGGAGCCGCTTAGAGACTGTTCTTAAATATCGTTCTGACCAGCAGTTTGAAAAATTAAGGGAAAGTGATAATGACCAGGATTTGAATTATCTTCTGGACGCCTTTGAAGTACGTACTTCATTGGCTCTCCACAAGCAGGCAGTTCTAGTTGGTTGGGGCTTGCTTCAGTGCCCTTACTACTACTACCACTATCCCAAGGCACTCAAATACGCCTTGTTGGGTCAGAGATTGGCCAGTTCCTTGGTCCAGGCTTTCGTCGACAACGGATGGAACCAGTGGAATGAGCTAACCATGGATGGATATCGAAATGTAAGCGAATGCCATCGAGCTCAGTATAGTAACTACCTGTACAATGAACCAGGAGAGTTCCGAAGCGTCACAAGGCTAAGGGAGATTATAGCCGAGAGTAGTGGTCTCAACATTGCTTTCAAGGCCTATTTGGAGTGGCTGGAGCAGCAAGACTACAGGCTGGGTCCACTCTTAGAGAAGGAAACTCTTCCCCAGCTGAATTTCAGCAACACCCAGCTCTTCTTCATCTACTTTGCTCAGTCCCAGTGCTGGGCGAAGGACAACCAGGAAGCCATACTGGACTCGATGCCTCTGATGCAGCACACTCCAGAGAGATGGAACGTGAATGGACCACTGAGCAACTCCGTGGAGTTTGGGCGGGAATTTGGCTGTGCTCTGGGCGCACCGATGAACAATGGGGATAAGTGTTTGGTTTACTGATGACCATGCGACATAAATAAAAATATTGGAAAGTAAGTCAAGAAGGAGTCATTGATTGGCGTGTAGAAAGCTTCAGCATTTCCAGTTTCTTACTTTGGCCAGTTAACTTTGGAATGTTTCTGAATCTCTGGGAGAATTCAGGCTGCAGATCGATTTCTTAAACTGCAAGCACAGATTTCTTTAAATATCGAAACTCTTGAACACAGCTCGACGTGTCTCCAGCTTGGGCTGGGTTTTAGGCACTCGAGCACGCAGCCCTCGTTCCAAGCATTCATATTCATTAAGAGATATGCCCGCTCATTAATACCCAACCATGGCATGTGGGCAGATCTCTCGACCTTGAACTGTCAATCGATTACTCGTGACCATATGGGATGCGGATGCGGGACTCACGCATTTCCGTTGTGTGTAACATTAAGCTTACCTGCAACGAAAAAAAAGTTAAAGAAAATTATTAGCAACAATTATAAAATAAACTTAAATTCTATATTCAAATGAATAAAAAATAAACAACAATTAAGTAAAAAAGAACTCAATTAACCTTTACTGATCTATAATCAAATTTTCTCTTGAGATTTAAGTTTGCAGAGCCACTTTTTTGAGTGCATTCTATTTGCTGGATATGGCAGTTAGGAATCTCACTGATTTCAAATGGAACGGAAGTGCACGATGGCCAGTGCATAATATTCTATAAGCTCTTGGAGCGTATCATCAATTACTGTTCTGCGAAAATGGCATACAATTTGGCGAATCAATGCGTCATGGGACTGGTAAAAACAACACTATAGCTTTAAATAATGTTGGAAGTTAAGTGTGTAATCGCTTAAAAGACAAAAAAAAACACATAATGGAAAAAAAGAGAAAACAAAAACCTAATAAAAGAGCTCCCCAGCAAAGTAATTTTCAATTCACATTCGTAGGAAAAAGATGCCATGGCCTCGGGTATATCATTATGGTCGCCGCAAAACAAATGGGGGAAAAATGTTCGCACAACGGTCATAAAGTGACGCGGAATTCCAGGCAAATGTCTTCAGCCACTCCGACTCCCGCGGCACCTTTAAGTATCTCGCTTCCCCCACAATTATCAGACATTGTCGAGACGAGAGCCATCAAATTGGCGTCGTCGGCGCCGTTTGTTGGTAGCTAATCAGTGAAAAGAGAAAGAAACTGCATGAAACGGAAGCTTTTGGGAAAGCCAATAAGCAATAATTAACAGATAATCCATAAAAAATAACGATGCAAAGGGGCTTTGCATATGGCAATCAAAGGGACTGTAGATATTCCCTACCCAGAATCGCATTTAAGCAGAACATAATAGAAACACCTACGCCTATAAGCGGATTCCATACAAGGTGTGTCTCCCTATTGGATCCTTTTACCTCTTACAAGTCCGGTTATGCAGCTCTGAAAGAGGCTTAATGAAGCTTTATCTACAGACACAATGGCGGAGATTGTGAAGTCTCATATGCATATATGCTTGCATTAGTTATGCAACATATATTTCCACCATATCATCATATGCACATCTCCTCTCCCCTTAGAGGCTATAAATTTGAGAAAGCTTACATCGGCATCGACTTCAGAGGAAGACAATCCCAGAGTCAAATGAAAATGTGAGAAAAATGCAGTGGACAAAAACGAAACCAGAAATAAACGGAGCGCACGAGTCAATTTGATTAATCAACTTTACAAAGTCCCCAATAAATCAAGCACAAGTATTTAAACAAGACAGACGCTAGGCAAATGACCCAATTTCCTGGCCCCTATCTATGTATTCTGTCTGCCTGCCTGGGTCTTTGAGTGGCATTACCAATCTATGCCAAGTGACTCCAAAAGAGCACCACTGCCGCCGAATCCCCCGGGCACGTTCTAGATAGTGTGAAGGACCGATTCAATATTTCATTCACACATTTTTAACCCAAATTCGAAAATGTCTTTACATTAGTTTCCATAAAAACAAACAACAGCAGCAGCAGCAGCGGGCGGTATGAGTAGAAATAACCAAACTAAGTGGTTCTACACATGTCGAGCGGCATTCCAACAAATTGATCTTGAATGTGGCCAAACATAGATCAATGGATGGCCAGCAGGTGTGGCCGGTAAATTGAGGAAAAACCGCTTGCAGACAGTAAAAGTACTTGTCCATTACTTCATTTGTGGTCTGCACAGGTCGTACGTCGGTTCCCAGGGAAGCTGCTGGAGCAGGAGGCTCATATATCATCTCGAATCTCGGTGCAAACACTTTTGTAATTCAAAACTGTTTACGCTGGGCCCGGGACACCAGACAGACAGCCGATATAAGTGGCAGAAACGAGAGCGAAGCTTGGGGAACATATATATACATACATATATGTACATATCTCGACACATATTGCTTCAGAGTTATTATTATATCTCTGCGGCAACTTCGCATGTGGGCGGCGACGCCTCTGGGCCTGTCATATATGGCCTCCATTTATTCACCGTGCAATATGTGTACGGGTTATAAATACTTTACATGCGACTTTGGCAAGCCATAAGTAATGAAATTTATTTCTCATTTCAATTGAATTCTTTCTCGACGAGGAGCGCCCATATTTAGTTTTGTCCAAAACAATTTGTCATTATTCTAAGGCATTACATATGAAAGGCGGCACCATGGAGCTGAATAGAGAAAAATGTCATTAGAATTGCTCAAACAATGGGGGTATTTCTATATATTTTACTTAAATATTCGAGGGTACAAGAAGTACTCAACCAAGTTAAACTTTCTTGAATGGGGTAATCTCTGTTATCTTTATATGCACAATAATCTGTAAAGAATTTGGTTTATGTTGGTTTAAAAAACACTTGATATGCCTGTCGTTTTAACAAGATTCTTATCGCCTCTCTTGGCAGCTTAAAATTCATGAGATGTTACTGTGACGTTTCTAATTAAGCCATAATACTCTAAAAGATTACTTAGACACCCAAAAACAAGTTAAACTTTCGGAAATATTTAAATTTTTAAAATGATATTTTAAGTAATTTAAGAACAGCTTTTCTAGCAAAACCATAAATGAGTAGACACATATAAAAAGATAATGTGCACATTTCACCTGTACGTATGATTCACCTTATATGAAACAGACATGGTAACAGCTTTTTTTTTTTTGCGGTGTGACAAGCAATCTGATTAGTCCTGAAACTTCATAAATATTGCATACGTGTTCAATTAACAGAAGGCATCGGGCTGCACTCCTTGGGGGTGATCCTAAAAGGGTCGACTGCCATAAATAAGGGCCAAACCTAAGGGGTTTCATTCAGAGAGACTTTCCCGGCAAGCCCAGAGGGTGGCCACCACATGGAACAACCCTCTTCCGCCAGCTGGCAGATGTTGTGCTTTTGAAATGGCATTTGCAACCGCTGCAAAACTAAATATTGGGGAGCGTGAGCCAATGACTCAGTGGCGGGCAATTTGGGGAACAGAATCAATTGCACACTGCCGAAAAAAAACCGGGTATCTGCGGGTAAAGGTAGCATGTCAAGGAAACGGCGCTGGAAGACCACCTTCTCCACCAGCACCACCCCCTAAAAATTGTGGATGAGAAACAGCTGAGAGGCGGAAAAGAGAGCAGCACTCTTGCTCGCTCTCGTTGTAAAAATCGATTTTCCAAAACAAACTCAAACTGGTGGCCGCCTTGGGCAGATAAATTCGCTGATGAAAAATCCAAATTACCTTTTCCAAACATAAATCTGCGTCAGACCAAGATGGAAAATCCCTTGTATCAAGTGTATATAGATTGGTATCCGTTGGATACTTTCGCAGATACTTTGGTGTTTCCAGCGTCAAAGCGTAAACAATTGATAATTTTATTAAGCACTAAAAAACACTAGGCAGCCCAGCCACCGAGTTTAACTGAAATTCTCACACAAAAATGATTTCGAAATGCACTTCACGCACTAAACTAAACTGGAAATGGAAAGGCAATACAGCCCCTTTCCCTTCACGAGATGGCATTCGGGCCAAAAGTGGGTGTGGTGAGTTTCCCTTGCCTCTGGGCCAGGACTTATCGATTTGGCAATTAGTCGCGTGCAAAAGCAAGTCAATGCGACGACTATCAGCTTTACAATTGCTTTTATCGTACGCGACACGAACAAAGCGACTTGGGCAACGCAGAAATAAAGAATTCAAATTTCAAATTCCACGGGGGGATACACACGATAAGGCGATTTCCTCCGCACCGAACCACGAGTAAGTCGCTCCACTCAGGCCAGCGAGCAGCAGCGTCTATGACGACCGTCGATGGCGATGTGTGGCGTCGCTGTGTGGCTCACTTGGGCGCTCCATTCCGCTCCGCTCCGCTCATGCTCATGCTCATGCTCATGCTCTCACGCTCTCACTCCGCCAGTTATGCTGCTGCTGCTGGCGCTGTCCGCGCAGCATAGGCATATATAGTGGCAGTGGCCACCGATTTTCAGACACAGAAAAAAAATTATAGTGAAAAGGCAAAGAATTGGTACCAAAGCCTAATATATACCCAAAAATAATTGTATTTTTCAAAATATTTCATAATTAATATCCCAAAAATATGAAAATAGATTGTTTTTCAAAATATCTACAAGATCTATACAATATAAAACAGGAATACCAAAAGATTATGGTGCAAAAGCGAATATATAAAGCAAAAGAAAGTATATTTGAACTGTATTCTTTATAAAATTAATGAAATAATATTTCAAATAGATAGAAATACATTGTTTTTACGAATATCTATTAGATTTATATAATATCAAGCAAAAATATCTTCAGTGAGCTCTTATCTATAAGACCCAAAAGTCAAATAAGTAAAATAAACAAGAAATCTTGACAACCAAAAACGATAGGAAAGAATAAATATTTATACGAAACATTAATTATTTCAAATAACTACACAGTTGTATGAAAAATATATTTAAATATATGTTAACTTACTTTAGCTCTTTACTTAATTTATTCATTAGCCAAATTTGAAAAGTTGAGCGGAAATTATTTATGCAATTTCTACGGAAGTCGCCAAAATTAAAATTTGTAATTAAGAAACTAATTTATATTTCCTAAACGGTTATGGCTACCTTTCCTTTGTTTTATTTTAGCCAGTTAAGAAAAACACACTCAAAGTACTCAGAAAATTCATGTTTTTAAACCAAGAACCAAGCACATATAGTCCCAAAAATTTATTTTTCCGTATGTATACTTCATACATTCTTTAAAGAGTCCCAGAGTTAATAAAAATAAAGCCTAATTAGGCCTATTTTACTTGTTAAAAAAATATATACCTGCAACAGCCTCTCATTTTAGACTACATTTTAAGTTTCCTAGGGGAAATACCTTAAAAGAGTCTGGTTTTTACTGTCCTATAAAATGTAGAAAATAATGTCTGCTTTATAGAGCAATAAGTTTATAATTTACATAGTTCTCAACAAATGTCTAACTAAAATGATAGACCCACTGTTAGAGTATCCAAAGCGGCAATGTCCGGCGTTCGAGCGATACTCAGATGTTCAGAGAGAGCGAGCCATTGCAACTCAGCAAAACTGGAGCACTGTGCTCCGGCTGATAGCATGACACACAGTCCATGACTAGTTCCCGAGTCTTTAGCTCTATGCGGTGGTGTGTGCGTGTTTGATAAGCGAACGGAAAATCGAATCGTACGCTCTCCGATCAATAACCGAAAAGTAAACAAAGTCGAGGGGAGAACAAAGTAAACCCAAAGCAACGATCGGTCACGCATGCGCCCGAACACAACGAATTACCAATCGTGCTTTGGCCCACTGGCAACTGTGAAGGAAACTGGTTTCCTTGGGGGGTTGACATTTCCAAGACGATCCGCATTCTATGCAGATTAGCCTCGCCGCTAAACGCAATGATTTTTCCAACTAGCAGTGCATAGAACCCGTTCCGAGGTTAATGACACAATCAGACATCGGCCGACATACATATAGTTGCAGTATCGTATTAGCCAATTACCTAACATTCGCGCACAGATGAGCTAATGATCTAGTGGCGGTCAATCAGAGAGCACGCAATATGGTAACCAAACAATTTACGGACTGCCAGTTCCAAGACCAGAAAAAAAAGAATACCGAAAAAGCCAAGCCAACTGGACATGCAATGCGCAGCGAATTAAGATATATACTTTTCACGGTAGCCAACTTTCGGTTATCATCGAAGGAAAGTGTGCCCAATTGAATTAACAAGACGGGGAAAATTGGAAAATTCAGAAGCCAATTTGATGCCCAGGTGAAAACTGTGCTCCATTACTTTATATTCTTTATATTTAGATTTATAATAGATATTTGTTAATTCTTTATTTATGCTTCAAAGTTTATAGCATATCAGGAAACAATGCCCATCCCTGGCAACCGAAAAACACACCTCAAGGTACAAGTTACCGCTCTGGAAAAGCGGTTTTCCAATGCGCAGGCGCACTGCCAGCCAGGAAGTGTTGGTAAAATGAGAGCGGCAGAAAATGGAAGAGCGAGAGCAGAGCATAATGAAAATGTGTTACAGCCATTTGGCGGACATAAAGGTAGGGAATCTGCATAAACTGCCTACGCCAGGTTTTGATGAATCATTTTGGTTGGGTTAGGCATGCAACCCGGGGGCGGAATGGGATTGGGAGTACAACTAACTGGGTGGCTTTGGGCGGGGGTTGAGTCATTGCCTGCCCAAAGGAATACATAATTCATCGCGCCAGACTGCGTGCCTGCCATCTAATGGCAGCTGTTAAAGGTGGACGGACATTGGCCAGCAGTTGCAGACTAACTGGGCAGAAGTTAGTTAGTAAACAGGCCAACACTTTTATCTACACGATATCTTCATGATATTAGAATTTATAACGACTTCCGGCATTACACAAGCGAGAAAGGTTGCCCAAATGGAAATCAATCGACGAGGGTCATTAGAGGGCCCCCAAGAACTCCGTGCACGGGGTTCCACGCCATTGAAATGCAAATGAGTTTGTAGTTTTTCTCCCAAGAATCAAGGGGAGCAGCCGCCGCTGGCCAATGATTGGAAAAGCGTATGCCAAGACACGGCTGAGGTCGAACCCAATCGCATCGATACGTCTGAATGCGCAGAGATTTACGTGTGACTTCAGAGTCCGAAACTTGATTATGACGCTATGAATATAAACAAAAGCGAAGCTTTTTGTCAGCGTCAAGCTCGGATTACTGTTGATGTTTTTTTTATTTTTTGTTATTTCTGTATTTCAATACGGTGTTCAAAACAAGTTTAACGAAAAGACAACAAAGGTAGCCGAGTTATTTCTTAGTCACTGAAATAAACAACTGCAGGCAAACTTCCTACATACATCGGGTTTGTCCTAATTTAAGCTGTTAATATAATTAAGTTCCATAAACTGAGGTCAGTTATAATTTATTTTTTTAAAAAGTTAAGCTGTTTGGCAGCAGACTAGACAGTTTAGCGGATTGAAACTTTTAAAAATTCGTATTAATAAATAAATAAAGTTGGTCTTAATGAAGTCATCCTACAGATTTCCTGTTATGAAAGCTTTACTGTGATACCAAAGGAACTCCTGTCGCGAACCTCGCTCATGGGCTAGCGATAATTATCAACTTAATAACTCGACACTAATTAGTCAGGTGCTCGCAATGGACTTCAAGGGGTAGGTGTGGGGAGGTAGGGTCTTAGTACGACCCTAGGTCGCGGCATAAAATAAAGACAAGCAACATTTTGACGCGGTCCGATGTGAAAACGAAAGCGATACCATTTTTCGGCGAGGAAAATCAAATCCGTCGGCGACGAGAAACCCATTTTGGAATGGCAATGGGACGGAATAGAGGAAACTGGAGCTCGAAAGCGATCCAAATGCCAGCGAATGGGTAAATTAAATCACAGCACCAGCATCAGCATCAGGCGGCAGCAAATCAACTTAATGACGACGGCTGGCAACTTTTCCAACGGTTTTATCTGGCGAGGCGATCGTGAGGTGAAATGAATTTAAGTTGCTTTTGCAGCAGCCACATAATGAGCGGCAACAACAATATGCCTGGGATAAAAAATCGATGAGTGCTCAATTAACTGTTATTCGCACACACACTAACACACGCACACAAAGGCAAGCGCCCACGTAGTACGCCCACACACTGACAACAAACAATAAATATTACGCACAGATGCAGATGAAATTACCTTTTTCAGCCGAGTTTTGTTGCTTTTTGGCAATTGCCTCTCAACAAAACAACATTTGGGGGTATTCGGAGCTTGTGTATGTGTGTGTGTTTTTTTTATTCGCCTCCTCCTGTTCCGCAAGTGCCACTCCCACTCCGATTGGCGCTTGCAGTTTTCCTTTCAGTGGCAGGGCGGGCGTTCGTTGCCAAAATTACGTTTCACCACCACACTGCCTTTTATAATTTACTTTTGCAGTTATGTCAACTCCCTTTCGCGGCGTCTGTTGTTGTTGGTTTTGTTGGGTTTTGCAAATTATTCCGTGTAAATTATGTGCAGTGTGGTTGTTATGCTGCAGGTGGTCTAAACACTCGCGTTCGTTGGGTTTACGTGGTTTCGTATGCACTGGGTGCCGCACGCATAATTTGCGAATTGCAAATCGTCGTTTTAATATATTTTCGTTAGTAATTTGGCTATTTAATTGGTTTTAACACGGAGAAAACTTTCGACGTTTTTAGTGAGACAGAACATTTTCAGTGTGACCGGACCTATATAGACCCAAAATAACATACGGCCAATAAATAAATACTATTATATACCAATTCAGCACTATTTATGTACCAAAATCACTATTACTCAGGTACCAATTAGGCACTATTTATATTATTAATATTATATGTTTTCGTTTTTAATTAATTAAAAATGTTTATTCATATAAGTTCCACATATTTCTTATTTTTTATATTTACTCAAATACCTATTTAATTATTGAATTACTGAAACATCTTATGTATGAATTTAAGTTCGGTTTGGAGAGGATGAAACTGTTTTGCAGCGCGAAAAACTATATTCTTTTGAAGTGTAACCGGAATTTCCTCTCCACAGTACCTGGTCACTCTAAAATAGCGAAATATTTAAGCTATTTTAAATCGATTTTAGTGTAACCCGCTCTTCGTGCTTATCGATATTAAAAAAAAGTTAAGCCGGCCAGAAATTTGTTGACCTAAACAAAATGATCATAAAAAGTTTAATATTGGCATTATTAGTAAGTTTTGGACGAGAAGCAGCTACAGATGATGAAGGTCTGTGTAGCCCTGACCAGAAATCGTGTAGCCAAAGTGAATTCGTGGACGAAAACCAGGATGAGTGTGAGCAACTTGTTGCCGGCTTTTCATTTATTGTTTACTCAATTTCCAACCATTTAGTTACCTTCCAGATACGTCGGCAGATCGATAAGGCAATGGCCAGATATAAGCCTTGCAGCAATGATGCAGAGGATGCCAGTTGCACTTGCCATGCGGCAGTTCTAAAGCGGGATCTGGCACCCTACAAGTCAACAGGTGTCACCCGGCAAATGATCGAAAGTTCGGCGAGATACGGCACCAAATACAAGGTGTATCAGAATCGCTTGTACCGGGATCCGAGCTGCATGTTCCCGGCCCGGTGCCAGGGCATCGAGCACTTCCTTCTGCCGCTGGTGGCGACTCTACCAAACATGGATTTGGTGGTAAACACAAGAGATTATCCGCAGCTGAACTCCGCCTGGGGCAACAGTGCCAGAGGTCCAGTGTTCTCATTTTCCAAGACAAAGGAGTACCGTGACATCATGTATCCGGCGTGGACCTTCTGGGCCGGAGGACCGGCGACCAAACTCCATCCTCGGGGCATCGGACGATGGGATCAGATGCGCGATAAACTGGAAAAGCGAGCAGCTGCAATTCCCTGGTCGCAGAAACGAGAACTCGGCTTCTTTCGTGGCTCACGCACCTCCGACGAGCGGGACTCCCTTATCCTCCTCTCAAGGCGAAGTCCGGATCTGGTAGAGGCTCAGTACACAAAGAACCAGGGCTGGAAGTCACCCAAGGACACACTGGATGCTCCGGCAGCCGACGAGGTCTCCTTTGAGGATCACTGCAAGTACAAATACTTGTTCAATTTCCGCGGAGTGGCTGCCAGTTTTCGGTTAAAGCACTTGTTCCTCTGCAAATCACTAGTCTTCCATGTGGGCGATGAGTGGCAGGAGTTTTTCTACGATCAACTGAAGCCATGGGTTCACTACGTCCCGCTTAAGAGCTATCCCAGCCAGCAGGAATACGAGGAAATTCTTTTGTTCTTCAGGAAACATGATGTTTTGGCTCAGAAAATCGCTCAACGAGGATACGACTTCATCTGGCAGCATCTGCGCATGAAGGACATCAAGTGCTACTGGCGAAAACTGCTAAAAAGCTATGTAAAGCTGCTCAAATATGAGGTGCAGCCAGAAGATCACCTTATCCATATTGGCCAAGGCAAGGATGAACTTTAAAAGATTTACAAATTTTAGAAGCCCTGTTGGAATTTCACTAATTTATTACAAGCATTCCGATAATCGAGTATATAACCAGGTATTAATTTCAGAATCTCCTATATACATTAATTCTATTCTAAAACAAATTGCTATATGAGAATAAGTAAGGTAACTGTGAGCCAATTTTCAAGTTTTAACTTTTAAAAAACATACATTTTAATAACGACTCAAAGTTTTATTAAAAGTATTTGGAAAAACATGTAAACTTGACAAAATTATGACGATGACGACCCTGCAAAGGAGATTACTCTTCGTGGGAGCCCTTATCCTGTGTTATGCTCCCCAAGCTCTCTCCGCCGTAGAGGACAAGTGCTCCGCACTTTCGCAATACGTTGAACCCAAGAGTAAGAAATTGCCTTTGTCTTAATGGATAATAAAATAATACTTTAAATCTCCCAGTTAGCTACGACTTTGTTCCGTATGTCCTGCGGGCTCTGGACGAATATCGACCATGTGAGCCCGGTGATCCGAAGTGTCTCTGCCATGCTCAAACCATCCGAAAGAACTTGGAGCCATATAAGGACAACGGCATCACACCGGTCATGATGAAGCAGTCCCAACGTTTCGGCACCTTGTACAAGGTGATTCGTGGACGTATCTATCGCCAGGAGAACTGCTCTCATCCCAGGCGCTGTGACAATGTGGATGAATTGCTCTTGGACATGGCCGTTGATCTACCGGACCTGGAATTCGTTCTTAATGTGCGAGACTGGCCGCAAGTTCATTTTTTATCGGGTTTAAGTGGCCCCGTCCTTTCGTACTCGATCACCGAGCAGTATCTGGACATTATGTGTCCGGCTTGGTCATTTTGGACCGTCTATGCCCCGATCTTGCAGGACTATCCCCATGGCCTCGGTCGCTGGGATTGGATGCGTCAGCATATGGCAGACAGGGCGGCGAGGATACCATGGAATACGAAGCACTCGAAGGGCTTCTTTCGGGGCTCACGATCTTCCCCAGAGCGCGATAATCTGGTGTTGCTCTCGCGCAGGTCTCCAGACCTGGTCGATGCCCAGTACACTGTGCATGTAATTGGTGAATCCGGTGCGCATACCCTCGGTACTGATCCCGCTGAAGAGATACCTTTTGTCGAGCATTGCCAGTACAAGTACTTGTTCAATTTCCGTGGCGTGGCTGCCAGTTTCCGGCTCCGTCATATCCTGCTCTGTCGTTCGCTGGTGATCCATGTGGGCGACCAGTGGGAGGAGTTCTTCTACAACCAACTGAAACCTTGGGTGCACTACGTTCCGGTAGCTAGCGATGCCGACGTGGATGAGCTGGCGGATTTAATCCTTTATCTTCGGGAGCACGATGACTTGGCGGAGGAGATAGCCGAAAGAGGACATGAGTTCGTTTGGCTGCATCTGCGAATGGAAGATGTGCAGTGCTACTGGCGGAAGTTGCTCCAGGAATACGCCCAGCTGCTCACCTATCAGGTTCAACCAGAGCCAGACTTGGTGGAGATATCCAACAAGAGAGCTGTGCAATTGTATTACGGGTAGTTAAGTCAAAAGTTTAATTTAAAATTTAAACAGAAAATGCATAAATTTTTATACAAAAAATTATGTCCGTAAAATTATCGTCGATGAGTTTGCGTCGAAAAGGAACGATGGGAAAATGGAACATAGAGGGGACCTTTAATTTATAATTTATTTCGTAATTAAGGCACTAATTTGATAAAAAAAAATTCTTGCACATATGCACGGTATATAGGCTTACTAAGGGAAGATTAACGAAAATTTACAGAAAATTGCAATTGTTTTTAACCGTCATATTTCGAAAAAATCGAATAACAGTGGGTGGTGTATTTGGTCTGATAGCTAAGGCGCGAACTATGGAAATGGAACTAGATGGGAACCAGCAGAGAACCACTCGCTGAATACCCCGCCAGAAAATATTCCTATTGGCCATTTAAACGATTGTATAAAATATGCATGACCCATGAATAAAATTTACATTCCAAGCATTTTGGTAGATGTTTCATCAAAATCGGTGTAGCCGTTCAACAGAAAACATCACTTTTTCATTTATTTCCATAAATGCTCCTTCGAGGAATAAATATATCTGGCAGCACTGTCTGCATAAAATTAAATCAATTTCATTTAAACTGTATTAAAAAAAACTTATGCAAAGTGAAGATAGTACCATTAACGGGATCGCAATTCTGAACATTTTGATATATGGTTCGTCAAAATCCGTTCAGTCGTTTATAAGAATTCCCTACTTTTTCATTTATTTCCATTTATGTGCCAGCGAAGAATAAATATATCCCGCAGCCCTGCCTGCCTAAATACCAAGAAAATTTATTTAAACTTTATGGTAAAGCCTATGCAAAAAAAAGACTGTCCCATAGACGGCATCGTCGTACTGGACATTTTGATCTATGTTTCATCAATATCCGTTCAGTCGTTAAGGAGAAATTCGTCTTTTTCATTTTTAGCAGTTGGGTACCAGGGGTGCACAGTCATGCCTCCTTAGTACATAAATTAGTAATTCAAATGTTAATTTCTCCCAAACTACTGAACGGATTTTGATGAAACACCTACCGAATTGCTTAGAAAAACGATATAATTTATTGGGCAGACTATTAAATGTTATTTCGAAAATTTGCTTCTCAAATCTATGGCTTCAATGCCCTTGCCTTGTAATATGATTTCTGGTCAAAAATTTGTAACGCAGTAAATATATGTATTATTTTCGACCATATAAAGTATATATATTCTTGATCAGCATCAACAGCATAGTCGATCTAGCTATGTCTGTCTGTCTGTCAGTTCCATTATATGGAAACTAGACCCTCATTATTAAAGCTATCTAAATAAAACTTTCCACTTAGTTATCTATACGCTTTTACTAGTATGTAATGGATTAAAATATTTAGAAATACAGTGTTGTTTATTCCATTTGCATACATACGCCCTACCATTAAGCTTAAATCACATTCTTTTATTTAATATTCTTCGTCAAACATGCACACATACATATGTATGTATGTACATTTACGGCAATAAATGAAAAATCGGAATTTCTCATTAACGACTGAATGGATTTTGATGAAACATGGATCAAAATGTTCAGAGCTGCGATGCCGTTTATTGAATTACCTCCCTGTTGCAAAGGCTAAACCATAAAGTTTAAATCAAATTGACTTAATTTTATACAGGCAGTGCTGCCAGATATATTTATTCTTAGTTGGAACATTTATGGAAATAAATGAAAAAATGATGTTTTCTCTTGAACGGCTGAACCGATTTTGATGAAACATCTACCAAAATGCTTGGAATGTCAATTTTATTCATGGGGCATGCTTATTTTATATTATTTTAAATGGCCAATAAGAATATTTTCTGGCGGGGTATTCATGGATAGGGTGTGGAAGGCGCCCCTATCGATATGAAGCAAGTGTTTGTGAATGAGATCGGAAAAATAAAACACTAATTTTTAAAAATCTGTGGGTTAGATTTAATAGAGATTTAATTCTAAGTTGTAGAACATTTTTCGCTATCATTTGAGATACCGTGCAAGCTTGCACGCGTTTATTTAATCTTTCCCTAAATTAGATGAAAATCCCACAAAATTGTTTTGAATGGCTGTTCGATTTATTAAGCATTCACTTTTCTTAATGTTTTATTCAACGCTTTGCAGTTTTTATTTAATTTAGTATTTTTCTTAACAGGGTTCCATGGTCTGGTTTAGCGAGTGGTTCTGTGCTGGTTCTTATCTGGTTCCATTTTCATAGTTCGCGCCTTAGCTATCAGCCCAAATTCACCACCCACTGTTATTCGATTTTCTCGAAATCTGACTGTTAAAAAGAATTTAAATTTTCACTAAATATTCGTTATTCGTTATCTTTTCTTATTAAGTCTTAGTAAGTATATACCGTGTATATGCGCATGATTTTTTTTTAAATCGAATTAGTGCCTTAATTACGAAATAAATTAAAAATTAAAGGTCCCCGCCATGTTCCATTTTCCCACCGTTCCATTTCGACGCTAATTTGAAGGAGATCAAAAAATTCAAATACCCAGTGTGACCTTACTAACAACCGGTGGTTTGTCGCGACGTAACAGCTGTTTTGTGTTTTTCTTCTTTTTTATTTATTTATATGGATTCCGTGTCATGGCAGCGCAGCTGAATCCCTTCCGCAACGCATTTCGGCTGCCGGCCACGCAGCGCGTCAACTGGTTCCCGGGCCACATGACCAAAGGCATCCGCCAAATCCAACAAAAACTGCGAACGGTAGACTGTATTGTGGAAATCCATGATGCACGCATACCGCTGGCGGGCAGGAACTCCCAGTTCTTTGACACCATCACGGGTGGGTTCATCTAATGACTTACTCGTCAAAAGAAACTTATGTAATCCTTCGGTTTACTCAGGAAGTGGCGTTAAACCGCACATTCTGGTCCTGAACAAAGTCGATCTTCTGGGCGCGAAGCAGCAGAGAAGTGTGTTGCAACAGCTCAGATCGCAGCAACCCGGACTCAAGCACATCCTTTTCACCAATTGCAAGGATCAGCGGAACCATGGCGTGTTGGACATCCTCCCACTGGCCACTCGACTTGTGGGCGAGAGCAGTCGCTTTAATCGCACCCAGGCGGCCGAGCACAACATCATGATCATCGGGGTTCCCAATGTGGGCAAAAGCTCCATCATCAACGTGCTGCGGAATGTGCACCTGAAGAAAAAGAGCGCAGCCCGGGTGGGAGCGGAAGCGGGAATCACACGAGCCGTTGGGGAACGCATCAAGATCCAGGAGAATCCACCAGTCTACATGATCGACACACCCGGTATCCTTCAGCCCTCCATCAAAGACGATGAGATGGGCATGAAACTGGCTCTGGTAGGCTGCCTCCCGGATCACATCGTGGGAGAGGATCTCATAGCGGACTACCTGCTCTACTGGCTGAATAGCCACCGGCGCTTTAATTACGTGGAACTGTTGTCACTCAGTTCCGGACCCAGCGACAACATAAGCGCCGTGCTAGCGGAGTATGCCCACCGCGAGGAGCTGTTCCACAAGGTCAAACAGTACGACGGACGGGTGGAGGTGATGACCAATTTATTGGCGGCAGCACGAAAGTTTATACACTTCTTCCGCACTGGCCAGCTGGGCAACATCAATCTGGATGAGCCAATCGGTTTTAGATAGCTTTACATAAAAGTAACTTAAGGGCTAAGAGTAAATATTGAACCGTAGAGTCCGATTGCGTCCTTATTGGGCGTCTGCCATGGGCACATCAATGCCGATGTGACCAACACCTGGCACCGGAATGGAGTAGGAAACTGCTACATTTCCCATGTTGGGGTCGTCGGCGAGGTCCATGGGTGTGTGATGCTGTGGCACCTGATCGACGGGCATGGCCATGCTGTACTGTTCAGCTGTCTGATCATGTTCCTGCGCCACTTCTTGGTGAACTTCTACCGGAACGCTGCTAACGGGCGGGTAACTTGTGCGCGAGGCCACCGAACGCAGCTCCTCCGGCACGCCCTTCATCCGCTTCGCTATGTGGCGCGTATACGGTGCCATCTTCTGGTAGTATGCGATCAGCATCTGCGGATCCTTTTCCGAAAGCTGACTGCTGGGCACTAAGTCAAATTCATCGCAGTACTGCCAGCGCACAAGGTACTTAATGCCCCCGGTGACATCCGTGGCGCCCACTATCTCGGCCAGCTCCAGACCGCGTTCGTATCCACGTGGCTTCTGGATCTCCTCACACTTGGGCTTCTTCTCGCCTCGCTTTTTCGACTTGGCCCTCGACTCCTCGAAACGCTGGATTAGCGTCGGACAGTCGCAGTTCTCCTCCGGCTCCCAGGTGTTGTCTGTCGACGGGAAGCCGCGCCACTTGATGAAGTACTCCACCTTGCCGTCGCTGGTGATGCGCTTGTCCATGATGCGCTCCACCACAAAGTTTGTCTCGTTTTTAACCATTTTTCCTTAGTTTTTATAATTTTTTCGGATTGTTTACAACTTTTCTATGTACCGCTTGGTTTTTTTTTGTGGGAAATATGTACACACTGGTACTTGTGTTATCGGTTATTAATCGAATGCCGATAGTTTTTTCACGATATCGAATGTTGTTATTGTTTAAAATATTTGCTTATAAACTTATAAAAACAACCGTAGTATATTTGTTTAAATACCCATACTAAAACTACTAATATACATTTATTACAGTAGAATATATTTTATATTAATCCTTTGTCGAGGATATTCACTTTTACAGCGAGTTGGCAGTCCCTTTTACAAAAGCACGCGATCGACTCGAATTCAGGTGTCAAATTTCTAAAAATTGAAAATATAAATCGGAACGATGGCGCTTAGCCTGGAGGAATGGTCCGATTGGAATCCCATGTCCCAGGACTTCAATAATGAATATATTAACGATCAGTGGCAGAATATGATCGAGGAGGAGCCTGCCCCTGTCAGGGCGCAGTCTTTTTCATTCAAGGACACCATCGAGGCGAGAAAAAAGGCCCGCAGCGAGAAGCAGCAGAAATACCCATATCTGGTGGTGAAGAAAATCTCAGAATTTGTCACGGAAAATATGCTTACATGTTTCTTTGGGAGAGATCTAATCCAGGACATGGAATATCGCCCAATGTCGCGAATTTTCTTTGTCTACTTTAAGAACATTGGGTAAGTTGGAATATGAAACAGTGTGTGTAAGGCTATTTACTTATAATTTCTTGCAGTTCGTTCGAGGCAGCGCAAACGAAAGTGGAGCTCAACCCATCCTTGATCACTTGCCAACGCGGTCGCCACAGGCCGCCCCCGGAGAAAAACGACAATATTCCTGCTGCAGCTGCAGATCCGGGTCCGAATCCCTCAATCACTGAGCGAACCGAAGTGAATCTCTCGTTGCGAAGGATATGCACCTCAACTGGCTGTCAAAAACATCCGATCTTTATCCAGCCCCCGTTACTGACGAAGGCGGATTACGCCGCCAAGGAATCACTGCTGGCCATCAACGATCCCGATCGGCGCTACCTGAATGTCAAGTATGAGTTTGCCTTGGAGCGGCATGGCGTCTATGTGCTTAAAGAGGAGCGGGTGCAGATGAACTGCACTGTTCACTATCTTTCGGGTAGATCCAGAACCATGTAAGTATACTCTCTGTCCCTGTTTTGTTCATATGTTCATCCACAATCTATTTTAGACCCCTTTTTGCCGATGAGGAAAGCACGAAGACCGAAGACATTAATACCTTAAGCCTTTTGATCGAAAAAATGGGGCTCCGCCAGTGTGTGGCCTGTCATAATTGGACAGACGTGTCCTGCAAGGACTGCAGTATGCCTTTTTGCAACGAGGAATGTTTTGATGTTGTGAACAAGGCGCACAAAGAGAGTTGCGGAACTGGCAAAGAACTCGACCTTGGTGATAGCGTTGGAAGTAGACGCAAATTCCCAAAGCCCCAAATGCCACCGTCCGGATCTAAGGTTAAGATTACCGCATTCCAACAGACAAATGTCTGCTATGTGCGCTCCACTGAGTATCATGATGAAGTCGCCTACATCAGAGTCCTTACTGAAATAATAATGGAGGGCAAAGAGGCGGCAAGGCTCGAGAATCTGCCGAAATCTGGAGAGATGGTTCTTGTTAAGTTTGAGACCGAAATAACCCGTGCCATGGTGCTCTATGTTGACAATCTAAACGACATATATGTGGTGTGCATCGATTTTGGGAACGTTGAGGTCGTAAAGTTGGAAGACCTTTATCAATGTAGTCCCTATCTCGCAGGCTTACCGTGTTATACCATTGCCGTGCAGTTACGTGGAGTTCCCAAGGCCTTTTTGAGCCCCAATATCAGGGAAGCGATTTACGAGCTGAGTGGGACGATGGTGTATAAATTGAAGTACTCAAAGCAGGAGTACGACTCTGTTAAGAACATCCAGGTCGCTGTGCTGACCGAAGTCTATAAGAACGGTAGCCTGAATCGTTTGCTCAAGACTATCATGTCGCCGACGGTTCCTCCATTGTCGGATCCTGGATTCAAAGAGGATGTAAGTAAATACTTACTCAACGCTGTAACTCTCGTTTTATTATTCTGGATTAGTATCTTCCACATATATCCTTGCCCACTGGCAAGAACATTGAGTTGGTTGTGATGGACAATACTCTTCTAAAATTCGGTCTTATTTACTGCACGCTCAAGGATCTGTCTTATGAGGTCACCAAAATACAAAGGGACATGCAGGCATATGGCGAAAAGCCAAGCACATGTTCATTTTACGCTCCACCGTAAGTTTATATTTACTTTAAGACTTTCTGTATTCAAGAAACTTCCTTTTTACTTCAGGAAAGATGAACTTTGCGTAGCCAAATACGAGGGCAAGTGGTGCCGGGGTCTTTCGATGGAGCTGGTGGGCGATGGATATCCCAGCATTTTGTTCCTAGATTACGGCAACATTGTGCCCATCCACGTGAGCGACATACGTCCGTATCCACCACAGTTTAGGTTCCCAGTGTTGACCACTGAACTCGATTTGATTGGTAAGCGATAGAACTATAATAATAGCATTATAATTTAAAAAATATTCACTCATTGTCCCATCATACAGGTTCACCAGAAAACCCTACCGATGAGCAGGTCAGGCGCCTAGAGCAGTATCTGGTTGTGGGTTCAACCGTCAGCTGCAGCGAAATAGTTTGGTGTCAAGAATCCAACAACTATTCAGTTCGCTTCGATGAACTGCAAAATATTTTTAATTTAAAATAACTTTGTAAGGACATACATAACATTCCAAAATAAGAACTTCCAAAAACAGTTATTAATATTGAAGTTATGAAATAATTCTTTAATTTCTATGTTTAAGTTTTGACATTTTCTTTATTCCTGAAGTGAAATATATTATTATGTTCATATTAATAAATTCTTATTACACTTATGTCTCATTTTTGGTTAAATAAATACGTTGTAGGCTTTCCAGGCTATCAGAAATACAAGCCTCCTGCAATTAAATTGGAACAATTAAATTAAAGGTTAATATTAAACCGTTAAATCAGGCATACTTGCAAAAACTCTTTGGTATATGGCGGCTCCGCACACCTGTAGCTTTCAAGGTCCTCCGTCGCATCTCCAGGATGGACACCTAAACTTCTATAAAACTCCTGCTCCTCTGGAGAACCACCAGATGTAACCAATGTATATATTTTCGTCTCAGCTGCCAGGAAATGATTATTAGTTGCCTGCCGCCTAGCATTGTGGTTATAAATAATAAGGTATTTGCAGCGGAGAGATCGGATCCCTGGCAGTTGGCTTGTCAGTGCCAAGGCAACCATGGGTGACCCAGGTTTCCCTTCTTGGTTAAACGAAGATACTTGATCCGCATCATTCAGCTGTACGTGTGATATATCCCAGTTTTCGCAGTATCCCATTACCAGGCGCAAGCAGTCCTGACTATTGGCCACAATGCAGCATTTCTCTCCCCGCTCCACAACCAGATCGTCCAGCATTAAATGCACAAACTCGAACTTGGCCGAGTCGTACAGACCCATTTCCGTCCATGGCGGCAAACGAGGCTTGATCATTTGCATCAGCTCTAAGCTATCAGGCTGGTTGACTCTGGTTTTTAGCAGCACAGGATGGTCACAGATCTCATGGACCATGTCCAAGACTACAGATTGTTCCTGACCATTACTATGTGCAGCTAAGAAGTGTAGTATTTTCTCCTGAAGCTCGGCTGGAGCAAGAAGGCACAAATATTCAACCGGAGTAAATGACGCAGGAGGTAATGGATTCACTGGCTCTGACTGACTTTCCGAACTAATACTCTGATATGACGGTGGCGAAGGGGGATTGGTTTCATGGCTCCAGCTTGGAATTTCTTTTTTGCGTTGGGCCGGACACTCCCCGACGGTTTTGAAGTCCTCTTCCACCTCTATGGGACTTCCCTGGCGCATCCTCTTCTTGAGCACATGTGATCTAAAAGGTAAATTGACCACCGGAGGTGACTCAGTGTCGCCCACATGGCCATTTTGTGTGTCTATCTTCTTGCACCAATTCGCAATCTCCAGCTTGCGGTGCGCCGCGCACTCCTCAACGTTCTGGAACTCCTCCTGGACCTCTACATCCCTGCTGCCGATCTGCAGTTGATCGTTTTCCTTGATCTGTCGCGGCTTGAAGCACGTTGCAGTGTCAACAACCAGGCCCGAATCATCCTTTAGAGTCATCTTTGATCCGGTGACCACAAGTGTTCCGTTGCCAGTCCAGGTCTTGTGTTTCTTGGTGGTTTGATTCCGCCAGAGCACATGGTAAATGCGGCTGCCTCTGAGCGGGTTTTCACCAGGCTTTAGTTCTCGGAGACCTAGGCTTTCATAGCTCTTGGAGGAACCCCATGCCATCTGGGGAGAGTTGCTAGGCCATGAGCACGGCGGTTCTTCTTGTTGCTCTGAGGGATGGGGATTTCCAGATTCTCGCTTGGCGGCCAGGCGCATTGAAGGCGCCTTGGAACGTCGCATTGAAAAGACTTTAATATAAACTAATATTAATTGATATTAATATAAATTCCCAAAAATTCACGACAAAACGCGGCGCAAATAAAATTCGAAACAGGAAAGCAGTGTGACCGAAGCTCACTGACAGAATAATAACATTCAATGAAAGCATGGCTTTCATGTGACCGCGAAATGGTCACACCAGCATGCTGGAAGCTAACCGGCGCTCCAAATCTGAAGATTTTTGCCGAAATTCTCCCGAGACTCGCGATACCCCTTTCTGTGGGCCAGCACCGGCACAATGGCGTTTCACTGGTGCGACAACAACCTGCACACCACCGTCTTCACGCCGCGCGACTTCCAGGTCGAGCTGCTGGCCGCCGCCTATGAGCGCAACACCATCATTTGCCTGGGCCACCGCAGCTCCAAGGAGTTTATCGCCCTCAAGCTGCTGCAGGAGTTCTCGCGCCGCGGTCGCCGTCGTGGCAAGGTCAGTGTCTACCTGAGCTGTCAGGTGGGCAGCGATAAGGGGCCCGCCAGCATCTACACGATGCTTACCCACCTTACGGACCTGCGGGTGTGGCAGGAGCAGCCGGACATGCAGACCCCTCTCGGTCACTGCTGGACGGACTACCATGTGTCCATCTTGCAGCCCGAATGCTTTCTCAGCTTGCTCTTCGGTGGCCAACTGCCGCTGAGCAGTGTTGATTTGATTGTGCTGGAAGACTGTCACGACAGTGCTGTATATCAGCGGATACTGCCGCTCTTCGAAGAATACATCCTGCCGGCTGCTCCGGCGGAAAGACCGCGCATCCTGGGGCTGGCTGGACCGCTCCACAGTGCGGGCTGCGAGCTGCAGCAACTAAGCGCCATGCTGGCCACTCTGGAGCGGAACGTACTCTGCCAAATCGAGACGGCCAGCGACATTGTCACGGTGCTTCGCTACTGTTCCCGTCCATACGAGTACATCGTTCAGTGCGCCCCCTTTGAGATGGACGAGCTTTCAGTTGTGCTAGCCGATGTCCTCAACACGCACAAGTCCTTCCTGATGGACCACCGCTACGACCCCTACGAGATCTACGGAATGGACCAGTTTATGGAGGAGCTAAAGGGTGTGTACCATTACCGTCTGAATGTAAATTTAAAATTCACACCGAATCTCTCTTCCATTACCAGATATACCAGACCCCAAGCTTGAGCCACTGAACGTATTAGACTCGCTGTTGTCCGTGCTGCACGAGATGGGCCCTTGGTGCACCCAGCGGGCCGCTCACCACTTTTACCAGAACAATGAGAAGATGAAGGTGAAGACTCCGCATGAACGTCACTACCTGCTCTACTGCCTGGTCAGCACAGCGCTCATTCAGCTGCACGCCCTCTGCGACTACACTTTCCAAAGGCAGCAGGGTGCGAGTGGCGACTCACGTCCCACCATTGAGCGCTACTCCAGTCCCAAGGTGCGACGCTTGCTGCAGACGCTGCGCTGCTTCAAGCCCGAAGAGGTTGTTACCCAGACGGACGGTTTACGGAGAATGCGACACCAGGTGGACCAGGCTGACTTCAACCGGCTGTCGCACGTACTGGAGAGCAAGTGCCGCGTGGTGGACCAGTTAGAGCAGCAGCCAACGGAAACCAGAGCCCTGGTGGCCAATCTGGAACAGATTCTCTGCTCAACGCACGACAAGCAGCTGCCCAAGGCCTCACACGCTCGTGCCACGGCCCCTGCCCAGGCGAGAGCAAAGTCCGGTAACGCATCCTCCGGATCCAGCTCCCATCCGCGGACGCGGCGACGTGTGTACACCAGGCGCCATCACCGTGATCAAAGTGACGGCAACGACACGCTCTGTGCGCTGATCTACTGCAACCAGAACCATACAGCGCGCGTGCTCTTCGAGCTGCTGGCGGAGATGGGCAGGCGCGACCCTGATCTCAAGTTCCTGCGGTGCCAATACACCACAGACCGGGTGGCTGACCCCACCACGGAACCCAAGGAGGCCGAGCTGGAGCACCGGCGGCAGGAGGAGGTCCTCAAGCGATTTCGCATGCATGACTGCAACGTTCTGATCGGTACCTCGGTGCTGGAAGAGGGCATCGATGTGCCCAAGTGCAATCTGGTGGTTCGTTGGGATCCACCCACCACCTACCGCAGCTACGTTCAGTGCAAGGGACGCGCCCGTGCCGCTCCCGCCTATCACGTCATTCTGGTGGCGCCCAGGTACGAGAGCCCCGCCGTTGGCACTGTGCAACTAAGTGATCGGAGTCATCGCTTCGTCTGCGGCGCCACAGGGACAGGAGATGGAATGGAGGGCGACAGCGACTCGGATGACTCTGCAATGCCGAATTCGTTGGGCTCTGATCCCTTTACTTTTGGGACAGCCCGCGGTACAGTGAAGATCCTAAATCCCGAAGTATTCAGCAAACAGCCTCCCACGGCCTGCGACATCAAACTGCAGGAGATCCAGGATGAATCTCCGACTACTGCACTGCTGGACACCAGTAATTCCAGCGATGAGGCTGTCTGCCTTAGCAACAGAACGCCGAGTGACAGCAGCGTGGAACGGAAGCCCAGGCAGCGCTTTCAGTGCGCGCTGTCTAACCCAGACGAGCAGGAGCTTACCGCCGAGGACTCACCAAAGGAGGAGACCCAGAAATCACCCGTCGATCTTCTGGCGAAAACCACAAATGACTTAGTCCACCAAATGGCGCAGTATCGCGAGATCGAGCAGATGCTACTCTCGAAGTGTGCCAATACGGAGCCACCGGAAGAGGAGCAAACCGAGGCGGACCGCTTTAGCGCTTGCCTGGCCGCCTATAGACCCCAGCCACATCTTTTAACCGGAGCCAACGTTGATCTCGGAACGGCCATAGCCTTGGTCAACAAGTACTGCGCCCGCCTGCCCAGCGACACCTTCACGAAGCTTACGCCTCTCTGGAGATGCGCCCAGAGTAATAGAGCGGGAGTGGAGTTATTCCAGTACACCCTCCGCCTCCCCATCAATTCACCACTGAAGCACGACATTGTGGGTCTGCCGATGCCGACACAAACCTTGGCTCGGAGACTGGCCGCCCTGCAGGCCTGTGCGGAGTTGCATAGGATCGGAGAGCTCGACGATCAATTGCAGCCCATTGGCAAGGAGGGATTTAGGGCTTTGGAGGCGGACTGGGAATGCTTCGATCTGGAGCCGGAGGACGAGCAGATCGTACAGCTGAGCGATGAGCCGCGTCCGGGAACGACTAAGCGGCGGCAGTACTATTACAAACGGATTGCCTCCGAGTTCTGCGATTGTCGCCCGGAGGCCGGTGCTCCCTGCTACCTGTACTTCATCCAGCTGACCCTGCAGTGCCCCATACCCGAGGAGCAGAACACCCGCGGCCGCAAGATCTATCCGCCCGAGGATGCCCAGCAGGGCTTCGGCATCCTTACCACCAAGCGCATTCCTAAGCTGAGCGCCTTTTCGATATTCACCCGCTCCGGTGAGGTAAAGGTTTCCCTCGAACTGGCCAAGGAACGTGTGGTGTTGACCGGCGATCAGATCGCCTGCATCAACGGCTTCCTCAACTATACATTCACCAATGTCCTGAGGCTGCAAAAGTTCCTCATGCTCTTCGATCCCGACTCCACGGAGAATTGTGTGTTCATTGTGCCCACGGTGAAGAGTCCGGCAGGCGGCAAGCGAATCGACTGGCAGTTCCTCGAACTCATCCGGGCTAATGGAAATACCATGCCGCGGGCGGTGCCCGATGAAGAGCGCCAGGCACAGCCTTTCGATGCCAAGCGCTATCAGGATGCAGTGGTCATGCCGTGGTATCGCAACCAGGATCAGCCGCAGTACTTCTACGTGGCCGAGATCTGTCCCCATCTATCGCCGCTCAGCTGCTTCCCGGGCGATAATTATCGCACCTTCAAGCACTACTACCTGGTGAAGTACGGGCTAACCATACAGAATGCTTCGCAGCCGCTTCTGGATGTCGATCACACCAGTGCTCGCCTAAACTTCCTCACGCCACGCTATGTGAACCGTAAGGGCGTAGCCTTACCCACCAGCTCGGAGGAGACGAAAAGGGCGAAACGCGAGAATCTAGAGCAGAAGCAAATTCTCGTGCCCGAACTGTGTACAGTGCATCCCTTTCCGGCCTCCCTGTGGCGCACTGCGGTGTGCCTGCCCTGCATCCTTTATCGCATCAATGGCCTCCTCCTGGCCGACGATATTCGCAAGCAGGTCTCTGCGGATCTGGGACTGGGAAAGCAGCAGATCGAGGACGAGAATTTCGAGTGGCCCATGCTGGACTTTGGCTGGAGTCTCTCGGAGGTGCTGAAAAAATCGCGCGAGTCTAAGCAAAGGGAATCGGAAAAGGATGTATTGGTCAATGGCAAGGAAGATATCGTTGAGGAAGTGCCAGTCAAGGAGGAATCTAAAGTGGATGTCGATCCTAAGGCGGAAAAGAGTGCCAACGAACTCATCATCGAGGGCGAGCAAAAGCTGCAGGAGGCTGATGACTTCATTGAGATTGGCACCTGGTCCAACGATATGGCTGACGACATAGCCACTTACAGTCAGGAAGACGATGATGACGAAGACGAGGCCTTCCACCTTCCCGTTCTGCCGGCAAATGTCAAGTTTTGCACAGGCGACCAGCAGACTCGGTACGGTTCGCCCACATTTTGGGACGTCAGCAATGCCGATGGGGCCTTCAAGTCGGCCAAGCACAGTCAGCCGCAAAGGGGTGGCAAGAACAAGGGAAAGGGATCGGCAAGGCCAAACGCCTACAGCTACTACGACTCGGACAACTCGCTGGGATCCAGCTACGATGACGACGACAACGGCGGACCCCTCAACTACATGCATCATAACTACAGCTCGGATGATGACGATGCAGCAGAGGATGCTGGTCGCATTGCCTTCACCTCCAAAAATGAGGCCGAAACCATTGAGACCGCTCAGGATGTGGAGAAGCGCCAGAAGCAGCTGTCCATAATCCAAGCGACCAATGCCAACGAGCGTCAGTATCAGCAGACCAAGAACCTCCTGATCGGCTTCAACTTCAAACAGTGGCAAAAGGAAGGCTGCTCCAGCGGGAAGTATGAGCAATCGATAGCCAAGCTGCAGGAAGAGATTGAGAGCTGCGGTATGCTGGTACCGCACAATCAGGAGTTGCACTTAAAACGTACCGATTCCTCGGAAACTAGGGTCGGCAAGGATACGACAATGAACCTGCTAAAGCAACTGCTGCCTTATGTGGCGGAGCAACAACTGGCGGAAAGGTTGGGCGATAAAAAGGAGCTTCACCTATCGGATTTGGTTGAATTGAACACAGAATGGGTCTCCCAGAACGAACAGGAGACCTACAGTGTCATGGGATGCGGTGATAGCTTCGACAATTACAATGACCACCACCGTCTTAACTTGGATGACAAACAGCTGCAACTGCAGTTTGAACGAAAATTGAACAAACCACCGACGCCGAAGAAGACAACCTCATCGACTCTTCCCTTAACTGGCTTTAGCTTCGACCGCCAGCCGGATCTAGTGGGCCATCCCGGTCCAAGCCCCAGCATTATTCTACAGGCTCTCACCATGTCCAATGCCAACGACGGCATTAACTTGGAGCGCCTGGAAACCATAGGTGACTCCTTCCTCAAGTACGCCATCACCACCTACCTGTACATCACCTACGAGAACGTGCACGAGGGCAAGCTGAGTCATCTGCGCTCCAAGCAGGTGGCTAACCTTAATCTTTATCGTCTGGGCAGGCGCAAGCGGCTGGGCGAGTATATGATTGCCACAAAATTCGAACCGCACGACAACTGGCTGCCGCCTTGCTACTACGTTCCGAAGGAGCTGGAGAAGGCCCTCATCGAGGCCAAGATTCCCACTCATCACTGGAAACTGGCCGACCTGCTGGATATCAAGAACCTGAGCAGTGTACAGATCTGCGAGATGGTCCGGGAAAAGGCCGAGGCCCTGGGTCTGGAACAAAATGGTCCGCAGAACGGTCATCTCGACGACTCCAACGACAGCTGCAATGATTTTAGCTGTTTCATTCCCTACAACCTGGTTTCGCAGCACAGCATTCCGGACAAGTCAATAGCTGACTGCGTCGAAGCCCTAATTGGAGCCTATCTCATCGAGTGCGGACCCCGCGGAGCTCTTCTCTTCATGGCTTGGCTGGGTGTAAGGGTGCTGCCCTTCACCCGGCAACTGGAGGCGGGAAACAAGAAGGATCGTTTACCGGGAAGCAGTCGACCAAATGCCGAAAAAATGGTCACCGTGTATGGCGCCTGGCCCACGCCTCGCAGTCCGCTGCTGCACTTTGCACCCAACGCAACGGAGGAGCTGGACCAGCTTTTGAGTGGCTTTGATGAGTTTGAGGAGAGTCTGGGATACCGTTTCCGGGATCGTTCTTATCTGCTTCAAGCCATGACGCATGCCAGTTACACGCCCAATCGTCTAACGGACTGCTACCAGCGGTTAGAGTTCCTCGGCGATGCAGTGCTGGATTATCTCATCACCCGGCACCTGTACGAGGATCCCCGGCAGCACTCTCCCGGCGCTCTAACCGATCTGCGTTCGGCGCTAGTGAACAACACAATCTTTGCCTCTCTCGCCGTTCGGCATGGCTTCCACAAGTTCTTCCGTCATCTCTCGCCCGGCCTCAACGACGTCATTGATCGATTTGTGCGCATCCAGCAGGAGAATGGTCACAGCATCAGTGAAGAGGTAAGAAATGCGTTAAAAGGTTTAAACTTTATCTAATTGGTTTCCTTTCAATTAGTATTACTTACTGTCTGAGGAGGAGTGTGACGATGCCGAGGACGTTGAGGTGCCCAAGGCCTTAGGAGATGTGTTTGAGTCGATTGCAGGTGCGATTTTCCTGGACTCAAACATGTCCCTGGACGTCGTGTGGCACGTTTACAGCAATATGATGAGCCCGGAAATTGAACAGTTTAGCAACTCAGTGCCAAAGTCGCCCATACGGGAGCTGCTCGAACTGGAGCCGGAGACGGCCAAGTTTGGCAAGCCGGAGAAATTGGCCGATGGACGACGGGTACGCGTCACAGTCGATGTCTTCTGCAAGGGCACCTTCCGTGGCATCGGGCGCAACTATCGCATTGCCAAATGCACGGCGGCCAAATGCGCACTTCGCCAGCTTAAGAAACAGGGCCTGATAGCCAAAAAAGACTAGGAGGTGCCTGTATCTTCGATGTGTTTCATTAGGCCTAAGTCTACAGTATAGTTCGTATTCCACACAGATTATTGTAAGCTTAAAGTAAGAACACATTTGTATAAAAACGTATCAGATTGTACTTTCTTAAACTTATGGATTAAGTTCAGAACATTAAAGTTATTTCGAACCCTACTATTATATATAACCACCAAGCAAGCGATTTGTTTAAGCAATTTAGAGATTGGAGATTGAATATCACTAATTATTTGGATCCTCCTGGATCTTGCTCCATTGCCAGTCTTTATTATTGGCCTCTCTGGCAGAAATGAGCCCATATTTTATAAATAAACCTATAACTTAAAGCTCAGAACTTATCTTATTCTTCTCTCTGGAGAGCTCGTCGCCGATTAATACATTAAAAAGCTTTTTGTTTGTTTGAAACCCAACGTTATCCAATAACGCACTTCCAGTCGTGGTTAGCGTTTGATACGAAATGGATGTGGCTCCGATTCCTTATGAAGAAATCTCACTGGGAGACGTTAGTTCTTGCTGAAAACAAAGCATTTCACTGATTTTCATTTCATTTCAAATTTCACATTTTAGCGTGTTGGCATGGGATACTATGGAAGAGTGTACAAGAGTAAATGGCGGGGACGGACAATTGCAGTGAAGCGGATAAGCATTGGAAGAGCGGACAAACATATTGAGAGAGAGATTAACCAGCTATCCAAGCTGCGACATGAGAACATTGTAACACTTTATGGATTCTCCATGTACGAAGATATGTTCCACCTGCTGGAGGAGTACGCAGATGGTGGATCTTTGTCCACCGTGATCCATTCAAAGATTCTGAGATACTACCTGGCGAACGCACTCAACTGGGCCCACCAAATTGCTCAGGTGAAACATTTGATAACGTGTTAGATAAGAGGAACAATGAATAAAAAGGTATGCTTCCCAGGGACTAGCTTATCTCCATGCCATGAAACCAAAAGCTATTATTCATCGCGATATAAAGCCAAGCAATGCAATTTTGAGCCAACAGGGCCTCAGCCTGAAGATCTGTGACTTTGGGACTGTTGTGGACCTGACCACCTCAATGACCGCTGAGGTTGGCACCTGTCAGTATAAAGCTCCTGAGGTGAGTAGTCTCTATCCAGATATAGTTATAAATAAGTCGGCATTATCGTGCAGGTCTTTCAAGGGCGACACTACGATGAAAAGTGTGATGTGCATAGTTGGGCCATTACTTTTTGGGAAATATTAGCCAGAAAGCAACCATTTGAGAAATGTAAGACCCCATATGCGGTGAATCTTGCAGTGACCACAGGTAAGCGCAATTATTATATTAATTTAGCCCATACTTATCCCTGAATTTAAGGTGATCGCCCATTGTTTGGTGATAATATAGTAGTAAAACCCTGCCCCGAGGATATCATTAATTTAATATCCGCCTGTTGGAACCCGGAACCGAACAAGAGATATTCTATGAAATTCGTTGGAGGTTTCATGAAAGAAGCTCTCGCAGATGCAGGTCCTTTGGCCCGTTTGGGGTATTACATCAAAGAAAATAAAAATTACATCAAAGAAAATGAAGTACAAGTATGTCTACAATTACTTCCGGACAAATAAAAAAACCTTACGGGAGAAATATAAAAACTTCAAATTTTTAAAAGATGGTCCTAGGTTCTAACATACCTGAATCGATAGGACCTTTCGGTTTAGTAAATGATTCAGCTGGCAATAACAAACAGATTTTTATATGTGAACGTTAACACTAATTTTATTTTCATGAAAACTCTCTCTGAAATATTTACATTGCAACGGTTTAAGTACGGGATGTGAAAAGGATGGGATGGGATGGGCGTTACATGGATGCTTCAGGATCCTGGATTCTGGAGCCCAATGGTCAATTCAATGCCATAAATGGTAGTATAATTTGCGGAAATACATTGTAGAATATTTTCATTAGCTGCGGGTATAGGTATGCATATTGGGAATTTATAAAATACGATTTATGCATATGTTTACAGTATATTGATCACTAGCAATACGTTTCGATAACTTGACTTATACTCTTTTAGTTTTTGCTCTATCGAATTTAAATTTAGAAAATTAAATGTTAAAATGTTTTAATAAATATATTCATACGTAAGTTTGTATATATAGTAGTTTTGTTTGTTTCATCTTAAACAAAATGATCCTCGGTTGTTACACAATGGAAAACTGTAACGTTTCGTAGTTTCGTTTTTGGAGTATAATTGTTTCGTTAGTTTTTATTATATGTATATGTTGGTTGTTCATTTGCTCTTTAATAAACGTTACATACTTTAAACTTAGATACAACTATTTATAAACATGCGTGTATGTAAGCATAGTATAATTAATTCAATTGGTTTGGTATAATTGTTCTCTCTTTATACTCGCTATAATTGTTTTAGTTTCGTCATATTCTTTTTTCACCGCACGTTCCTGCCTACGATTTGTTCAATGTGTTCATATATATATCAATATATGCATATATAGAGATGTTCAAGCACATACATATATATTCCCTTTGTATTGTTTGTAATTTAGGTCGCTTTTAATTTTGGTTGCATTTGCTTCACATCATTAATTGGCTTGTAAATGAAGTGTTCTTGTAAATAACAGAGGCAAACGAAACACAAAATGCAAATAAGGCGACAAGATGATCTGATTGTGAGATATAATGGACGAAACACGATTATTTACTAAACTTTAAAAGTGACTTTCGATTACAGAAACGGATGGATTAATTATAGTCGTTGCGAATCGCCAATACTCACACCTTATGCTGGTTTTGTAGGCTCCGAAAATTTTGAAAGTAAATCTAAAATAATGTCACAGGTTCCAAAATAAAATAAGGTATTCAAAATGTTAACAAAAGGTGTCAAAAAACGATTTATTGTTGTCATTTGCATATGATATGTTTTCGAGTGTGGTAAAAAACCGAATATCAATAAATTATTAAATCATAAGTGCTCACAAAATATAAGGTTAGCAAAAAAAATCAACCAAAAACATACACTTACTAATTGACTTAAAAAATATGTGATCGGCTCGGGGACATTCGAGTACTAGTACATTAAACTATTTTACAAAAGTTAAAGGGGTTAAAAAGCAGCACATATTCGAGTCATGTCGCACATACACTGGGACAAACACATACCAAATGTACAATATTCGAAACACCGAGCACAAACTAAATAGTTGGAAAGCGTAATCGGCATGAAACGATGACAGTGATGACACCATGGCTTAACTAACCATAGCTAAGGATTGACCAGTGATACCTGGTCCTCTAATTTGGATCCGGCCTAGTGGGATTCTTCGTTATGTTGGATATTACATGATGAGTACAATGTCTATGAATATATAGCTCAGAGTGAGAGTACGTTACATTACTGTAAGATCTAATTTCAACTTCGCGCAAGGAGAAAGCCCCAACAGTTGGCTAAAATGTGGAACTCATTGGGCTATATGCGGGCGTGGTTAATGCGATTAGCTTTCACAATTTTCAATTTCCAGACGTACGTGTGTCTGCCTGCTTACATGATAGATGTGGGTCGGGTTTGTGGGTTGTCTACGATTACCTTTCGAAACGATACATAATAAACTCATTGGGGTTAACCTCATCTAAACAAATGCCGAGTGCTATGAGTTGGTGGGCGGAGTGGTTGGGCTGTCTGATGGATAAGGATTTTTGGTCTGAAATGCTCGTGATTTACACAATCATAATTCTAACATAATCTCATTGTTTAGCTGCAAATTGCAAATTGGAAATTCTGTTCCGGAGTCTGATTTGAATCGAAATCTATGTGTCTGTCTGTGTGTGTTGGTTGGCTGCTATATACTTATGTCTACAGAACGACGTCAGGCAGGTCGTGCGGCCTTGCCTAGGCGCGCATTTGGTTTTCATGTACGATTTTCCTCTCCTTATAGTAGATCTCCTCCGATTCCTTGTCGCAGAGCAGCAGGACCACGGCTCCGAATAGAAAGATGGCCGCTCCCCAGCCGACTCCATACGCCCAGCCGAACTCCCAGACTCGCCGATTGGCTAATAAAGAATATACAGTAGAGTGAGTCAAATAGCTAAATATAACTTTAAAAGAGTTCCATACCCATAGTTAGCTCGCCGGCAAAGCATACGGGATACACGATTAAAGCGGAGAGCACGGCTAGCACTGAAATAAGCATAGATTTTTAGTAAGCCTTCGGCGTTGTCATTGATATCAGCGGTAACTTACAGGATACAAGCATCACCAATACGGCTATGCGATAGAACTTATACTTTAGATTATGGTTCTGCGTCCTAAGGCCAAGACCAGTCAGTACAGTGGCTATGACGTCCGTTATTAGGGTGATAATGCAGAGTGCTGCTGTGGCCTTGATGTATCCTACGATTAAATACACTCATTATTATCTTGATTCCAGATAGCTCTGTGTATTTATTACGTACCTATATCGCGGGTCCAGTAGCATCCTGGCGGATCCTGAACGTTGAACGGCAACGGCGTCACCGAATCATCGTCGATACAGTGCACAAAGAGGCCTTGCCGCCAGTCGGAGGCCATTAGCCAATCTGTAGATGCCAGGGCCATGATCATGAGCACCACCACAATGACGCCGCAGATAAATGCAATCACCTGTAGAATAAAAGTAATAAATGGTAGTTGGAGAAGTCGGTTAAGCATGAATTCCGCGCAAACCTTCAGTGGCCGCGTGATTGTGATGGTCTCAATCGTCGTTGTAGGCGCCATTTTCTCCGCTGGTGGACGTCGAACACTGTACAAGATAATTATTTTTAATGGCGGGGAACTTAAAGACGGTTTTATTGTCAGCAGAAGCCGCGACCAACTCACCTTATCGACTACGCAGGCAAAGTGCTGCCAGCAGCTACTAATTGGAATGCGTTTCAATGCGTTTCTTGGTTAGTTTTGCTTAATGGGATGCTGGAAGGGCTTTTGGTTTCGATTTCGATTTCGTTTTGGGTTGCGGGGGAGTAGAGTAAATGTTACTCTGGTTGGCTTTAACAATCTAATATAAATGCTTCAATTGGCTTTTTATTGCTTTTGGTTTGCGCGCTGAGAGGATTTCCAATGCGTTTCGAATTTCAATTTGCTGGCGGAAGCAGCGCGTTCAACATCTGGATTGCAATAGGGGGGTATCGTTTGTTAGGGAAAGATACAGAGAAATAGAGAGAGATTGGTGACATTCGATTAGACAAACGGCTGGCGCACAACACGAGTGTGTTCATATCAAAGCAGTTAGAGGTAAGCAGCAGTAACATGCAAAAACAACTCTCGAGCAACAACATCGACGAGGAAGGATAATGGGAACTACTAGGGCTTTTACGACATTATTCAAATCAAAGTGCGGTCAAACTGGCAATTAAAATCGCATAAAACGGTGGCTAGCAACTACTATTCTTTAAAATCTTTAACTGCTATTGCCATTGGTTTTTATAGGATCACCAATAAATTTTTCTTATATAAAACGAATTTTTAAATATTTCATGGTCGGTTTAATTTATAACATCAATTTTAAATTATAGATACAAGTATTATTCAAAAACCTAACTTTTATTGTGGAAACATTGGGAACTCGAGTGTTCCAGGCTGAACTTGAACCCAGGGCAAAGATTGCGTGGAACACAGATATGTTGTTTCAATATTATTGTCAAGTAACTGACATGATTCTTAACAGATATCATTTATAGTTTAGTTTTTTTATATTTATAATTCAAAGTTGGAGCTTTGGTATACCTAAAATGCATATAATCAATACATATTTCCCACAGTATTTCTATTGTTTTGACCACGCTTGTCTGCACCTATGTATGTATGTATGTCATGGATTAACTGGCGGAATTTTCCGCACAATGCGTTGTTACCACAGTTGAATGGGTTTTTGGGATTGTGTTTTAAATTAAACAACCGCCTCAAATGAGGCAGACAAAAGGTGCGGTGGATCCAACTCGATGCACACATTATGACATGCAAATTATCCATTTGCATTCCATTGTGCGCACTGAGATCCCAGCCAACTTGTAAGATCTCTGAGATACAGATACAGATACGGATGCCTAAATAATTTGTATCTGTGCGAAATACAGTCGCAACGTCTAACGGATCTCTCAGATATTTTCTGCGGGCCAGACAGAGATGATTTGATTTTGACTTATTTATAGCGGCTAAAAACTAAGAAGAGCGACAACAACAAACAACAAATTCATTTCGCGGATGAACGACGTGAGTCCCGCGCTTCTATATGCATGTGAGTGTGTGTGGTTGTGTGGGTGAGTGGCATGGCAACAGGATCAGAGAGCGGTTAATTGCTACATATATAGAACGTAACGGGCAGGCAAAATTGGGGCAAACGGCCATCATATGGAAAATAACAACAACAACAACAACAACAATAATAACATGGTCAGCAAGGGGAGGGAGCATTGGTGTATATATGTTTATGGATGTATGTGTGTGTTTGTATATGCAAGTAAAACGGAAGCAAAACAAAATGCGGACAAACAGCAGACGGATGCGAATTGAGATACCTTTCCTTGTAATAGTCCAGAGTTACCGATTCGGAATCAAATTCTGAGTAATCTGGCAGCGACTCGGCATCAAAGGAGCTCATTCCGCTGAGCGTGTAATTGGGCAAGACGTTCATTTTGTTGTTGTAGGCAGCAAGGTTACCCTGGCGCTGTTGTTGCTGCTGCTGGTGCTGTTGCTGCATGGTTGTTACTTGCTTTTGTTTAAATAATATTGAACACACAGGCACTCGCACACACTTAAGCTAAAACACACACGCCCACGAACTGACGGAGAAAACTACGCTATATTTTTTTTTCTCTATTCCCTTTTCGCTGCCTTTTCACACTCTCGCCGTCTGCTTTGATTTGCTTTGCACAACTCGGCGATTTCGTTACCCGTGCACTTACAGTCTGCTAGGAGAGCGTGCCACTTTTCCTCATTCACATATTATTTTAGACACTGATCGGTGCTCGTCTATATAATTAAAAAACAAAAACGACAAAAATAATAATGTTTTGCTTCCCTCATCACAATTTAGAGTGGCCAGAGTGGGCTTATTATTAATACTACATTTGATATACTAGTACATACAGAATGAACGGGCACATTGGCGATTCGCGAAAGAAAATACCGAAAAACTGTGCGCACTGCTCGCAGGCCGAGCGATAAATAAATATATCGATATCTCGATATATTATCAACATCCCTAGGAATCGGCGTCGCGTGGCTGCATTAGATTAGACAAAACAATATAAATATCAGCAGTGGTTTCGGTTTATAAGAGAAAAAGGTTCGTGACGGACCCGAGGAATCCATGGCCACCGATACGGTGTCTAACGGAGACAACTACGCGCAGCATCTAGCCGCCAACGGCAACGGCGACGACGAGGTAATATGCCCCACATGCGACGTGAAGATCAAGCGCAGTCAGGTGGCCGATCACTGTCAGATGGAGGTGGACCGCCTGCACAATCCGCCAAGCGTTAGCAATCCAGAGGTGACTCCGGGACCAGCAGCTGCGTCTACAGCCCAGTCGGGATCGGGGGGCAGGCAGCCGTGGAGCGTGTTTCAGCGCGTGCAGCGCAACCGGCAGGCCCGACAGCGCCAGCGCACAAGGAAGCGTCCCTCGTCGCCGGCGGCGCCTCCTTCTAGCGGAGCTGCAGCACCAGTGACAACATCAGTTCCAGCTGCAACTCCAGCAGCTCCTCCCCGGGCTGCTACACCAGAAACCACTCAACTAGCCAACTGTCCCGTATGCAATCGCAACTTCCCACATACCAATATACAGGAGCACGTGAACCAGTGTCTGCGCAACAGCCGTAGAAACGGAAAAGCCAATGGGGAGCACTCTAGCGATGATTCTGAGGACAGCGACGAATACGAGGAGTACGAATGGGCGGGCCAGAAGCGCATACGCGTATCCACTCTCGTGCAGGGTGGTTACTCAGCCTTGGGCCTTGGCCAGACGATCAAGTACAATGGCAGCCAACAAGCGCAAGACGACGAGGACGAGGATCTCAATGTGGACGAGGACGATACGCACATTTACGGGCCAACGCAGTACGGCGAGGGCGACGTAATTCCAGTAACCAACGAGGACACCGACGGCAACATTTCTGAGGTGGATGTCACCAGCTACATGCGCCGGCTCATCTCCTCCAGCGAAGGGCCCAAGCCCAATCATTCCAGCGAAGCCACCGAAGCAGAAACTGTCACTGCCACCACCGCCAAGCAGCAGCCGACCTGCGAGGAGCCGTCCACATCACGCTCAACACGATCCGCCTCCCAGAACCAGCAGCATGTCATCGAGTCCCTTAAGGCCAAGCTGCGACTCTACGAGAATCAGGCGCAGGGCAAATACAAGTGCCTGATCTGCCTCGAAGACTACAAGAATCCCGCCATCTCCGTTTCTTGCTGGCACGTACATTGCGAACAGTGCTGGCTGAAGACGCTCGGAGCGCGCAAGCTGTGCCCACAATGCAATTCGATCACCACGCCAAAGGACCTGCGTCGCATCTACCTGTAGTATGGTGTGGAGCAGGAGGCATGGACTCCAGTCATCTGAATTGTTATTCCCGCTTGCGCCAGACGCCCGGCTTTGCGCCCTTCCGCGGCTGTAGTTTATAGTCCTACACATATTATTTATAAAGATAACACCTATGATACGTGACATTACAATAAGCATTAACATGTAACTATTACAATAAACCCCGGACAAGCATCAGTATCTGTTATATATACGTTAAAGTATATGGAAGAGCTATCTTAGAAACTATTTCAATAAACCTACGGCAACACATTAATCTTAAGAAATGGAAGGCTATTAAAAGTATGTTCATTTTTATTTAAATTCCAAATTCGAAATCTTATTCCCAAATTACAAATGCAAACTGTAAACGAATGTATGTTTATATTTGTGAGTACGTTAAGAAGAAAAACAACTTTAATCAAACAACGAGATTAAATACAAAATGTTTTTTCCTTATGACTTATTGTAAAACAATAATTAAAATATTTTTTTTCTATGTATGGCTCGATAGACGTCATTCGATAACATTTTCGAAAGCCTTTGAAATAGAGCGGAGCACGTGTCACGTTATTTCTCGTCAGATTAACACGCTGGAATGCAAAGTTGGTTATAAATATATAGTGAATTATATATAGTAAAGATTTAGAGTCACACCGGATCTACATAGGTAAAATAATTTAAGATGAGTAATTAACAATATTAAACCCGTACACAAAATTTACATTTACTACAATTTAAATTTAGTGTTCGTGTTGACTGGAAAACATCTACACGCGCCCATCTCTAATTCACATTTCTTGTTTCCCCGTTTTACCACCATGTCCGGCTCCGGTAAGAATTTCTTTAAAATAACACACGAATTGGCTAACCCGGCATTCCTTGCAGGTGCGAATCCCTTTGTCCAGTTCAAGGCATCCTTCACCCAGGACGGAAAGGTCTACAACTACTTTGATCTGCCCTCTATTGACAGCAAATATGGTGAGCCGCCGGTGTGACAGAAGAGGAGCCCTTGCTTAATGTTATTGTTGCAGATTCACTGCCTTTTTCCATTCGCGTGCTGCTGGAGTCTGCGGTGCGCAACTGCGACAACTTCCACGTGCTGGAGAAGGACGTGCAGAGCATCCTGGCATGGACACCGTCGTTGAAGCAGGGAGCCAGCGATGTGGAGGTCTCATTTAAGCCAGCACGCGTTATTCTGCAGGTGACGAACACAGAGTTATTCCATTTGCTCCATTTTATTCATTTTATTTTGTTTAGGACTTCACTGGCGTGCCCGCCGTCGTGGATTTCGCTGCCATGCGAGATGCAGTCCGCGAGCTGGGCGGGAATCCAGAAAAAATAAATCCCATCTGCCCCGCTGACCTGGTCATTGATCACTCCGTCCAGGTGGATTTTGCCCGTGCCTCTGATGCCTTGGCCAAAAACCAGTCCCTGGAATTTGAGCGCAACAAGGAGCGCTTCACATTCCTGAAGTGGGGCGCCCGTGCCTTTGACAACATGCTGATCGTGCCACCTGGCTCTGGCATTGTGCATCAAGTTAATCTGGAGTACCTGGCGCGCGTCGTCTTCGAGAGCGACGAATCAGATGGCTCCAAGATTCTGTACCCTGATAGCGTCGTCGGAACGGACTCTCACACCACCATGATCAACGGATTGGGCGTTCTGGGCTGGGGCGTTGGCGGTATCGAAGCGGAGGCCGTAATGCTGGGTCAGTCCATCGCCATGCTGCTGCCCGAAGTGATTGGCTATAGGCTGGAGGGCAAGCTAGGCCCCTTGGCCACGTCCACCGATTTGGTTTTGACCATCACCAAGCATCTGCGTCAACTAGGAGTGGTTGGAAAGTTTGTGGAGTTCTACGGTCCCGGAGTGGCGGAGTTAAGCATCGCAGACCGAGCCACCATCAGCAATATGTGTCCGGAGTACGGAGCTACAGTGGGCTACTTCCCCATCGACGAGAACACGCTCAGCTACATGCGGCAGACGAGTGAGTTTTGCCAGATTTTCAATCATACGACTCTACGACTGGCATTGATTTATAGATCGCTCCGAAAAAAAGATTGACGTCATTCGGCAGTACCTGAAGGCTACGCGCCAGTTGCGCAATTATGCACTTGAGGATCAGGATCCTCGGTATACAGAGGTATGTTTATCGTTTTTCTAACAAAATCAAACCTTATTTATTTCTCCTTACTGTTTCCATTACAGACTGTCACCCTGGATCTGGCGACGGTGGTCACCTCGGTTTCGGGTCCCAAGCGACCTCACGATCGGGTGTCCGTTTCCAGCATGTTCCAGGACTTCAAGTCCTGCCTGACAAGTCCAGTGGGATTTAAGGGATTTGCCGTGACGCCAGAGGCCTTGGCTGCTAGCGGCGAGTTTCAGTGGGACGATGGCAAGAGCTACAGGATAGGTCATGGCTCGGTTGTGATTGCAGCCATCACCTCCTGTACGAACACCTCGAATCCCTCGGTGATGCTGGGAGCTGGTCTTCTTGCTAAGAATGCTGTACAAAAGGGTTTAAGTATCCTGCCGTACATCAAGACCTCTCTTTCGCCCGGATCTGGTGTGGTCACCTACTATTTGAGAGAGTCAGGAGTGATTCCATACCTAGAGCAGCTGGGCTTTGACATCGTGGGTTACGGTTGCATGACCTGTATTGGCAACTCGGGTCCGCTAGATGAAAATGTGGTGAACACCATCGAGAAGAACGGCCTAGTGTGCTGTGGAGTGTTGTCTGGCAACCGAAACTTCGAGGGACGCATCCATCCAAATACCAGAGCTAACTACCTGGCCAGTCCATTGCTGGTGATTGCATACGCTATTGCCGGGCGCGTGGACATTGATTTCGAAACAGAGCCACTGGGCGTGGATGGCAATGGCAAGGAAGTGTTTTTGCGCGACATCTGGCCCACGCGTAGTCAAATTCAAGAGGTGGAGCACAAGCACGTCATTCCGGCCATGTTCCAGGAGGTGTACAGTGAGTATTCGTTTTGTTTTTCTGTCTAGCAAAAGAGTAATATTGATTTCCCCTTCTCAGGTAAGATTCAGACAGGCTCTCTGGACTGGCAGACCCTTGAGGTGTCGGATAGCAAGCTTTATCCCTGGAGCGGAGTGTCCACTTATATCAAGCGTCCGCCTTTCTTCGAGGGCATGACCCGGGAGCTGCCCAAACTAAACAGCATCGACAAGGCTCGCTGCCTGCTTCTGCTGGGTGACTCAGTGACCACCGATCACATCTCACCGGCTGGCTCCATAGCCCGCAAATCCCCTGCAGCCCGATATCTGGCGGAGCGAGGTCTGACGCCGCGTGACTTTAACTCGTACGGCTCCAGGCGGGGCAACGATGCGGTAATGGCACGCGGCACCTTCGCCAATATCCGGTTGGTCAACAAGCTGGCCTCCAGAACAGGACCAAACACGCTTCATGTACCTAGTGGCGAGGAGATGGACATCTTTGATGCGGCGGAAAGATATAGGGAGGAGGGAACACCACTAGTGCTGGTGGTGGGCAAGGACTACGGCAGCGGCAGCTCCCGGGACTGGGCTGCCAAGGGACCATTCCTGTTGGGCATTAAGGCAGTAATCGCAGAGTCTTATGAGCGCATTCACCGATCCAACCTGGTGGGCATGGGCATCATTCCACTGCAGTTCCTGCCGGGACAGAGCGCCGAAACGCTGAAGCTCAGCGGTCGGGAGGTTTTCAACATTGCGCTGCCCGAGGGCGAACTGAAGCCGGGCCAGCTAATCCAGGTCGAGGCCGATGGCAACGTATTTGAGACCACGCTGCGCTTCGACACTGAGGTGGACATAACGTACTATAGGAACGGTGGCATCCTTAACTACATGATTCGCAAGATGCTGGACTAGTAACCAAATTTGTTATCTTCTATATTCCAAGTGCATTTTCTAACTGTTATTTGTTTTTGTGTGATGGAAGTACAATTTAAAAATTATCATTAATTATTTTATTTTCACTTTAAAGATTCTCTGTACGGCAAATCAGATTGTTCAAAGTGCCCGCCAAAAAAGGTATCGATAGCCAAGCTACGTAAGACAAAGCAAAACGTAAGATAATAGTTACGTGACAGCAGAGCAGATATTGATATACAAAATACTTCGAAACAAATAAATGCTATTTCTTAAAACAGAAAGATATATTTTAACATTATACATGTATACGTCAACAATATATTGCCATGTTTAAAAAAACTGTTTTTGTTTACAAAAATGCTTCAACACTTTAGGAAAAAAACATAAGACATTTCTTTTTTGATTTTAGTTTTCTGAAGTGGAAATGTTTGTGGTACTTTTAAAAGTATTCTTTAACGATTATAAACAAAAAAGAAACTAAAACGAAAAATAAGATCCAGAATTCCCATTTCAAGTATATAATAGATAAGTAACATATTTGCTCCTTATCGAATTGCAAACTTTAATGGTATTATACGTCAGCTTTCGGAACTGCCATTTTTGTTAAGCATTATTTCACTTAATTTGACATATAAAATAATGCATTTGTTTACTAAGAAATATTGTTAATAAAAGTGAATTTTATCCCATTAAGTTACAATTACTAGGTTAAATTATATAATGAACTAATATAGTGGTACTAAACTTTGTATTGATTTATGTTTATATATATATAATAGTAGATTATATTACTATTAATATTCACTCTCTTTTTCATTTCACCCGCACTTCTCTGTTAACTCTCTCATTTTTTTAAATTCACCCGCAACATTCTGTTAACTCTCTGTTTTTCATTTCACCCACAAAATTCTGTTAACTCTCATTTTCCTTTCAGCCGCTCTTCTCTGTTAACTCTCGCATTTTTTAATTTCACCCGGAAAATTCTGTTAACCTCTCTATTTTTTTTTAATTTACCGCAAACTTCGTTAAACTCTCTGTTTTTTTAATTTCACCCGCCAAATTCTGTTAACTTTTTTAAGTTTGTGTGACCAGTGTGGACAGCGGAATTTAGAGTGACCAAAAAACATATATGAATAAATATCAACAAAAATACCACAGCATCGATACTTGCGCAAACAAAATATCACGATATGATATATCGATATATTGATATTTTGATATATTTTCAACAACCCTAAAATAGTTTTTTTTGCTTTTGCTGCTTCTTTTTGTCTCCCGTCCCGTGGATTTTTCTCCAAGGGGATTTCCAATTCGCAAAATATAGAAACCCAAATAAGATTACTGATCGCGCGTTCGTAGAGATCTCGGCGTTCCGTGCGTGCAAGTGCAACAGCATAAAATAAAACAGGTAGCGCAGTACAAAAGTCTACTCCGCTCCACCTCCTCCCAAAGATCTGCGGATCGCAGGAACCAAGAATTGTGGTGCTGGTGCAGGGCCAGGTGCCCGCCCCCACGCGTTTGGAGTGCAAGAGGAGGCGTCGCGTCGCCCGGATTATGTCATTTGTTTACGGGCAACTGCCGCAGGCAGAGAAGCGCTTTTGAATGTTGCATCCGAAAGAGGCAGCGAAAACCTGTAAAAATGTAGACTGTGTGCGTGTGTGTGTGCGTTAGTGTTAGTATTAGTGTTAGTGTAGCGGACCAGTGTTGGTGAGAGTGAGTGTGAGTGGCGCGGATAATGGACGTTTAGTCGTCGTATAAAAATACGCGTAGATATAGGAGATATACACACATACTTGTATATATGCGGACAGGCACGCCGCCGTATCTGCGCCGCAGCACGTCGTTCGAGAGCCCGCGCGCCTCCCCGATGCGGCTGCTCCCCTCCAGAGTCAGCTCTAGCATCGTCTCCGCCCCCGCCCTCGATTAGAGCCAATGGCCACGTTCAATGCAAGCGCCAGCAGCAGTGCCGCCGATGTCCTGAGCTCCACCTTGTCCGCCACCTCGGCCACGGCCACGGCCACGTTCCTGGTGCCCACAACGGCCACGCAGGCAGGAGCCATTGCAGTACAGCAGCCAGCGCCCCATCCGCCGCACCTGCAGCTGGACCAATTCGGGGGCTACGCTGCGGGAGCACCGCTGCATCACCATCATCAGCAGACCAACTCGTCGTACACCTTCGTGCAGATCAAGCGGGAGCCCTGTCAGGTGTCTGAGATTAGCTCCAACAACTGCCATCAACAGCAGCAGCAGGCGCATCATCAACACCAGCAGCAGCACCACCACCATCAACTCCAGGGACTGGGCAGCGTGTCCTCGTCCTCGGTCACCGCCTCGGCCACTTCCAAGACCATGTCTTCGTCCACGCTCACCACGCTGGTCAAGATCGAGGCCCCCTCGCCGAAGGTGTCTGACCTGGAGAAGTCCACAAGTAAGTTTCATTTCGTTTCAGCCAGCGGCTTCAGTGGCATTGCATTTGCATACTTCCGTTGCAGGTAATTCCGTGCCCATTGGAATAGCGGTGGCCAGGAAGCGGCCGCAGGAAACATTGGTGCCCTCTCTGAGCACCCCGGCAGCGTTGCCGCTGCAGCAATCACTCAGCAAGGACATGAACTGCTTCGGCATACGCGTCGCTGACCTCGGTGAGTGGAAACTACTTTCCAGGGGTCGGGCAAAGCGGTGGGCAGGGTATCTAATTTAATTTGAAAGCCCAGATTTGTGTGCCTCTAATGAACGCCTGTCCGCGTCCCTTGGGGCATCGTTACGATGCCTATAATGCCAGGACGTGAACGTCGTTCAATTATGCCACTAATAAGATTGCCCGCCAGCCACCAAACGTTGAGCGCCAGCGAGAATTCCATCAGTAAGTCGCGTCCAGCCAGTTAAGGCGAGGCGAGGGTGTCTGGTACGTCTCGCAAACACGCCGTAAACACCCCGTCAGAGTTGAGAGGGCAGGAGTCATATGATGCGAGCTGATGGCCTCCTGTTGTGCGGCTGTCGTTGTTGTGACAGCCACCGAATCGACTCGAATCGACTCTTCCCTCCCTTGGCGCGAGGACCAAAGAAGGAAGTGGTGGTAAATCATACGAACTTCTAAAGCGGAAATAAAACGAAAGTGAAACACATTGCGATTCCAGTAGGGTGGCTTAGGTCGACTTCGGGTTGCTCTACATGTTGACGGGGGTGTGTTTCCTTTAAGAGCATCTAGATTCCATACTCAAGATTTCACTTGAAACCCGCTAATGCAGAATTAATCGACTATAACTGCGGCAGTGATGGCTTATTATATTTTAATATTCTTTATTTTCTTTTCTCTATAATTTGCTATTGGAAAATGTCAACAGATGTGAAATATTCTCAGTCATTGTGATATGGAGCTCCAGATTGATATAAATGAAGATGCTTAACTAAACTGAAGCCAAAGCAATGCAACCCCAAAAATTGTTAGATAAAAAACTGATATAAAAATACAAACTGGGAGAACCTTTTTTTTATAGCAGTGAAAAATGTTGTTTTAACAGATGTCATTGTTTAATTTGGTTGATTAGGGCGACCTATATTTGCGAGTTGAGATTTTTGACTGTATAGAATTCTTAATCAACTGATTTAATCCTTATAAATCAATACTCGAATATAGGCCGAAGGCTTTTTAGTATACTGATTTTGGATTATGAGGCATTGGTGGTACTTATTTTCTGACTAAAGCAACCCCAAACACAAAGCGTGGTTAGCAGCCTCTAGTTGCTTCAGATGCATCCCTTCTGTTAGAACTTTGTCTTGATAAACTAGCTAGTAATATATAAATAAATATAGGAGCTTGTGCAATTACTTTACACTTTAATAATACTTACACTTTTGGTCACCTTTTTATATATTTTTGTACCCTGTGCTTAGGAAAGAAAGAAAGTGCGTAAATATGAAAGTTAAAAACAGTTATTTAAGTGAAAGAAATAGGTGACAGTTAATGTTATACTTTACCAATGGCTTTATTGTTCTTTGAAAATATTTAGTGAATATACTTCCTTCTTTGGGCACTGTTTATGATGAGATTTAGTTCGAAAATACATTGTTCTTAAGGTATTCTCTTCTTAATATAAGTAAACCCATCAAGAGATTAGCATAATTTCGTAACTTTCCTATGAAAATGTTTAATAGTTTGTACAGATTGGCAGTGTAAATGTATTTAGGAATCCCCTCCTACAAGTTCTAAGTGCAATCTACGCAAAAGAAATGATTAAAAATGGTGAAATTGTTATGAAATTTAGTATCGAGTGAAAATATCCCTATAATAGCCATAAAAACTATGCTGGTGATGTCATAGTGGAAACTTGTGACTTTTATTTTGGGTTTATAAAATGAAACAAAATTTCTCTTTCTAAGTTAAGGGGAATTTCAACTTAAATTCTACGAATAGATATAGTTACTATAAAACCAGTTTGTATCAGTTCATCTGTAAAGGCTTTTCATGGGAATTACCAATCAAAAAGTTTGGCTTTTCAATTTTGTGAAATTCCTTTTAAAAGTTAGATTATATGTACATGCCTCAGCGCTGAGGACAGGGCATTGTGGGCTTCGGCTTCCTTATCACGCTCCACTGGAGCACCAGTTGAGGGGGCGGCCGGCAGAGACCGAGAACCCAAAGACAGATTACTCATGGACGGTGTGCTGCTGGGGTGGGTGTTTTTTCTTCTTTTTTCTTTTTTCGACAACCTATCGAGGGCTGTTGCTCCAGGAAGGCGGTGCTTAGATGTTTAGATGTAGATGTTGATGTTGTCAGGGAAATTAAGAAGGGCTGCGGGACGGCAGCAGCCACAAGGGATGCTCCGCTCCGACTGGTTTTTGGGGATGGGAATTGGGAAATGAGATGGAGAACACAGGAGTGAAGTCGTTTACGGGACAGGACCAAGCAACATGACACGCCAAAATGGATTTGTACAGGACCATATGGCAGAGTCGCCATTCGATGGCTTTAGTTATTGTTTTCTTCTCCCTTCCGATTTGGGCTGCGGAGTTACGGTCTATTTTTAAACGCTGGCTGGGCAGAGAGTTCGGCACGCGGAGACAAATCACTTGTCAGAAGATGCGCCTTAATTGCGTATTTGGAGATGGGACACGGCACACCCGAATGGTCGAAATAATGTACTTAATATTTGGCATTCATTCCGCTTCTCGGACTGCATACTGGCCGGGTGGTGGTGGGTGGATGTCGCTCTAGTATCTCTCTTCGCTCAGATCCCTTAATGTAATGCAATTACAGAACCGAGCCGCACGTACACTTTAATCGAATTTTTGTAAAATTATTCAGCCGCAGGCCGGGGGTGGGTTGTTGCTGCTGCTGGAGTCGAATGATTCCGAGTCAGATGTGTGATGATGAGAGGTGAGTGGGCTAGGTGGGTGGTGGTGGTGGGAGGATGGGCGCGCGACCAATTGCATAGTTCAAGGACACTGCAATATTTCACGTATACATACACATCCCTGGCCTGCAACCAAAGTTACACGGCAGCGGCGGCGGCAAGCACAGAAAGTTGATTAAACAGGGAACGAACGTCGAGCTGAGAGGTCGAAGCGTTGTTTTTGCCGAGAGTTGAATTGAATCTCGAATAATAATTATGCTTCTGCTCTGTTTTTCAGGCGCCACCAGTTGCGGCAATTTGTACTTCACGGGCAACGGCGACCTGATGACCACTGGCACCGCCACCGCCGAGGAGCTGGCCTTAAGTGCGGCGGGCGTGAACCGAGCACCGTCCACCTTCTGGCAGTATCCAAGTGAGTTGAGACCCACCAGAGCATGCCACCTGCGCTACCATAAAACCCCATAAGAGTTCTCTCTATACACACTGTCTCCCCCTCTCTCTATTTGGTTATCTCTTTTCCGTTGCGTTTTTGTAGATGCATTACCCATTGAATCAGTGATTTCCATGTCGCCCGCCACGGTGGGCCTGCAGTACTCGCGGGAGGCCAGCCGCGGACAGGTGGTGCTGCTGCCGGCCGCCCCAACAGCGCTCGGTAAGTCAGCCCGAGGATCGCGCGACGACCTCCATTCGCACTCCGCATGCCTGCACACACAGAGCCCAGGCTCCTTGGATCCCTAACATCCTGGGGGTCCTGGGCCAATTTGATTTTGATAATCGATTCGCCAAAACAAAACTAATTCATGCTTTTACCACTGCGCTTCTCTCCACCCCCCCCTGCCTTACGCCACCCCGCCTCTGCCTCTGCCTCCGCCTCCGCCTCCGCCTCCGCCTCCGCCTCCGCCTCTGACTCCAAACCCGAACCTCCGACTAAACTGAATCGCTACCACGCCCATGCACAGCAGGCATATCAAATTTTCCCCTCTTAACGCCCACAGATCCGTTCCAACAGGCAGCGGCTGCGGCGGCCTTCGTCTGGCCATCGGCCTACATCCCCCAGGCGCCAGCTCCTGGCGGCCCCACTGCCGCCGCTGCCGCTGCAGCTGCCGCAGCTGCCTCGCTCCAGCCGTCGCCCAACCTGACCAACTTGCCCAACTTCATATTCCCCTCGATGGGCAGCCACCAGGCACTGGGCAATACGCCCTCGTATGCCTCCACCCTGCAGCTGTATCTGGCCGCCGCAGCCACCGCCACGGGGAGCTCGACGATGTGCCAGCACAGCAATCAGCAGACCAGCACCACCACCACGAACTCCACCATCAATCTGAGCCTAGCGTCAGGAGCGGGTGTCACGAACAGCTCAAATGCGGCCAGTAGCCTCAGCTCAAGCAGCAGCCTCAGTGCGAGCAGCTCCAGGTTCCTTAGCCTGGCAACGGGTCAGCCTGGTCCCATGGGATCGCTGCTGCTGCCGCCAACGGGCATGAAGCTGGAAGACTATCAGTCGCAGCCGCTGCCGCTGTCGTTGCCTCCGCTGGTGCCGCTGGAGGCGACGCGCGACAAGGAGCAGGCCCTGAACCTGATGCGTCTGCCCACGCCACCCACATCGGCCACAATGGAGCCGTCTACCCTCGGCCATGCAACGCCGCATCAGCTCTTCCAGTCGGTACCTATTACGACGTCCACCCCGGCCTTGTTAAATCTATCAATGCACGGCTCGGGGGGACAGCTTCCCGTTGCGACGCCCCTGCCTGCGGTTTGCGATGAGGCGGCGCTGAACTACAAGCTTCATGCTCCGCTGACGCCGCAGACCCCGCCCCGCATCGCGGAGATTTCCGCACCAGGAAGTACTCCCCTTCTGCCGCAGATGCAGGACGTCAACATCCAGACGGACACGCCTGTGTGCAGCGAGGATGAGAGCTTTCCGGGTCCACCGAAGCCGCAGGAGTCCGTTGCGGAGGCCAACCCGACAGCCGCCACCCTTATCCAGCCGCTGGAACTGACCAAACCCAGTGAAGCCAGCCATACCCAGCCGAACGAGTGCCATACCCAGACCGAACCCAGTGACATACTACCCAGTGCCAGCCAGGCGGAGTCAGCGGAGCAGACTCCCCCGGAACCTATAGAAATGTCGTCACAGGCCACGCAGGCTGCCCAGACAGCGCCCGAAGACCTTACCGGTCTCGAGCTGCTCTCCAACATCAGCACCAATAGTACACCGCTGGTGCGGATCAAACAGGAGCCAGTTGAACATGTTGAGCCGCCACAGCCGCAACTGGTTGAAGTTGCGTCGGAAGAGCCACCGCTGACTATGCAGCAAATAGAGCCAGCGCCCACGCCGGAACCGCTTGGAGGCCTTAAGCTGTTGTGCGCTCTCGCCGAACAGCGAATCCAAGAGGAGGAGGAGGTGCAGGGTAGTAGTCTCTTCGCTAGACCCTCCTCGCGTACGCCCACACCAACGCCACAAGCTCCTGCGACACCACCCCCGGCTCTGGATTCTAGGCCTTGTTTCGGCTTTGTCCCACCGCAGGGACCAGTCTTCCCCTCCTCAACCTCCTCCTTTCAGATGCCATTGAGTTCGCCCGGGTTCCCCTCGATGCAGGGCATCGAGCTGCCCTCCACTTCGGTGGCGGCCGCTACCGACTTGTCACCCGTGAAGCGCAAGAAGCACAAACATTCCAAGTCCTCGGGCAGTGACAGCCGCAAGTCGGCGCGCTGCAGCAAGAAGAGCAAAAAGAAGCGCAGACATAGCAGCAGCAGGCAGCAGCAGCCAACGACGGCAGGTTCGGCGGAGGAGGAGGTTAACCTGCAGGACGAGCAGTTGCAGTCGGAGCTGCGCAGTGCCCTGCATGCCATGGATCCCAGTTACGCGCAGCGCTTCGGCCAGGAGGTGTTTAGCATCATGGATAATAGTATGCGGATGCGGCTGGCCGACATTACGAGGCAGTATCGCAAGAAGAAGCGGAAGCTCGACGAGATATCCAAGCACAAGAAGAAGAAGAAGTGCTCCAAGCAGCAGCCGTTAATCCAGCCTGCGGTTCAGCCAGCACCCGCACTGCAGCAGCCACAAATGACGCTGTCTAGTGTCCTGGGGTAAGTGAAATCAATATAGATTTATTAACTATTCTTATAATACCCTTTTTTTTACCCTCAAGGACATCGTCTCCCTTACGCGACTACAAGTTCCCAAAGTTCTCGAGCAACAACCTTCAGACGTCCAGCTTCCTTCGATTCCCGGAGAAGACGCACTCCTTCCCACCGCCGCCCATGCAGCAAAGCCAGCCGGAGCCCAATCCCTTGCCCACCAGCTGCTCACCGAGTACCTCGTCGTTTGTGCGTCTCGAGCCTAGTGCCCTTGATGCGGCCGTTGCTATTGCCCCAACTACCTCGACCCTGACTGCGACGTCAGCATCCTCCTGCTCGCCGTCTTCAAAGCAAACAGCTGCTTCTGCGGTGCGTAAGCAGCGCAAGATGAAGGCGAGTACGGTGGGCGGCACTGGGGAACCGACCGCAGCCCCGGAGGCAAAGCGACGAGTCAGTGGCATTGATCGTGAACTGCAGCTGACCAGCGAGCATCTATATCGTGAAGAGACACGTGTCCTCACCGACATGGGTGGACTCTTCTACGCGGGAGTGATGAAGCCACTTCGACCGCCGGACGTATACTCGATCACACTGGACGGGGAGCGCGGCAACAAGTCGCACGTTATGTCGCGCGAGGATATACTCAAGGATACGGTGTGTAAAAGTAAACTCTTTTCCGACTCTGAGACTAATGGGATGCATCTTTTTCAGATTCTCGAGGTGGCGCCAAAGAGCGTAGAGAGCGTGCCCGTGGGTACGCGTCTGTGTGCTTATTGGAGCCAGCAATACCGATGTCTCTACCCGGGCCGTGCCATCGACACGGAGCAGGCTGAGGATGGAACGACCAGCAACAGCAACAATACGGCAGCAAATACGGCGACTACGTCGCCGGACTTTGTTAGCGTGGAGTTCGATGACGGCGACAGCGGCAGGATCCGCTTGCAGAACATCCGGCTGCTCCTGAGTGACTATCCCATAGCAGGTGCGTGTCTATTCCTAAGTTTCGTGGAAGCCTGGGGGACCTATCCTATCGTTAGTTCATTTCTTGTGTCTGTGCTTCCTTATTTACTTCTTTGTTGTTTTCGTTGCTCCCGCCCAACATTCCCGTCCACACCCTTGGAACAGAGTACAACGATAATCCCCTCTACTCAGTAGGCAAGCAGAAGCGCAGCGCTCTGCGCGGTGCTGAGTGTGGTCCTGGCGGACCCTCGCAGGAGCATCTAAGCGTGCCCGGCTGCGAGGACTCGCACAGCCACCACAGCCTGGGGATGAGTAGCGACAACACTACTTCGCTGGCCGCCACCATGGAGCTGTTCACGCAACGCAGTGAAAAGAAGCGCCTGAAGAAGAGCCTCAAGAAGATGTCCAAGTCGCAGAACGGCGTCAGTTCGGCCACGGCTGCCAATGGCGGGACAGACGCAGCTCCGTCCGGTGAAGTGTGTGCGGGTGCAGATGATGCCGCCCGCAAACATCACAAGCACAAGAAGCGCAAGAAGCACAAGAAGCATCATCGCAAGAATGGTAGCGAGGAGCCAGAGCCACAGGTGCAAGTGCAGGTGCAGATACAGCAGGAACAGCAAGAGGCTCCGCCAACAGCACCGGCGCCGACAGCGAATCGAGTTAAAATGGAGATCAAAGTCAAGTCAGAGCAGCTAGAAATGGAGGAGGAGACTGCATCCAATCTCATGTCAGAGATATCCGATGAGGTAAGCGGAGTTATCAAAATATTCCATATCGAAATAATACAATTATATGTGCTCCTCTTACAGGCCAAGGGTGAGGATCTGGTCGAGCATAACAACTCCAAGGGCAGCAGCAAGATAGCTGCCTTCCTGCCGGAGCGGCAGCTTTGGGGTTGGCATGGCACCGCCTATCGTAAGGCGGGCGTCAAGGGACGCGCCAGAAAGCAATTTTACAAAACAATCAAAAGGGGAAAGGAGACTATCACGGTAGGAAAAAGAAATCTTGATATTTATATACCCTCGTCATATACTTTTTTGTATTTTAGGTCGGGGACAGTGCAGTATTTCTATCAACGGGCAGACCAGACCGACCATATATCGGTCGCATTGAGTCCATGTGGGAGACCACAACGGGTAACAAAGTGGTGCGTGTGGCGTGGTTCTATCATCCGGAAGAGACGACGGGCTGCCCAAAGCTAAGATATCCGGTGAGTGAGTCAATTTCAGAGATGTGTATCAAAGGAAGAAGTTCTGTTTTGATTGATTAATATTTACATTCTACGAGAGATTCTATTATGAACAGCGAGTAAATAACATATTTAATTTGTCTTTTAAAACCAGGGTGCTCTGTTTGAATCGCCGCATGAGGATGAAAACGATGTGCAGACAATTTCGCATCGGTGCGAAGTGCTGCAGTTTGGCAGTTACTTTGACAAATTCGGTGCCGATTCGAAGCAATATCAATCCATATACGATAACAATGATACATATTATTTAGCCGGGCACTATAACCCAAGGTTGCAAGTGCTGAAACTACAAGACGATATTCCAACTCTCGAAGAGCTGCAGGATACAAATACTACTACTACTACAACAACTACTACCGAGGATTAAGCGAAACGTGGCGTGGATAGGCATAGTCGTGTTTAGGCATAGTGCATACAAATCTATATATATACAATATATATACACACATTATACATATATTTTACTATACGTGAGAGGAGCAGAAGGAGCAGAGATATACCTATTATATGTATACAAATATTATTTCAATATATTTTAAATGTATTATGTATTTCGAAAACTCAAGAAAGCAAAGCAAAACAAAAAACAAACACAAAAAAAGGACAGAAGAAAAGATAGAGAGATATAAAACGAGAGAGAGAACAAGGAACTAAGCAACAACCACTAAATTTATGTGTAGTTACGTGAGAAGCGCAAGCAATTTTAAGTCTAATTTTTGTAAAAAACGAAAAACAAAAGAAAGAGCTAGGAGATGCGCGACAAAGTTGATTCACTCAAAGTTCAGCAAAAACGTTTACAAACTAAATGTGTGCTTCTACATACCCTACGACCATTCGACACAACACACAAGACACAACCAACTAAGCATCCAACCAACCAGCATCCAACCAACCCAGCATCCAACCACAAACGAACACAATCCGCACTTAGAGTCCCCTTCTACAGATACGGATACACTTGTTACTCTACGTGTATACCTACCACATGTTTCAGATGAAATTTAAAACGTGTTTTAATGATTTTAAGCAGGCAACATGCAGCAACTACTACTATAAATGTAACAATTCAATGTGATAGCAAAACAAACCCAGATGTTGATGTGTACAGAGGAGAGAATAAGTATAGATGATAACTAAGAGATCAAGCGAAATGTGTGTGTTGAATATTTACAGCTCGTTTATTCAAGAAGAACAGCAAAATATAAAATCAAACCTATCTTTAATTACATCAATAAACTTGCCGGATATATTGAAAATTTCGTTAATGTTTTCTTTTTCTGTTTCCAAGTTCGAATTGCAGCTGGCTTTGGGATTACATTTCAAAGAGTAGGAGACCTAGGACCGGAACATGGTTACAAAGTTAAACTAAATCGTTTTCATACTTGTATTAAAAAACACGTTACACCATGTGGAAAGTTCAGGCCTTGGTGGTGCATCTCTTGCTGCTCGGATCCATCCTGAGCATTTACTTTCAGTCCACCGTGTTGTCGGGTATGGAGCCACAGTTGACCATGGGTCAGTTGGGCATGCGGCCGCCAGCAGATCGATTGGTGGTATTCCTCACCGAGGGCCTACGGGCAGAATCCCTGCTGGAGGACAACTGTAGTGCGGTGCCAGCCCTGCGGGAGCTATTTATGGATCACGGCTTGGTCGGAATTTCGATTTCCTCGGTGCCGACGGACCCTCGACCGGGTCACATTTCAATCTTTTCGGGCTTTAATGAGGATCCGTCCGCAGCGCTTACCAACTTTGCCTGGAATCCCACTACCTTTGACACCGTTTTTAACCGCAGCCGGTTAGCTCTGGGATGGATGGACAACAGCATTGCCAAAATCTTTACCCACTTGCCGAACGGGGGCGAACCGTTGCGCTTCGAAACCTATTCCAAGCCGGAAGATTCCATCAGACTCATGGATGAGTGTACCTTGGAAATGGTGCGTGACTTCTTGTCCAAGACGCACAACGTACGGCCGTTGCGCAATGCCACCTCTGTGGTTTTCTTTATCCACCTAGCCGACATGAAGTTTGCCGGTCAGACCTACAAGCTCACTAGCACCCAGTTCAAGGAAAGGCTTAACTCCACCGAGCAGGTTGTCCGGCAGATCTATGATCTCTTCGAAGGCGTTTTCAAGGACAAACGTACGACCTATTTGTTAACTTCGGACCACGGCATGACTAATAATGGTGAGTAGCTTTGCATAATTACTAATCCTGTTCCTGTTTGGGTTGTGACTCGAAGTATTTGAAGGCAACCATGGCGGTGGGCATAAGTACGAGGTAGAAACCCCCTTCATACTCTGGGGAAGTGGTGTTAATCGCAATGCTCCAGAAACCGGACAGCACTTCACAGTCAACGACGAGGGACGTGAGATGCCTCTCTACGAATTGCAGCAGACTCAATTGGCGCCGCTTATGTCCGCTTTTATTGGTCTTCCGCCGCCCAAGAATAACATGGCCCTGCTGCCGCTGGGCTATGTGGATGCCAGCATTCAGTATGAGCTCCAGGCCATGCATTTGAATACCATGCAGCTGCTGGCTCAGGCCAGCATCCTAATAAGACAGCACGAGAGTGGCTTATTTTCTCAGTTTCTGGCCAGATACGAATACCTAACCTCCGATGAGATCCACAAGTATTCGCTTAAAATGCTAGGTCTGGTGAATAGACATCAGTTCGAAAAGGCCCTGATGATGAGTCAGAAGATGGCGAAGCAGGCGCTGCTATGCATGGAGTACTACCACACCTATTATGACCAAGCGCTGTTCATGGCCACCACCGCCTCATACTTTTTGTGGTTCTTCTGCCTCCTGTTGAAGCTCACGCGTGAGTCCATCCAGCCCAGGCCAGCGCGAAGGGGACTAGTTACCTGGACCACGTTGCTCATGACCGTTGGAGGACTGCTACTCATGGTGGCGATGATACTGCAGAATGTCCCGTGCATAACAGCATTCTATCTGATGCTGCCCTTTAGTATTCTAATCATAGCCGTGGGTGAGCTGCCCAAGAAAGGTGTCTGGGTTAAGAACCTAATCTTCCATCTGGCCGGGATCGCAATGCCCGGTTTCCTGCTGATACTGATGGCCTTCCGGAATAATCACATCGGACTACTATACGGAGGACTGGTGTGCCTCAACAATCGCAAGGCATTCCTCAGACCCTCGGTAAAGCTATTTTCCTGGCTGGGTCTCGTCTTTCTGCTGAGTGCCATCCTGGTGGTGAAGCAGAACCCTAGCTTGAGCTGGATTACCTATGGCATTACGAATTATGTGACCGACAGTCGCGTGCTATACTTCAGCATGGTTCTGTCCGTGGTGCGCACTTTGGTCCTGCAGCAACAGCATTCTCTTCGGGTGTGGCTTGTTAATGTTGCATCTCTGCTGATTGTGGCTTATGGAGTGTATCAGTGGGACTCGGATGAATCGGTTTGTACTTACGTCTATGTGGCCTGCTGGGCGTATCTGGCCTACGCCTTCCTCTCGATCCCTTACAGTGGAATTATGGAGACCAGGCGTCGGCTAGAGCTGATCTTTTTCAACATGCTGACGGTCCACATAATGCTGACGACATCCATTGAATCGCTCATTATCCAGATCATGGTCACGGAGTTTGTGTTGGGCCAGGAGATTTATGCAGAAAACCATGGATTGAAGGACGGAAAAGATCGCAATCAGAGTGAGAGCAGTAATCAAGAAGGGGAACAGCATGAGGAACAGGATTCGGATCACCAGGAACATGAGGGTGAAAAACCGCGACAACACCTAAGGCTCTCCTATCGCTATGCATTCCTCATACTGTTGTACTTCTATTTGTCCTTCTTTGGCACTGGACACTGGTTCTTCGACTATACCTTCAAGTCGACCACTTCGCGATTGTTCCTCTCGCATTTCTGTCTTTTCGGTGCCGTCGCCTTCAGCCTGCTGAAATTATTCATACCGTCCATCATCATCATCTCCAGTACTTATGTCCTGGTGACCTTTAGCCGTAAGAATGCCCGATCCATCATAATTTGCCTTTTCCTGATGACCGAAGCCATGAGCCTGTTCTTCTGCTACTTTGTTAAGAATCGCGGTACCTGGAAGGAAGTTCGCAAATCATTGGATTACCTCCTGGTTACACATGTCTTTATCATTCTGTTGATTGTTTGCTCCTGGATCGCCAAGGGATTGCTTATCAATACCACGGATGAGATGCCACCGAGCCCCAGGCAAGTCACTGTGATTGAAAATGCTACTGCGCTAACTGAAGATAGCCAGGCGTAGTTTAATTTGGAAATAATATCGAAATTTGATTCTGTATTTATGACACTTATTGGTGTCACTGTTTTATGCTCTTCAATATATTTTAAATCGATTCAATTCAGTCTTTAATATGAGTCTTAATGGAATATTGTAAGGCTGGTTAGTTTGAGTATTCGAATATTACGTATACGCCCTATTAAACAGGATGTATACTTGTTTTTCAAAATATTTTAAATCGTTTCAACTCAGTCTTTGATTTAATATAACTTGAGTATTCAGAAAGACAAACGTATAGCACGGATTCAAAAATAACACTCCCTCTTCGAATATTACGTATACGCCCCATGTAACGGGCTCAATACTTCTTTTTTTAAATATTTTAAATTGTTTCAACACAGTCTTTAATTTGAGTCTAACTTGAGTATTTAGAAACACATACTTATAGCTAATCAGTTTCCACGGATTCAATTATAACAATACCCCCTCAAATATTACGTATACGCCCCTTTTAACAGTCTGTATTGGTTTTTTAAATATATTTTAAATTGTTTCAACACAGTCTTTAATTTGAGTCTAAATTGAGTATTAAGGAACACAAACTTAAAGCTAATCAGCTTCCACGGATTTCGTAATAATAATACCTCCTCAAATATTACGTATACGCCCCATTTAACAGTCACTATAAGTTTTATGATTCCTTTACTTGGATAAAACTTTTAGTTAAGCCGAATAATTATCTCGCTCCCGTATTATTATAAGTTCCAGCGAAATTCACAACGCAAAACTAGTTACTGAATCGCTACCGACTATTACAACACCCGGCTAACAAAGCTCTTGGGAGTTCCCACACCAGAAACTACAGTTCTACAGGCTCGTAAAACCGTCGACATGCCCCTATTTGCATAATGGCCCAAAGCTGACGAATGCGTGTCTGTCGATGATGTTCAATGAGCTGGGCTGGGCTCACACATGGGTGCCACGGATAGGAGCAGCGCCGCCCACTAATCGGGAAATCCGTTGCTCCTTTCACGGCTCCGCCCGCTGTCAGATGCGTGCGTTGCCTGGCTGCGGGGGTCACGAGACCCGGCATCGATCCAACAGTCGGAAAATTTGCATTTGCCAGGCTGTGGAAATATAGGGAAGACGCGGGTCGACGGATGAGCGGATGCGTGCCTGGGAGACACAATAATTAAAAAGCACTGGTGATTGGCTGAGCCAGGGAGTCCGGGTCCCGGGTGTCAAGGGGTTGCCGTTCTGCCACCGCCGGTGGCCAGGCCCCACCGAAAATGAGCACCACCCCGAAATGGTACTGCCGCAACAAATCCCAGCCGATGCACACGTTCGCGGAAATCGGCAAATTGGGCCTGGAGCTGCGTCGCATTACCAAACGGATAGTGATCGATGTCAACTCGGCGATATTCAGCGAACATGTAAGTTTTACCGAGCTTATTTAAGTGAAGGTATTACCTATAGGTGGCACTTGCAGGATACCATTTTGGAGGAGTGCGAGCGGGTGGTGGAGCAGTACTGGAACCTCAAGGACGAGACCAAGAATGCCGACTTCCAATCGCTCTCCAAGAAGATCAAGCGAAGTCCCTACAACCAGCTGCTGATGAAGAAGTTCGTCCTCATCATGGAGGTCAACGACAGGCGCTTCTGTCAACTGACCTTTGTGCTCAAGCGAACGGTGGGTCTCGGATACCTACCTTTCTATTCTAAGATGTAAAAATTCCATTTCAGCTAAGCTTTCTGCTCCGCAAGTCGATGCAATCGGAGATGTGGCTGAACTGGGCCCTGCACATCACCCAGCTGTATAACAAGTGCCGCAAGGTGAAGAAGCCGCCGGTTCAGGTGGAGATGGACCCCCAGCCGGGTAACGAGGAGCAGGAGGAGGAGGAGCCCAAGCTCGGTGGCAAGCGGAAGGAGGAGATGCATGCCAACGTTTGCAGCAATATGTTTCCTGGTCTGCTCTTGACCCTCAAGCCGATAGACTTTAGCTTTGTTCTTCAGGTTGGACTCCTGGAGTTTTCAGTATCCAGTTTTGACACCTCTGTTTTCCCTTTAGCTTGTGGCCCAGACGCGAGTGGAGCAGAACGCTTTGGACCTCGTTTTCGGACTCTTTAACATGGGCGAGCAGGATGCCTGGCGAGAGCAACAGAACCTGGAGTCCACCTCCTCCAGTCTGGAGATACTTCGTACCCTGAACATTTCCTTTGCCGCCGGCGATTACCAACCGTATTGCGACTCCGCCCAGGATTACAAGTCGATGCAGATGCAGCTCACGGATGCAAGTCTCCAGGTTCAGGAGCACGATCATCAAAGTCTGCGTTGTAAGCACACGGAGAGCTTTCTGCAAAAGGAGCGCGTGTTCATCGCCCAATTGATAGCCAAGGCCACGGAAATAAGTCCATCTATTTTCGGTGAGTTCTTAAACGGATAAGGATTTAGCTAATGGCATCCAATCTCTGGCAGATAATGGCAAGAAGGGCCCTGTGGATATTCAGGTGTATATCGTCAAAGGTTTGCGTCTGCTGTGGTCCTACGTAGGAATCATTTTGGATCACATCCTGTTGTGGTGGATAGATACTCCAGTGTCCTGCTACCGCCTCACGCACATCGATTCCATTCGCAGCTGGCTCTACCATCAGAGTGTTAATGGTAAATGATTTTTTTGTGTAAACTTAAGTAATATTGCCATGCCTTGGGAAAGTATTAAAATTGTAGTCAGAAGTCATTTCCGACCCTATAAATCAAACCTATTCTTAATCCCATAATTTCTTGTTCCGCAGATATTCCCGAACCAGTTTTCTCCACCTTGCGTGGCATTGGCGAGATCTTGACTGGTTTCGTTTGCAATAACATCTGGGACCAGCTCTTCCGTCTCACCCTCATCTCGTCGAATGACACCAGACGTCTGGTGGATGTGGTTGTGGAGCAGTATCGTGATTGCCCTAAGAACGTAAAATGCATAGATCTTTGATCATGTATTTTCCAAATTGAAAACCAATTGTCTCTCCAGGAATCCGGCACTCCAACTGGCACCGTTTGGATCAGCATTTTCGCCAACCTGGTGAATCTTAGTAACCAGTATTTCTCGAATCTGGAGGTGCACAACAATTCCAGCCTGCTGCCAGTGGCTGAGCAGATACCCATCCTCCACAGGCTGGATCACTCCGTCCACACGATGCGATTATATGTCACCGAGCAAGCGAAGCTCCTGTGCTGCGAGTGGAAGATGGATCGCTTCTTCCAGATCCTGGAGCACGATGTCAAGCTGTGCCTGAATGTCTTTATAACATTTCAACTGCCGAAACTCACTGCCGACCTGAGCGATATCCTGATGCTGGTTTGTGTTGCCCTGCGCACCAAGCTCATCGCCGAAGTCAATGCCAATATAGACAAGCTAAAGGTGCCTCTAATGAGACAAAACCTAGAGAATGCATCCTTGAAATAATATATTGTACATTCTAGAAAACCACCGATGAGTGTGTTCAGATCCTGTCAGCGGTTTGTCGGGTCCTCAGCCTGGCCAACTTTACGCTGTGCTTTCCCTCGGCCAGCTTCTGGCAGCGTGAGGTGTACAACAATGAGGAGAAGAGCCTGTACGTGGGGTATGTGCTGGATGAGATCTACCTGCCCACCATTCGGGCCACCAAGGACATCGTCATACTTAAGTTGATCCTGAAGCTCATCTGCGAGGCCTGGCTGGATTTCATCTACCAGAAACGGATCCGCTTCAGCGTAAATGGAGCCGTGCGATTGCTTAACGACTTTGACGATGTCCGGGAATGGATCCTGAGCTGCACCTTGCTGGACGAACAGCAGCTGGACAAGCTAAGCAACCACGAGGTGCTGCGCATGTGCAAGGGTGTCGGCAAGATCCTGCTTCGCAAGCCGGAGGATGTCATCTCCATCACCCAGTCGCCCAAGTACGACAAGAAGGCCCGTAAGTTGCATATTAATTCCCATGAAAATAGCTCTGTTTTATGAATATCCTTTGTCCTTCCAGAGGAATCCACCCAGGACACCCAGCTGCCTTCGGAGATGTTCGTGTCCAACCAGAAACATTGGCTGCAGTTGCGCGCCAGTGGTGGCACTGGCTTTCCTTTCCTGAAACTGTGCTGCGGCGATGCCGCCATGTAATCCGCCTTTTTCGAGGGGTACAAGTGTTTATTGTGTCGCTAAAATGCCTTACAAAAGTGTGGGGATGGTCTAGAATATATGGATGTTAGAATGAGGGCAACTATGGTTATGTTTCTTGGAAGTCTCCTAGGCGGGCACCTTGCGACTGATGATCTTTATCAGCTCATCCACGCGCTCGCTCTTGCCGGCAAATTGTTTTGGATGGGGTCCAATCATTTGAATGATCATCGGCACGTCTTGCGAGACCTACAAAAATTGTGAAAAATAGGCAAAAGTTTGACAGCTGTCCATTTTGGTTCTCGAATATAGGTCAATGTGTATTACCTCTAGGAAGCGGGCGAGGGCCTTCAGCGTGCGGAAGATCTGGTCCTCGTTGGGACTGCTCTGGAAGAACTGAAGAATGGCCATGGCCAGCTCCACGGCGATGTCGTCGAAAACCTGTCAAAAGACACAACTTAATCTGTCTTCTTCTCTGGGATTTGTGAAGCAAATCTTACCACAGTCTTAACTTCCTTGATCGCAATATTGTAGAGAATCATGCTGCCAATATTTTTCAGCTGCGGGCAATTGGAAAGGATGCAATGGACAGCCACCTTTGTGGTCACTCGGATATTGGAGATGGTCTGGCCATTGTAATCCCACTCGGAGATGTAGAGCAGCCATTCGGAGGGACCCAGGTTCTCAAACAAGTTGCACATCTATTGATAACAGGATATCAATGATTTAGCTCAAGGACTACCTATCTGTAGTTACTTACAAACATGGCCCATGCCTGCTGCTCCTCGGGTGTGTGCTTATCAATGTCCTGGGCAAAGTTCATTAGTGTGTGATCACGACGATCCTGGTGCAGAATGATGATCACATCGTCTTTGAGAGCAGCGTAGGCCAACGTGCGGATCATGTGTATCCGTGTGTCTGGGGAGAAGGCCTGAACGTCGCGCAGGACGCGCTGCACAAACACCAGAAAATTGTCACCCAGCGCCCAGGAGCCATCGTCCTCGATCAAATACTGATGCAGCTCCTCCATGGCCACCTCCTCCTCCTTGTAGATCTTGCCATCCAGCAGTTTCACTAGGCTTTCTAATTCAGTCTTTATCTACAGCGGACGAAGGTGGATTGATATCAGGTTAATTATTTTTGAGTTGGAGAAATATTTTTCTATTATTGGATAGTATTTCTGTAACATCATCGTTTTTTATAGTTTAAGTCAGGATATTATTATTGTTTACCTATAGTTTATGGACTTATAAACATTTTGCTATTCTATTTAAGGTTTTATAATCATTCTCTTTTCAAATTGTATACATTTTTCATTAATAAGTAAAGGAAAAATGATTTATTCTGCAGTTATTTGTTATTATGTACTACAATCATGTATTTTCACACAAATTGGGTCTGCAATTTTGTTTATATGTATAAGTTCAACGATGTAAAATAATATTTATGGGTAATTACGTCGAAAATGTAGCTTTTATTATTAAAGGTCAAACGGATGCAGATAAATACCATTTTAAAAACATTCAATGATTTAAATTGTTAGCATTACAATTCTTTTTTGAACTACAGTATCAATCACAACAATAGGTTATTGTTATAAATCATATATATACATATATTTTCATGATTAAGCAACCTGAACGCTTTTTATGGTTTCCTATCCGCGTTTATTTGATAGAATGTTTAATTTATTAAAACTTGCACTAATATGTGTATTTAATTACAATAACTAGTACCTAAGAACAGTGAGCTATTTCCATTTTTGGACTTACATCAATGTCTTTGAGGACCAGCGCAGGTTCCCGTGGAATCTCCTTCTCCTCCGTCGACTTGGAGCGCTCCTTGCCGTTCTGCGGCTGCTGTTGTTGGGCTGCGGGCTCTGACATCTTTGGTCTATTAATAGGCGGGTGAGGAAATTAATAAAATAAATTTCATACTTAAAAATAAATTCGTTTGGCTGCAGCGAAACCTCAGCAGCAGCAGTAGCCTTCGGTTGGCCATTAAATTGCAAGGCTTTTCACTTTTTATATCAAATTATCTTTTACGACCCGCTCACGATAATGGTGTAATTACCAATTGAAATGTTTACAGTTTTCCGCTCGGGAAATATGCGAGGAATTGATGTTCAATATAAACAAAGAAGCGGAAAATATAATTACGAGAGAAAGAGAAATAAATGAAATCAAAAGCAGAAAACAGAAGCCGGCGGCGACAATTGGCAAAGACAGGACAGGACAGAGGAAAAGTTGTCAAACCGAAGTGTGACAGTAAAAGCTGAGGAAAACTCAAAATAGCCATGGTATTTTTAGGCCTTTACTTTACGTAGACAAAAACAAGGTACAGAAGATTCACGCTGGCAACACGAAAATTGCATGCAATGTGATATAGAAATGGGGAAAATCATCTCAAGCGGCTTTCCAAGACTTTTCCGGTTAGCGCGTAATGCAATCAATTCAACGGAATGTCAACTAATTTGCTTAATTTATGTTGATTTAAATTACTCACATGCTATTTTAGTAGAAGTGACACACAAATTCCTTCACTTTCGACACCAATGTTCAAGAAAAACAAAAGCCAAATTCAACTGGGGCACAACTTATATATTTTCCTTGCTGCGATGCGTTTTGTTTATTCAGAATTCCAAAGATGAATATATATACAGTATGGTTATTTATTTTTCCAGACCTACTTAATTGGTGGCGAGCGTTGCAACTTGTGTGAAACTTTTCATTGAATTCCGGAGTCGAGAAGCACGCGAACCGTTCCAACGGAGAATTGACTCGAAATTGTCTCTGTTTGTGCCGAAGAAAATCCCATCGACGTGTGGGGAAAACTTTTCGGAAAATGCACACATTTGCTCACCGAGTCTCTCGAGTCCACACGTTCTCGTATGAGCAGTGATCTGTGAGTGTGTTTTCGAATATTTCGTGTCGGGTACTTTAAAAATAGACACACACTCGCTTCTCGGTTCGCTCTCGAGAAAGTGTAGCCAATGCAGCCGTCACACTGAGAGAAACCAGGAAAGTGTTCTGGCAACTACAGAACTACTAACTACTACTAATTTAAGATATTAAAGCTTTAAGACGGATTTGCAGCGGCTTTTATTACCATCGGCAAGGGCAAGGACCATATCGCAACCCCGTCAATGCAATGTCGATTGTTTGGGTTTGGTGGGTGCTGAGGTCAGGGGGGTTGGCCCTGGAACTAGAACTGGGCCTGGGGCTGGGAAAGGTCGGGAAAAACACAAAAAGCTATTAAGTGGCAACCAAAACACATTCCACGCTCAGCCGGGGGTCCTGTCACATTCTGAAAGCAACAAGTCTCACATTGCGTATCCGAGATGTTGACCAAGGACCAAATTATCGCTCCTTTCATTCGTCTCCAGAGTGTTAAGCGCGTCGGTTGCCAAGTGGAGCAAATTCCAATTAAAACTATCCTTCACCATGAAGAACTCTTTTAAAATCTGCCTGAGATTGCTCAGCTTGGTCTTCGTTTGCGTGAGCTCCTGCCAGGCCTCGCTCGAAAGGGAAAATAATAATGAAGTGAATAACTTGTCAAATGTGAGTTTACTAAGCGTTAGTTCTTGTCCTCAAAGAAATGGTGAAATTAGTCGAAGTTGAGTACACAATATGCGAACTATAATCTACATTGATAACGAGGTTTTCCCCGTTGCAAGTTTACTAAGCAAACGAAATTACCTTAACTTTCGTGATTTTTATAACCTTATAATTTTAGTCAGAAGTGTGAAACGCAATGAAGGGGTCATTTCCGACCCCATAAAACATATATATTCTTGATCAGCATCAACAGGCGAATCATTCTAAGAATGTAGGAAAGAAAACAATTTTTTGCCATTTTTTTCAAAAAAATATATAAGGCATCTTTAAAATCCCTAAAAAAAAGATAAAAATTTGAATTTTTTAAATTTGAAATTCAGTATGCAGATTTATAAGGCTAATAAAAACTAACATATGAAAGCTTTCCGAATTAAAATAGATTCGATTTTGGCTAGTTATGTGCATTTTAAATTTTGATTTGTCCAAAAAATTTTAATATAAAAATATTTATAACTATCGAATATTCAAATTATAATTTCATTGCTAAATTTTCTTTTTAATTGGAACTTCTTATCTTTAAGCGATTTAAAAATATTTCCCCTTACTGCACTCATGGCGTATACTTAATTTAAGGGTATTCACATTAAGTATACGCCACGTATGCTAGATTAAGCTTAAATTGAAGACTATTTGTATACCCTTTTAGAGTTTAAATTTTAATAGGAAGCTTGCAACGCAGTGAAGGAAACTTTTCCGATCCTATAATAATATATATTCTGGATCAGCATCAAAAGATTAATCGGTTATTATTAGCCACATTTTACTATTGTTGAGCAGATTATTTTATTCTTGGTTTAAAATTAATGATTCATAAAACACTATTTCAAATTTGTTATATTTTCATACTTACTTATCTTTTTTACTTAGCATAAACTAAGTGGCGTAATACAATGGAAGTATGAAAAGCGACCATTTTGCAATGCATTCACAGGTAATTTGGATAATCGATATATGATTATATTATTATGATTAGATACCAACTATGAATACTCTTCCAGGATGTGGCCGAAAACGTACCTCGTATCCCTCTTATCCACCCTTTTCGCTAATAAAACGTAATGAGATCGAGGAGAAGCCCTATAACAATGAATACCTATCTGAGGGATTGAGTGATCTGATCGATATTAATGCCGAACCAGCTGTGGAAAATGTGCAGAAGCAGATTATGTCGCAGGCGAAGATCTTCGAGGCCATCAAGGAGGCCAGCAAGGAGATCTTTAGGCAGAAGAACAAGCAGAAAATGCTGGAGAATGAGCAGCAAATGCAACGGCAGGAGGAACGCGAAAACATTTAAATAATTATCGGGAAACGGATATAGAACGAGCCCTTGGACTGGATAGTTAACACACTGGTTTTGTTATTGTACATAATGTCTTTATAAACGACTCTTTGAATTGCAAAAGATTCTAAGGCACTGGCAAGCATTGAATAAAAGTTGTTAACTTGGCTACATGGTGTATATTTCATGATTAAGTTTAAAAAAATTCTTTTTTTAGAATATATTTCAAGGTCGGAGTAATTCGTATTTATATACAGTACGAAATTTGCTTCTGACATGGAATTTCACTGTGTTTGGTATTAGTAATCAGTAATCGCAGACTTGACTCCCCTATGTTATCACTGAAAATATATGATAGCGATAAGAGGTCTTTACCATTTAAATGATATTGTTAAGTACATTTCGGAATAACTTTCATCAAGTTCAAGCTTTTAGCATAATTAACTTCTTCAGTTCTAATACATACAAATTTAATTAATAATTTTTATTGTATAATGTTTGTGTACTATTTCTACCTTTATCGGATTATTATAATAAATCCATACCATAGATAACGTTTTATAAACTAAAATTAATTTACATTTAAACTTATTAACTATTATTTTTTGTTCAACTTAACTCTGCAAATTATCTTTCATTATCATAGGATTCACACAAATTAATATTTATTTATCTTTTTATGAGTTTAATTTGTAAACAAACATATTGCAACATTTGTGAAGCAGAAGCACTTTTTTTCATCAGTTATTAACTGTGATAATAGCACTCAACAGCTGGATTATAATCCAAATAATCAGAGTGGGCTTAAACACTGATTGGGCGTCATTGTATTTCGCCAGTTTCAGGCTAATTTGGGAACTCTCTTGGACAAACGGACGCGTACTCCATGCTTGGGGATCAGGGCAATTCCACTGTTCTCATACTCCAGCTCGCGTTTGCTCATCACTTCCACGTTGAAGTTCTGGAGAATCTTAACAATTGCCAGCTTGGAATTCACTCGACCCATCCTCTGGGCAATGCAGATCCTCGGGCCTTCTCCGAAGGGCATGAATCCTGTGGAGTCATAGTTGCGGCTCTCCTCGCTGAAGCGATAGGGGTCATACTTCTCAGGATCGGGGAAGTATTCAGGGTCGCGGTGAATACCATACAGGGAAATCACCACCGGAGTGCCCTTCGGGATGACGTGATTGGTCTCGGGCACTGTGTAGTCCTGGGTGCATTCTCGATTCAGGATGGGAAGACCAGGATACTTCCGCATGGTTTCCTGCACGCACAGCTCTAGGAACTCCATCTTCTGCAGGGCATCGTAGGTGATCTCTCCACCATTCTTGGCCAAGGTTTCATCCACTTCAGTCTGCAGGCGCTGGAGGAGTTCTGGGTATTGAGCAAGCTCAAAAATAGTGAAGGACGCCGTTGATCCGGTGGTCTCCTGTCCAGCTATGTAGAATATGAAAGCCTGGGCGGTGATGGCCTCCAAGGAAATTGATTTGATGTGTCCTGTAGATTGAGAAATTATGAGTCATATCATTCATTTCGGAATTACTCTTTTACTTACCATCGGGGGTCTTTTGAATGCTAAAGGATTTCTCGTCATTCTCATCTATCTTGCCGGTGTTTCTGAGCTGAATGAGCAGTTGAAGCAGATCCTTACGCACGATGCCATGTTTCTCACGATGCTCAACGGTTTCCTTGACTATCTCCAGCATTGCCACACCAACCGGATTCTTGAGACCCATCCGGAACATAATTTTGGCAATTCTGCAGGAATACAACTTTAAATAAACTTTATCAATCCCAGTAGATGGGAACTTACGAAGGCACCAGGAAGATCATCATGCCGAATAAGGCATTAAAGCTAGTGTTGCGTCGTGTTATTGTCACCAGATTGCGGAACTTGTTGTCCGGATGCTCGAAGCTGTTCACGTCCAAGCCGAAGATGGTTGAACCAATGATGTCGATGGCATAGTTTTGCATCACGGATTTTAGATCCACCTCCATGGAGCCCTGCTCGGGCAGTTCCTTCTGCAGATGGGCAACCATTTTGTCACCAATGTCCTCTGAGGTGGGAAACATGGCCTTCAGCTTGCCGGAAGTGAAGCACGGTGACAGCATGTGTCTCATGGAGCGCCAGCTCTGTCCTCGCAGAGCGAAAATATTGGCCGACAGAGGATCTTTATCCTCGTCCACGTACACTCCGCGATCGTGGAAGCTGGCGAAATCCTGGGCGAGAATACGACGGGCCAGGGCGGCATCGCGCACCAAGACACCCGGACGGAAGAGCAGATAGATGCCCACGAATCGTTCCTTGCTCTTGAGGTAGATATCGTGGATGGCCAGGCCCATATTCTTCTCTTGCCTCCAGACGCTGTCCAAACAACCGAATGGAAGCCCTGAACCCTTCTCCACTGGAAAGCCGCGGCGCTCCCAGAACTCGTAATGGTTCTTCAAATAGAACCAAGCCAATGTCAGGAGAGACAAGGCCAGCAAAATTAGCGAAAACATGATTAACGTTGATTAAGAATTCTATCAAGAATGTAACTTGAGCACCAGTTAATACGAAACTGTCAACAGAAGAGCTCTGTTTCCCATTTATAGGGCGCGGAATACTCTCTCCTGTACGGCGCTATTCTCTTCTTATAATGATTACTTATACAGCCACTATATGAATATTCTCTTTGAGTGGTTTAGCATGACGTTATATATGGGAAACATTTGTGAAATAAGAGACTTTGCAAAATTTTAACTTTGCCCCCCATGGGAACGAGTTTTTAAGCTTGGATCTCTTAACAACTTGACACTACGACTTATTTGTTTTGCTCTCACAAAATAAAAACAGATCAACAAATATTTTAAATGCGTAAAAATATCTTTTTACAACAAAAATTGTTAATAATCTAATCTATCTTACATATGCAATAAAATAATTATGATATGTATATCTTATAAACCTTTAAATATTTAAATTACTAGCTGATTTCGAACTTCTCAAATTGATGCTGAAACTTAACAAAGAAAAAACAAACAAATATTGTGAAATCAAACATAAACTGTTGAAATTTATAGGTATTGAAAGAGAACACTCTCTCACAAAATAAAAACAGATCAACAAATATGTTAAATGTGTAAAATTATCTTTTTACAACAAAAATTGTTAATAATCTAATCTATCTTACATATGCAATAAAAGAATTATGATATGTATATCTTATAAACCTTTAAATATTTAAATTACTGATTTTGAACTTCTCAAATTGATGCTGAAGCTTAACAAAGAAAGAAAACAAAATTTGTGAAATCAAACATAAACTGTTGAAATTTATAGGTATTGAAAGAGAACACTTTTGTTAAATGTATTTCAATTATAATAAATGTTTTTATTGTTACAAATATATAATTAATGCTGAACTCAATTTTGTAAAGTTATTTAAAATACTAAGGTTTTACCAGGGTAGATCCGTACTTCGTAGGAAATACACTTTTTCAATGAAAAATATTCGGTTTTTAATCGTTTAATAGTTCTTAATGTAAATATTATAATGTTAACTCTTTGAATTCATGTATTTTCGTTATCCACAGATGAAATATACATTTCCTTGACCAAAACATTAATAAGCATCGACCTGTGTGGTAAGATTTTAGCTTTTTATTATAATTTTATTCATTAGCTTGCAACAGAGTGAATGATTCATTTCCGATCCTGTAAAGTAAATATTCTTGATAAGGTTTAACAGGAATGTCGATCTAGACATGTCCTACAGAAAATAAAATTTTACTCAGAGTGAATATTAAAATAGCAAATAAATATAATTTATTGACAAATATCCTGTATATGCCACTGACTTCTTTACTTGTCATTGTATAGGTTGCCTTTTTGTTTTAATATAAAAACCGAACTAGAAATAGTTTATCATTATTGGCATTTATAGGTCTCATTAGTAATCAGTAACCGCACCGCACTTCAAATATATGATAGCGATAAAAAGACTTAACCATTTGAATAAAATACCTTAGCATGTGAAGCATTTAACTCTTCTGTATATACTTTTATTGAAATAATTTATCATAATTAAGTGACTAGAACCACTGGCTCCTAGGGTAGGCTGTTATTTCATCAGCTCGTCGAGCTCAGGCTAGTTTGGGAACTCTCTTGGACAAACGGACGCGTACTCCATGTTTGGGAATCAGGGCAATGCCACTGTTCTCAAACTCCAGGTCGCGCTTGCTCATCACTTCCACGTTGAAGTTCTGGAGAATCTTAACAATCGCTAGCTTGGAATTCACTCGACCCATCCTCTGAGCAATGCAGATTCTTGGACCGTCTCCGAAGGGCAGGAATCCTGTTGAATCGTAATTGCGGCTCTCCTCGCTGAACCGATCAGGATTATACTTCTCAGGGTCGGGGAAGTACTCGGCGTCGTGATGGATTCCGTACAAAGAAATTACCACCGGAGTGCCCTTCGGGATGACGTGATTGGTCTCGGGCACTGTGTAGTCCTGGGTGCATTCTCGATTCAGGATGGGAAGACCAGGATACTTCCGCAAGGTTTCCTGCACGCACAGCTCTAGGAACTCCATCTTCTGCAGGGCATCGTAGGTGATCTCTCCACCATTCTTGGCCAAGGTTTCATCCACTTCAGTCTGCAGGCGTTGGAGGAGCTCTGGGTATTGAGCAAGCTCAAAAATAGTGAAGGACGCCGTTGATCCGGTGGTCTCCTGTCCAGCTATGTAGAATATGAAAGCCTGGGCGGTGATGGCCTCCAAGGAAATTGACTTGATGTGTCCTGAAGATAAAGAGATTATAATATTAGACTTTGGAGTTTCGGAATTACTATTTTGCTTACCATCGGGGGTCTTTTGAATGCTAAAGGATTTCTCGTCATTCTCATCTATCTTGCCGGTGTTTCTGAGCTGAATGAGCAGTTGAAGCAGATCCTTACGCACGATGCCGTGCTTTTCACGATATTCAACGGTTTCTTTGACTATATCCAGCATAGCCTTACGAACCGGGCTACTAATACCCAACGAGAACAGAAACTGGGCAATTCTGCAGGTGTGCAAACAATTAGATCCAAAATATGCTACCAATAGATGGGAACTTACGAAGGCACCAGGAAGATCATCATTGCGAACAGAGCATTAATCCTAGTATTCCTTCGAGCTAACGTTACCAAATTGCGGAACTTGTTGTCCGGGTTCTCAAAGCTATTAACGTCCAAGCCGAAGATGGTTGAACCAATTATGTCGATGGCATAGTTTTGCATTACCTTCTTTAGGTCAACTTCCTGGAAGCCCTGCTCGGGCAGTTCCTTCTGCAAATGGGCAACCATTTTGTCACCAATGTCCTCTGAGGTGGGAAACATGGCCTTCAGCTTGCCGGAAGTGAAGCATGGCGACAACATGTGTCTCATGGAGCGCCAGCTCTGTCCTCGCAGAGCGAAGATGCTGGCCGACAGCGGATCTTTATCCTCGTCCACGTACACTCCACGATCGTGGAAGCTGGCGAAATCCTGGGCGAGAATACGACGGGCCAGGGCGGCATCGCGCACCAAGACACCCGGACGGAAGAGCAGATAGATGCCCACGAATCGTTCCTTGCTCTTGAGGTAGATATCATGGATGGCCAGGCCCATACTCTTCTCTTGCCTCCAGACGCTGTCCAAACAACCGAACGGAATTCCCGAACCCCTCTCTATTGGAAAGCCACGTCGCTCCCAGTACTCGTAATGGTTTCTTATATAAAACCAAGCCAATGTCAATAGGGACACGATCAGCAAAATTAACGAAAACATGGTCAATGTTGATTATAAATTCGAACAAGAACGTAACTCGAGAACAGGTAATATTATAATGGCCAAAAAAGAGTTGGGTTTCTCTTTTATAGGGCGTAGTATACCTCTTTTTTTGCAAAGCTGTTCTCTTCCGATAATGATTGGGTGACATAGCCACACAATCAATATTCTCTTCTAATTATCTATTGTAGAATGGCATTATAGATAGGAACCTGTTGTGAAATAAACTAAGAGACTTGCAAATATTTTTTGTCTTTTTTTCAGGTTTTCTAATTGTAAGACAGAGTCTCTTTAAATCTTTAATTTCAAACTAATTGGTTTTAATTTAAAAAAAAACTTACATGTCTAAAAATTTATTATAGGTTTGGGAACCTTGTTACTCTCTCATAGGAATTCGTTTAACATTGGATTTTATAAGGGGTTTTAGGTCAACACTACGACCTTCATAAATAAGAAGTTCTAAGGCAAAGTAAGTCGATTATACAAATTATAAAGCAAAACTAATAATATTGGTTTTCTCTTTTTGCACATTTCGTTTGCTATTATTATTTTTAATTTCAAATTTTGTATGAAAAAAGGTACATTTGCATTTAAACTTTGTAAACATGTATTTAAACAAAATGTTATAGAGGACTTAAAAAAAAAGAAAATTATAAATTCAGTTCAGAAACGAAGAACTAACTTCATTCCTAAGTTATCACGAAAATTGAATTTAGTTCTTATCAATTAAGTTTCTACTTTCAATTTACATGATTTCCATGTATTTATTTCTTAATGATAAGAATTAAATGATATCTATTCCTTTGTTATCAAAAAATTTACGCAACCATGAAGCAACACAGAAAAAAAGTAAAGCATGATATTTGTTTGGATTATAAACATATTATCGTCACAGTTTTAGTTAGTCATACATGTGAGGGTTTATTAAAAGATATAATTTCCTAATTTTTATGACTGCCAAACTGACATCGGAAGACTTTCCGAATTAAAATGAATGTTTTTATGGCTTAGTTATGAGTTCTTCGGCTCAAAGAGTGGTATAATAATTTTATTCCGATGGTTGTAACACTGTGAAGGAGTCATTTCCGACCCTATAAATCAAATATATTGTTGCTCAGCATCACCAGGCTAATGGATCTAGCTATCTCCTACAAAAATAATATTGGAAAAGTTTCCGAACTTATAATAATGCTCATTTGGCTTTGTTATGAGTTGTTTAAGCTTTAATTTTTCGAAAAATAGTCATTTAAAAAATAAAGATAAATATGGACTCAAAGAATACGAATATTTTCAAATGTAGGTATGATAAATTAAATTGCAAACTGCTAGTTAGTTTCCTTTATTCTTTTATTTCTAAAGTTTTGCGCAATCGTGAAAGCACAGTCATCACTATAGGCACCCATGGCTGTCTTTCTGAATAAATAAATTTTGTATAAACATTTACATCGATCCATTGAAAAAGTTAATTTTTCTGGCGCCATCATTCTCTTTTAGTTATTATCATACTTTAATTTCATTATCCCATATGAAGGGTGACATTCCCTGTTCTTGGATTCTCCTTATTGGTACTGTTCGTCATCACCCGAACCGAAGAGCTGGACCTACTTATACTTGTCCTATGCAGCTCTGGAGGATGCTTCGCGTCGGACCAGGGCTTGAAATTAAAATGGAATCCCTCCAAATCCTGACAGTTGACGTGGGGATTACCCTCCTCGCGCAGACGTTGCATGACATGTGCTCGAACCTGTTTTATACCATCCGAATTGCGGCAAATAATGGCGGCCAAACTGGTCTTGTAAATCTCCGCAAGTTGAGCTATAGTAGAATATATTTTTTAATAATAATAAGCACAGATTATAAGTTATATCTTAGCAAGAAAATTAATCTTTCGGATTAGACTTCAAAATTGATAGAAGCCTTACCTTTGCTGAACCTCTGTGGCCCCATCTTCCGCTCATACCAATGGGAGTCACCCAGCTTAATGCGGAGGAACTGATCAGAAACCATGCAACTGAGCAGCGGTCCAAAGATGGCCCCCTCCATTGGAGGCTCACTGAGCGCCCCCGTGTAGACGTCCACATCTTGTGGGGAACTAAGCAAAATGAAATAGATTAGCTGGAGCTCAATGGATCAGTCAGAGTTACCCACTCGTAGATCTGCTTTATCGACTTCAAGGTGTCGTTATCTACGGCCTGGGCCATCTGTTCCCACGTGTCCACCGCTGGCAGGCGACAGTGACGACGAAAGACCGGATAGGATGGAATCCCATGATCCCGTCCCCTTTGAATGTTCAAGGAGACCAGATCCAGTCCGCAGAGGGGCAACCGATCCTCAGCGGTGCCCTCGAATAGCTTTTGGGTTACCTCCAGCGAGAAAAAGCGATCCACCTGCATCACTGGCGTATTGGCCGCTGTCATCAAAGCATGATCGATGCCATGGGCCGCCCACAAGGAAAACGGATTGAAAAGCATCTTGTGAAGCTCCACTGCCTCCGGACTACTATTACCCCGCGAGATGTTGAACAACCCGGGCAACAGGGTGTGGGCAAACCTAAAGGCGGCCGCAGCAAAGCAATTAGCAATGCTGGGATCCACCTCCGGATCATAGGTATCCGGAGCACTTAGATTGTGTTTAGCCGGCAGAAGACCCTTCGCCTCGCTGAGGTTGCGGCCCAGGAGCACCGGCAGGAACTCATTGTAGGTGATGTGTGCCATTTGAGCACCTAGGATTTTGCGCGCCTCCTGGTACAAGCGTTCGTCCTCCCAGTGGGGATTCTGCTCCTGCAATTTCCCAGCCAGATAGTTGTGATGTCTGGCCCACAGCAGGTGCATGGAGGTGAGCAGCAGGTTCTCGTTGGCCCGATCATCGCCAGACTCGAAGCAGTACTTTCCCTGGCGCGTCATGTGCACCCTGTTGCATCCATCTGTCGGATTCGAGGAGATGGGCAGCAGCTCCCGGCCATCATCCGTGAGATACATTCGCAACGTACCGTTGATGAAGGTACGTAGTTGGTTCTGTCGCTGCTCCAGATTACCGTAGACCACAGAGGCATCTAAGAAGGCCGTGGCCTGGTTCAACTGCATCCGAGGACCAAATCTTCCCGTTGGCGCTGGAGCAGATCTCACGAAGTTCATGCAGGTCAGGTTGTACTGCTGGTAATATGGATCGTCGGGCAGGATCTCCACCGGAAAGCACTCCGGATGCTGCTCACGAGTGGAAGGAACACAGCAGTCAATGGACTCTCCCTCCTGTGACGTGGTCAGTGATGTGGCCGTGATATCGTGGTCCATGAACTGACCAAACACTGCCAGCATCACTGTAAAGTTTGAATCCGTTTCATAGCTGGACCGATGAATCTTCAAGGATATCTGGCGAGCCGGCGGCAGGCATCCGTGGTGGCTAGCCCTTGGAGCGGCAATGCCATCAGCATAGTCCGGAGACACCATGCGGCGGTAGGGCACCATGGAGGCTCCATATGTCCGGGGATGCTGCTTGTTATTGCACACTCCTGTGGATCGTCTATAGCGGGCATTAAAGTCGCAGTCCAATCGCAGAACCGTGGGATCGGGCAGAACGATCCGGGGTCCCCAACCAATATTGCTGCGACCCGGCTGCTTGGTGTAGTTCAGCCTCCTAGCTATGTCCATGGTGGCCTGGTTCTCCACGTAGCCACGCCGTGCCAGTTTCCGTGCCTCCGGGTTAGTGCTCAGGGAGCGATAGTGCCGGAACGCAGGCGTATTCACTTCGTTCGGCTGCAACCCCTCCTCTAGAATCTCCCGATCACCCAACGCCTTAATCCCAGCACTCACCGCCTGGGCGCCATCATTGTGACCCAGTGCAGCTTGTTTCAGAGCCCAATCCGCTTCCGGCTCGTCAGGCAGCGGCCTGTTTGGTGGCACTTTTATTTCCGATCCATTTACCACAAAGAAGAAGCTGGGCCCCCCGTCAGCGCCGCCAAGGGAGTCGCTAAAGACCAGGGCCAAGCACAGGGCGGCGATTACAATGACTCTGCAGCAGGAAAGTGAAATCAATTTGTGGTTAGCATTTTGCGGTTAATCGACGACTAAACGATTGCAATGGGCCAACGAGGGAAGGGTATTAAATAACATGGGTAGAGGGTAGAGTGTATAGATTTCTCACTGTTTTAAAAATGTCTCTCTGAAAGAGAGTAGCATCAAAAAGGAGGCAAAGACTTCCATAATACAATAACCCGTTTAAGTGCTAACAACAGCCTTAATCACAATAGATAATATAGTTTTGCAAGCTCAAAGGATTGGCATTAACCCACATTTGGAACGGATTTTAGGCGCCTCCTAAAACACATTAAGAGCCACATCATCACTGCAGGCACATCATAGAAGTTCACAAAAATTCTATCAGTTATAAGTCCAAACTAATCGGATGAGCACTCACATAAAGGTGATGCCAATGCAGCATTGAAACTGCCGCATCTTGTTGCGACGCGAACGCGGATTAACGCCACCGGGAAAAACGTGTTCAGGTCCTTGGTACGGTGGCAGCAGCACGTATCCGGAGCCACCGGCAGCGGTGAGCGGCGTTGTTTCGTCCGTCATGATCAAAGTTAAACTGATGCGCAGTGCCGGCAAATGCAGCTAACAGAGCTGCGGCCCAGGGCGACTCTAGAGTTGCGTCGGCACTTAGTGGGCTTCCGACACTCCGCTGGCCGCCACACTTCAGATACTTTCGCCTCTGACAAAGCAACTTGGCTTATAATATAATATAATGCCAGGCAGCAGCAAGTAACAAAGTTGGCAACTGTCCACCGGCCAAGAACACCAGCCATCATCTTGAACTCTTAACGTAAGCTTTAATAATTGACAAATGCGGGAAATGGGATTAGAGCTCCTTATCATCGGACTGCCTTAACATGTCGGCCACATACTCGTAGGTCAGCTTGAGCAGATATTGGAACGGTTTCTGCTGCGGCAGATCACCCAGCTCCGAGCTCTCTAGGAAATCCTCCAGAGGCGGTAGGCTGTTCTCGGCCTCCTTACCCAACACCTGCGACATTTCGATAATCTTGAAAAAGAGCAGCTTGTGCATGTAGTCCACTCCGTTGTTAGCATCATAGTCCGTCCAGTTATCGCGTTTGATGGCAGCACACCATATCTTGTGCTTCATGTCGTATGGGCTTTCCACGTAGGTCAACAGGTCTAGGGCCCTCTGAAACTCTACCTCCGTGGCAGAATAATTTTCCTCGGCAATAAACAGCTGTGGATAATCGACCGTTGTAAAGGTTTTGTTATTTACCAAAGACTCGACTGCACTTACGTTGATAATTTCCTCGGCCTTGAGTACTTTCTGGTCTGCGGTATCGAAGCCAAAGTTCTGCAATACGTCTAGGCCCAAATCCGCCTGAAATTCGATCAGGGCCAAATCAACATCAATCTTCTCCACCTGGGCCATCAGATCGGAATCGGGTGCCGCTAAGGCGGCCAGCTTAGCCAGCGACAGCATGGACTTTTTGCGCGCCACAAATTCCACTTCACATTGGGCCAACTCGTACAGCATCTTGGCCGCCCGCTCGAAGTCGCCGTTGAATATCAGCTGGATCCAGCCCAAGGACGGATGGTCTCGCATGAACTGCGCCAGCGCCGTTGGATTGTTCTTGAATCGATCAAAGACCTCACCGTGCCGATTCTGGCGCAAATGCCAGTTAATGGCGAATTGCGAGAAGTTGTATTCCTCGTACTTGCGTGTGTAATCGTCCAGACGATCATTGTCCATTGTCTCATCGCATATCAGCACCAGGCTCGGGAAGTCAAGGTACTTTTCTGCCAGCTTTGCGGCATACTCATATTGGCGGTCCTTGACTGTTAGTAAAATAAAGGATTAAAATTATGTATTTATATTTAAGACATTATATACTTACTCAGTACTGAGATGAGCTCGCGTCGCTGAGCCTCAAACTGCTGCTGCAGGACATTGAACTTCTCCGTGTCGCGAACGCTCTCCAGGTAATTCTTTCGCCCATCTAGCACAATATCGACCAGCTCGAATATCTGTTGGTACAGCTGCTGCTTCACCTCTGTCTCGCTGACGCAGTGGCCGCCATAGCGCACACTTATGTCAATGAGGCGAGTCAGTGTATCCCGGACTCCGGCCACGCCTGACATGGCCGTCCAAGGCAGGTTCTCATAACAGGTCAATCTGTCGCTGTGCAGTCTGAAGCTGTTGGCGTGCTGCTCCCGATGCCGAAGCACCTCGTGGAGCGTGTCCAGGACAATGGAGTTAATGTCTGTAATAAAGTGGGCCACCGACAAGGTTGTCTGGCTTTGACCAGCAATCCGATCGTCGGCAATGTCCGCGAGGGCCTCAAACACGTTCTGAAATTTGCTTAGTTTCACATAGAATATATCCTGGTTGGTCAGGCTGCCCTGGGGCTTGTCCTCCCATCCAGCAACTGTGGCATCAATGGCCTCCTCAATTAGAATGGGCAGTTTGGTTTGCAGGGAACGTAGGGCCAAGGCAGCCACTATCTTCTCATTTAAGTCGGACAGTATAAAGCTTGTTGGCTTTAGCACGTTGCTGCCACAAGGAATGGCATTGAGCTAGAAGCAATAATTCATAAATATAAAAAGTCTGAAATCAAGCATATGAATCTTACCTTCTCCCAAACGCCACTGGAATGCAAAAACGCTATAAAATGCTGGAAGGCAATAACCTTGTCCCTCAGCTGATTTATAATTTGCATGGATCGCGAGCTCCCAAGGGCATGATGATGGATGTCCTGATCTCCCATTACCTCCTCCCAACGTGGATCCGATATGGGCAAGTCCTCGGCCAGATCTTCGGCGATGGTGATGACAATCCTATCCAGCTTGAGTGCATCCACAGCCGCTCCATTGGGATCGGGATCAAACACGCTGCGCAGCAGGTCACCGACAATGCTCTTAACCATGTTGTTGTTGCGTTTGAGATGGTACAGGAATGCTGCCTTTAGGTGACCCACCTCATCGCTCAGTTCGTTGTACATATCCTCGGGATCAAGCTCGAACATGTGCAGATTATTGGTGCTGCCCGTTATAGCGGAATGGTCGGCAACATTGAAACTGGCACTGAACGAAGCGGGGGCAAAAAGATCGGGGGTGTTGCAGGTGCTCATATTCAACAGTTCAGTGCCGTCGAAATCGCCCGGCGTAATGGAAACCAGTCCGTGAGTGCGGCTAAAGAACAGCGGCAGGTGACTGCAGATGGCTGCACTTAAAATGCGATCGTCGTGCATGTGGAACTCAATTTTCTCCGCCTCCAGTTCCGCCGAAGGCCCACCCTCGTGGGACAAGTGCAGCGGGTATACTACCTTTGGCGTGTACAGATAGATGTGACTGCTACCGACCACAAAACGCAGACTAAGGCAATCCTCCTCGGTCTTGGGGCTAAAGAACTTATTGATCTTTAGCGGCGTAAAGGACTCCAGAAACATACTCTCTTCCTGGGCACTGACAGTCACTGTGAAATGGGAAAACTTTATGTTAAAGCGCCTCAAAACCCTAAATCTTAAGGCAATTCTCACCGAGAGCATAGCACATTTGTGGAGCGTGGGCAGCGTTCACAGCTCCGGCTAGAATGTAGCCCTTGCTTTTGACCATTTGGAAGTCTAACAGGTGCAGCTCGATCTCCACATTGTCCGCAGGCAGACGGACATTCCAGAACTTGGTCCTGAACTCCTCGCGTATTCGGCGCACCACTTCGGCGTCTTCGTAGATCAGCTGCTCGGCATTTCCCTTGTTGGACAGACACCATCGCTGGACGGCGCGGTCAGAAAGCAGGGCCACAACTGTTTCTCCACTTTCGGAATTGCTCTCGCAGCACATTCCCACCAAACTCTAATTAAAGAATGCTTTAGTACTTTTATTTACTTATATACACGCACACTCACCTGATCCTTGTCGCCGCCCGGGTTCATGCCAATTAAAATTGAGGCGAACTTCTTTCCAAAGCCGCCAAGGAAGCTGGTGGCCGGCTTGATGGTCTTGTGATGAAGTGTGTAGCGTCCATTGGCAAGGCCCACTTTGAGAAACACCAGATTACATGTAGAGGTCACAGCCAAGTAACCATTTTGGCTGGGTAGATTTAGCAACTGAACAAACTCTTGTCCGGTTAAGATCGAGAGATCGACAGAGTTTCCGTCATGAGCGATGGATGACCAGTATCGCACGTCTCCGGTGGCGGAAACAGATATGCAGGACGCCATTTGCTGGCCAGTAGTGTGGAATACGCTTATCAACTCACTCTTGTGACCCAGGTCGCTGTAGGGCAGAGTCAACTCACGGCTCTGGGCCATGCCCCCAGTCCGCCTTGGGGTCAGACCAGCACGAGGAGGCGAGTTGGACTTCGTTGGGTCTTTGTACTGCCAGATGAGCAGTCGCCGGCCTTGCACAACCTAAAAGGATGCCGTAGCGGGAGCTGTAGTTTGTGTATTAGTCCAAGTGGCAATGATCTTACCCAAGCCCAACCATTCTGGGCCACTTTGGCAGTGATTGTGGCGGCTCCAGTGCCGGGAAAGGTCAGGGCCTCGTTTACCGCCACGGGTAGCGGGCCGCCGAAGCTCTCCACCACATTGTAGTCCGAACGTATCCCCGGAATGGACTGCGTAGAGCGCACCGATAGACACAGTCGGCTGCAGAGTAATGTCAGAGGTTAATTTACTGTTCGGAAGGGCTTGGAAATAAATAAATACCTGTTACTCAGGGCGGTCTTCTTCAGGCTTCCATGCAGTTGTGCGCTGCTGGCGTTGCCGCCAAAAAAGGATTTGGGTGTGCTGTCCGTCGCATTGGGCGACATGGCGTAAATCCGTGGTCCCGGAGATGATTCCCGCGGTACTCCGTACAGATGTTTCTGCAAGTCTCTGTCCATTTTAATTATAATTCCTTGCAATTTACTTATAAACAAAACTGTTGGATGAAGCCGGCATATGGTCCAGTCGATAACAGTGACAATTATCGATTGAGCGCAGTATTTTTAAACCGTTGTTATCGATGTCACGATGTCACCACCTATCGCCCGTCTCTATCAAAAGCCCAATTTGTCATCTCTAAACGTAATCTGGCTGAATTTCATAGATTTTCGTAAACAAAGCGGCAGTTCTCCGGATATATGGCCACCTGGACACAAAATGAGCCGACAGGTGTCACCAAGCGCAGGCGTTGGAATCTGGAAGGTAATCCCGAAAGCCAAGAGCAGTAAGAAACGTTAAAAACATGGAAAACTTGTGCCTAGCAGATCGCGCCTCGCTGAACAAGCTAAAGCACCACATCGCAGAAGAGGGCTGTCCACAGGTGCAGTACGATCTGGCCAAGCAGCTGCTGGAGAATGGCAATCGGTGAGTGAAAGTGTCTTTGGTGAGCTATTGGGTAAACTAAGGACCTATTGGGCTTTGCAGAACCAAATCTTGCCAAGGGCAACCAGAACCAGAAGGCCGTCAACTGGCTGGTGAGTGCTGCTCATAATGGACACGAGGACGCGGCCAAGCTGCTCCGTCAGTGCTACGACGAAGGCAGTGGCATCACAGCGGAGAATGCTGACGAGGTGCGACGCTGCCTGGCCATGACCCCGGGCGAGCGGGCGGCGAGAAAAGCAGCCCGGGAGCTTTTTGCCTGTCTGTCGAATGGGAACGAACACATCACGCCCAAGCAGCTGGAACGCAAGATGCGCCGTATCTACAACCTGCAACGCAAGCGTCGTCGACGCGACCGTGAACGCTCTTCGTCGAGCAGCGAAGGTGAGCAAGAACAGGAGCCAGAGTGCGAACCCCTTGAAAACGCCCCAACAAGCGGACTGGCCAACGTGGAGCGACGCCGCTTCATCACCGAAGCCAACTTGGTTTCAGCAGCCTCGAACTACAGTGCCGGCCAGATGCCTAGCGTTAACGATGCCCTCACATTGTCCGTGCCGGATCCAAGGAGCCTGGATCACGTGCCCTGCTTCTACCGCATGATCTTTCACCCGCTCGTCTTCTTCACCCTGTTTTACCATCGCCTGCTCAACCTGATTGTTTCCATACCCGCCCTTATCCCGCTAAGTGTTCGCTGCAGTATCCTCATGGCGCTCTCCTGGTGGAGCACCCGCCACACATTGGCCCTGGGCAGCTATTACCTCAGTCTTGGCGTCATGATCTGGGCCACGTGCAAAATGCTGAAGACCAAGCAGCAGTTCGTGGACTTCCGGATATGGTCGGGACTGTTTCTCAGCTATGGGGACAACAACATTGAGGCCGACATTGCCGAGCAGAGATTCCTGCGCAACAACATGAAGCCGTATCTGTACTACTTCTGTGCCTTCATCTGCAACCTGATCGTGTATCCGCTGGTAACCGACGCCTGGCTACCGCACTCGGAACTGACCATTGTGTCCGGAGCCCTGACCTTCCTCACCATGGGAGTCTCGATGTACGCATCGTCTCACTTGTTTCCGGACTGGCTGGTGATAGTCTCCTTTGCTGTTAATGTGCTGGCCAAGTATCCGTACGAAATGGACGAAGTGGTCTCTTCCCGCTGGCGCTTCCTGGACCTGCGCGTGCCCACATTTTCCTCCTTCGTCATCGGAAATGGGATCGAGTTCTGCCTGAATTGTCGCACTGCCTTGTACCTCTTCATCCCTTTGCTGCTGGTGATGATGGCCAAACGCTCCCGATGGCACGGCGTCTACACATACCTCATACCGCACTGCGTTACACTGAGTTGGCTACAAGTATGCATTGCCACTTCACAGAGCGCCACCATGTTTGGAGTGGTGAGGGCAGCGCTTGGCCTGGCCGGTATAGTTTTGTTCCTGCCGCTATTCGGGATTGTGGCACTCCTGGTACCCGTCTTCATGGCCATCGACAGCTTGGGCCTGGCCAGCGAACAGCTCCGATGGGGCAGCACAGCAATTGCCTGCGGATTGGTAGTGGTGCTATCCTGCGTCCTGGCCCTTAATCGAGCCACACAAAAGTACATAACCATGTTGCAGATTATTATGGCCATTACCACTGCCTGCTTGCTGGTCTTCCCGTACATGACTTCCAGCTTCAAGGACACGCCTCGTTTCAATGCCATGCCCAGAGTGGGTCTGCACGCCCTCTCTGAGGCGGACACGCTGCATTGGGATCGCTTCCATTCGTTGTGCGCCCAGCCGATCCAGGAGCAGCCAAACAAGATCAAGGCCCAGCTGCGTTGCTCTCATCTGAACGGGCTGCCCGTCACTTGGGAGGGCAGCATATCCAAAGTGGAGATCTCAAAGGTGTCCAATATACTGGAGGACATCATTGCCAACTACATGCCCGTGTGGCTGGGCCGTGTGCTGAGATGCGTGCACGGCGAGAATATTTCGCAGCACTTCAAGTGCGATCCAAAGCTGGACTCTCAGTGCGAGGAGTGGCGGAGCGTGATCAAGACGCTGAAGGCACAGAGCGGCAGCTGTACGCTGCAGCGTTGGAATCGCTACGAGTACGAGCTGTTGGTCAAAGTGGGCAAAGGCAAGGGAAGCCGTCTCTTGGGCCGCACCAGCTCCACCGATGTGGTCCTACGGGCTCACCATGACTTTGGAAACTTCACCCGACGCCTGAATGAAGGCGATGTTGTGCGATTCTACGGCACTCTCCTCAATTCACGACTTCTTGCGGACAGAGTTCAGGTGCTGTTGAAGACCATAGAGTGCGTGGACTGCCATTCAGCCAGCCTAGGCACAGCGAGCATCGAACGGGTCATGGCCTCCTCTCCTATGGACGCTCGCCTTCAGGATCTGATGAGGGGCATCAAGTATTTGTTAAACGCTTTGTTAAATCCTTTAATAACTTTTAAGTAAACCCACATAATTAAAGCAAAGTCAGGGATAGCAATTGGCTTGGCTGACAAAAAACCATGATTTTTGGGCTTCATAATCACGAAATACAGAGATATTTTCTATAATTTATTAGCTTAAGTATCTAAAGAAATAGGCCAAAGATTATTACGGTTTTTATAATTTATCATTTATTCTGACGGCAGATATCCTTTAAAGAGTAACTGGATTTTCTTTATGGTTGTTGGGACCCAAGTTATAATGGATTTCCCAGAGATAATCAACAGTATTCGTACAGCTAATCAATAAAAATGCTGTTTGCTTCATTTGCCTCTATTAATGCTATAGTCCTCGGGCATCTAATTCGCCTAACTTTCCTGCGCACCAAAGATTGTACTTCTTGATCCGATGATCCGGTGTTGCCCGCGGCGATGGGCATCCTACGGGACTCCAGCGGCACTGTCTCGTGCTTTTCCTTTGGGATATCCAAAAATTTAAATAGTTCTAAATATTTGTTGGTAGTGGACTCTTCGTTGATATCTTCCTCTTTCCTCTCCGAAAAACCATGCAGCTCGCACGGCTCCGAGCCTGCGAACTCTGGTGAGTTAATCAAAAATTGGACACCGTTGAGCAACAACTTCCTGTGGCCAGGATTATCAACACCCAGCATGACGAGATCGGAGCAGACGATGAGCTTCAAGCGGGCAATACAATCGTAGCCACGCTCCAAAAAGTTCTCTGTGTACTTTTCCATCGTCAGCAACGCTAGCCAGTCGCGAACGGCTTGTCGATTCATTTTGAATTTTGATATTTTCAAAGTTCGTCCTCGAGAGTTCCCGGAAAATGCAAAGTTCTGCTTCTTTAATCGGCCATTGATGTTTTTTGACATTTTGTCGCGCGCTTCCGTTAACCGGAACTAGTTCGGGCTTGGGCCCGATAGTGCCATCGCTTATTAAGTTAAAAAAAAGCTTCTTAAGCTTTCGAAAGACCCAACGACCTGACAACCCTGCCCCATAATAATGTATTAAAGGCCAGGCGCTTCGTTCTGGGAACAAACGCCATTCACCCACCCAAGAAGCCTCCACTTGTCTCCCGCACGCACACAACCCGTATCGCTAGCAGCGCCAACCATTGCCGACCAGCCATTTTGTCGTGCGCTTCCGTTAACCGGAACTAGTTTGATTCTTTGGGCTTGGGGCCCGATAGTGCCATCGCTAAAGCTTTGTAAGCTTTCGAACGACCCAACGAGTTGGGAACCCTGCTCTATAACAAAGTATTAAAGGCCAGGCGCTCCGTTCTCTTGAACACACGAGATTCACCCACCTGAGAGGCCTCCACTTATCTTCCGCACGCACACAACCCACATCGCCAGCAGCGCCAACCATTAACGACCACCCAGAGGGGCAGACGTAGACCGTAGCAGATACCAAAAAAGGAAAACAGTGTCAGCATGATTGCGACTATAACGAAGAAGTACCAGAATGTGGTGATTAGCACGGGAAACATCATCAACACGGAGCTGGGCCAGCGCAAGTCCAACGAGGAGCTGTACGATGGCCTGCAAATAACGCTGCACAGCGACCCGAGCGAGGAGCGCGTGGTAGCGGAGGTGCAGATCGACGAGCATCACGGCCGGGTGCAGCGGGCCACACAGGAGCTGAACAGTCGCTTGACGGAGAACGGCCGCAATGAGATCAGCATCGGGGCCAAGATATTCCTCAACCGCAACTCCACGGATTGCGTCAAGCAGGCGGTTGAGGCACTGCTCAACATACTCAACGTAACGCACGTGGACAACGTGGTGCTGGCCTACCACCCGAACGCCAGTGCGGTTGCCAGCGCAACGGCAGCGGCCACAACAGGACCGGCCAAGTCACCCTGCTCCGAGGGAGGCTCGGCACCGTCCAGTGCCAGCAACTGGAGCCTACGCAACGGAGCCAATGGGCTGGCGGAGCTGAAGGAGCTCTACCAGACCCTGGAGCAGTACGCACTCAAGCAACAGATCACACAGCTGGGCATCGCAGATCTGGACGCTGCGGCCCTGGAGAAGCTTCACACAACCGCCCAAGTGGTGCCAACGATTGCCCAGGTGAACCTGTCCACCTGCTGTGTGGTGCCGCCAGAGCTGCAGGAGTTCTGCACTGCCCACGACATTCAGCTGAACACGCACAGCGACCCGGAGCTGCTGCTGCCCGAGGAACAGTTCGCCGGACTGGCGCCCGGCTACACAATCGACTGGTCGCTCCGTTACCAGGTGCATGTCCGCTGCCGCGGCGTGCTCACTGCCAAGGGCTACATTGTGGGCGCATCGCGTTCCAGCGCTTAGGATTAATCCCAATCAGATGCTAGATTATAGTTTTTATGTTTGTATGTATGCTCGTATACTGTGTGTAGTGGTGTACTTATTGTTTGTTATACAAAACCCCGATGAGGATTCGAAGCCGATCGATTGATTTTACTGTAAACGATTTTCAAAACCTATTCTGAACATAAAGCGTTTGAAAAACGGCAGAAAGCAATTGTGTATGCTGTACTCTGTATCAATTGCTTTCAGTTCCCAGCTGCCGGCTATCATGGGTCAGAGAGTCGACCACCGGGGACCGGTTTGGGTCGCTCGCTAGCAAATTAAGTATACGCCCAGTTGGTGTAATTTACATATATATGCTGTGACCGCCGGCAATTGCAGGGGCCGTGCTCTTGGCGACTTCCTCCTTCCCCATTGTGGCTTGTTATTTCCTCTGGCTAATCGCAGTCTAGGGCCTCCACTTCTGGTGGACTCAAATCTAATTAAAGGCAGAAGCGTCTCGCCCGGCGACCCATCCAGATCACGTGGCTGACCCCTGCTCGCTCACTTGCTTTTCAATACGACGAAAATAATATATAAAAAAAAGGGGGGAAGAATAAACCGGACGCCGATTAGAATATATATTATTATACATTGGCAGATATTTTAAATATATAACTGCCGATTGAGATGGTATCAGCGCTAGGCTAGGTGCAACAACCAACGGTCATAAATCCAACACTTATAATAATAAATGGAAAGTGTTAACAAAAAAATGCCAAGCTGACGGATGAAACTAATCAGTTGGCTTAATTTACAAGGGCCGTATACAGCTGGAGTGAGCCAAGATTGGAGGAGATTGGGAAGTGGAATGCGGTGTGTGGAGTGCGGAGTGCGGTGGCCCTGTAAATGGGCCACTTAATTGACAGCTGGAGGAAGTTCGTTCGAATGGTTTATTAATGAGCGCGACAAGAAACTTGGCCGAACGTGTAATTTAGGGCCAAAGTTCAAGGACCATGTGCCTGGTGTTCTAATGTATGTATCTTAATAAAAAGTACTCGAAAAAACCCCATATAAATAGATATGTGTTGGAATGGAAATACAAACAATAAGCACACTTATCGCTCTGGCTCTCCCACTAGCATGACTTGTATGTTTCTGAAATCCCCAACAGAATGAGAGCGGGAGCGGGAGAGATAGCTGGAGCTGCTGCTGACTCAATACAACAACTTGTTTGCCGATCTTTTACAGCTCCGTGCTCCGGCTTGTTTCGTCACTCAATCTTTGTGTATGATGACGCATCGGCAGAAGCAACATGTTGTCCCAACACCTAAATGCTGGCAACAAGTGGAGAGAAGCCTCTGGAACACAATCAAGACCCCACGCACACTGCGTCCAAATGGAAACTGGTGAAATGTGGGTGACATAAGGCGGTCGTAATCAGCTTGCTATCAGTATTAATTGTTTTTTTGTAAGACAAAACCGCATCTAAGTGCAGTCGCTTGATAAGCGCACCACCACACACGGCGTATACGTAAACGGGCGGTAATAAACCATATCCATTATAAGAGGAATAGCGGCTGCTACACATTCATCATTATGTTCCGGCTGAGCTGAGTTGGAATGATTCTGCACTTTCCACTAAACACCATTAGGGGACAGGTATCCGGATTCCAGAGCTTTCCAAGGCCCACCCACAATCGAGTCATGGAAAACAATCAACTGTGATTACACCATAACAATTGTTGAGTCTTTATTAGGTTAATTGAATATTCTTTGAATGCTTCGTACTCACATTATCCATAACCAAAGCTAGTTTCCCTCATGTTTCGCTTCACTTTATCCTTTATAACTTTAATGTATGCTTACACAGAGAGTCGATAACATGAATGTACTGACATTGATAGGTTTCATCTTCTCGACGTTATCTCTAATTACAGGAATTGTCTGATTTGTGATGTGTGTTTTTTCATGTTCATATTTCATCCCTATGCGGAAAGACTACAACATCTATCGTACAATGCTGGTTGCGGTTGGTTACATTTACATTTAGCCTTTGCCTTCATTTTTTTTTTGTAGGCCATTAACAATTAGCTACAATTAGATTGCATCGTAAAAACTAATCTCACTTGGATCGCGCAATTCAAAATAATACTCTGTATAATTTCGCTCCATTCGAATTGGAAAACCAAACGCTCTTTGCTGGGGACGGACGCTGTGTCTGACAATTGAAATCGCTTTTAATTGGCATTCCGAATTAACAACAAACTGAAACTGGCCACTCGTGCACTCAGCTTGGAACTTGTTTACATTCGTTGTACGTTTCCATTCCGGGGACCATTACCATTCGAATCGAATTTGAGGCAACTGGGTGACGGTGGCAATGGAATTTTGAAACCGGGCTGTGGTGGCATTAACGCAAGAAGGGCGGTAGGGCATCCTGGAGGAACGGGTATCCTTTTCTGGTCAATCCTACGTTCGTTGCTGTTGCTGCTGCTGCCCTAGGACTGGTAAACCATATAGTAAAAATGTATCAAAATCGTCTCGATCGCCATCTCGAAAAACAAGAGAAAACGTACAAAAATCGTTTGTTTTGTTGGTCGTAGACATCTTAAATAGTTCGATATCTGTGTTCTGGACTCTTGTGTGTTGCACATTCATTTCTAAAGTAAGTGTTCGCGTCTAGTTTCTCATAAGATTCAAAATGTATACATACACCTTCCACGACCTGTCTGCCTAAACATACACTCTAAATTCGACGGAAATAAATTGGTTTTTTTTTTGGGACATGAGCTTGACAATGAAACAGTTTCTTTGCCTACGGTTCACATTAAACGTGTTTATCTCCGAATAGTTTCCTCTAAGTTACTTATTTTACGTCCTATTGAGAGAGTATATAGAGTAGAGTAGTTATTTATAGACACATACGGCTTTGCACATTGAGAAAGCCACGTTAATAGAATCGAATCGTTTCTAAGTGGGTCAACGGTTGAGTAGATTGGGAAATTGGGAACTGGATTAGTACTTCCATCTCCATGGTGGAGTAGGTAAGGTCCTTGGACTTGGAGTTCGCTTTTGCTACATTTAATAAATCTATAAATATTTTAATTTCAATTTTGCAGTTGCCCATTTACTGTTTTTTCAGTTTAAACATTTTTTTTGTGGTGCCAATCAATATACATATATATATATATTTTTAAAAAATATTTCCCGTTTTCGTTATCATTTTGTTGCTGTTTATATACTAAGCAATCGATTACAGCTAAAGTATTTGTTTAATCCAATGGAATTGCAATTTGTCAAGAACACACAACACAACAAGACATCAAGAGTGACACTTAAAATGCATATTGACATCTGTTCTTTGTCGATTTTGGTTTGGTTTCGTGTTCCGTGTTCCGCGTTTACCGATTATTTAACATTTAGATCAAAAATAGTGCCCCTAAAAATGCCACAAAAATACAATCAAAACATTTGTTTACTAAACTACAAATACATACAATAAAATACATTGATGCACGCATAATATTTATATAACATACATACTACTTATGTACGGATGTAACCTTCTCTTTACTCTAGAACAACTTTTATAGCTTAGTCTGATTCGTGTGTGTGTTTGTTGTTTGGGTAATGTTGAATGTATAACTACTCAAAATATAATACCATTTCAAATACAATTTCATCAGTTTGCCATACCGGCATACATAAGTAATTCAGTCTAATTTGGGAGTTGTTGGTCAACGATCATTGCCCTGGATAAGGGTGGGAGGAGTTGGGAATTGGGTAACCCAAAAACCGAACCGAAACACAACAAAATTTACAAGACGATTATCGGTCAGATAAATCTCCAAAGGTTTTCAAACATAACTAAGAGAGTGTGAATAATTATTTCAGCTTCTTTCCTTTTCCATTTCGTTTCGATTCTCTAGAGATTTCTTTGTCCCTCGTTTGTCCTTCTATTCTTCTATCAGGTTCCATAGTTTAAATCAAATGCGACTTCCGGTTGGAGTGTTCGATGGCCGCCAGCAGCTCGTGCTTCTTGCGGACGTAGAGTCGCCCCTTCTTCCAGGGATTCTGCAGCTGCAGCGGCTTAAAGTCATCCCGCAGGCAACGCTCTCGTGCTCCAATCACCGCCACCAGGCAGAAGTTATCCAGCACCTCGGGTCCATAGATGGGTCCGTTGTTTCCTTTTAGCACCACCGCCATGTTGAGCTGCTTTACCACCAAATTAATCACTTCACGGGCCGTTGTCTTGGGGGTGACATGTAGCTTTAGGCTAGTTCCACTGGCCAGTCCCGTATTGTAGGCGGTGTACACTTGGATGATTCCCGGTGCCTGCTCAGTATTCAGGCTGGAGCAGCTGGCCGAGTCCTCTTCGCTGCTCTGTCGCGACAAACTCTTCATGGAGGAAGCCTTGGAGGTACTCGGCATCGGCTCTTCGCCACCCACGGCTCTTAGCTCGGCTAGAGTGCTCTTCAGATAGGGTCCACCTTCGCGTAGGTTTGCACTAGAGGCTGCCTTGGCGGCTGGCTTCAGCGGTTTGTGCTCCAAGTCGGTGGCGAAGGCGCCATTGCCGCTCCTCAAGGAAACACTAGATCCAGCCAGATACGGAGCCGAGCTGGAGCTGTGCACTGTGATTAGTGGAGCCGCGTGCGATCCTATGTTGGAGCTGGTACGCTTTCTTTGGGCAGCCAAAGCCTGTGAGTTCCGCAGTGCATCCGCCAGGGTGTCATCGGAACGCGATGGGGGAATAGCAAACACACTGCTCGTACTGTTCCCATCAGAGGCAGAGTCCACGGCAGAGTAAAAGCTCCTTGCCGTATAGGTAGAGCTCATGGAGTCGCCGCTGTTCTTCCTTAGGGATACCTCCGAGCAAATGGATCCACCATATTCGCTGGTCGTGGAGACTTGCAAAAGTTGCTGCTGCTGTTGTTGGGGCGGCTGCTGTTGTTGGGACTCCTGGTGAGTGGGAACTTGGTTGGATGCTGGTTCCACTGGTGTTATCGCACTCAAACCTAGGTTCTGCTCAGACTTGGAGTGCTCCGGTTTGGTCTGCGTTGGATCCTCGTTGGTCCCTGGTCCGGGCCAACTGCCTCGACCCGTGCCTGTTTTAGAGAATTTGCTCTCGCGGATGGGCAGTTGCAGCAACTGTTTGTTGGCGGAACCTGCCGCCGTCGCCGATACCGATTCGTCCTGCCGCTGTTGAGCAAAGTCCAGGATCTCACGCATGGCTAGCGATGGCTGGGCGCTTTTATTCCTGGCATAAGCCACCACATCCATCAGCCAGCGAACGCTCTTCCAGACGATCGTCAGACTAGAGCTGAGCTCCTGCAGCGTGGCCAAACGCTCCTTTGCCGCCTGCAGTTCACTGCTGGAGAAGGCTTCGCGCAGGGCATGTGTGGCTAGCGCGGTATCCAACTCAAGGATGCAGGAGAGTCGGGCGTATTTCTGAATGATGGCTGGCTGGTATGTACGCAGGTGGATCATCTCAAAGGCTTGTATACTCAGGCTGGCCAGGTCATCTCTCTGGAGCAGCAGCTCCGATTGGCCGGGTACGGCGCAGGAGGCTTCAGCGGATGGACAAACCACCAGAAAGCTGATATCCGGACTGTGCTCGATCACCTCCACATCGTACAGGCGGTGGGTGGTCGCATCCGCGGCCTTGATGTTCATGCTGGCGAATAACTTGTGCATTGCATTGGTGAGATCGTAAAGGAAGAGGCGCTGCACCTCGGAGGTCGCTGCTCCCCCGGAAGCTGTATCTGTTCCCGGTGAGCTAAAGTCCAGCGGCAGGCGAAGGGGATCGCTGGTGCAACGGTGGAGCACCTGCCATTCCTCGGCCGTAATGTGACTGTTTTCGCGCACCTTGCAGTGTGGCAAGACATTGGGCGTTTTCACGGGCACCACCACCTGAATCTGGTCCATGGAGCACTGCATCTTTAGGTAGCCCAAATACAGGCCGGGCTCCAGTCTCTGCAAGGCAGCTTGCTGGTAATGCAGCTGATCGCCAATCGACGAGATGAGCAGTTCGTTGATGGTATAGTCCTCGTGCAGGGCACCGAGTTTCTTCTGCAACTTGCTAACCGGAAGCCACCGGGAATTTAGGATGGACACGGCCTTTTGGCTCTTGACGGACTGTACGCAGGTCAGCACCACTGTACCCTGGGCATCTTTCAATGGCTTGAAATACAACTGTCCCAAGTCGGTGAAGCCCAGAGCTGATTGCATCTGGCAGACGGCTGACAACAGCTTGGTGCGGAAGTGAACGGCGGAGGTGAGGTTGCGCTCCATATCCGAGCGAAGTGACTTCACATCGTCCCAGGTGCAGGCCACCTTCATTAGCCAGTAATAGTCCATATGCAGGGCACTGGGATAGGATTCGTCCACCTCAATAACAGGCGGAAAGTCCTCGCTGGTCACTAGGACTTTGTCATCGCAGTGGACAATGCAAGAGAAGTAAATGCCACTGTTTGGAAATGGAAAAGAGGAAGCATTTAGGTAAGGTTTCGAATCAATTTGCTTTAAAACTTACCGCCTTAGTGTTTTTTGGAACTTGGAGGTGACGGAGAACAACTGCTTGATAGTGGTTTTCTTTTTGGGATTGCGTCGCTGGCCGCTTGCTGGATCTAGGGTCAACTCGGAAACATCAGCGGGTCGTGCCAGACGCACTGCGGTAAATAGATTGTCCAGGATTCGATGGCGGCCCACAAAACGATCCTCCCGATTATCCAAATCTCGCCAGGCTGTTCCAAAGATATCACTTAGAATTGAGTGCCATTTAATTGTAAATATAAACTTACTCGAAGGCACCACACTGGCGGGCACAGAGGTTCTATAGGCGCCCCATCCCTTGACATTGCCGCAGGCGGCACGCAGGAAATACCGACGTCCCTGCGTGAGTCCAGATATGTGACATTGGGCGCCCATCGTGCCGTGGAAGCTAATCCACTCCAGCAATTCGCTCTCACCCACAATGTTGTTGAAGTCCGCGCGGGTTGACCATTGTACTGTGAATTAAAATAATTAAATAATTATCAAGAGTCAAAGGGATTTAAACCTTAAAAAATATAATTATACAAGCTTTGTTTAACCAACAAACGAAGCCACTCAAATAGACAGCGGGAATTGAATCAAGAATTAGGTTCACCGCAGCACGACAGAATAACCACAATCACATCGCGTAACCCATCCCACTGAGCTGCCGACAGTCACAGCCACTTGACATTGCAACAGCTGCGGTTTACCTTTGAATTTCGTGCCGATGGCCCCCTCAAAGGGCTCCAGGATTTGGACGCTAATGGAGTTGTCGCCGGTGACATCAACGACCACAGAGGCGGGCGCATCTGGGGGACGGGCCTGATCCCAGCCAAGCTGCAGGCGGCGCAGCGCCTTTACCCGTCGCTCCCAAATGCCGATCTGCTTCTCCACCTCACTGCCCGTGCAGCCGGTCACCGAGGCGCTTGAATTGCCTGCAGAGAACGAGAACAATCGTTGATTAAGAGCCCACTCAATCCGGCTCGATGGCGGCCACTCACCAATTATAATGCTCGAGATGGAGGGACGTGAGGCAAACATGGGTGGGCAGAGACCTTCTGGTCCGCTCAGATCATGGATGCGCGACTCGGCGTCCTTGAGCAGGCCGTTAAGCTTCGTGCCTATAGTATCCACGGAAACTGCAATGCAAATTTAAATTGATTGGTGAAATGAACAGTCAAATGACTATAGACTAAGGGCACTTTACATTGGGAACCCTCTATGGCGCCATGCTGGAGCAGCATCCTGGTCATGGAGCGATTATTGCTTAAAACTGCCAAATCAAGGGCGGATAGTCCATCGTTGTTGATGCTGAAGGTAGTAAGAATTTTATTATTTGATGATTAGATTGTGCTTAAAGTAAAGCTCACCTATTCACATCCACATCGGTTGACTCCAGAATTGTGCGCGCCTTTTCCAGATGTCCATGCTCCACCGCCGAGAACAGAGCTGTTAATAGATAACAAGAAGAGATGTAATTAAGAAATACTAATTGAAGATGGAAAAGTAACTTTAAAAAGACTAATGTGGCGATGCGTGCCAAGTATCTGCTTTTTGGACCATACCATGCAAGTGTATATTGCTTTGCGTTAGCTTATCCAGCTGTGCTTGGGCCATCTTTAGCTGTTTCTTGGTCATTTTACTGGCCCGCGGATGAGGTGTGTTTCCCGGAATCTTGCTACGCAGCTGCACAGGCTGCCTGTGGACCGCGAGCTGCAGCTGTTGCACATTTCCAGATGCATTCTCATCCCCAGCACCCATTGTAGGAGAGTCCAGCTCCGAGGAGTCTGTCTCCTCGTGATCATCTCGCAACTTGGCGTTCTTGGGTTGTGAATGGCGAGAGATGCAGAGTTGTGACTGCGATTGCGATCCTGCGTTGGAACGCGAATGGGGCAACAGGAATTCCATTTCCTTGAGATCCTGGGAGTGGCAGGAGATGGCAGTTCGTATTTTGGCTACCGTTGCATGCTGCGATAACTGCTCCGACCAGCGACTGGTGGAGAGCAGTGGGGCTGGATAGTAGGTGGGATAGTCGTCCTGGTTGTTGTTGTTGGTCTTTCCAGCACTCGGATTTCCCGGCTTTTCACGCAGCCTGACCACACTATCAGTGTCACATTCGCGCTTATCTTGGGGCAGTATGTTGTCTGTGTCGGGGGGATTGTGTGAAAAAAACATAAATAATGGGAAATCAAATTGGATGCAAAAATGAAAGTCAAATAAAACTTAAATAGAAATTAAACGGAGGTGTGTGTGTGTGGAATAAATATTTACAATGGCAAATGACCAGGCTCACCACGTGTCTGTTTATCGTAGCAGATATTTTGTATATATATAATGCATGTGAGTGGAAATGTAATTACAATAATTGTTGTTGCCGATGCTGATGCTGCTGCTGCCGTTGCGATTAATTAAATATTAAACATAAATGCCGTTTCTCTCCTATTCATTGCCGCTATTATTCTATGCGATTCGGAATTTCCGCCGATGACCAAAGCCAATTAAATTAATTATGCGCAAACCGTTGTGGATGCAAGTTATGTGTATAGCCGAGTGGGTTTCGAGTGTGTGTGTTTGGAGGAGTGTGTTTGAGTGTGTGAGTGTGTTAAGTGATGTCTCCATGCAGCCACCCACCTGATCCCAAAATTAAATGCACCCGCCAGAGCTCAGCAGAAGCCACCCACCCACCAATTTTCCATGTCTGCTCCCCTCGCGCTTTTCATTGCCGCCCAATTGACGTTAATTCCCCGCTTCCAGTTTCTGTACAGCAAATACACCGAGAAGCCAATTTAAGAAACAAAACTCTTGATTGAAGAATGTTTTATCCTCAAAGAATAATTACACTGGAGTAAGAAACCGTAAACTTGTGGAAAAGTTTCATTTAAAAAACTATCTCTATGAAAAATATTTCTAATACAAGTAATAATTACATATATTGTATATCATGGCAAGTTCATAAATATTATTAAGAGATCTTGATAACTAGCGAAAAGACGTTAATATGGTTAATATTAATATGTTCACTTACTAACTTTTTGGGTCAAGTTTTAATTTAAATTAATATCTTCTCAGAACAAAAGCATTTCCAATCATAAATGTAGCTTCTTAAATAGTTTTTTCCCCTGTGTATATATGGATTGTGAGAGAATTTATGATGATATATATATATATATGAGGGGGTGGTGCAGTTTTTAATTGCCCCTCATAGGGGACTGCACAATACGGGTTAAGGGCGGGCAGAGAGAGAACTACCGATCTCTTACCATCGATGGCATAGTGACTGTGCCGACGTTGCTGTTGTGCCGACACCGACGGCGACGATGAGGAGGATGTGGAGGTGGAGGTGGAGGTGGCCCGATGCGGGGACACTTTCAATTGACAGAACCTGGTCAGCTCGTTGAGCGTGTGAAACGATTTTTGGCGCACAAAGACCGCCGGAGAGCGCAGACAGCTGCTCATCTGGAGCTTGTGCGGCGGATTGGGGGCCTTATTGCTATCGCTGTGGTAGCATCTGCAAGAGCACACAACATTAACGACCCGATTTGGCCATGGATTAAGCCAGTTTATAGTGTCTTCACATGTGTGCAGCGCTATCGATGTATATATGCACACTCATGAAATGAATATTCAACCTCAAGCTACCAACTTCCATCTCCCACTCGTTTTACGGGTTTTCGCCTCTCCGGTTGTAAACAAATGGAATGCAAACGAGTTACAGGGAAATCGGTTTCGTGATGTAATCATAATTCACGGGGATATCTGCCTTGGGAATCCCTACCCTTGAGATAGACACACACATCTGCTGCCTTCACTATTGTCTAACAAATAGTTCGTTGACCTACTTGAGAAGTGATAAAAATCCCAAATCAAAACTTGATTGTCGAATGTGCAATAAAAATGTTTAGCAAAAAAAAGAAAGAAATAATTCAGAACACTTTATGTAGAAAACACTTCACAGCTTTAGTGGCTTCTCAAGCTGAACTTAGTGATTAGAAATAGTATCCTTTTGTGAAGGAATTTTACGGGCAAGAACCCTATTAACTTATAGCTCACAATAATCAATTTCACCCTCTCAAAATAGATTTATGTTTTTCTCAGCCCTTCCTGGAATATCGCTTTGTAATCTCTATTAGACATTTTTTCGCGGCCACCAAATTCAGGTAGAAAAGAACCACAAAATTCCATTGAATCATTTTTACCTGTCAGTTAATCCAGGTTTTGATTGTTTGGAAAGAAACATGCCTTTTTATATGAAGCACAGAAACATTTCCTGTTATGTGACAAAGTTATTTCAGCGTTTATAATAATGGGAACTGTCTTGGTTGGAAATCTCCGATTCTTGCTGAGCAGTCCAAACTTTTGGTTTCACAAACACTTTGTAAAAGCAACCAGCACTTCTATATTTAAATTTACTTTTAAATTATCTGAAAGGGTTTTGAAGGACACCTACGACTGTTCAGGTAAGGAATCGGCTTCCGAATGGTGGCCGTGCGCATGCGCGTCGTTCCATAGATTCCCTGCTGAGCATGTCTGGTAATATCCGCTAGAACGGTACCAGACTCCTCGTCGCTGAAGGTGCGTTCCAAATCAGAGTCCAGGGTAGCCTTTGGTGCCAACGTCGGACGGCAGTAGCTCTCTGGGATCTGAAGTAGCTTACAGGCCTTTCGTGGCAGCGTTGCACCCACGGGGAGAGTGGACATTAGGCGTTCGATTCCCAGTTCCCCAGAGTCACAGGATTCAGTGCTCATCTCTCGATGGAGGGGCACAAATTGGCTCTTGCCTTTCACTTTGGTGGTCAGCACAGCCACTGCATCCAGATCGCTTAGCATTCGCAGTGCCTTGGCTGCCTTGCTCTTGTCCAATGTCGAGGATCCTCGTCCGTTGCGGTTGCGCATGTGCAGCTGGCTGCGAAGCTTAAAGGGAGACTGCAGTGGCAGAGCGGGGCTATGCAGCTTGCTCTTCAACCGCCGGAACGAGGAGCGGACGGAGTGAGAGCGACGTAGGGCGGGCAGTGAGTCCTCGCTCTCGTCCTTGTTCGATTTTCTGTGGCGTTGCTACTTCTGAGGTTGTAGCTGCAGACGCCTGCTGATCCTGGAGCTTGGCATAGGAACCCAGAGCTTTGCGACGCTCCATTGGTCACCGAGAACTGTTTCACTTTTCATTTAATTTTTGTTTTGTTTATATTTTTTTATGTGCTGTATTCCTTGAATCTGTTTTTGTACGAGAAGGTAACCCTCACATAGGTGAGTTTTTCCTTTTTTTCAGTCGCTTGGGTTTTTATGCCAGGATTTTCCGTTGTGCGCGTCGCGTGTTTCAAACTCGAACTGAGAGCAGAATCGGGTTGTGATTCAGTGAGTAACACTCACAGTTCACAGGCTCTCAGGCTCTCTGTTTTCAGATATATCCCTCTCATGATCTCTATCTGTACACCAGAGGTGATTAAAATAGTTTATAGACTTCTCTAAAAGATATATACTATTCAACTTAATAAAGACACTCTTTGATACAAACTAATGCACTTGACATTGTAATTTGATTGATAATATTACTCAACTGATTTAGAGGTTATTTTAGTTTTTGTAATATATTTCCCTTTCCTATTAATATGACCACAGCTGTATAGGGTAGCCATCCTCCCTATAAAAACTCTCTTCCAACTCAGTTCTCAGCACACTACCTACCCTCAAAGGTTGTTTTCAGGAAATATCGTTCGCCCAATCTACTTGATCCCTGTTTACCGGACTTTGCGCTTTTGGTTTAAATTTAGACAGGCCGCGATATACGAATATTTATGTACCTGCCTTCAAACTCGCTTAAGCTGCCGCGGTTCCCGAAAAATACCTAAGGATGCTGTCGTCCGGGTTTTTGTGTGTGACTCTCCGTATGTGAGTTGTATGTTTGTGCGGCTGTTGTAAAATCAATTATCGGGTATTTCGAGCATCGTAAACCGACACACAAATAAGCTGGGGTCCTTGAAGGACGAATACTGCTCCTGCGGCGGTTGTTGTATCTTCGATCCCTGGCCCTGATTTATCGACGTCTGTCGATGGCTGTGAGGTGTCGTCGTCGCCTCGGGAAATGAAGACAAATGGAACAAATGAAATTTGTGTCGCGACTAGGAGTCGTCGACGGCATACCCAGTCCCTGATTAGCTCCGAAATGGAAAACTAATTGGAACTGAGGGTTCCCCCATCCCTCCCATCGAACCGAAACTGGTTTTATTTTTCAAATTGCTTCCAATTTATGTACGCGTGTGTGTTTGTTTTCACCTGATTCCCATCTGATTGCTAATTTTAGACATTGTCCCATGCGAATGAATGAGAATTGTCCCCAGATTTTGGTCCACCTGTCAACAGCTACTTGACTCCACATAATACTGGGAATTAGTGTGTCTCGGAAACGGTTTATTAATATTTAAACGTTTTGGGCGAGGTCAGTGATGAAGGGCAATGCGGTGACTAAGCCAAGACATCTAAGCCAACTTTGATTCAGATTGAAGCTGTCGCTAAGTAAACATATTAAGAATTGATTCACCGCAAACTAGCAAACAAACTATGTCATTGGAATGTGCATATGTATTTGCTTTCCTTTTCTATCATGATTAAATTTTTTATCTTTTGATAAGGGTACCATATCAGCATTATTTTATACACTTTATAACACCTTGAGATTTGAACGCAAATCGGGTTTACTGATAAGTTTTTCTTTATAGAAGAAAAGTTTCCTATAGTATAGTTTTTTCTAATTAATGTAATGTACAAGTAATTATTTCTCGTCACGGTTCGCATAGTACTTTAATTATACTTCAATAAAAGTAAAACAATAGAACACTGGAAACCAGTTTAATTGACAAGACTTAGAGCTAAATTTTTTCTTTAAAAAAGCCTTTAGAATATTTTCTAGATAGAATTGATTGATGATAGCTTTGTAACTTGACTAGCTGCTGGCTATAAATCATATATAAAATTTTACACTTTAAAGAGTTATTATTAATAAAAAATCTATTTCTTAAACACAAGGAAGACTGACATTGTCCTCTGACACGTACCGGCTCAGCTTCGGGCTATTTACCTGATACTATCCTTCCCCCACTCAAATCAAACTAAACTGTCAATTGAGGGCGTGCAATAAATAAAATTTGCTGACCCATAAACTTGAAAAAAAAAGGCAATGACAGTATCGTTTGGGCGGTGGGAATAGCTATGGGTATGAGGCTGGGAAGTCTCGGACCCTCGGTTTTGCAATTGCAGGATAATAAAATTTATGAAGCTACGCCGCACGAAATTGCCCAACATAAATCACAGGCAACGCTCTCGACGACAGCGCCAGCGATGGAGTGGGATGATATGAGAGGAAAGAGGACAGGACAGAGGTCATCCACGACCTCCCATTGTACCCCCAAATCCTCCCTGGCAGACAAAACAACATAATCCACTTAATAGAGACGACAACAGAGTCCCAATAATGGGGTTTCCTGACAGGAGACAGGAGATGAGACCTCCCCCCCTCAGCTATCCTTCTTCGAGCTTGAATCCTCTGCCAGGGACCCTCTGTAAATTATGCCGATTTCATCTTACATTCTGCGCTGTCATAATTGTCAAATCTACCACACATTTGGCAAACTTATGAGCAGCCAAGCGAGCGAGCAACCAAGCATTTTCGACTTAATTTAAATAAATTTGCTGCTTCCTCAATAAAAGCCCGGAGAACGCCTCTGTGCCTCTGAAAGTCTCCTCCTCGGTCCGGATTCGAGTTGGAAGTGAGGAGCAAAAGACGAGGGAGGAATCCCGACTGGCAGGCAGGCAAGAGCAGACAAAAAGCATATTTTATATGTCTCTGATTTCGAGTGCAAATCGCATTATGAGGAGTTCAGCGGAAACGCTAATTGAATTTAAGTAACCAGACCCCAAGGCATTCCGACGGGATAAAGTGGGGGACACTGTGGGGAGCGGGAACTTGACCTTTGTCTCAGCAATCAGTAAACGCATTTAATTCTATTGGTTTACTGTGCCAAATCACGAAACTAATGTATTCATATTAATCAGATATGCAAATTGGACCCTCGTCGCTATCGCAAGAGCCAAAAAATAACTTGGAAAATAAGGAAAAAAAAACCAAACACACACACTCTCTCATTTGAAATGCGGGCAGAAAAAGTCCAAGCCAAAATGGCAATAAACGTTTCGACCGGGTCACTCGGACTCTCCCGACTTCCTGGCCCATTTTCCCTGGCCATCTTCCGCCTGATCCGCTGTGGAAACAAACACAAACCAATAAGCCAGCATTTAAAATTATGTAAATCCAGCGCGATTTGCGCAAACTTTTTGCCGCTGGTTTTTTGGGATTTCTACTTCTTTTTTTTTGGGGCAGGGTCAAGGCGCAAATCTGTCGTGCATAAAGGGATCTCGGTTTTTGCGTTGATTTCTTTTTTTTTGCTGGCTTGCAAATTGAAAAGTTTATGCGGGATGTGGAAACGTTGTTGGACAGCACAGGGATGCACTATTAACATGTCAAAATAAATGAATGCAAAAAAAAAGTTTAAATACCAACAACGAACTTTGGGTTTACTAATTTCCTTAGCCTTTTGTCAATTGTAGCTTATCATAATATTTATTTTCGAGTCTTTTGCCTAACGAGTTCCCCAAGCTTTAATAAGTGTTACTTTTTGGTATTTGCCCACTCTGTTTAGCAGTTAATTTAAAGCCTTGTTAAAGCTTTTTTCTCACTACATTTAATAAATTAAGATGGTTTCAGGTTAAAGATACTAAACGTTCAGTTTAAAATGCTACTTAATATACTGCTCTCTTAAATAGAACTTCCTAAACAAGAGGCCAAATTAAGTCGAGTCATTTATTAAGATTTTGAAATTAAATTTCTTGAAAAATACGTTATTGAGTTTTCCGTTGGTTTCTCAGAATTAAAAGTCTCTTAACAATTTCCGTAGAAGACTCAAACCCTTAAAGACCCAAGCTCAGGCGACACATTTGGGTCACTTTCACACACACTAGGGCAGTGCGTGTGACCTTTGAGGGCATTAAGTTCAAAAGTCGCACAAGTTTCCTCGGCAGCATTTGACATACTATATGTACACCCATAGCCATTCATTTGCATGCTCACATGGGCCGGGTGTGTAGATACGGATGTATCTATGAGTGGATATCCGCTTGGGCCGGGTCTGGGACTGGGTCCGTGCTCCGTTTGGACTGGGTCTCACCGTGTGGGTTCTACGTGCCCATTGCGTTCTTTGGCGACAAACGTGACAATCGAAACTTCAATTTCGAAAAGCGCTTCAGCCGCCAAAGATATCTATTGTACGAAAGAATCACAGCTCTAACGACAACGACGAGCATTTCATTTATATTGTTTGATATAAAAGTCTTTTGATTGATTTCACTCGCTTATCTGCTTTGTAAAGCGATTTCCATGAGAACAGCTGCTCCACACACAGCCAAAGGCAATAGCTTTGTGGAGGGGCCAACATCTGCGGTCATAATAATATGTCCAAAGGTAATTTGTATTTTGAATTACATTTGTATTCCTAAAAGCCGAATTTCTCTAGCCTAATAAGCTTTACCACAAATTAAATTACTTGGTACTTAGTTGAAGTGATGCATAGCTTCAAGTGAAATGTTCAGGGCTATTACTGTGACCGCAGCTGTGGCTATGGCTCTAGACATTGCTGTAGGTAACTGGAGAAGAGTCTAAGGTCAGCTGGGTTACTAGAAGCGGGGGCGATGGCGAGGAGAGGGCCCTTAGACCCATTTGGCCTTCCCAATTTGCATGACTCGTTGGGCTCGTTGTTTGAAATTCGAAAATCGATGCGAGAGGGCCTTTAAAGAGTTGCTCCTATTACGTCCCGAGATTCAATAAATTAACAGTTCTTGGAACCTAATGAGTCAGCCGTGGGTGGAGCTGTTTTCTAGATCCGGTGCTAATGAAGCCATTCAATGAATGAATGCCCAGGAAAACGCTAAATGCCTGTTTCTCGGTCTTAACGACCCTAAAACTGTGTTCTTGTGTGAACGAAAAATGAGATTTGTCATTCGAGGAATTAGGCTGCTCACAGAGCTGCCTTTTGTTTTCGAATCTGAGCGGTATAAAAGCTGTTCTTATTCAAATTTCGTTACCAAACAAGTCACGCTATTCCCCCATTTTATTAAGGGGGGCAAACATTGTCCAGCGCCTCGAATCACACATTCTGGCGTAATCATGAAGAGCACACCTACATGGGGTTGGGGTTTCGGGGAGACCAACCTTATCTGCAGACATATTATACAATACACTTCGACGACAACTGATATCTTAGCCTGGTTCGAGTTGTTGTTGCTGTTGCTGCCTTGTTGCTTATGTTTACTTTTCAGCCATGAGCTGCGCAAGTTTCGAGCTGCCAAAACCCACAACCGCGATAACTGCAAGACGGATGGACGGACGGACGAAGGAGAACAAGAAGAGTACTAAGAGTAAACAAACTTAAGGAATTGCTAAAAGTTACAAGCAATGTGCCACAACAAATTTTGCGATGAATTCTTTTTTAATCAAACATTTAAAACTTTTTAATAAGAGCGAAACTGCAAATAAAATAGAAAAGCAAGTGCAAACATAAACTTTGGCCTGCGGGGCGTTCTTAAGTGCTTCAGGTGTATGCCCGTACCATTACCTCACCGGTTTCTTCAGGTGGGTGTGGACTGTTAAGCTTGCTTTCACAGAGGGAATTGTATTTTGCTACTTTAAAAATACAAATCTAATTTAAATTTGAAGTTTTTCAATGGGTTCTTATCCAAATTGTTTCACTAACTTGTGGGAAATTTAATAGTCTATGGACTAAACAACAAAATTTTAGTTACTAATGGCTTTTTTAAGTTGTTTATGAAATGCAAATATAGGTAATTTTTTCCCAGTGCTTGGATAGCCAGAAAAACTTATTTTTCCCCAAACTTAAAAGCTACTAACTTTCGGCATGCTCTAGTTTCCACTATTTTTCGGTTAAACGAAAATCCAAAAAAATGAGGGGCGAATACGTCACTTGAACTTTATGGAGGGAGGGGTTCGCGGAATTGTTTTTGCTAAACGAACCGAGATAGTAAAAACGGCCAAAAACAACCGTTAAATATTAATGGTCAGCGTGAACTTCAGCCTCAATTGGCATTTGGGAGGTTGGGTGGAAAATGTTGGGTGGTGCACCATGCACCATGGCGTGGCCTAGGAAAATTGCGTGCTTAGAGAAAATTTTCAGCTGTCAACTGCAGCTTTTGCAGTAAACAAACCGCAAGGCACGACATGCATCGGGATAAGAAAAACCAACCGACCTGACGAGAGCTTTATAGCGGCGGGTTTTTCCGAGTAACAGATGAAACATTTTCCTTTTCAGACGCCGACAACTTTGACTTTCCTGCGGTGTGAATAAACCTTGGTTTACAAAAGACAAGACAACGCAAAAATGTTGCAATAGTTCAAGTTTTTCATGTCGTTGCATATTTCAACCGACTTTCCATTCAACAAAAAAAAATATATATATATAAAAAAAAGCACAACAAAGAGGCTGCCTTTGTGAACGCGAGTGTTTTCGTGCAGAGGCGTACGCTTCGGAGCATAATTTATTTAATTAAGATTAAGCTGAAGGCTTGCTTAGAATTGCAGTAAAATAATACTTAACAAATTCAGAGAACCCTAGATGTTTTTTATATCTAAATATCTATATATATCTAAATATTACTCTATTCCAATTTTTAACAATAACAATGTTGAGCTTATTTTTCATGTTCTCAAGAATTCTTAACACTTTCTTCTCAAAATATTCAAGGTATAAATAGTAATAGTTTCGACCAATAAAATAAAAACATTGATTGTGTCTCCCAATAAAATAAAAACATTGATTGTGAATCCCTCTTAAATTTCACTATTTTCGTGTGTTAAACCCCCCTCGGGAAGAAGTCCTGCGTACGCCACTGGGTTTCTGAGTTCGTGTGTGTGTGTGTGTCTCTGAGTGCTGTTTGAGGTGTAGTATGAATGTGTGTGCGTGAGCTTACCTGTTCATTGTGCGGTGAACGTATTTAAAATTGCAGCACAAACCACTTTAATGAAAACGTCGACTGTGAATAACACAACAACAAAAAAAAAAGAAGACAACAACAGAGATCAGTCGGTTTTGCAAAAAGCTTTTTACAGTTGCAGGGCCTCCTTGTGTGCGGGTGCGAGTGAGAGGCAGTGACTGAATGCAATTATGTTGCAGCGGCACGACAAATAATAAGAGAAGACGGAACAGCAAGACGAAGACAGTTTAATAGACACGTGAGTAAATTGCTCGCCTTCTGTCTCTTCCTCTTGCTGTCCCTTGGCCACAAAAGCAAAAGTTCACTTTCGCTGCCCTTCTCTCACTCTCTGCCTTTCTTTCTCCATCGCAATTGTTTTTGCTGTCTTTTTGCTGCTTTCCGTTGTTTTTGTTGCGGCTCCCACAAAATAACAACAAGAGGAGAGTTGGACATGCAATCCAATTACCGTTAGAGTCCAACTGTCTCCCAGCAAATTGCAGTTTTTACTGGCACGTAATATTTAATTAACATTGCAAATAAACACACATAAATATATGAATTTCTCTTTGCCCCGCGGCTCTTTACTGTATTTTTTTTTGTGTGACTCTTTTAACGTTTCTTTTTTAAACGAAAGCGACGCCTTTAGTTTTTTGACACTTCTTAAGCAGCACCAGCAACAACAAAACACATCTTTCTCGCTCCGAACTTGGCTCTCTCCGCTACGTCGGCGCAGGTAACACCGACACAGCACTCTCTCTCGCACACTCACACAGCGCCGCCGCAAACAGGTAGCGCGTACACATACACTTACACACACGAGAAGACGCAACAAGCGAAGCAGAAACGAAATGCTCTGAGACGCGTATTTTTCATTTGCACAATTTTCACAAATCCACTAGTATTCAGATCTTATTCAGCAATTTCAAAGGAATTATATCGCACTTTCTTGCTGAATATGGTATTCGCAATTGGACTGCTGCGCAAGCGCGTTTCAAAAACAATAACGATCAAATGGGATCTCAAACGCCGCCGCCTCACAGAGGGCGCTCCGAACCGTTGAAAAGTTGATTACCGACTGAGAAGTTGTTGCGAGCGCCTGCAGCTCCGCTCTGCGATCGCACAGTGGGATGGTTAGCGATATTTTTTTAAGCTAAACTACCTAAATGAGTGATTAGAAAAAGGCACAGAATTCCCAATTGTGACATTGTAGATATTTACAATTACTTTTCTCTTAGCAAACTAGAAATACAAAATAATCTGATATTGCATAATTATTTATGAACCCCTTACTGAGATTAATTTTGTATAATATTATTAAGCTCTTATCAGACAATCAACAAATCGAATTTAACTTAATGAAATAATATGTTTTCAATTGGATTATTAATTAAGTACCGCTAAGTACCAAATTGGCCACTGTGCGATGTCAGCGCTAGCGTTGAAGTCGCGTCGCAGTCGACGCAAGCGTTGGCGTTGGCCTTTAATGGTCAACGCTTCACAGTTAGTCGCAGTGTTGGCAAGAAAAATGGCTGATCTTAGCGGAAAAACAATGAAATAAGTATATTCGTTTCTATTTGTAAATATCAGGAAGCTTTTCTTATCAATAATTATTTTGTTAGTTTTCAAAACAAGATTTTAATTAATTTCAAATTAAATTATTTATATTAATTTTGTATCAAAAAGTCGTTGGAAAAACGTTAAACTGGCAACTCTAGCTATATAGTCGGCGGCTTCCAAGACCCTCTGCTGGGGAGAGCGATAAGGCAAGGGAGATTATGGGAAGGAACCCTTTTTCTTTAGAAGTCTATTTTTTGTTATCTTGGCTTAAGGCTTATCCCTTGGTCTTGAAAGCTAGCCTCTTGGTGATTCATTTATCACATTTCATTATCAATTTCCCCCGGATGTGGATATAATTAATCAACTAATATTAACAACTAAAAGCAAACAAAATTATAGAATAGTTATCAATTTACTTGTTTTGCATTAATCGCAGACCCTTACCCCATCTTAATGTACGCTCCGATAGGCTTAAAAGTGTAGTTTTAGGAAAAGTTTGATCCTGAGGAACACAAAGTTTTGTAAAAAGGAAACCACTCAGGGACTTCGAACAACTTTGGCTTTAACTCTAGTAACCATTTCAACCGATTGAGCCACGAAGTACTGAAAAAAAGTTTTCACCTTCAACTTTTACACCATTTTGAGGTCTGAAAAGTTCACTTCCGAAGGTGCAATATGAAATTCATGGCCTTTAACAGAGTGCAGTTACTTCAGATTTTTTCATTAAATTTAGACTTTTTCCGCTCTGATTTCCAATCCCCGGGACTCAGGGCTGCGAGCTTTGAGCACTTGGGCCAAGTGGCAATCGATTTAATGCCGCGCCTGCCCGGCTTTCCATCCGGAAAACTCAAGTGCGCATTTGAATTTCAATCAGCCGGCTGCAGCGAAATAAATAAGCCACTGATGACGAGAACGATGAGCTACTTCCATTCAGGCCCACTTCTCCTCTGGCCGGTCAGTGGGTTTAATTCCCAACACCAACAGTGATGGGAAAGGTACAATAGTTCAGGAATAAATTTAACTTAATACGGATAAATTTGGAAAAATGAACTAATATGAACTCGAAGCTGGAGCTGTTTTTTTTTTTAAAGTTTGAATATTAAAAATTATTATATTAGCTATCAATATGCAACTTTCAATTAAAATAGTCTAAAAGTACAATTAAATGGAATAAAAGAAAGTTATATCTTTTTGGGTGAAAATATAACTACAGTTGTAAAAAGTAAACAATACATTGTAATAAAGATTACATTATACCATTGCAGGGTCGTAAAAATTTTAGTCAGAAGCTTGCAAAGCAGTGAAGGAATCATTTCCGACTCTATAAAGCATATATATTTATGATCAGGATGAACTGCCAAATCGATCTAAGTAGGTTCAGTCAAAAAAAAAAATGTTTGAAATTTTTTCAAATTTTTATAAGGGGTTACATCGTTAAAATTTTCCAAAAATTAAAAAATAAAATATCAAATAATTCTTTATATTTGGAAATTGAGTAAGCAGATTTATTAAACTGACAAAAACTATCATGAGCTTTCCGACATTAAAATTAATGCGTTATTGGCTTAGTTCTAAGTTTTTTAAAATTTGATATATTGAAAAAATGGCCATATAAACATATTAATTAATAATGATTCAAATTACGCGAATGTTTTAAGATTAGTAATGATTCGATTCTGGCTTTTCAAAGTTATTTTCTTTCCAGTTTTTTCGTGTACATATAATAACATCATAGAGGTTTCTGTGAAAGAAATATGTGTCCATAGATATTTTCCAACTCTATTCAATATGGCACGCATCGCCCCCTCGTGCCGCCATTGCAGCATCGAATAAATTGCGGATTCCGAGTCCGAATCTGATATTCTGCACTCACCGTTTATGATTCTGGTCAGCTTAGAGCGTCGCGTGGAGGAGGGACTTAGCATGCTCTCCCGCCGACTGCTGCTGGCGCTGCTGGCCCCATTGCCGCCCGGTATCCCATGGTGACCCGTGCCCGCTCCACTTCCAGTTCCGGATCCGGCTGCCGAGTCACCGTAATTGACATTCAGCTGGGCCTGTGCCTGTGAGCCAAAGGAGCTTGTCGTCGATGTGGAGTACAGGCTGCTGGCCGATGGACGTTTGCTGAACGGGGATGGGGCTCCTCCGGATCCAGAGGTGGAGGTACCTGGCGCTGTGACGGCAAGCGAGGTACGGGGCAGGTCGCTAAACACAATCTCGGCAAAGGAGTCGATGCTGGCCGAACGCTGCAGAGCACTGCTGTCCTTACGCCTGCAAAGAGAAGAAGTAACCAGAATGCTAAAGTCAGGAAACACGAGGTCGGGATTCCGGAGAAAAGCAGGGGGAGAGGGGATGACTAGTGGGACTTGATCTAGGGACAAGTGCAAACTTGCAGAGTATCGTAATTACTTCACGCTGTCGGACATTTTAATGAGCTGCCCGCAGACCATTAAGCGGCACTGCGGTCACTGGCCGGCCTAGTTGCCATAATGTGACCATTTTTTATGGCCAAGTCAACAGAGAAAGCCGCTCGCCGGGGGGAAACGGCAAGGCAAGTTGGCCGGGCTTTCAACACTGCAAAGAAATTATACAAGCTAAGTGGGGGATATACGCAAGCATTTATTGTGACCATTATACTTGTACTAATTCAGCATCAAAAGGCTTATGAGAATTGCTATTATCATATCACGCAAATCGGGCAATATATTCTGTTTAGAGTAAGAGGTTTTTTTCCAGTGCACCCACAACAGTGGACAGCTGGCGCTAATGCGGTGCTGTGGGTAATGCTGACAAAGTTGACGCATGTTTCTATCCAAGCGTATTTCTTCATTCGAGCTAAACACTTTTCTCTGCTTTTTCCGCACTTTTCTTGATGCCAGCTTGGCTGGCACGCTTTTGCCCATGACTGGCCAAGTTTATGGCCAGCAGCAAATCGAGGCTGAATGGAAGGGGGTTCAAAGTAAACTGCAATTTACGGTCCACTTGACGGCCTAGTAATGGATTAATTTGCCGGCTGCTTGGGAACTGGGATGGGCATGGCTTTGATGGCCATAACTTGCAGTTCACGATTCCGCTAGATGCACAGCAAAGTTTCGTTTGGAAACTTTGTGTTGTGCAGCAGCATATTTTGCTGTGTTTACAGTGCCCTGAATTAATTCACAAGCCGCACACACAAATTGGTTGACAACACACACCATCCTTCCACCCCGCCCAGCCGTCGCTCTTTTGCTCATTTACAGAATTTGCATAATCAGAGTCACGTTGCGAAACTCGACCACATTAAGCACGCCCCAACCTTGGCAACTTTCCCTATGCCAGCAACCAATTTGTCCTCTAATGAAAGCCCATATATTAATGCGGGTTCTATGGGTGTGCGTCTGCTGGTGTACATCACGTCGTATGCGCAACATTTTCAATTAAAACCGCAAAAGCTGTCGACAAATCTCAGCGCCCTCGCAAAAGTTAATTCCAGCGAGAAAAGCGAGGGAGGGGAAGTGCAGACAGAATACAAGACGAAGACCTCTTTGCTGATAGATGCATTTGTACACACACTAATTCTGTTAATCCGAAACCATAATAAACCGAAGCCCGCTCTGCGATCCCTGTCTTTTACTTGCCATCAAACCCACCAGAGACAATTAAGTGAGTTTGCAATTAAACACATTCATAATTTGCCAACAGCTAAATACGCTTAATCAACGCAAATTCAATCAAATTACGACGCTTTTAAGCAACAAACGAAGTGCTTCCCCATGCCCCCAAACGGAACCCTTTACCCATCAACCCCTCAGTTTTTCCTTTTACACTCTACAAAAAGTTAGAAATATGTTCAGGGTGTTGGTGATACCAATAACCTGATAGGAGGACTTGATGGCTTTCATTTCTTCAAGTGTTCGTTAACATCCTGTAGTGAACTGTGGTGCGAAAAGTTGTGCTCGTCATCGTCCTCGTTGATGGGGATGGTTGAGTGAGGCTCGGTTCGTATTCGGTTTTGGTACGGGTACGGAAGAAATAGAACCCCAAGCCACAGACATATTTCATGGCAGGCGACAGGCGGTAAAGTAGACCCTAGTTAGCTCTACTTGACTTGCTCCTTGCGGCTGGTTGTCCTTGCCAGTTGTCAACCTTCTCGCTGGCGTTGGCCTGCGATGCAGATGAGGACTGACAGGCGACCATATGCCCCGTGTCCTGGCTGACTAACCTCCGCCAGATTGCAGCGTGTTTGCCGGCAAACCTCAGAGCAGGAGCTGTCGATAATAATGATTGTTATTAACTTATGCATACAGGCGCCGGGGCCCAAGCACTTTAACTAACTGCCAACTGGCGGCAATAAGTCAAGAGACCTGCCCAAACAGAAACTTGGCCTGTGTTTTCCCACCGAAAATATCAACAACAGAGCCAAGAATTCCGTTTGACAAGGTCGAATACACTCAGCAGGTGAGCATGTCGACCTGTATGTTAAATAAACATTCAAACACTGACAAAAGCATTTGTAAGATGAGATATATCTCAGGCAAACATATATATTTTCAGAGAAATAATGATGAACCATTGTTTAAATATAATATACTAAAATCTAAATATCATTTGCTTTTATTGTAACAATTGTTTTTGTAGTACATTAATTTGTGCTTGAATAATTCGAATTCATATAAAAACATTGTTCTCTCTGTAAATTAGGACACCTAATGCTTTCTCCTGAGTGCCTTTTCATGCCTGGTTTGTCATTTTGGCTCCGTATTTACAATTTTCACACAACTCCCCTGAACCCCTCAACCATCTCCATCGCAGGTGATTTCCAGGCAATGTGCCAAGAATAGGTGACACATCCATGAGCACAATCCTTCCCTTACAAGGATGTGTGTTGTGCTTGAATGTCTCGCACGTTGTTCGCCAAAAGTGGCATGAAATTCTATAGAAATTTTCGGCGTGCCACCAGGAAAACTCCTTAATGCTTTTCAAGGTGCTTTTCCTGGCCAGAACCTGGGGGGGGGGTGTAACTGTCAAGCTAGTGTGGAAAATGCTCTTAATAAGGGCTGGCTGCTGCCAGTTGATTCAGATCTGGCTTGGCAGACTCAAAACAATTGACTGGGACATGGCTTAGTGTCGCCTGCAAAGTAATTGGATGTGAGTGAAAAGTGCATTTGGGAGGCATTCAGGGAAGTTGGTTAACTCTGTGGACATGAACATGAATGGCGATCGATATCCCTTTCGGTCTCTGATTTTGGCCTGGACAAATGAGCCGTACATTAGGCCTAATGACTGCTGGCCAACTTCAACCGGGCGACTCTTTCAGGGTCACAACAACTGCCAAATTTTGCGTTTTGTCTGTCGCTCATCATCAGGCCTCAGAGTTTCCATTCGCATTTTCCGGCCTTTTATGCGAAACACATATACTCATACACATGGAAAAATATATATACTAATTGGATATAGAAGTTATAGTTATTAAGATTGACATACTGCTTACTTTTTGCTATTCCAAGAATGGTTTTGTAATTAATGAAAATGACATTATCTTTATCATTTAAAAATACAAATCCTTTTTTCTTTGCTAAGTGATATTTACTGTTCGAATTTTTCCTGAGTGCATGCCACCCCCCACAACAAAGGCCGCAAAGTGAAACTGAAAATAAATCAGAAACAGAATGGCGACGATGCCACACAAATTGATGTTGACATCAGAAACTCGGCGACTTTACCGAGGCTTTTAGGTAAACTTTTGTTTCTTTTTTTGGACGCGAAGCCTCATGCAATTTATAAAATTTTACACTACATAACCTACCGCTGCCGCCCACACAGCCAAGCTAATGAGTTTTGTCATTGTATTTGTTTTCACATCTGACTCTCTCTCTCTGTGTGTGTGTTGATGGGGGTTACTGTGTGCATGGCGCACTTGACGTATGCGCAATTTTCAGTTATGGCTCGTTTGCTCAAACTTCCAGTGGCATCTTGTTGTCTTTCGGCTGCTCAGCCATGTAGTTCAGTGGCAAAGTCGGTGGCGGCAACAAGACGCACAAAACTTTATCCACAACATCAGACTGGCAACTCGGTGGCAGGACCTTGTTTTATTGGCATCGCTTCGTGTCTTTCACATCTCTGTCATACCGCGTACATGGCAAGGGTTTTATGAATCTCACATAAGAGAGAGAGGGGAAGGCTTACCTAAATCAACACTTCTCAAAGATGCCTACCATTATTAATTATTAGAAAGTACCTGGGATAGATCTGTAACAATCTAAAAGATCAAAAAATACCTTATTTATATATTCAAATCAATTTCAAGCTTATTCCTACTTTGTTTTACAAAGATCAAGTCTACTTAATAGCTTACTTTCTTTTCTTATCTTATCTTTCTATAACATCCAAACGTCTGAAAATTAAGTATTGCTATATAAAATATGAAATTACCAGGTAACTTATAGTCGACTTATCCAATTTCAATGCTTTAACTCTCTTAAAATGGCTGCAGAGCAAGTTTGGGCTGTCGCTCGCCTTCCTTTTCTCTGGCTGTTGGCTCATGAATAATGCATTCACAATTAAGCCAGTGAGGACTGAAGAAACCCCAACTAAGACCTTAACTGGGGAGTAGCTATTTTCGATCCCCACTCACTGCTAACTCACACCGCCCCTGCAGTTATTATTATGCGCATTGCTGGTTTCTACTTCTACTTTTGCCACTTGCGTACAAGCTCGTTCACTCTAAATTTAGCAACCTAAAGTAGTACAAACAGAATAACAAGGACCCAAAAATTTGACTCCTTTTGTTTCAGTTTTGTGCTTTTCGCATTTGAAAATATCAAAGTTTAAACACATAAAACAGCGCTCGGAGTACTCCCATTCTTGCTGCTCTTTGTTCAAATGCACCCTGGGATAAATACAATATACTATACTAAATACTATATCTTGGAAAAAAAAAATGGTATTTACACTAACAATACCGACCGATATGTTTGTTATATAACTTAAATAGTCAACAAATGATTCGATTTAATCAACAACTATAATGGATGTAAATAAAATAACCAACAAAGGATATGCATTGCCCATTGTTCCTTCCTGAATGTCCTGCTGTCAGAAAAGAGAGGGAGAGAGAGACGAGCGTTGCAATCAGTGTTCGAGTGGCAGTGGGAGTTTGGGTATCGGGAGGTCCTTTCGTACCTCCTGCGGCTTGTTTGCCAAAATGATTTTACTCTCCTGACCATGGTCGCTGGCAAGTGGTCCACTGCAGAGTGGAGACGAGAGTTCAAGGCGTAATCTTTCTGCTCGTAAATTGCTTAAACCCGTCAGGGACATGTGGCACAGTGCACTTCTAGGTTTTATTGGCCAGTCTGGGTTTAGCTCCCCATAAATGATGCCAAACTACAACTTTCCTCTTGTTTCCAGTCGATAAATGTGCTTGCATAATTAATAAGGACACGTTTGATTTAGCCGCAGAGGCATTGAATCGTGTGAATTTTGTAGTAGAAACTGAAGCTAAAATTGGGATAACTCATTTAACATGGATCTCTTCTCAATTATTCAGCATTTGGCAAATCAAATAAACGAATAAAACCGCAAACGAAAAAAAGGAATAATTTTTAGTGGATATATTAAAATTGTACATTGGTATTCATTTAAATTTCCTAAATCCATATTAATTGGTTTTATTTTACCTAATCAGTGCTCTTGTGTCGCAACTTGTTTTATAAGCTTGGATTATTACTTAATTGGTTTCCCCGAGGCATAGCTTATGTTTCCCACAAGGACCTTTAAGTCCACCCACGTTTGTCCAGCTGCGGTTTGATTTGTACAACTTATCGTGTGGAGCAAGTGTGACGTTAATTAACACAGCATCACCTGGAGGAAGAGCGGGGTAGGTATCCCGGGGCGTGTTAATCCTGCAACTGCATGTGTCTCCATTAGCCTGCCGTGAATCATAACGAATGAAGACAAATGCGGCACTCGACCGCCGGCCAAGCTGCTAGCCCGTCATCACCACGACGTCCACGGGCTCTCGTTCAACCTCATGTGGCCAGCCATTAGGTTGGTGATAGACACGGGAACACACGACCGAGATCAGCTTTCCAGGTACTTGGGGGTGCAAATGAAATTAGCTAATTGCACCAGCTATCTCCAAGTCCCCCAGTCCACCAGTCAGTCAAGGTGAATGTTGACAGCGCAGAGACAGCGCACTCACAAATGCAGAAGGCGCATGGGACGGGACAGGACAGGGCAGGACAGGATGAGTGGTTGTAAATTACGTATACGCACCTCTCCCAGGACAGACGACGTGGCGCCTCCTCGCCAAGTCCGAGGCCCAGGCCGAGTCCCAGACTCTGGACCGCATTGTCACCCGGCGGCGGTGGCTGCAGATTGGACCTGCCTGCCAAGGCGCTTGATTGATGCAGCAATTTGGCCAGCCGCGTGAAGGTCGTGCTCGATCCAGAGCTGGATCCGGAGCTAGATGCCTCCGCCAGCGGTAGTTCGTGGAGTGTGTGTTCCCGGGCCAAAGGAGTGGTGGCCTCCGAAGAGGCTGCGGCTCGCTTTCGGGCTGCCAGGCGATAGGCACGCGCTGCCACCACATGCGGGGCGGGTATCCTGAAAACGGGAATATTGAAGATTAATATCGCGACGGTGAAAAATGTTCGTAAGTTGTCAGAAGATAACAGTAATCTATAAGGTGCCACCTTTGAAGATCTCCGTCTTAGCTTATTTATTCAGTTATTCTGACTAAGCTAGAGTGTTTGGTTTGGTAGCAGATTTTCTGTGCTTAAATAGATATCTTAACTTTCAAGAGAATTGCTTAGAATTGGTTGAAAATGTAATAAAGTCTGATTTCATTTTATATTGATGGTTGAGCCATCAACTACAGTTGATTGCTTTTTCGGAAATATGTAGTCGTCTCCTTCCGGTAGCCTAGTTATGTTCTTGATTTATTATTATTGGCATTTCTTGTTCCAAATTCCATCCTTTTTTCTTACAGAAAACTATCAAATTGGTTGACTTTTTATTCGTTTTGGACCCACCTGAGCAGCAGGGAGCCATCCGCATGGCACTCAAAATCGTCGGAGAGATGGAATAGTGAGCTATCGCCCAGATGTTGCAGCTGGTGCAGATGCTGTTGGTGTTGCTGCTGCAAATGCTGCTGATATTGCAGATGTTGCTGCTGCACTTTGCTGTTGCTGCTGCTGCTGCAGAAGGTGATGATGATGGTGGTGGTGGTGGTGCGTGGCATGATGCTGGTGCGGTGTGCTTCCAGAGGATTTGCGCCTGTACACCAAATTGCTGTCGTCTTTTGGCAAATTCAATGATTTCACCATCAGCGTGTTGTTGTTGTTGGCCAAATGTGTGTTGTTGTTATTGTTGTTGCTACTGGCGGCATTGTTGTTGCCGGTGGTGGCATAGCTGCTGCTGCTGTTGTTGCTGCCACGTGTGAGGAGCGACCAACGATGGCCACTGGCACTGCCGCTGCGGCTCTTGCTAGCCAGCAAACGTTCATCTGGAAAAGTCAGTTAAATCGGTGGGTGAAATCGTATGTGGGCTTATACCCCAAATGCACTTCCCTTATTTTAATCATAACAAGGGCTGAAAAGCTGTCAAAAGTTTTTAATTACATATTCTGTAGCCACAACATGCCACACCCACACATTGCCGCGAAGGCAAGGATAATGTTGTAAAGCGTTTTACATTATTTAACTATTTGCTTTTGCCTCAAAAAGTGGGGATGGTTTTCCCGGAAGCGGACATTCCACGAAAGAAAGTAGTTGAAGCTTTCCTTAGTTTATTTTTGAAATGACCTTTAAATTTAATAGAATTACTTTGAGTGGCACATACAGATGATGCCCCATATTAAAGCTTTAAAACAGTATATTTAAATTGAAAGAGCTGCAACTCTTTAACTCTCACAGCTATTTGCTGTTTTGTCCAGCTTTTCCTTTGAAATTTCTTGTGGAATTTCTCTTTGCTATTTAACTTTTTCAATAATGCTTTCATAGAATTTTCTGTAGCACACTTTTTTGCGCACCAAACATTCCCTTATTCCTGAGATTAATTAGTAAATTGAATCTGATTAGTTTACCGGATTCAATAAAATGTATTCAAGCATGACAGTTAGCAATGAGTATAGGTGAGTGCCTTTAAAGCAAAGCAAGGTATTCCATAGTAAGCTGCTTCAAAACTTTATTTTACATTTACAGTCTATGGAAGAATTTAAAAATGAATTCAAGTTGAGAAATGTAAGGCCTGGAATTGATTTCTGGCTAATGGATAATATATCAATTCGAGTTCGCTATTGGTTTTAGTTCAGCCACAAGTGTTATCTAACTATATACAAGAAAAGAGAAAAAATGGACTTCAAAGATTTCTAGGCGGCATAATATTAAAATCAAACTATAAATTGATCTAAATTCTTTGCGATACACAAAATGCATGAGTTAATATTTCCAATTTTCCCCTTAATTACTCCTTTAATAGAATAAACACCGTAAATATCGATAATGAATATGTCTATATAATATATGCCAGATTGAAGCTATTATATTTGCATCATTAATTGGTGAAACGTGATTTTTCAGGTTTTACGTTCCTTTTATAAATAAGCGGCTTATGAAGAACAAAGCAATTTTAATTTGACACTTTATTTTTCCGACTTTTTTTGCGATATAATTAACTGGTCATAATTGTTTCGAACGCAATGGCATGTACGCACCCAATTGAAATGTTTGTTTGTCCGTGTGCAGCGAGACGACCGGAAGTCCTGGCACAATAATGGCGGGCAGTGTGCGCGACCGTAACAATGGCGGCGGCAGCTTGCGGCTGCCCGTGCGCGATTGTGAGCCGGATCCGGATCCAGAGCCACCGCCGCCCGCACCGCCAGCTCCTGCAGCGGCGGCGCCACTCTGCTGCTGGGCCCTGGAATCAGACAGAGAGAAGAAGAGGTGAAAGTGAGAAAGTGTTTAAGGATGCGACACGTCGCGAGAAGGACACCCGGCGGTGCGGAAGAGCAAAAGAAAGTGACAATAATAAGTTAATGCTATTATTTATTAAGTGCGACGAGTGGGGAGTGGCAGCAAGTAAATGCAATTATTCGACGTCCTCATTGCACAGCTCCATGCCATTTCCGTTCCATTTGCATGTGTCAGCCACCCCTATACATTCGAACAGCCCTTTACTTTAACACCCTTTTTTTCTGACACACTGGGTCAAAGGTTGGGATGTTGGAAATACAAATTATATTCTTCGATGTTTGTCATCTGTGAGAAAAATCTTTCTCAGGGGGGTCAGAAAGGGCATAGCTCTCCAATTATTATTGCGATTTGAAGTTTATTTATTTTGACTTTTATTTAAGCGGTAAGTGAACTGCTGCTGTGGGCGTCCCTTGAGTGCTTAAACTAACTCTTAAATATCGAATATTGCTTTAATCTTTCAAACTACAAAAATATAGAAAAATAGAAAGGAAACCAACTTCCGGAAGCTGAAGTTTATATACCCTTGCAGTTCGGCATTTAATTTGTGTCGGAAATCGATCATAGCAACGACTGAAATCTTAGAATATATATCAATTAATCAATATTTATCGAAATTATAACAGCCATTTTTGTATGACAAATCAAATTTTATAAAACTCATAACTAAGCTAAAAATGCTTTAATATCAATTCGGAGAGCTTTCCTGTGCTAGTTTTTATTCGGTCAATAAATCTTTGTCAATTTTTGACTATTATAACCCCTTATGAAATTATGAAAGTTTTGAAAAATAAAAAATTGTTTGCGGACATGGCTAGATCGATTTCCCTTTTGATGCTGATCAAGAATATATATGGTTTATAGGATCGGAAATGACTCCTTCATTGTTTGCAAGCTTCTGAATAAAATGATAATACCCTAATTAAAGATAATAATATCTGCAAACTTTCATTAAAAAGTAGTATGTTGTTGTTATTATTCCAAGTATTTAATAGATTTCTGTATCGTGCATATTTCAATATTGTTGAGAGCGTCAGCCCTGACTGTCACTCATGCAATTTGTTTATTAATTCGAGCCACAGTGCGTTGGGCGAGTGTCATTGTCAGCTGTCGATTTGCGCATTTCTGCTCTTTCCATTTTTTTTTTTTTTTGGCACTCGCATGTGAATTACATTTGATTGTTGTGTGGAAATTACTTTCAACACCTCAAAGACCGCCGCCCATCAAAACAGGCCGACATTCGCTGTGCACGACAGCTGCCTCTTTTCGTTTTTGCATGAGCTCCTAGATATATTCCTGCAGCCTGTGATGTGTGATTGAATTCGAATTCCTGGCACTCGAACTCGATTCCCAACTCGACGCCTACGCCAGATATGTCTGTCCTGGCAGATGGAACAGCTGCACACCCCGGGTTAACCCATTCCAAAAAAAGGACACTCAAAGCCCACACACCCACCAATTGAACTGCACGCATATATTGTTGTATGCAAAAGAGAAAAAAAAGGCACGATGCTATCGATACTAACAAAAAAATAGGAAACTTTTTATTTGATTTATTTCTGACTTTGACATTTTGCCAAGGCGCCCGAATATCCGGCAGAGTTCCAACGAGTTCCCTGCAAAATTGATGACGATAGCGGAGGGCTGCCAAACGAACAGAAATCAGCAAAACTTTTTCCCACCCAAAGGCATTTACAAGATCCCGGCTAGGGACAAGCACATTCAATAGGAAAGGCTGCACCCGCACTTAGTTTCCACCTTCCTACTTGGTCCACGGAGTCAGGCTGCAGCAGAGAGGAAAGAATCATGTAAGCAATTTATCTGCGTCCTTGCATAGTCGCCAGGAGGGGCAGGAATGGCAGGAGTGGCAAAGTGGGCGCGAAACAACAGCGGGCAACTTGAGAAAACATGCGAAATAGTTAAAGCTGCCAAAAGAGCAACACAGCACAATGTCCACACATAAATAAAGGGGCAAATTACATAATGCTTTAGAGAAATAAGTTAAAGTTTATAAGGGGGCACACTGGCAGAAAAATAAAGAAACTGTCTCAACCTGGATCTTCTTAGAGAATTATATTTTAGGTTTAGGTAACCAGTAAGAAAATACCAATCGAGGAATCATATGAATAAATGTTTCCTTTAAAGACATTTTCAACTTGAACTTCGTTTTCCCCAAAACCGCACATTCCGTGTCTCAGGATAATTCAATTCCGAGGCCTAAAAAGTTTTGGCAAAACAGCATTGGCGTGTTCAAAATGCATGCTCTAGTAATGAATTAACTTTTATATGCATAGCAAATAGCTTAACTTTTAGTTATAAGCCATCAATCTTTATGGGAATCGATTAAGTCAAAAGTCGTAAAAGATTTCATACTATTCTGTAGGAAAAGTAAAATTGATTTTTATTGAAATTAAACGGAAGCCAGCTCAACATATTTAATTTCCAAGCTTCAGACTAGAATAAACCTTGGTTAATGTATACTCTGTTTGTGGACAATGAATTTTGTTTTAATAATTGTATTTTAATACTCAAGTTAACCTTCAGTTCATGCCTTTCTATACTATATAAGACCCATACCGTTCGCTTTTTTCTGACAGAATACCTCCTCCTGTGACCCTCATATTAATTATGAATTTCGATTCCCTTTTTTTCTGGCTGTGCAGCCAGCCTGAGCGTTTTGAGTTCCGCCGGCAGGCGCTGTCGAGAGCGTTGAGCACAAAGGCAAACACGCTCGCAGGGACGCAGCATGCGAGTGGCACTGGCACCCACTAAAGGCAAGCTGTTACAGGTCGCAGCAGGGAGCTGCGAACGCAACAAAGCCAGGAAGCAAAAGGCGCCAAAAGCCAGGGGGAAGGGAGGCCCTAGGGTTAAGGACTCGGCATTAAGGATTAAGGGTTGAGAGGTGAGGGGATCTCGGCACGGCCCACTCACATAACTCAAAGCGGATCTACATAATTGACGTGAAATACTCGTAACCGTAAATCGTACATTACCCACCAACAACGGGAGACTGAAAGAGTGAACAAAAAAGGTTAACATGCTGCCGGAATTGCCGTGAAAAGTGTTTTTAAGACGAGGTCCTGGCCTGCGTAAAAGTTTACACCCAGATAATGGAGTCTTGCGAGAGAGAGAGGTGTTGTGTTATTTAATGAGTCGCCCAGCAGCAGGGCAGATCAAAGCCATATGAAGTGGGGTCCTTGAGGGAAGATTATCATTCAGAGTAACCTCGTTCTTAATTTGTGATTCAATTACAACCGTCGCCTCACTCGTAGATCATCACAATTCTCATTTGCATACTTGAATTTAGGGAATCCTGTTTGGCACCTCGGACACTTTATCCGGGAAACTAATGAAGTTCCTGACCTAAACACATGGAAGTTCTCTAGTAAACATCGGTATCAGCTACATTAACATCAGTTACGACATCATTCCTGTCTCATTTTGGGCGGCATTTTGTCTGAAAAAGGCCAACTAAGCCGAAAGGCTTTGCCAAATTACGCATACGCAGTGTGTGCGCCCTGTAATCCAGCATGTGTGCTTGTGTGTGTGTGTGGAGGAATCGTGTAATTGCATTTGCTGTGTGCTGTGTTTACATGTGCGTGCATAATTAGAGCAAATGTTGTTCGTGTAATCAAATCATCGGATGGCGGACCTTTTCCCGCCCCCAAGGACGAACGGGTTAAAGGAAAATTCCTGGATAAGCGGGTAAACTTTAAGGGAATCTACTTGAAAAAAAGAAAAAAAAAACGGGCTGCTCGTGCCTAATTGAGTTTGCCGCTTGGCATTCTTCGGGGGCTCTCTGCTTAAGCAAATGTTGGGCATGCGAATGCCAGGACATAAAAAGCATTTTCATTACGACGACGATGCAGCCAGCCAGGGAAAAAAAATTCCAAAAATTTTACTTTGCAGCTATAGCTGGTGGAAAAGCAAGGAGCCCCAGCCACACGCACATTCTCTCATTCAGGACGTGGGGGAAAAACACTCTTAAAGAGCAGCTGTGCAATAAGCAAAAGTAGAATGCGGATAAACATAGCTGCGAATTTCTAACGAGCAGCTTTCCCACCAGACAAATGAGCACTGGCTGCAGGACGTGCATAGGAATCGAGATTGGGGGTTCAACTTGGCCGCTGCCACGACCTCATTTGCACCATGCCACGCCCATCCACTTGGCCGCTAAAGGATTCCCGGGGCCAAGTGCTACGCGCTATTTATCTGGCACCTTGAGGGTCCTTCACACGGTGCATCCGGCCTCGAAAATGCGTTGGCAGGCGAAGAAGTTGACTCAGCAAAAAAAAAGGTCCTAGAATTTACATAGGAAATAAGGTGATTTTTTCAATTTATTTCTGGGAAGAAAGTGATGCAAAATGTGCAGGCAGTTCTCAGTTTTATTTTGAAAGGATTTCTTGGAAATTATTTGTTTAAAACAGAGTGTACATTTAAATGGAGAGTTATTTATAGTTATGCAGATTTATTAACCTAATAAAAACTAACATAGGAAAGCTTTTCGAATTGAAATTAAACCATTTTTAGCTAAGTTATGAGTATTTTAATCTTCGATTTGTTGAAAAAAAATTGTTATATAAAAATAAAGCTTAGTTATTAAAAAATGTGAAAATTTAATACAGAAATATTATTAAAATCAACTTGTATAATAAAATTAACTTTGCTTAACTTTAACTTTGGATAACTCCTTTTTAAATAATTATATAAATTATCTTGGTATCAGAGAAGCCATTGTACAAGCTTCATTATTTATTTGTTAAATCACTTTTTTAATTAAAAAAAACGATTTGATTTGGTTATTTGAATAGATTTTTAAGCCGAGCTTGTTTGCTGATACTTATTTGATACTAAAAAAAATAAAAAATATAAAAGCAGAATAACTTTATCCCTCAAACGCATTCAAGTTTCGGACCAGCAATTTGATGGCCATTCGATGGCAAACTAAATCGCTTTTGATTGCGGCCCAATCCGGCTTCCATCCGCCGTTCAAACAGATTGTTAATTCTGTTTGCCTTCGGCTGCTTGACAATTCGTTGGGCTTTGCCCGGCGGTGCGTCAAATCCCGGGGATCCAACAAATCCCGCTCAGCTCCGTCCCGGCACTGAAATCACCCCCCGCAGTGGTTAAGTAATGGCAAACATTCGACTTACTGTCGCTCCTTGCGCTGCTGTCGCTTCTTCTTGAACACTTTCCTGACGCGCAGCAGGAGGAAGGCGGCCCGGTCCACGGAGAGCGTGGTGCCGCTTTTCTTTGCCGGTCCCGCTGCAGTGTCCTCCATAGTGCTCCCGCTGCTCTCGTGTGGTCCTTCCTGCTGGTGATATTGGTGAGGATGCTCCTGATGCTGCTCCTGCTCCTGTTGAAGTTCCTGCGCTGCTGTTTCGTGTACCGACTGCTGCCGTTGGCAGGTTATTTTGCGGCAGCACCACTTACAACAACTTGCGCCATCGTGCTGGCATTGGTATGCTCCCGGCGTAGTCCTTGCTCACTTTTCGCTTCGGGTTCGTGTTACACTAACGCCTTCACTATCGCCATCTTGGCAGGGAACTGTCGAAGGAGGAACACGGTTATGGCAATGAGCATACACACGAATGGATTTACATATCCTGGCAGGACCTGCACGTGCTCCCAGCAGCCTCGTTTGTTTGCCCAACAATTGCGTGCCAAGAAGCAAATAATATTGCGCTTGCTTGTCGCAGGACACCAACATCTACACAATTCTACAGCAAAGATACCACATCCCACATCCCAAAGACCATCGCCCATCGCCCATAGCCCACTTCCCTTCCATTACACACACGCGCAATATGCATTCATATGATATTGTTTTATTTATGATCTGCTGTTATAGCTGCTTAGGTAAGTTGCGAATATCCCGACGTTTTACGCATTTCCATAAACGAATTTCCCCAGCCATGGGACGCTTACACCCAAGGACATTTATCTTGCCACGTTCGTGCTTTTATTATTGTCAAATAAAAATTTAAATTCATGTGGCTTTCAGGACGAAAGGACTTTAACCTAAAGCGACAGTGTAGCAGAGCAGCAGCAGCAGCAGACACCGGACATAAACAAGTGTCCTTACGGCGGCTTTATTTTCGGTCAATGTATCTGTGTTATCTGAGGGTTTTTTTCCTCGAGTTTTTCTCGAGTTTCCCTTGAGTTTTCCTTGAGCTCTCTCTCTTATTGTCAGTGGCAAGCACTTCCATCAGCATTCTCATTGTCAGCTTCATTATCATAATCGTACCTTTTTCCAGATCAATTACGGATTAACTGTCAAGTTTATTGGTGTGCCAAAAAGGGTAAGGGAATGGGGGGGGGGAAGCGTAATCCCCGGAATCCCAAAGAGTTCTCTGACACCCTCCAATTTCCACCTGCTGTCAATGCGACGTCGCCAGCTGACTCCTAAGTGAGCTTGAGTGGATTTTCAAAACATTTTCAGAACTCACACTCGCACATCCCAAGACTCAACCTCAAGTCGAGCTCACACGCAGGCACTGAGAGAATAATCTTGAGAAATATATCAGTTTTATAATGGGAAAGGTGAAAATTTGAATAATATTAAGAAAAATTCCTATGAAAATGTCATTTCTTCTAGTGGCAAAAGCTTATTTGACTTCATTTCATACCGAAACATTTTGTTTTTAAAAGTTTTGTTCGCTGTACACCACTCTGTGGGCGACAGTTGCCTTGATAAAGGATAAGAAATTGCTTCGCAGCCAAAACCCGGTTGAGGGACATTCCACAAAAGCATCAGATGCTGCTTGTCGGTTAACTTAATATTGACTTATTTGCTTGGCCGCAATCGAAAACTATTTACGAGAGGAGGAGAATGAGAGCTGATGGGAGCTCAGGAATCCTGCTAAATCAGTGATTGCTGCACGCCTTCGTTGTCCTTGGTTGAGCTCTCCTTTGAGCCGACAATGATTCCTCTGATAAATGATTATGATGCCGTACGTATTTGGGTCACTGGGCGAGGAGATCCTGCCCGACTAACTTGAATTCCTGATGAGCTCTGTTTGCCAGAAATAATTACTGGAAGCTGCTGGCCAGGCAGCACGAATCAAACGGAGCCATTACATTTTGATGAGGGCACTGGCAACGCGGGCATCGAAGCAATTATTTCTTGATTTGATAATCACAGCCGGAAGCTGTCAAGTGCAGATGGATGTCAGTTGCCGGCAAGGAGTGGAGACAAAAAGGACGACGGACACGGCCAATCGAAGAGAGATAACAGTTACTGCAGGAAATGGGAATATGTGTCTGCCATCGAGAATTAAATTGTTTCATCTCAGAAGCAAGCAGCTGAACGAAATATGGCCAGAAATGTATTCCTAAATTAAACAGCTGTCTTTTGTTCTGTTTTTGTAAACCATCAGATCAAGGACCTTTACTTTTCAAATGGAGAAGTGATTACTAATTAAAAACACTTCAGAGAAAGATAGAGTGAAAGTAAACGTTATAATCCTTGCTATTTCAGTTAATTAGACTTTGGTTTTTGGTCATAAATATCATATCAGTATATACTCCCACAAAGTCCAATCTCTACTTCTTAATTTCCGGAATATCTATCCCCGCCAAATGCATTTGACAACATTGGCTTTTGGCCCAGGTTAGCCATCCAGAATACGGTCCCCGGCTTTGGCTCGCAGCCTCGACATCGAGTTAATTGAATGTCATGCCAGGCTCTGCCGCTGATTGGAGCCCGTGCTGCCTCTGTTGCAAGTCATTTCCGTATACGCCCGCCGGCTCCTCGGAGCTCGGAGCTTAGATTGCGCAATTTGCCTTTAAAGTCAATCATTTCACGCTGCTGCCGCCGCTGCCGCTTAAGCGGGTCCTTTGGCGAAGGACGATAAACGACACATCCTGGACAGGTGGAGATGGCAGCCCCAAACCACATCGGTGGCACGTCACCTGCAGCGTTTCCGCCGTTGATTTATTCGCCATTACGCCGGGACGTGACCGGTTGCGGTCCAGGACTACGACTCCACCACTCTCATCTTTGGCCCGGCTTTTTGGAGGAAAGGATGCCATAATTAAATAACAATTTGGCAGCGAACAGAGAGAGGGGGACAACCGAGAAGCCAATGGCTGGGGACACCCAAAGGACGACAGCACATGTGCAGGATGGCACGATGGCAGGAGGAGACCTAAGAGCCCTGCTTCGCCATCAAGTGCCTGGCATAAAGCGAACGGGACCAACTCCCTTTATGGGCCAGCAGCACCTCTCTCACTTGCCTTTACACTTTTCTTTTGCATAATTTTTTATTCGGGACAACAAAGCGCTAAGCTGGGAGCACATCAAATATGTTTAAATATATATGTTAACAGCTGTGCTTGGAATAAGAAGTATATACTTTTTAAAGTAGCCTAGGTCTTTAGGTTTATATATCTTAATTCAATGATTTATTTAGTATTTTATTTGATATAAAAATAATCTTTAGTAATCTCCCGTACACATTTCGAGCAAAGCTCGAACAACTATTGTTTCGACCGCGCTTGTAACTGCCAAATTTGTTTTCCATTTAGCGTCCAGCTGGTCCAGACATCTACACCTCTCCAGTGGGAGACGGACAGAGTAAAGGCCGGAAATGAGTGCAAATTTATGCAGAAAGTAATTAAAAGTACCGTTGTCCGGCCACGTTTCCTGCCCCGACTGTCTGCTCCTGCGCCTGCTCCTCCACTATTCCAAAGGGGAGGCGCAGCGGGAGCTGGGCGTGGCAGGCATTGTGGAGGAGCTTTGAGATGTTTTTAACGATTTGTTTGCTCTCATAAAAGTAAATTTTAATGAAGTTGCAGCATAAAAGGCGCATAAACGAGCCAAGTGGCTCGCTGACCTTTGTCCTTTGTGCCGTTTGTGCCGCTCCTGGGGTGCCTGGTCTTTGCTCCCTGCTCCTCGATGGCGCTTAAGTGGTTCCGTTGTTTGCCTCTGTCTTAATTACTCGGCTTTCGTCTCATTGTCGGCTGGCCACGAAGCCAAATACCAAAACACCTTAAAGCTAACGAGCAGCTCAGTGGCATCCCGCGCTCTTCCAACACCTCTCAGCCAGGACACCTCAAACTAAGCCAAAAGGATCCCAGTTGGGGGGAGAGGGCAGCAAAAAGCACAATCAATTTCATTTGAGCTCGGCACACAAGAGAAGCTACAAGGACTCAGTCTCGGAAATCAGTTGGAAGGACCGGTTCTGCCCACCTAATTTAAAGGACTAATTGTCAACATGCCGCATTCACCAAACTGCTAAGGACTGGGGGATTGGATGACAGGATTGAATTGGGGTCTTGGAAATTTCTCGCTAAATTTGTCTCAGACAGCCTAATTGGAATTTCGAATAAGGTGATTTGAGGCGCCTGCTGGGGAATCTTTTATCAATAATGTTCACACTTTACTCTTCACACTGAGATTATTTATTGCAACTAAAAATACTTAACATTATATTATTAGTTTTCAGAAATCTGGTTCAAATAATTCATAGATATACAAATATTTTAGGGTCTCCAAAATTGGACTTACATAAATCTAAAATAAGATAAACTCTGCTATAAATAACTATATATTTACTATAATCAATAGGGCTATAAATCATTTGAGCTTTATTGCACAGACTAATTTAAGGATAATTTGGTCCCTCTACCCTGATTTGTGCCGAAGCCTTTGGCCTTCATTGTCTCAGACGTTGTGGCAATACGAGTGGCTTCATCGGCTAGCCTGTGTCTGCTCCCTGACTCAAGGAATCCTTATCTAAGGCTAAGCACTCTCGATGCACCTCACTGAAAATTGCCCTAGTTTTGTACAGACTGCCTTGTACCGCCCTATCCCGCCCCCATGGGGGCTGTATGGATATTCTCCGATATCGGCTTTAGTCCTGCCATCAAACTGCCATTTGACCTGCCATCCCAGTTATTATTTGTCTGGCATTGTCTGGCCATATCAAGCCAGTTGCCACTCAACACTCGGCCGGCCAAGCAAAATGTGCGACCTTATCGCCCGCAATATTAGCACTTGAGTACAATTTTGCAGTGTAAATAGCCGGGCTAACAAAAGCCGTTAAAACAAAGCACGACGTCAAAACGGGCGATGAGCGACTGGGAGAGCGTAAATAATGCGGATAAAATGCGGCATGTTAACAAGGCGGCGCCTTAAGAGGATTGCGATTGCCTTTGGGTCCGGAATTTTCAGTTGCATGAAGTGAGTTTGAAGGTGTTCTTTTTTGTCGGCTTCAGGTTGCCTGTATTTAGGGAATTCTCATCAAGGCAACAAGCAACGAAAAACTAACTAAAAGCAGCGACCAGGAGTTAGACACATCTTCGACAACGGGGCGTATGAGTGTTATTTTCATTCAAGCGTCCAGCCATGAAAATGCCAGCCTTGAAAAGTATTTTTATGTAGAATGGTGATGAGTGCACAGAAAGGAAAAACTTGAAAACATTTACGAAATTATAATATTTGAAATTAATACTTTCAGTGAAAATTAAATAAAATAACATAAATAAAAGTATTTATCATTAATAAGAAAAATGTTCCTTAATAGAGCAAATATTTCTTTAATATTTATTTTCTCAGTGGATAGCTTGCGTTGTCTTTCGTCTGACTTGGCTAGCATTTATGGTTCAAGTTGCCATGTTTTGTTTTCTTTAGCTTTCCGCCACTTTCCCACTTGGCAGTCACCCCCTCATAGCCGTTTTTTGTTTGGTGGAAATTGTATGCCTCCATTGACTGGCTCACACACACAAACACACTCACATTCATACAGTAGTTTTTCCTGGCAAATAGCTTTGGGGCATAGGACAATCGGGACACACTCATTCAGGCCGCCGGCGTGGCAAAGGCAATGGGTTGTAGAGGAGTGGGAAAAAAGCGAGCAAAGGTTGCAGAGATTTCATGCCTCGCTGCATGCAGTCGGCCGAAAAACAAACAAGCCAACAAAGAAGCCAACCAACGCTGGCCAACAACAAGAGCAGCTGACACAGTACAGTAAATATTAGCTAAAAGGGATACTGTCACCAAGTTAATTACCTATGGAAAAGATTTGAATGAAAAAGTGAGTTATGAAATCCTTTTTAGAGGTATTCTATATAGGTTTTTAATAAAGTGATAACTAAAAGTTAACAAAGTATTTTATTGACTACTTCTAAAATAGAAATATACTTGTAAATTCCATTCAATAAAGAAAGTTTAGGCAACAAAACAGAACTTAATCATAACTCTAATTAAAAGTTTACCAATAAAGTCTAGATGTCTTGGTTTGTTTAAAATCAAAATCATATCTATGCAAAATCGAATAAAGTTTAAATATCATCCCTATTAAAGTTTAAAGTAAAAATCCAATAAATATCAACTACGAGCAATTATTTCCTCTTCCTAAATAAATAAATAAATTTCTGCCTTTGGAAACTCGATTAACATATTTCTTTTTAACTTTCAGCTTACATTTTCCGTCATGTTCGAACCTTAAAGCCTGCCTAGAAACTTTTGGGAAAATGCTGATAGACGAACTTTTACTGTCTGTTCAGTATATGGATGAGTGAATTTAGGGGGAAGGGAAACGGACACAAACACACATATGAGAACGACGCGCCGATGATGATGCTGGAACCGAGTGACAACCAGGCCAGACCCTATATAAGTATATATATATATATACTTTATCCCTCTGAACATATCTAGCTGAGTGGCGGAGGAAGCCTTGAAAAATTACAAGCTTTTAAATTGAAATTTCAGACTGCAAGCCCGCTGAAAGGCAGGCAACACGAAATGGCATAAAACACGGGAACACGACAAGGAGACAACGAGGCAGGACACGAACGCGGACACGCTTCGTTGTTTATTATTTGTGGCTTTATTATTCCGGCCACTGGCCCGGGGCAATATTTTGCTTGTTTCTTCCTTTTTTTTTTACTTTTACTCTCACAGTGCTGCCAACAATTTGCCGCGGCTAATCAACAAATGAATTGCCGTAACATGTTACAAGAATATTGCGTATACGCCACGTTGTTCCCTTCTCTCTTTCTTGCTGTCCGTGAAATTTGAAATTATAGAGAAGCTTCTGTAATGTGTAGCTTCGGGATAAATATAATTAACCAGCTGTGGGACGTTGACTGCCCACTGGCACTGTGAGTTAACCGACAATTTGTGCCCGGCAAGTGGGTGGGAAATCCGTGAGTGTCCCTTTTCCGTTGTCCTTCGGCCTGTGGCCGGGTCAGAAGTGATTCGACGATTGATGAACGCTAAAGAACTTTGGGGTTAAACTCACAAAATGCCTAATCCGGGACAAGTATATTTATCGCTGACCCTACGTCAGAAGTGCTAATTGACAGACTAATTGAATCAGCCGCAAAAGCAATTTGAAAATGGAATTTGAGATAAACACAATTAATGCTTCAAGACTTCAAGTGCCAATAATGAAAAGGCAAAAGATAAACACGAACACAAACACGAAATTTCCATTTTTGCCCGCACTCCGGGGGATAACTGCCTGCGTTAGCATAATTGTGAAATTAGAGAGAGCCCGAAAGCGAGTGAGATTTCGTGTTTACACATCCTTCCCTTCGGAGGCAGTGCATCCCGGGCAGATAAAAGCCAATAGCCAGCAAAAGTCAATTCCAAGCAACTCAATTTCAAGGCATCCATCCCTTCACATGACTGGGCCCGAATAAATTGCATTTTATAATTAAATTTATCTTAGCCCCGGCTCGGAAATGTACCAAACTAGAGAAGCAAACTGGCTAAATACCCGATTACAATATGGTCGTAAATCCACTGGCCTGAGAAGTGGGAGCGGCATAAAATAGCCACGCGCGGCCACACGGCGTATGCGTGTTGATTGGCATTGTCCGGCGGTCGAGGGTTTTTTTTAGCTTAAACGCAAATTGGCAAGACACACAACACAAACAGATAGACAGACTGTCAGATAGAAACACGGACAGGGCCAGGGAAAAATAGTATGATTGGGAAATCCCCTCAAAGGCGAATACCCGGCGAACACGTGAGTTAGATAAACCATCGGATATGGGGGACGGAGGGAACCCAGGCACGACCAAAAGTAAAACAGATTCGCGCTTCGGTAAACAAATCCCAAGCAAGCATCGGTTTTCGGGTCATATTAAAGCTGTAAGTACCAGGAAAAAAAAGTGACAGACGTACAGATTTCCCCTGGATGAGGGGGCGACCCAATCGACAAACATTTTGGCGTTGGAGTTGGCCAAATATTGACAGGGCCATGTGCGAAGAGCGGGGCGTCGAGCCTAAACGACCTACAAATGTAATTTCCCTATCAGACAATCCAGCGATGCTGGATACAACCAAATCGATGGCACGACCATACACACACACGGAGAGAAATAAAACAATCTCCAAAAATAATATCAATTTGTGTTTAGTCTTTAGGTAAGTTTATGAGAAAGAGTTTTTCATATATTGTTTATAAATTAATATCAATCTTTAGATCACAAATAATATAAACAATATATTCTTGATCGGCATCGACATCTCTCTCTTACTCTAATTCACTTTATTCTGGGTCTCTAGATCTCTCTCTCTCTCTCTCTCTCTCTCTTTCACTCACCCTCTTTGGGCATGCCTATGTCTATGCATCTCTAGAGCTAGCTCTTGCTCAATAGCTCTCTATCTCTCTCGCTCTCTCCTTCTCTGTTCTCTTCACTCGCCGACTATAAATAGAGGCACCTACCGCCGCTCCGGCCTCATTCTGTTCGCGGCCTCCCAAGTGTTAACATCGATGGTGAAAGTGAAAGTGATCGTCTGGCCAATGCAATACATCCGGATAACCAGGAAGAAACTTACTTCGATGATACCTCTACTTTGGAATGGATTAACCATGGGTCCCCAGCTGCGGTAAGTCTTAACTATGAAAATTATAATATATATATACTAAAGGAGCGATCAGTCCTAGGTCTATGAATCAGCTGTGCTAGCTATGCATTTATTTTCCACTTAATTACCTTATTGCCATGGACCCCATTAATTAATTTTAATTTAAAGTCATTCAGCAATTTGCATTAAAATATCTACAAACGTGTTGCCAAAATAAACAGCCCAACTTAATTATAAATTATTGATTTCTTACACTTACAACTGACCCTGACTTTGGCGCCGACTTTTGCTACATTGATATAGCCTTGTAGGTCATTATAATTTCATTCAGAAGCTTGAAACGCAGTGAAGGAAACGTTTCCAACCCTATAAATCATATATATTCTTGATCAGTACCAACAGCTGATTCGAATAAGACATGTTTAGTAAAAAATTAAATTTTTAAAAATTTTGAACATTTTATAAGGGGTTACATCATTAAAAATGACAAAATGTGACAAATAAATTGAGTTTTCATTTTTAAAACCCAATACGCAGATTTGTTAACCTTATTAAAACTAGCACAGAAAAGCTATCCGAATTGAAATCAATGCATTTTTGGTTTAGTTATGATATTTGAAAAACGTTGATTTACTCAAAAAATTAACAAATGAAAATACATATATAATTGATTTAGAATGAGGGGTATATTACAGTCCAACATGATATATCCTAAAAAAATCTAAGGAAAAGCTATCTAACTTTAAATTAATGAATCTTTGGCTAAGTTATAATCGATTTCCCGTTTAAACTCATATAAACTCATATAAGTAATTGCAACAGTTTTCACACATTGATTTTCCGAAGTTAGCTTTAGTTCTTGTTTAAATATAATTCTTGCTTTCTTTCTCTCCCTGTGTAGCCAAAAACAATTTGGAAATCCAAATAGATACACAAATCAACCACAGAAGGAAATAAAGCAAGGCGAACGAAACATATTCGAGGGGAGCAGAAGTGGGAGCGGGAGCTGGAGAGGACATCAAAGCAAAACTAGAGAGGAGAGATAGGGAGTAAAGACAATTACGTTCAATTTGAGCCACAAGGACTATGCCATTTCCCTTCGCTCTAATTTGGAAACAACGAAGAGCTTGGAATTCCAGCGTAATTGTAATTTAGATGCAGCCAGTTCGAACTGAGATCAAAACAAATTGAATTGTTGGCAGGAAAGGGTATTGAATTACAGGGTGAAATTTATACATACTACACATACACACAACTATTTATAAACAGAAATGTGTATATGCTATATATATAGAAGGCATAACTGGACCGACTTCGAGTGCCATCCATATCAGGAGCAGCAATGGAACTGCTTTTTGTTTGCTTGCGCTTTGCCTTCAACTGCAAACATTTGCACAGAAAAAAATAAACACATACACACACACATACATGCGGGCGGACCCACCGCCTGGGCATTATGGAGCTATTTTTGTCAGCACTCGCTCATATATAACTATAGTTAAAGTCCAAGGTCACAGCACCCCACACCCGCCACACCACCCACTCGCCACCTTACACTCACTTACTCACACACTCGCACACATAATATTTTTAAAAAGAAAAAAGCGTAGCACAGTTTTCGGGGCGCCCATTTTTGACACTTCATTAGTTCGCGTGAATGAATGTTTCCGTTGTTGCACGAGCGTGTATAAAAAGAAGGAAAAGTAATAATGACGCTGGAAACGATGATGAAGAAGATGGAAGAAATTGCGAATAAGGAACGAGCAAACTTTTTTATGATTCTCCCCTTCAAAAACACCTTTTGGCAATGAATGCATTCATTCGAATGGTTGGAAATTTGCCTAGAAAGTTAGAAGGCCAGTTTTCATTGCAACCAATAACGAACGAATCGATGGCAAAACAGAAAAAACAAAACAAAAAAAAAACACTTTATGTTGCCAAAACAGAAACAGAAGTAGAGCCATAAAATCGCTACCGGCAGTTCGGTAATCGCCAGATTGGGGTTCCCCCACCCAGCGTGGGGTTAGGGGATATTGGTGGAGATGGAAAAATCCGAGGGTAGCTGCCAGCACGACTTTTACATTCATGATTTACGATGCGTCTCCGCTGGGCAACCGAGGCCATTCCCTAGCCAGGTGGCACAAATCAATGTGCTGCGTGCTCCAAGCTCCAAGCTTCAAGCTCCGTGTTCCGTGGTCCGTGCTCCTCCTTTCTCTGTACTCCGAGGTCGGTCCCTGTTCCAGCCAGAGATCCCGGCGCAATCCAGTGCACATCTCGGGCATTAATCAACCATAAAAGTGGAGCAGACAGAGCAACCGAATTGGTAATAGGACTGCGATAAGCCCCAAGGATATCATACTAATTGACTGCGGCGCCAGGACGAGCAGGTAATCCCATTCACAATGATTGTACCTGGGCAGAAGAGAACCTCTGGCCTGGAAATTCCGCAAATGTTAATTTCTAAGCCGGATATTGCGTGAATTTGAAAAGTGAGAGCAAGAAAATTGTTTCACCTTTCGACATAAGTGGGCGAAGGGGGTATTTAATTAGAAACGTTAATTAAAAGCGAAATGTGCAATTAAAACGGACCGCAGCAAAACAAATGCATCATAAAATGTCAACGTAATTGGAATATGACCGAGTGGATTCCATAAAAAGCGAAATAAATAAGGAAAAAACCGGATATGATCAATGAATGTAAATTAATAGTGAAATGGAGCATTGCAAATTTTTAATTGAGATACAGAAAGCTTCAGTTACAGATTGCTAACAAAGGCATGGAAAATGTAAAACTAAATGTTATAATTAAATTACTAGGAAACCCAATATATTTTTTAATTATTCCTATAAGTTATTTTAGTCCGAATTGATTTTCTTCGAACCTATTTTCAATAAACTATTCAATAAATTTCTTGCGGCTAAAAGTGAAATTTGTAGGCCAACTGTTCTCAGAATTGGTTACAAATTAAAAAGCCAGTTACATAAAATTCTCTTTAAAGCCCGCTTATTAACAATAATTTATTCCCGAGGCGTAGAAAAAACAATAAATCACTAAAATAAAAGGATATTTATTTCGATATGGGCTAGACATGTTTTTTTAATAAATATTGTAGTGGTAGTCTGGCCCAGATGTGGGGCAACTGCAGCAGTTTTTATTAATTGCATTGCAATGAACGTTGGCATTTTCACACATATGGCGAACACGAAACGAAAACAACAATGGGAGGCCAAGAAATGTCAGCCAGGCGCAAACTCACTCGCACTATATATATGTATATAGAACATATATTCAGAATTCGTTGCCTGCGACGTCATTGTCATGAAATGCACAAACTTATTGAGACCATGTCGTCTACAGTAGTATGTGCAATATCGCACACACCTCCCGATTCCTCCCCGATTCCTCCGCTGTACGGAAAACATTGTCCTTGCCGGCGGATGGCATAATTTTAGAGCTCCTTGTTGATATTTTTAGTGGTAATTCAAATTATTCCTGCGCGTTGTCAAGGAGTCAGGTTGCCTGCTCCTAGAAATAGCCATGTCTCTGTACATATACAGTGACGTTCTTGTGTTTTTATACATTTTTTTAAGGGCCTGACTCGTTGTTGGCTGGCAAAATGAGCACTTAATCAACTCTCGCAGATTTAATTAAATGTGCAGTAAAATAACAATCCAAAGAGCAGGCAGCGATATTAATCATACGTCATGTTGTCAGCTTTATGAAAAGCTTGCATAAATCTCTGCCAAAAGGCCCCCCGAAAATGCAGTCTGCTGTAAAAAGTGCAAGTGAGTGAATATAAAGCATATATCTATATATATGAGTGGGTGTTCCGTTGCTGGTAAATTGTTTCAAATGTGCGCAATTTAAACGGAATTGAGCAAACCCGAACGGCAAAAATAAAAAGGGTGAACCGAACAGGGGGAGGATGCCCGCCCCGCCCTTTTGACAAATTTAAAAAACCCGGCTATAATAAACTGGCATTGCCAAAAAATAAAAAGGAAGCAGAGAAAAACCGCAGCAAAAAGGAAGGAGCCAATGGAAAAGGGACGAGAAAATAGAGTAAAGAGAGCAAAAAAGAAAGTAAACAGCAGCCGGGACAAATGGCTCGTTTGGCTAACCTTTTCTGTTCGACTGCTCTGCATGGCTTTTGTTTATACAAAAGTTTAAATTGTGTCAATTTTTTTGTTTTCTTTTTCCGTCATTCCGTCCTCAGCGAGCGCAATGCGAAAAGTTTGCCGAACAAATGAAATGCGGGCAAAAACAATTTCGAAAATCAAGACAAGGACAAGGCGACCAAGGACCGCAAAAAGTGTGAGGATAAAAGCCAACAAAGTATGCTTTACGACACGATCCAGAGCAGACTCAAGTGACGGGAATTCCCCGAGACACTAGCTGGGAACCCTAAGGAGACCAATGAAAATCGCGTTCTCGACTATTAATTGCCAGGAGAAAGGGGTTTTTAGAACAGGGCCATAAACTGAGAGATGGCCACTATTTGATGGCTGGAATTGGAGGGACAAAGCTCTCTTCTCTCCTATCAGCATAGTTTTTTGTCGGCCTTAACAGTTCATTGCGGTCCACTGAAGCGAAAATATTTATTTTATTTTTCTGCTTCAATCACTGCGGAATGCCATTGGTGCGATTTACAATTTTATTTTATCACAGTACATATATATATATGGCAAAAAATTCTATCAAAATGTTACACTTCATGCGATTCAATTAAAAGCTTGACAAACAAGTAGAAATAAAGTAATTAAAGAAATTTGTTTATATTCTAAGTACAGTAAAAATTGCAACAATGTGATAGTTTGAAGTATTGATTAGTGTCAGATTTAAAAAGTAAATAATAAAGTTATCAATTATTTAAATTGAGTACTTTTCATAAGGTCACGACTATTAATTGCTTTTATGAAAACCATTGAATCATAAATTAATTAAAGAATAATTGAATAAATCTTTAAATTAAATTTACAAATATATAAAATAGTGGCCATGTAGAACTACACTTTTAATTTATTAAAGTACAATTTTATTTGTAACAATAATTAAAATCAAATCTCGTTCAATGTCGTTATGACGCCATATCATAGCTTTACTATATGAAGGTTTTATTGGAGGAAAAAAAAGATTACTATATATGATATTTGCTAGACAAGTTTTTATAAATATAAAACGCAGTGACACTTGTCAATAAACATAAATACTTATTTATATAAATAGTGAGATATTGATCTATAAAACGCTGTATTATTTTTCTTGATTTTTCTTATAGTAATTCTTTACGTTTATCTACGTAAACCAATTAATAAAACCAGCCATGCAGTGTCATATCCTCATTAACAATTCCATATAGAAAAATAAAATCCTAATTCATTCAGTTAAATGAATTTAAGCGATTTGATTTAATAGCAGACTAACACGGCATGTACAATATATAAATAAATCAATGGAAATGTGAGATCTGGGGAAGCATTCCATTTGGTGCAAATGAAACGGATCGATAGGTAACCCTTAAATACATCAGACTGAGCCTAATGAGTGCGGTGCTTCTGCTGCTGCTCCCCACCTTGAAAACACCTAATTTATTTATTGATTTATGTATTCAGTCCATTTGGGAAATTAGGTTTCAATCATTTTCAATTGATTCAATTCTGGCAGGAGGTAACTTTTCTGGCAAACTTTCATCACGTCCCCAATTCTTGGCACACGAAAATAGTTGGGAAAACTAAGAAGAGGAATAAAGTCCGCCTGTCCAAATGCAAATACTAAGGATCCGAGTGGCCAGCCTAATCCTCCGGCAAGCACAAACTATGCATGTGCGGGCCATGGCAGCCAAAGCCAAAGTTAATACAATAGAACCAACCGAAACTTGGGTTCAGTTCGCCTTCTTGAGGAAACTTTTGCTGCTTGCGTTGGCCCTGAAATTAAAGTCAATTACCGAAGGAAGGGCTGAGAGGGGGCGGACAACTTCAGGGACTGGGACTGGGAATGGGACTCTGGAGCTGTTCAGGAATTCAGCAGGACAAGTTACGAGATCCCGCGGGACGAATCGACAAGCTTTACGTGGGTTTCCGTCGGTTCCGGTGACCATGTGTGGCTCTGTGGCTGCGTTCCAGTTTGGCAATATAAACGGCGATAAATTAATTATCGGCCGATCAAGTCATTGTCGCCATTAATTATGGCCCTGGATGGCCTTTTAATAGTTTTTCACACGCCTCCCCGCCCGGAATCCTTGCCCACCGGGCAATTAGACGAAGATGCCAAGCCGGAGGAGACTGAGATGAGAAATATGGGCTGGATTGGGTCCAAGGTTTTATGACAATGTTTGCTGCCTGAATAACGACAGAAGCACTACGTCTGGGTCGTGAATTTAATGCGCTGCAACAGTTAATGATTTTATTGGCACTCCGTTTGACTTGGTAACATCTTGGCGGGGAGGACGAGAATACGGACGGACTCGGCATCCTCGTAAACAGGCGGTGGGGCTGGGAATTTATGACTTGGCCTCATGAATATAATCAATGTCAAGAGCAGGGACCGCCAACGCAGACGCCAAGTGTCGTCTGGGGATCCCCATGCCTTGCGGTATACCCGCCCTCAGCCATTCTTCATCCTTTCAACACTCGAATCCCCCATAGCAAACCCAACCCTAGCCCGATCTCCCCTTGGACAGCTGAGTGCAAAAGAGGTGCCAAGAGGAGCGCTGACCAGACGAGCCCGGATGAGCCGTAAACGAAGTTGGCCAATTCGCTCGTCTGGCTTAAATGGCATTTCAATTTGGCACTTCCGCTTCCGAATCAGCTGCCACCCGCCAACGGGCAACTGGCAACTGTCCTTCTTTATCTCCTGGCACGATTCTTTGTCCGTAATGTCCTTGCCAAATGCCAGGATACAGCAGCAGTTCTTCGGCAGTAAAACACGCTCACTGGGTCACATTTGCAGGTCCTGCTTGGCGTAATCTTCAATCATTTTTCCACCACAACCATGAACACATTGTTTCGTTGCTTGAAATCACTTTACTTTTTATTTAGCACACTTTTAACTGCTGTTTTCGGGTTCAAAAACTTGTTTTTCCCAGCACTTTCGTTGCGTTTCTAAATGCGCGCGTTCAACCAATTGGTTTGAAAGTTCCGATGTAACTGAAACAGTCAACGGCGTGGACCCAGCTCCAAATAACATGCTACGCAGATGGAAGCTCGCCGGAAGGACTTTAAAGGACGAGCTGCGAGAGCTTTTGGCCAAAGAATCAAAAATTAACCGACATTAACGCAAACTGACAAAAGTTCAACGCTACGTAACTTTAATTTTATTGTCTGGCAACCCTACAGTTGGTATTTTGCACTCATGTGGTATTCTGCACTCATTGAGCAACGGTCACACTGTACGAATGTTTACAATTTTTCACATTGTAAATTGAAACTAAATAACAAAGTTTAATTAATAAACGCGAAATAGCAAGAGATGGCCCACTACAAGGGGGCCGCCAGCGAGGCGGGGCGTGCCGCCCAGCTGATGAAGAAGCGCGAGATCCAGCAGCAGGAGATCGAGTTCCGCAAGAAGAAGATCGAGGAGGAGCTGAAGCTGGACAAGATTGAGAATAAATTCGCGACGCACTACGATGCTGTGGAGCAGCAGCTCAAGTCGTCGACCATCGGCCTGGTCACCCTCGACGAGATGAAGGCCAAGCAAGAGGACATTGTGCGCGAGAGAGAGAAAAAGCTGGCCCAGAAGAAGGACGAGAAGGATCGGGAGAAGCAGCGTGCCCTAGAGGCCATACAGGCGGAGAAGAACAAGCAGAAGCGGCAAATACAGGCGCTATCCTTCAACGTGGACGAGGAGGAGGATGAAGACGGCAACGACGATGAGGAGGAGGAGCTACAAATAAAGGTGAAGCAGGAGGCCAAACCCAAGGCGAAATGGACCGAAATGCAGGACGCTATAGTGCCCTTAAAGAAGAAAAAGATCTGTAAGAACCCCGATGTGGACACCTCCTTCTTGCCAGATCGCGAGCGCGAGGAGCAGGAGAACCGGCTGCGCGAGCAACTGCGCCAGGAGTGGGTCATGCAACAGGCGGAGCTTAAGGACGAGGACATCTCCATTACATTCAGTTACTGGGACGGATCAGGCCATCGGCGCAGCGTACTGATGAAGAAGGGGAACTCCATCTACCAGTTCCTGCAAAAGTGCCTTGAGCTGCTGCGCAAGGAGTTTATCGAACTGAAGACCGTAATGGCCGACCAGCTTATGTACGTCAAGGAGGATCTGATACTGCCGCACCATTACTCCTTTTACGACTTTATTGTGACCAAGGCCCGCGGTAAGTCCGGTCCGCTCTTCCAGTTTGACGTCCACGACGATGTGCGCATGATCAGCGATGCCTCTGTCGAAAAAGAGGAGTCGCACGCTGGCAAGGTGCTCCTCCGATCCTGGTACGAGCGTAACAAGCACATCTTCCCGGCCAGCCGCTGGGAGCCGTACGATCCCACAAAATCCTATGACAAGTACACCATTAAGGACAAGGACAAGAGCAAAAAGTAGTGCAATTATTAAGAGCTGCTATTTTCACCTCGTTTTATTAAATTTACCTCAAACCCATAGAATGCATATTTTTTTTAATTTACTAAATTTACTACTAAAATCAGGAATATAAAAAAATAAACTTATCTTTGGAAAGCCAAAGGATTAAATTTAATTCGGAAAGCTTTCCGATGTCAGTTTTCATTAAAAAAAATAAATCTGCCAAGCCCCGGCTCGGCGTTATTTAACCAGACAAATTAAGAATTATACCAGGCGAACAGAAACGGCTGGCAGCAACCCAGCAGCAGCACAACAGCGTATGCGGTTTATAACGGATCTTTTAAGCTTTCCTAATGGCCGCGCTTTGTTTACATTTGAATTGACCAATCAGAGAGGTTACTTCAGAATTTTAATGGCCGCCCTTTGTTTACATTTGAATTTAACCTAATGGCCGCCCTTTGTTTACCTTTGAACTGACCAATCAGAGGAGGTTGTTCTCGTTCCTCTCTTTGAAGATCCGTTATTTTAGAACATTTGTACCAGCCGATCAGCTGCTTGCTGAACGTTCTGTTTGCCTGGTACACAAAACCAAGAAATTAAGAAATTTGTATGGAGAATTCGCCAAATCTGTTTTGGTTTTTGTTGTTGGATTTGTTATTTTTTACAGTTAACTTAAATATTTTGTCGAATATGTTTAATTCTTTATTGATCTTGACTTGGATTGCGAATAAAAATATATATTAATCATTTGCTTTTTGGCCTTCGTTCACTGCAGGAAACCCTAAAATATAATTAATATGTATTCTAGATATATTAAGTAAATATTTTTATATGCGACTTTTTTGATTAAATTAAAGTTTTTTAAATATCATTATTAATCAAAAAATGCATTAATTTCAAGTGGATAGCTTTTCTGTTTTAGTTTTTATAGGGTTAATAAATCATGTCGGTCCTCATTAGAATAATAAATATGCGCAGCTCAGATTGGGTTTTAATTCAACAATCTCACTACTTTGGTACACCAGGCAAACAGAAACAGCTGGCAGCAACCCAGCAGCAGCACAACAGCACGAGCTGTTTAAAGCGGATCTCTTCAGCTTTCTTAATGGCTGCCCTTTGTTTACGTTTGAATTGGCCAATCAGAGAGGTTCGCCTCTTTAAAGATCCGTTACTTCAGGACTTTTTAATGGCCGCCCTTTGTTTACATTTGAATTTAATCTAATGGCCGCCCTTTGTTTACGTTCGGATTGACCAATCAGAGAGATTCTTCACGTTCACCTCTTTGAAGATCCGTTATTTCAGAGCATTTTAATCAGCTGAATAGCTGCTTGCGAAGCTTTCTGTTTGCCTGGTACTCAGAACCAAGGATTTAAGAAATTTATATGGAAAATTCGCCAAATTGAATTCGATTTTTGTTGTTGGATTTGTTATTTTTTACAGTTAAGTTTGTCGAATGTATTTTTTCAAATTTTCTTTATTTCGCGCGATTTTTCGACATCTCCAAGCCAGGTATTTTGTATGTTTGCAGCTCTGGTCACACTACTGAAAAATAAAACAATGCCGGCCAATGCACATTCTAAATAAATCCAATTCTGGCCAAAATATACCCTGTGTTAATCGACCTACCAGAATACCTGTGCGTGGAGACCAAGTGGGTGAGCCATCAGTACGCGATGGAGAACAATGTAACTGTGATGAGAGTCGCCATGGTCAATGGTGGCCACACGGAAGTCACCCAGAATAAATCACCAGAGGACGATTTTCCTAAAAGAGAACGTGGCGTACAAACGGACGCAAAGAAAACATACAACGTGGCCGTGCAGTGTTGTCGGGACGAGGAGGAATGGGACTGGAATGAATTCAACAATCGGGAGGATGAAAAGGATCCCAAAGACTCCGCCAGCGAGGAGGCCGCATTCCTCACCTTCGTTAGCGATAGCACCAGCATGTTCCCGAACGGAATGCTGGAGTGCCAGGTTTGCGGCGAAGTAGCCAGCTCTCTGATCGAGCAGCAGGGCCACATGAAGGTGCACTACGGTCCGGAGATACTCTGCTGCCATTGTGGGCAACGGATACCCCATGAGAAGCTGGTAAAGCGCCACAATCTTAGTTGTCCTGGTTTGAGGCCCAAAAAATCATCCATGTTCTTCAAGTGCCCGCATCCGTTGTGCAGTGTCAAGTGCCATTCGGAGATGCAGCTATTCCGCCATCTGGAAAAGCACAGACGCCGGAGCTCTTACAGATGTCTCCAGTGCAAACAGAATTTTAAGACCGCTTCCACTCTGCTGATCCATCGCAAAGCTGCGATCGGTTGCTCCAAGGCCAAGTGTGTCACGTTGTTCCGAAAGCACAAGCTGTCCAAGGAGGAACGCGATCTGAGATGCTGCTCGGTTTGTCTCAAACGCTTTAGCAGCGAGAGGATGTGCAATGTACATAGGAGAAAGTGCATTCTGAGCTACCACAAAGACTTAGGACTAGAATTACTGAATGAATTATAAACATAAGTAACATATTTTTTGACATTTTTTGTATATATTTAAGAAATAGAAATCGATAACAATAAGATGAGCCACCCTACGACGCCTGAACGCCATGCGCCTTCTTCAATCCCTGGAAAAGCAGCAGTTTCTCGCGGTTGACTTCCTTCAGTGTCTGCACAGCCAGCTCCAGCTGTACCTTTTTCAGAGCGTGTTCGCTGGCGATGTACTGCTCGATGAACTTGAGGCTGATCTCGTCGGCGGCAAAGTCCTGCTCCGTTTTGCCAATGGCCGTGTGGATCTCCTGCTCGATGCCCTGCTGCTCCCCGCGATTCCGAAAGACACTTCTCAGCTCTGACAAAGCACGCTGTGCGGGTGTGATTTGCAGGGCGTCCAACTGAGCCAGCGTTGGCAGATACTCCACTGGCACTTTGTGAATCTTGTAGCTCAGAGCAATTAGTTCCACGGCATTGGACAGGAAGTCCCGGCGGATCATGTCGTACAGCAGATCGTCGATGCAGCGGTGCCAGGCATAGAAGAAGGCCATGGGCCCAAAGTGCCGAGTGGAGCGCAGGAGGTCGAACTGCTTCGATTCGTTGAGGTGCTCGAAGACGCGTGCGGAAATATTGTGAAACTCTGGCTCATGGGGTTCATACTGCACCAGGAGGCGATCCAACACGAACTCATACTTGTGTTCAGCCAGGCACTTGGCCAACAGCTCCTCCAAAAGGAACATACGAGGGATGTAAGACTGACGGCCCTCCAGGGGGGAATACAGCTGATTCATTCGCTTGGTGGTCTCTAAGTTGGCGTAAGCTAGGGTTCCGTCGGTCTCCCGTACCACTACCTTTCGCTCCGACTGCCGCAAGCCGAAGGTGATGTCCGTGAACACGTACTTCGAGCTGGCAAAGTCCTTCAAAGCCGGGTCCTTTGCAATTATGCGCTCCTCATCCTTTTTGATTGTTACGATCGGCGGCATTTGCAGCATGTGCTTGGCCCGCTCCACCATGTGTTGGAACTCACTGTCCAGCTGCTCGTCGGTCATGAACTTGGTCTCTACGCTGTTATCCGGCACCGTGCGCTTGCGGAACACCCGATCCAAGTTCAGTTGCGTCATGGACTGGAGTAGCCTTTGGGTCTCTGCGTCCGTGAACAGCGGCTGCGGATCCCGCTCATATTGCAGCGTCGCCGGCTTGGTTGGGGCATTGGACACCTGGCGGGCGGACTGCCGCAGGCTCCGGAGCCCATTTAGCTGGCGTAATTGCCTCAGCAGGTGCATTTTCAGTCAAAAAAAAGCCGCAGACAAAAACACACGAGTCCAGAAATTAGCGATGGCAGTGCGTGGTTTTCCAACACTGGTCGTGAGTTCTGTAAGAAGATAAGAAATTATTGTGAATGGGCCTTTTCTTTTCTAAATGACTTTTAAATTGTCGTATACATTTATTTGTAAATGTTTTATTTAAAATCCATTATTTAATTTGTTTAGTATATTAAAAATATGTTTAAAAATAATTTGCGATAGTATCGGGAAAGTGTCGTTCTTTTTCCATCTCTATCAGCCGGTTGCAATTCCTCAAGCTTGAATTGCGGTATTTTGTGGTATCTTAGCTGTGGTCACACCGGTTACTTGCATTTTAGCTGGAAAAAACTACACAAAAAATTGGCAATAAAAAGCAGCCGAAAGCAGCATGGACGACGTGGGCAGCGCTTGTGTCGCAGCGCAGAAGCGCCGCTTCTCGGCCAGCGAACGTCCGCCTCGGGAGCCGGTCGTCACGCCCCCGCAACTCCCGTTACCAGAAGCCCCCGAAGAGGAGCCGCAGACGAAACAACGCAGAAGGGAGGAGCTGCAGCAGCAGTCGCCGGATGAACGCATCCCATGCATAGAGCACAACCTGCTGGACTTCTGTGATGAGATGCTTTACGAGATCTTCAAGTACCTGGACACGCCCTCCATAATGGCGGTGATGCAGTGAGTTCCTTTTCGTGGCCTTCCACAACATGTACAAAGAAATCCATGGGGGGCACGTCCAATAGGGATTTCCCGGAATTCAAAATTATCTTATCTTACAAAATGAAATATGAACCAATATTGCTTTTCTCATGTTTTTGTTTACAATTATAATCTGAACTTGCTGGTACATAGCCTGCATTCTCGTTACATTACAAACTTTCATGATAAACCTATAGGAAATGTACTCATATGGCTAGGCGTATCGTATGGTATCCAGTCCCATGACTCAAGGGTTGTATAATACTAAACTATTTATTCTGTAGCTAAGTGTTATTTGAGAGACTTAATTTTCCACTCCGATTAATATTAAACAATTAAATATATTTAGCTGCTCGCCTCGTTTGGAGAGCCTGCTTCTGGACCACCGCTTCTGGCACCGCATAGATCTCAGCAATGGACCGCTACCTATGGGCATTCTGGAGGAGATCCTTGGTCGAGCCACCGAAAAGACACACACCATCAAGATTTGCGGACCGCCATCATCGCAGCATGTAGCCGGCGAGTTCCGGCAGTTTACAATGACCCTGAATTCCGTCTTTCCCAAGGTGGCAAATCAGTTAAAAGTGCTGGAACTGCAGGGCGTCAGCCTGGACTTTGAATATGTGAGTGTTGCAATAGGATTTCATTGCCTACGAATACTTAATTTGACTTGTACTGATTATAGATACACATTTCCGAGTTTCCCGCCTCGCTGAAGAGACTAATGCTCAAAGATTGCAGTGTGAAGGTGGGCAATCTGGTCAAGAGTATATTTCACACGATAGAGTTGCAACTGGTGGACTTAGAGGTAACTGAAGCTTATTTACAGGCTAAATTATCAATAACTCTTAATTTCTATTGACCTTAGGATCTCAGCATTGAGGACAATAACTGGTTCGAACCGTATTACATTATGGCCCTCTCAAAGTTGCCTTCGCTGCGACGACTTAGTCTCAAGGGCTGTCAGATGCTCTGCAAGTTTGTTCCCTACGGCAGCATGGCGGCCCGCTTTGGCTTCCACAAACTAGAGGTTTGCAAGGCTCCCTCAAAATATACTTGAAACAAGCTCTAACCTCTTTCTTTTTCAGGTGCTAGACCTTCGTTTAACGCCCATCAATAACTCGGATTTGCAGTGCTTCAGCGCCATCGAGAATCTCAAGGAGCTGTTTCTTGAGTCGCCGACCAACCTGCCCGCAGAAGTCTCTTCCCCGGAGAAAACCAACAATGGCAATGCCAATGACGAGGCTGTCGCCCCGCAGCCGGAATCACTAAAAGTTCTGAACGACGATGAGCCGTCCACATCGCGGGCCGCCATGGAACACCTGCGAGCCTGTAAAATTGCACAGGGCAAGGAACAAAATGCTGATATGTTCAACTCGGACAATTGCAACGAGAGAAAGGAGCCGTCGCCGCCTGCCTCAGCAGTGCCAGCTGCCAATACTAGGGAACCACTGGTGAAGAAGATTACTGGCTCCTCAGAATCCGAGGATGAGGACACCTCTTCCACTTCTGCCTCTACAGACACGTCCTCCTCAACCTCCTCCTGCTCATCCGATAAATTGGAGAATGTAGCTTCGCACGGTAATGCCCAAAATGGCGGTGCTCCCGTACGATCACCACTGGTTGTTATTGCTTTGCCCAGCGTGGCTGCCGATCATCCACCACCTGAGGTGCCACCAGCAGCAGATGCGGATAATCCTGATGGGCAGAATCCAGGACCGTCGCCCACACCGCGCGCTTACATATACGTGCCCGAAGTGCATCCACCTGGTCAGGAGAATCCACGGCAGCAGCCCAATATGGTAGCCATTTTGGAGCAAATGGCGGACCACTTGCGCACCTGGCGGGGAAACAATCCTGCCCATAGTCGTTTCCTGCCGCGTCGTGATCAAATGATCTACATGAATCCGCAGGCAATGGCCATTCGAGAACCGATGCTTGTGATGCACTCGCGACGCCATCGATCGCATCCACGTGGGAACTTTGACCAGGTGGTGCAGCATCCCATGTTCTGGAACATGCTGGACCCCCTCGATCGGGACTATGCTCGCCGAATGCGCCACCGTCCAACGACCTGCCCGGCTCCGCCACAATGCTATGTATCGGATCGTGCGATCTATAGCTTTGGCAGAGCGGCAAGACCCGTGCAGCCGGATGTGGTTTGGATACGAAACATCAACCGCTCTCCGGACAACCGGTTGGAGCGACTATCGCTGCGAAACTACCATCACATAACGAATCACACGCTGGAGCATCTGGTGCAGTGCTCACCGAATCTGATCTTCATTGATGTGAGTGGTACGAGCATAACGCTTTCGGGACTGCGACGCTTTAAAAGCAGCAAACCGGAGTGCGAGGTGGTGGCCACGCACTTGACAGTGGACGATGAGGATGCCACGGAGGTACCGATCGAGGAACAGGAAGATGAGGTGTCGGCACAAAACGAAGAAGGACCGGCTGAGGCAAATGATCAACAGCCACCGCAGTCGCCACCGCCGCCGCCGCCTGTCCTAGTGATCCCATAGTAGATTCCCCCAACTATATGTTTGTATGGTGTTGAATTCCGTGAAAACTTTTCTGTGGCAATGGGCCGTGCTGAATGGAGATATTTTAAGACGACGAAGAGGACGACGACATGGCCAAGCCGACGATCCCACAACGCTGGCTACAAGCGAGTGCTGTAGTTCAGCCCATTAGTATTACGTTCCAAACTAATCAAGCCCCTGTACTATACGCCAGGCTCAGTGCACTGTATAAATCCAAAAATCCAAACTCCGCAACAAACCAATCCTCTAGTTAGGCATTAAAGAACGCGCGACCCCTTTGGTATACGTACAATGAAATGTTTATTTGGTAGCTCGGTAGATAATGTAAGGACAAACCAATTAATATTTCAGTTATTCTTGGGTGTACAGGGATCTCAAATGTCTAAATATTTGGACTTTACTAGCCAGTGGCATTGGGGGAAGTCTCTTCCTCTTCAGCATCTGAATCTTCTTCTGAATCGCTGGTGCTCTGACAGTCAACGATCTCGCCTGTGAAGAAGATCACCGCCTTGGGGATAACGCGCTCTTTAAGGTAGAAACCCATCTCAAAGTCATTGTTCAGTATTGTCTGTGCGGTATAAAAGTGAGTAACATTTTCAGAAACTATACAAAACCGATCTCACGTGAATGTCAATATAATGCTCATCTTCGGTGTCCTCCGGCAAAGTGGGAGGGGAAAAGAAGTCAAAGAAAGACGTTTCGTCTGAGCACGTACATCAGTTCATATCAGAATTTTGAATTATAAAAGTGCCTTTCCTACTTACTCTTATCACGACTCTTTGGTGTCTTCCAATCAATAGTACAGCCTTCGCACTTGAAGATCTCTGCACCATCAAACAATAAAGGATCCTTTGGATCCGGCAGGCAGTTGAAGAAATACGTCTTCTTCAGAACTTTATTACTAAAGTATTCATTCTTATCAAAATGAAAATCTATGTCGAACTTGACCATGTCTTCAACATAAAGTTTGGATCGAACGTCGGACAAAAACTATGGGTCAGTTATCCTACTTTTAGCAAACAAATATTTATAATTTCAACAACTTACTATCAAAATCTTCTCATCCTCCTTGGTTATCAACTCTGTGCAAGCTACTTTGAGTACGTTAAGCCAAAAGTTTTTCACATTTTCGTTTGAGTCCCCATGGTTTTGTTTTCGAAATTCACTTAGATATTTAATTTTAAATTTCAGAAATATGTAAAATGCAAGTGACTCACTCTAGTATCTTCCTGCGCTCCTCGTAGATGGCATTTTGACGATCCTCGTAGCTCTTCTCCATCTTGTAGATGTCACGCTGCATGGAAACATCCAACTTAATAGTCTCTAAATAGAGTTGCTTCAGCTCTGTGATTGTCTTTCTCTCGGCTGCGGTGTAATTGAAGTCCTGCAAAATGATCCGATTCTTAGGAAAATACTTTAAAGGATACCTGACCTTCACTTACATATTCTTCCGGTGTTACGTACGATTTCATTTTCTCCTCGAGACTTGCGTATGTGGACTCCATTTTATAAAAAAATATTCAATTTAATTTTTTGAGTTTGTGATGTATGCACGACTGACTAGAGTGGGAATGAGGTAATGAGGCTGGGAGGTCAACCAAACTAACTAGCACAAACGACAGGGCACACTTTGTTTAGTTTTACATTAAGCTTTTAAAAATGACATTGCTGCCTTTTTGGATTTTCAAATGGATTTTCAAGTTACGACATTGAAGAACTATTTGGTATACGTAAAATGAAATGTTTATTTGGCAGCTATGCAATATCATGTAAGGACAAACCAATTAATGGTGAGGTACTTTTGTGTGCGAAATAATTGTGAAAAGTGTAAAAGGTGTAAACATATTTAGAAATTGGGGTTTCACTTGTCGGTGCCGTTGGAGGATTCATCTTCCTCCTCGGCGTCTGAATCGTCATCGGTATTTTCGGTTTCCGATTCGGAGGAGCTCTGGCAGTCAGCGATCTCGCCGGTAAAGAAGATCACTGCCTTGGGGATCACACGCTCCTTTAGATAGAAGCCCAGCTCGAAGTCATTTTGAAGTATTGCCTATGCAGAATAAAGGTAAGTTTGGTGTCCAGAATATAAACCAAGGAGATCTCACATTGATGTCGCAGAACTGATCATCCTCGGGATCCCCCGGCACAGAGGGAGGAGAAAAGAAGTTGAAGAAAGAAGGGGCACCCGAGTCGCCTGTTAAAAAGATAATAGTTTGAATTATCTGCTATTGGGATTATACTTTGCTTACTACTATTCTCGCAGTTCTTTGGAGTCTTCCAATCGATGGTGCAACCTTCGCACTTGTAGATCTCTGCCCCATCATACGAAAGTGGATCCTTTGGATCCGGCAGACAGTTTAGGAAATACGTCTTTTTTAGCACACTATTAGTGAAGTATTCATTCTTATCGAAGTGAAACTCGATATCGAACTTAACTTCCGGGTCATTATACAGCCGGGAACGTACATCGATCAAGTGCTGTAAGAAAGGTCAGGAATATTAATTACCCAAAGTAAAGTATATGTGCCTTATTTGGGTTAATTTTCAAGATAAACTTACTGACAAAATCTTCTCATCCTTCTTGCTGATGAACTCTGTGTAGGAAGCTTTGAGCACCTTGAGCCAAAAATTACTGACATTCTCATTTGGCGTAGAATCGCCATGGCTTTGCTTCCGGAATTCCCTGGGAAATGTGTAATGAACTTTGAGAAATAAGTAAAAATTTGGGACAACTTACTCTAGGATCTTCTTGCGTTTCTCAAATATGGCATTGTGGCGCTCCTCATAGTTCTTCTCCATATTGTAGATATCACGTTGGAGGGCCACATCCAAATTAATAGTCTCCAAGTAGAGCTTCTTCAGCTCGGTAATCGTGTTCCTTTCATCGTCGGTGAAAACAGCCTCCTGCAGAAATTCAATTGTACAACCTAAAAAGGTGTGATAACTTTTTAATTTACTTTCTTTTCCGGCTTCACATAAGGAACTGTAGATTTAACACGCATGGCGGGCCTAGTGCGCGTTTGCTCCATTTTTGAATAGGAATTTATGGGGATGCCCCTTCACAAAACGAAAGTACAAGAAAAAGTAGAAAAAATTTCAAAAATTTTCTTGTGTAATTATTTTGTACTCAATTTTATTGTATCGTTCTAAATGTTATGTACGCCTTGACTCTCGGCGTGAGAATGATATGATGTTTTTAGTTCTTCAAATACTAGAAGCACTTATGTCTAAGCCCACTTAGTTGTTGCTTTAGTTATTAGATTTATTGCCTACTTCTATACTTCTCTAGGAAATACCTAATTCGAAATTGTTTTTTAAGTATAGTAAGGAAAAATAAGACCTAATTTAATTTTTTATTCATAAAGCTAATAGCTTTAGTACCTATTTTAGCTTTCTAAGCTTAGTCTCACGTAAAACCTACTTAGTATTTTTATACTTCCCCAACTAATGATGAACTCATTAACCAACTTTTTGGCAAAGTGTAACCCTCTTACCCATATTGTTGGCGGCTTTAAAACCCCTTTCGCCTGATGCTGCCATTGAGATGCAGGCCATGTTTATTGGCAATTTAACGCACATTTAATTCCAGCTTTTTTCCTGTTTATATTTTTGGTTTCCCGTTCAGTTTTTCTTTTGCTTTCGGTTTCTTTAACTTTTCATTTGGCATGTAATTAAGTGTGGGCCAGATGTTCACGTGGTGGGGGCTGCTTAAGTGTATGCAAATCACGTGCTGAGTGCCACCAAGGGCTCAGCCATCGCCTTCTGGCCAAAATGAGAGAGTGAGAATCTGTTAAATGGACCGAACTCGGTTCTTGGTGTCCTGCTTGTTGGGAATTCAGCGGGTTTTCGGTTTGTCTTTTGTCGCCGGGTTTTAATAAAGTGGGCCAGGCTTAGTGCCATATGTCAGGCTGTGAGAAACAATGGAAAAACGAGTTTCAAAATGAAATTATGAGTGGGGACAGCCACGGCCGCGGCGAGTGAAAAGTGTAAACAAATTTAGCCAAGCGGAAGTCCGAGCAAACATAGGGACATCCGCAGAGGTTGGAAAATGTGAGGAAATGCGAGATCGCATTGTTTGCTCAGAAAAATACACATGGTCCATGTCCCGAGACTGGACAATTCCCGTGCATGTGCCCCCGTTAGTGTCCTCACATTTGATATTATTAAATTTTTCTCCTAAATACCGCTGGGAAATTAAAAAGAAATCATAACGCAAATAGTGTAAGGCAGCCAGCCATCTGATGATGACTTCTTTGGCTGGCCAATTCCTAGATTTATGGGATGTATACAGCTTTAAGCTGATCAAATTTGTTCCCAGATTTATGTATAGCATTAAAGCCTTTTTAATGTGTCTCACAGAATGCCTTAAACAAGTTTTAATTAAAGATGTTTTAAGTTTTTATGAGAATCTAAACTCGTAATATAAACCAATTTCTGTATCTATGGGTTTATAATTTTGATATCAAGATTTCTTATATGTTATTTTGTATAGTTTGTCTGTCGAAACTTGTTCTCAGTGCACCCACTCTTTAAGTGCGAAACCATTTAAGCTGTTCAGGCATTTTCAATTTACATTTCGGTCATTCAATTAGGAGGTGCATAAAATTTAGCTACATAAGTAATGGAGAGCAGCCTCATCATCATCATCATCGTCATCAGCAGCTGAGGAGGGATCGTGGCCATCACCCACGTGATTGCCGAGCGTTGGAGGTCGTCAGTGCCGGCAGCGTCAACATAGTTTGAATTTAATTAAAACCAAAATTAGTAAAACCCAGGGTTCGGTCCGGAGCAGCTCGACTAGCCGGAGCAACAGTTACTTGGCGCAGGGATTAGAGCTCCTGCTGTTCCCGCAGCTCCTGCTGCTCATGCTGCTCCTTGCCTGGGAAAAGTGCATGTCTGCAGAAAATCGAATCAGCAGCTCAACATCCTCATCCCCACGATTTCCCACGTCCTGGAGCCATCCACCTGGCTGTGAAGCTCGGCGCCGTGCCGAAATATTTGCAACAAAAGCATAAGATGTAGTGCAGCATTTGATGATGAAACGACGTGTTAATTAAGGTCATAATAATTCAACTTAAATTGAAAACTTGCCCGGGCTGCCAACGTAACGCAGCCGCTTTATGGGGCCCATTCCCAGCTGCCACTCTGCCACGTTTGCCACGCCCCCCGTCCCCATTTTAGGGAGGGGACGTTGCAAGGGCAGTCTCAGCCTGGAGGCTAAGCTGATTGCAACAAATTATTTTGCACCTTGGTTGAACTTTCCTTGAGCTGCAGACAGCATGGCGTTGATAAACGAATTTTGTTAGTTTGCTTTGCTTATTTTAAATGGAACTAGGTGGAGGTTGGGTGGTGCTAGGATTGGCCGGACGAGTGCCTCTGGTGGGTGGGTGGAGGTCCAAAAGGAACAGGGGGCCAATGTTGCCTTTGGTTTTGCATAAACCAGACAACGCATCTAATAAGTTGCAGCTGTCGGTTTCCAACCTCTCCTCGGCACCAGTTGGTGAAAGAAGTTTAAAGTTTTTGCCGGGCTCCGCCTAATGCCTCAAAGTGCAGAGCTGTGTTTGCCATTAAATGTTATTAGTTAAATGATAATTAACAGTTGGGAAAACTTGCGGGAATATCTCTCGCCAACTAATTTGCATAGCCAACTAATTGGCTTAGAGGGTCATTGCATTTAGGTATTTTTCGGCGAAAAGGTATTTTAATTAGGCATTTATGCCCAGGTATCTTATTTATAATAGATTATTTAATTTCAATTTTAATTAACAGCTTATGTCAGTACTTGGACTGATTTCTAGGTTTTTATGGCCAAGAGATTAGCACTAAAATGTTATTTTTAGTCTTTCATTTTTGCTGTGTAAAATCCAGGGGGATCTATGGGTGTGCTGCTCATAATTAACAGCCATACACCTGCAGTTTGTCTTCCCTGACATCCTAATTCGAATGCTATTCATAACCCTCACACACGCACACCCACACCCACACACCCCATATGTTCACGCAGAGAGTGCTGTGCAGATCCTTGCCAGCCGCAGGATAGTTTGGCAGCAGCTTCCTTGGCGCCCGCACCTCCGTCCGGAAACTTTTTACTAATTTACATTCATTACACACATTTGCAATAAAACTAGAAACCCAACTCGTACACAAATTGAGGCACAGGACGCCCTAACACACACACACAGACGGCTGAAGGATGCAAGTGCATACTCGCACAACTACATTGACATTTTACATGCTTCATTAGCGTGTAAGCGCGGTAATAATGAAATTTCCTTATGGCTGCATTTCCACCTTCTTCCCCACCTGCATATTGATGCAAAGTTTTTGTGGTTGGGGGGGAGGGGCTCAAAAACTTGGGGCTACTGGGTAGCACAACGTCTTTGGCCGCAATTTATGTTGTTTTCTGGCACCATCTTTGGTCTCTTTAAGCGGGTTTAAGGTGCAACATCTCTTGCTCCCTTTTTGGCCGCTGATTGCTCTACAGATAAAGCAACAGCAACAGACAATGACAATCGAAATTGCTGGGAATTTCGACAATCAAATCAGGGAACAAGACAAACACGAAAAACATAAAGCGAAGACATACAAATTTGTCAGCAGTCAGTCAAAAATGAGCAGCGGAAATGATGGCAGCGCTGGCGGAAACGGAACGCGACAAGGTGGATGGATGACTGCTCCTTTGGGGCGGTGCCCCAGCAAAAATCTGAAGCTATAGCCAAGGCTGATGATGGTGGAAAATCAGCTGCACAGCTGATGCCTGCCTCTGCCACATGACCTCCCCCCGTGACTTTTGCCTGCCTGCTGAGCTGCTCTGCTTCTGGCTGAAATTAAAATTGCATTACGGGCTAAGGGCAGGCAAGGGCTGGCTGGCAACGTATTGGTTCAGATTTGGTTTGCCTTTCGCCTTGGATCGCCTCCGTTTCGGTGTACTGAACGCCCTTGGTGTTGCACACTGAAAATCCAGAGTCTACACATTCGATATTTTCACATATCATATATCACATGCTATAAGCCATAGTCCGTTTAACAAAGTATAGCATACCTTTTTGGGCTGCCACTTGGGGAGGAAACTCAATAGAGTAAAAAAGATTATCTTGTAATCGTAAAACTATCTGACATGTATTTAAACTATCTGAGATGTAAAGAAACTCAGACACAAATGGTTTATTTGTTAATTTTTCATTTGTAAAAACAATAAGCTTTAAGCTGGCTATATAAATATCAAATTGCAAATTGGTTTGAAGCTAATAACTTTTGTTAGTCTCCTTGAATGGTAATGCATAATGAATATTTATAACTTTTCAAATAAGCTATTAATACGCTCTTGATAGTTTTAAATTACAAGGTTTCTGATTTCCATCATTTTCATTAATTGCAACTAATGTAAAGCCTTGGGTTTCATTTTTCCCCTCACTGTACTCACATATGTTCGTGTGCTAGTTCCATAAATATTTCAATATTTGTGCACATTTGAAGCTGCTTAGCCACGCCCATTGCCAACAGACCGGGAGGCAAGTCAGGCAGGAAATAGTTTAATTAAAATTCCTTTGGCAATGTCATTAAGGACATTACATTTTGTAGATGCTGCTGTTGCTGTTGCTGTGCTGTGCTGACGCTGTTGATGCTGCTAAAGGTATTTGGAGAGGCCTGCCAGGACGAAGGACATTTCAATAAGACACGAAGCTGGAGCAGCCAAGCCGGGCAGCCAAGGACCAATGAATTTCATTGTTTTCGCATGCAAATTTGCATTTGTGCGAAGCCCGTCCACAAAGCGTGGAGAAAGTCACAAAACACAAAGCAGCAAACAAAAGTTAAACGGGGCGATCCTTTAAAGGGCCATAACGGCATGTAAATTCCTTTAGCACGCCCCATCGATATTGTTACCCAAAGTCGCCTCCCCCGCCAATGATGATGAGAGGCCCCGCTGAAAAGTGGAAAAAAACAAGAGCATAAAACCTAAATGCAAATAGCCAAAGGTTCGATGTAAAAAAATCGTATACACAATGCATATAAAAGAGCAAATAAAAATGAAGAGAGAAAAAAAGAACCAACAACATTCATGGAACGAACAAAGAAATGCTGGGAAAACAACAAGATTAAAATGAAAACAATCATGACAATCAGGGACCGCAAATGTCAAATTAAATTATCAATAAATTCCCACCAAGGAGCCATGCCGGACGCAAATTCGTCCTTCTGCGATGGCACTGGCAATATCAAGTATACGCCACCGCCGCCCAATACAGCATGACCATCACTCACCCTGACCATCAGGACCATCACGGCCATCAGGACCAGTGCGAGGAGACAGCGGAGCAGGACGAATGGACATCACCACCACCACCGCCATCGATGGAGGCGTTTGTAGCACATAATGAAATCATTTACAAAATGAAAACAACAGCAGCAGAAGTGGCAGCTACCAAAGAGCACTGTGCAAAAAACACGCACAAAGGTTCTTTTGTGTTAATCTCATTTAAATTATATTAAGTTAAAACCAGAAATGTAAGTAATTTTCTACAAAATTCAAAATGAAAAGGAAAATATTTGTACATGATAATTCCCCTTATAGAGGGTATTATAATTTAAATAAAAGTGTAAAACGCTATGAAGGAATCATTTACGACCCTATAAATCATATATATTCTTGATCAGCATTAACAGCCGAGTCAAACTAGCTATGCCCGACAAAAATTTAAATTTTTCAAAATTTTTCAACATTTTATAAGGGGTTACATCGTTAAAATTGTCAAAAATTTATAAAAATTTTAAATTTGTAACATTTATATTTGAGTATGCAGATTTATTAAATTTCTAAAAATTAACATGTGAGTGATTTCCGAATTAAAATTAAAGCATTTTTGGCTAAGTTATGAGTATTTTAAATATTGATTTGATGAAGAAATTTTAATAGAAAAAGAAATGCAAATATTTTAAGCTTATTTATTATAGATTTCCGATTCGATCTTATAATTCAATTGTATAATGCAAAGGTATATAAATCTTGCATTTCCCAAACTTGGTTTTCTTTCTAGTTGTATTTAATTTGTTAAATTACTTTATGTGTCTATGTATGTGATTTAGAAATGATATTCTTCATAATTACCTTATATTGCCCCATTGTAAAGGTGTGTAAATATTTATAGGTTTATTACACCTCAAAACAAAAATCTCAGCATAATTACCTTGCTATTTTAATTTAAATGCAATAGATAATATTATATCAAAACCTATTTTTCAACTGCATCGATTGAGATGCACAGTGTGCGGTATTTAGAGTGATTTCGCCTTGTGGGTTGTGTGAGATGTCCTTTCTCTTACGGATACCCGATGACCGTCGTCCAATGTGGAACGTCCAATGTCCAATGTCCAATGTCCATTGTCCAATGTCCATTGTCCACTGTCCGTATCCGTGGCATTCCGGCGCACTCATGACTGGGGCGAAAAACAGAAAACTTTGCACGCCATTGAGCTGACGGCGGAGTTCTGGCAGCGGGAAAAGAAAGGCACACTTGCAAATCATAAAACAACAGACGCGAAGAAAATGTTTTTTAAATCTTCATAAATATTCATTATGGTAGCGAGTGCTGGCCAGGACTGGGAGTGGGGCCATGGCAAATAGTTTGGGGGCAGCCAGCGAAAACTGGGCCTTGGCCACGGCCATTGGACACTGGACACAGGACTCTGGTCGCTGGTCGCTGGACGTTGGATCCTGGCCAGTCCGGCAGGATAAGGACACTGTGGGCGGTAAGCCTCATTTCGCAGAAGGCGGTACAAGAAGTTTGCCAGAAAACAAAAACAGAAACGGCCAAAATAACAATAAACTGGCTCGAGGAGCGTAAGTAAGGAAAAGAAAATGAATTGAGGGCGCATCTCAAGTGTGTGGCGGCCTTGAAGCGTGAAGATGAGTCCAGAACCCAAGCCCAAGCCCGAGTTCGACTCCGACGCCGCCAGTTCATGTCCATGGTCGAGATGGCCTAAATGGCCAAGAGGTCCGAAATGGCTGGCACTGGAACAGGACCAGACAAACAAGGGGAGAAAAAAAAAACGCAGGCAACTATAAATAACAAGTAACACCGCAGGACAGAACGGGAGATGGCAGGACCACAAAGCTGTCAATTAGCAGGGCGTCTTACTTAAATTTGGAAGAAATTTCTTGAGGGAGGAACATAAAAAATATCAATGAAATCAACTTAATCGGGAATATTATTGTAAATATAAATTAATCTATAATGAAATATAAAACAATATATAATAACAAGAACGAAACTCTTGCAGTTTGCTAATGCCATTTTTAGATTGAGAAAAATGTTTCTTTTCTATTTAATTTCCTCTAAACTAAGACCTTAATATTGAATCAAAATATATAAGACTGTAAACATTTATCTTTTTGCCTTTAGATGCACCTGAGAACACCTTAAATATGTGCACAATAATTTAATTTAATTTAAACAGATATTTCTAAGTATTACAAAGGATAGTCAGAAGCTTGCAAGACAGTGAAGGAATTATTCCCAATTTCAAAAATTGATTTTTTTTAAATATTAAGTGAACAAGTCATTTCCGACCCTATAAATTATATATATTCTTGATCAGCATCGAAAGCTGAATCAATCTAGCCATGTCTGGGCAAAAAATAAAATTTCAACATCTTTTCGATTTTTGCGAAAAATGATAAGGGGTAACATCATTAAAAATTACAAAAATTGGCCAAAAATCGTTTTTTTGTAAATATTAGGTGAAGGAGTCATTTCCGACCCCATAAATCATATATATTCTTGATCAGTATCGAAAGCTAAATCAATCTAGCCATGTCCGATCGAAAAATAAAATTTCGAATTTTTTTCAATTTTTGCAAAAAATGATAAGGGGTTACATCATTAAAATTTTTTAAAATTGGCAAAGATTTAAATTTTTATAAACTTTATATTTAGTATGCAGATTTGTTAACCTTATAAAAACTAGCACAGAATACTTACCGAATTAAAATTAATGCATTTTTGGCTTAGTTATGATTTTTGAAAAAATGTGATTTTCCCAAAAAATTGGCATATAAAAATATAAAATTAATATACCTAGGATCAAAATATTTTAGTTTTTCTTTCTGGTATTGAAAGGCTACGAAGCCAAATTTTGCTGGTATTTAAAAACTGGTTTTAATAATATACAAATTCTGCCAAAAATTAAAGTTAAAATGATTTTCCTTAGAATTTATTGAAAATTGTATTGAAAAACTAAACAATTTTGGAAAATATTGGGTACAGTTCATTTTCTAGCGTGGCTATAAGCTTAAGCAAAATTTTTAATAATAAAAACATAATTCCACAAATATTATTTAAGAGAAAATGTCCTTTAGGAACCAAAGCGACCAAAATGTTCCACTTAAATCAAAGTCAAGCTTTAATCTTTTTAATCGTAATGGGATATTTTGTGGCAGTTCCTGTTCAAATAAGATTAATAAAATTATGATAAAAATATATCTTTTAATATTATAACGTTCTAAGTTTTAGTTTAATAACGGATTTTTAAGCAATAAGTATTGTTATTTCTTATGTGGATTGAAATAAATCCGAATAGTACTAGTAATATATACTATCTTAAGTCAAACTATAAAAAACTGTGGCACGCAAATAAAGTTTACACAAATCAAAGCTATTTTTCTAAACTCACAAACTAAAAACTTTAATTTAATAATGTTAAAATAAAATGAAACATTGTGTTTGAGCCATTGAAATCTTGTTTCCCACATTCGATCCACACCTACTCCGGTACTTTCTCTTAAGTTCCACAAAACCCACCCTCTTTGGCGTGGGAAATACTCTCTTTTGCGGGTGGCACACATTTATTGCCGTAGTGCGAACGACGAACGAAAAGAGCAGCAGTAAAAACTACGGCTAGTTGCAAGAGCAGCAACAACAATAACAACCACATCGAGCAGAAGAGGCTGTAATACCAATTATATTGTGCTAGCCGTTCGTACGTATCCCTCAAACCACCCACTGCACTCGGCTGCGCCCACGATTACGATTGTATCATGGCTGCGCCCGCCTCGGCAAACTGTTGAATCAACGAGTGGTTGCCGAGCGCCGCTTCGGGCGACGTCGTGCGACGAACAAGGGAATAACGGGATTCAGTCAAAATCGAAACGAGCAAGCAGACGGTTGTGCTGTCGTCCCACTGCCATCCGAAGTGTAAAATAAATAAAATAAAAACTTAATTAATTGCAAGTGTTTCATCTAGAGTAATTTAAATTGTCAGATAATTGTGAACTGAACTGTGGAAATACTCTACTGCCGGAGGATTGATTTGAACAAAACTCAAGGAGAAAAGCTACGTGATTGAAGAAGTCTCTTTGTTAAATCAACTCTTAAACTCTGTGTATTGTCACTGTCACCGGATAGTTTGTGTTGGAGATAAAGTGGGATAAAGCTGTTGTGGAAAACAAATTGATTGTATCGTAAAAACTATATTATCGCGGAAAAAATCAACGCATTGTGCGGGATTAATATTAACCGGCAAAGACAATCGCGGTTCGCGGATTTAGTTTGCTGAATCAATTTCGCTGCTCGGGCACCGTTATCGCGCTCTCTCGCCGTTACCGCAATTAGCTTTCTCCCCCTCTCACGTAAAGTACGGTTATCCCCACACACCGCTAGCCAGAATTTTAGCAACTTCTTTGGCTCCCCAAACAACACCAACTACCCACGAAAAACACCACACGAGCGGCAACAGCAAGAGGAAGATTTTTAATTAAATTAGGAGTGAAAAAATATCAGTCACCGCAGAAGCAAATGTAAACAATTAGCACCGGAAATTAAATATTTAAATATTTGCTTACCGAAAATTGTGCAGCATTTTAAATTAAGACTCCACACGACAGGACACATACCCGTTTGCATATTAAAGTGACGTATCCGTATCCGTATCCTATGTGTGTCCCCCCGGTGATCCTGTGCCGTTCCAAGTGAACGTGTATGTGTGTGCATGTGTGTGTTCAAAACCAAACGAGCCATAAATAAAGCCAAGTAAACAAATAAACAAACGAACAATCGGGTCAAAGCGCTTAGTCAGGCTAAAAGAACCCAAAAGCAACAGAATTGTGACCAGATCTATTTTCATGTGAGGTAAGTTCCATCCGTCACCTGTTGAGAGTCGAGTCCTAGGGAAGTGTGGGGGGACGGGGGGTAGAGAGTCCTTAATACAATTATTCATACACACATCCAAGTGTATCCCCGTTGACGAGCGGCATTCAGGAAATAAAGCAATTGCACAATTTAATTGCATTCATTGTTTTTGTTGCTCAACGCTCTGTCTCTGGCCGCATATTTAATGGCCGAGTTGCAATCATTCAGCTGCATAATTAATATAAAATAAAGCTATGCGATTTTCGCAATCACTCCGAATTGTTTTTTTTTGGCCGCCGCATTATTGTTTGTATTTTTTAACAATTAATTAAAAATATGTATGCTGTGTTTTCGCACTTCAATTGCTGTCCACATTCTATTTTATTTCACTCCGCATCGAATTTATCATTTTTTTCCCCCTCCATAAATTGTCATCTGCCGTAGGCTTTGGGCCATGGCAAATTGCAAATTGCAAAAAGGTTTGAAACATTGTGTAAAATTGAAGTTTATATAGAAAACAATTATGCGCCAGTTGCAAAAACATCGAGGCGGATCTGATTGAAATGACATAAATCCAAAGGAAAAACCAAAGCTCTCGATGTGACAATCACAGTTCGTTTACTCGCATAATATGCCATACCGGCTTAACCGATTGATATCTATATGAATTATGGATGGCCACAGGCATTAACTCATATTAAGCTGACAGCTTTAATTCTTTAATAAAATGCAATTTCCAAATACGATTTTTAGTTTCGTTTTTCTTTCGATAGAAAACACATCGTTGTGGTGGGAGAACATTTCTCAAATTCTTTGCCGTAAACTCTTCGATTTTCCTTTAAAGATAACAGGGTCAAAAATCATATTTAATATGATATGCTGCAGGGCAGAGAAACAGTTTCAATGTATCTGTGAGTTTGTGAGGTGAAAATTGGTTTTAAAACATATCTATATATATATTCACACGCACACTCCCTCACTCCATTTTATAGGCAACTTTAATTTCCGTTTAAATATTGTGGCCAGCAGCAGTGAGGGGTTTTAAAAGAGATAAAGACATATCAATAAATAAGTTCGAACTGCCCACAGAGGCGGCTATATGGTGGTGCAAGCAAACCAGCATATAGTACATACACACTGGCATAAATAAGTCAACGCACATAATGGTTAAATAATTAAAGGCGCTCGAAAGCCACAGCAATCTCGTGGCATAATAGTTAAAAGACATTCATATTTATATTTATCGGGCGGTACTCGTCGGTTGGCCTGGTTCGACAGCCATTATTCAGGACCCCAGGATCCCGAATTCCGGATCCCGGAACCTGCTTCCTGGCCAGGCGCAATTAATTCCCATGCCCCCAAATGGCGAGGACAAAATGCAATTTAATACAAGAGCAGGCACAAGCAGAGAAGAGGGCGGCGACTCTATTAAGTTCCGATTGTTATTCAAAATTCCAAATTCAAACTCGCCAGCACATAGCTCATGTTATTTGGGGGCGTGTGGGCGTGGCTGCTGTGGTAATTGTTTTAAAGCATTCATACATAAATTTGGCTAATTAAACATGACCGCACAAACACACCAGTACACACACACACACACACACACATAGTCGAACTTACCGGCCAGAATGGTATTACGAAAATATTCCATTATAATGGAATAATGTAAATAGTTGCATCCACCCGGATCCATGGGCCTGGGCGGACCACAGAGAAGCATCTAACCAGTCGCTCCATGCATATTGGCATCGATGGTAATAACAACAAGCATAATTCATAACAATAAAACGAGCCATGTCGAGTCCCATGCACGCACTGAGTGCAATTGGCTTTAATTCAATTGTCCGTGCATCGATTGGGTTCTTGGTTATTACCTGCTACCGCTCCCGATTTCGTTTCATGTCCTTGTCCCGTTCGTCCCTGTTTCTGTTCCTGCTCCTGCTATTGCCATTGATAAATGCGAAGTCTGGCATGAGAGCAGAACAGAACGCTTCAGTTCATTCGCCACACGGGCTGGAATTCATAATTAATTGCCGACATTTAATTACAAATTGTACTTGCCGGATGAGAGATTAATAGACTTGCCAGTCTATGGGCATAGTTTGGTTACTTAGTCACTAAGGCAGCAGCTCCCCCAAAGTACACACGCACAAATGTGGGAAAGTAGTAGCAGCAACTCACAGATAATCTCGATAATCAGTGGCATATCCTCATATTGATACTAGCTTTTGAGTATATAATTGTAAGCTTCTTACTTATTAGTTTATTCTGTGTCTGCTAATGGACATGACATTTAAAGGGGAATAGTAAAAAATGATGGTTGAATAACTAGTTTGATCCTATTATTCGAACATTTTCATTTCTCTGTGACTTCCATTCTTTATATTTCAAATTTCCCCCATTTATAAATATCAATTAGCTTTCCTTTTTTCGGGAAATTCTCCAGCTCACCTCACCCATTTCACAGTTCATTTTCTTTTCACAATAATACGCGGACACACCAAGGTAATATAGTTTTTTTTTTTTTTTTTGCTTTATCCCTCCATTCTCAACTATTGACTAATTAAAAGAATAAAATAAACGTAAGGAGAACGGAATCTAGATGCCATAATAAGCAACTGCTTCGGCTTCTCCTTCGTTTTCCCTTTCTGGTTCTGGCCCTGTGTGTGTTTGCTTGATGTTAAAATTTTCTGGCTAAATGGCAAAAGCAAAATAAGGAATGTCCATGCCTCGTATAAAGAGAGGAGCCGCAGTAGATTTCTCGTATTTTTCCAAATGACCCAATAAATTTGAGCTCATTATGACGCCGAGCCACGCTCTTCTCTTTCCTCCTTTTGTTTGTGGCCAGCTGAAATCGCAAAAATACAAAAAAGAAAATTCCAAATAAAAATGAAACAGAAATTGTAGAAGCAGCGAGTAAGTAAAATAAATGTGGCAGCAATCGTAGCGCGGGAAGGAAAATAAAAATGGCAGGGCAGGACCAGACCAGGTAATTGCTTGAAGAGGGCCAAGAACCAAGGACCTAGGAACAAGAACTGAGGCAATGAGCGTTGCCTGGCGCATAATGAGCGTGAAAATAGTGAAAATATGAAAACGTCTTTGGGCGGGGAGCATGGACAGAGAATTACCTGGGGGGTAAACACAATCTTTGATTTGCTAATGGCTAGTTCTGCTGGCGGTGCAGAAAAGTATGCTACGATTTCTCTTATTGTCAATATTTTCCAAAGTGGATGTGGAAAAAAACTGAGGAAAAGAAATTCTAGCATAAGAAGTTGACTTTTCTTTAACATTTTAAATAATAAATAAGGAAACTTATACTAATTTGAAAGTTTACTGAATTGGTTGAGAGTTTAGTTTAGAATTCAAAAGCGAGAACTTTTCTTAAAAACAAATTTAAATATATGCAAGTGTATTGATTATAATTCCCACATTCCCCCACAGATTATGTTTAATATTTTTTGTGTGTTTTAGAAATTGTGTTATTTCCTAGAAATTTCTGGTTAGGGGAACTATGTGGAGCATCCTGAAAATGAAATTTTGCCTCCTGTGTGTATAAATTCACTCTGTGTTTGATGCTTGATTTCACCGTATTTGGCCGGCTTCAAATTATGCTGCAATTTTGGTTAGCCAGCCTGCGCTTGACCGAAATCCATGCTTAGTCGCTTTATTAGGGCTAATTAGGATGCCGTTGCAGTTGCCGCTGGAGCTACCATCAGGCAGCGCCCGCAATTTTCGAATGGCTAATACCCAAGGCTCACACTCCTCCTATCCCTCCAACAACAAACATTCGCATTCACACTCGGAGGCCCAGATGCGACGTATGTTTAGTCATTCGAGTGTGCACATTTGAATAATTAATTTGTGCAGTGGTAATTTACACGTTGGTCGACTGGCTTTTTGGTCGGCATTTGGTCGGACGGCCGTCCGTGAATCGCTTTCAGGCCTCGGGTTTGGGGGGCTCTCCGGTTATTTGATTATTTTGCCAGAGCAATTGCATTCGCTTGAGTGGAGTGTGGGTTTGTTTTGACATGGCATATTTATGACATTGGTAATTAAATTTAATTGTTGCACTTCTCTGGCAACGCCCTCGTAACTAAGCCCACTAACGTCCTGCGTGCACGCATCCGCGTTTTGGTTACGAGTATCCTTGGGCCGCTCTTTGCCTTCCCCTTTCCCCTTGGCCTGTCAACGGGGCATTGGCTTGTGCCTTATTTTGTTTTTATTTGCCGGAATATGTGTTCTCCTCTCGGTTTTATTGTCGCCCTTGTCCATTATGGTTTTGGCACACTCTACTTAGCCGCTTTGCGTGCTGCCTCTGATATGATAAGGTTAGTTGGGGCTACCAACTACCCCGTATCCCGATCCCGTTCTCCATTCGGCCCGTCGTCCAGTTGTCGGCTTAATTGCAATGCTAAACGCTAAATCATAGCCTCACGTGCACCACGTAATTAGCTTAAATTGTAAGCTGTCGTTATGGGGGGCACTCGCAGGTGTAAGTGTGAGTGTGTGTACATGCAGGTGAGTGCGTGTTGCTAATTAGCCACGGGGTCATATGCACTCAACTCTTAGCAGTTACCATCTCAGCCAACATTTTCCATAACAATTTCAACTGCCTATTGTATTGATAAAATATTTCCAAAATAATCGTAATTGACTTCTGTATGGAAGTAGCCTTAGGGAATGTGGCATTGTTTTTTTAAGATATCCTTTTACTTAACTGATTTTCAGATAGTTAAATAAGAAATACGATATCATTTTCCTGCACATCCATAAATTAAATACATAAATGCTATCTCAACTTTAATGAACATTTTACTAAAGAATAATTCGTTTTAAATTACTTATTTGGAGCCAACTCATTAAATACTCTTCGAAAGTCAGCAGAAAATATTTGATCAGAAACATTTGAACTGGCGTTTGTGGTTGGTCATTTATGTGCAGCAATGTTTATATTTCTTGGCAGGTTATATTTGCCATCAAAATGAATGACAGATAATACAGAAAGTTATTAAAATCGGAATGTTATTAAAATCTTGAAAGCAAAAGGATATATTTCACATGCAAGTGAATATTATTTCAAAATATATTTTTAAATTAAAAACCCCATGGTATTTGTGGTATTTTTCCCATCCATCATTTATAGTTTTAGTTTTTGACTTTGCATTATTATCTTACTAAATTGTAAATTAATGTTTGTTTGCTTTTATAATAATCCATTCAGTTTCGATTTAATTAGGATTATTTATTGTTGCATTTTACCTGGCCAGGCTCATTGTGGCCACTGCTGTGGCTATGACTATCCACTCTGCCGCACTTTCGTCTAATTGCCTAAGATACACATGAACAAATAAATAAACAAATTTAGTTTGGCACTAAATGCAGTTTAATTAAGTGAACAAATCGAATGATAAATGAATTGGACTATTGCTGCTATATTTAGGCACAAATTATTGTATTTAAATAAATGGGGAGAAGGATTCCGTTCATTGCTCATTTCAAAGTCAAAACCTGAAAAAAGGGAGTACAAATAAAAACGACAACACTTCCATTATTATTTTTATTTTCGGTTACGGCTTTGTGCGGGGCATTGCCCGCAGGAACCCAAATAATTAAATCCAAAAAAAGGGAAAACATAAGAAAGAAACAGTCAACAGTCGTCCGTGGGAGTTGGGCGATTTGCAAGGACAAGTGAAATGGAAAGTGAGGAAATGCCCGCCAGCAGTTTTTGACAGTATCCTTGACTTTTGTTGCCTTTTACTCGGCGTTTTTAAGACCCTCCCAACAAGGAGCCAGCCCAGGAGCTCCTCTGCTCTGCCACCCATCGATGGTAATGAAAAACGCGCCCTTTGTGGGCTCCCTTAATGGGCGCGGGCGTTTTGCCAGAAAATGCTTGTCGTGCCCCGGTGTCCCAGTTTGTGGAAGTAGAAGTAGAAGTGGATGTGGATGTGGATGTTGCCGCATACCTTGTTGTGCCTTTTATTTTGCGCCATGCGCCGGCAAAAACTTTTTGAGTAAATGTCTTTGTCAGCAGGTGTAGGCAAGCTGGTTTTCCTTTTCCCCTCCCCCCTCCCCATGCCTCTTGCGGGCCTTTCCCAGTGTCCTTGCTGGCGGCGGCGTCAGCTCCTTGCAGTTTCATTACCCCAAAACAAGAGATTTTTGTTTAAACTTGTTTTGGGGGAAAAGGAAAAAGAATACTTTGCATCATTTATGCGGTCTTTTGCCGTTTGAGCTTTTCTGTTTCTTATTTTTCCCCGCTTTTTCCTGTTTTATTTTGACTTTTTTGTTTAATGCCGAAAGTTGGTTTTGCCCTTTGGCTGGCTTTTTGGCTCGGCGTCGACCTGTTAAATGTGTTTATTCGAAACACTTGAATTATTTAGACACATTTGACTGGCATTGACTTTGATTAGGCCATACATATTCCATGCATTCATAAAATCTGCTGCTTAGACAGATTCTCAGACGGCGTTTTATGGCCTAGGTGAGTGGATGGGGCCGAGATGGGCCGGATTTTGGCCAGAGAGTCAGCATAAAATTTAGCACGCAATTACCAGCCGGCAGATAAGTCGATAAGCTGCTGATGAAATGGAATGGCATGGCTTCGCGTCTTCCCCTTGTGGAATGAAGCTCATTAAAATGCAACGAAATGTCACCTATCTGAAATTGAAGCGCAATCTTAACGGACCTAACAGCCAATTATAGCGGCAGGGATATGGCGTAAATTCCACGATAAACATCCTTCTCCAACAACAGAAGAAATAGCCACAATAGGGACTCGCTGCTAAATTAGAGTGCAAGCTTGTTAACGACGAAAGATGGTTCATACAAGTAAAAGATGAGTGTACACTGAGAAAACATAGTTTAAAGCATTATTTTATAGATATCATATCACAATACTTTGGTAGATATTTTCAATTTATTAAGATTTATTTATATATTATGGTTATTTTTGGCTCTTAACATCATTTTTGAATGCTTTGATTCAAACCCTTTGTAAGTTAAGAATTTTCTTTTACTCTTTTTAATATTTGTTCTTATATCTATGCCAAAATAAATATGAAGTAGAAAATCGAACTGAAATAATGTTTAGAAGTAGTTTAAATAAAAACAATCAAATTAAAGGTTGAATATTTAAGGTAAACAATTCATTCTTTCTCCTAAACTAATAGTTTAGCTTGTATTTTATCTTAGTGTACAACTACAAAAAGGTATTCCTGCTTATTTATGTGCATGCCCTAGCTTTGGGTCATTGGGGGTCACTGCTCCTGCTAAGACGTTTGCATAATATAAGAAAGATTTGGTTCGTTTTCGCTCTCTTTTTTTTTGGTGGGCGTCTGCCTAAGTAGAGTCATATTAAATGCCCAGAGATGTAGAGATGGAGATGCGCAGGACGAAGGACGCAGGACGCAGGAGCTTAGAGGGGCTTCTCCGGTTAGCTGCAGAACATAAGCCCCTGGCATAGAAAGCGATAAAAATGGCTTGGCTATTGTGTATTGCCACTGCTGTTGGCTGCCTGCTTTCTGCACCATATTGCCAAGTGTTCCTTTCATTCGGTCTCGCATTGTCCGGGGCCCATGCGTAAAGTGAACAAAAATTGTGGGAAAATTACGTTTCGAGGGGAAACGAACGAACGAACGAGACACTGAGAGTGGGGTCGGTAGGATGGGGAAGGAAGCGAGTCCAGAAATCCCGACTTAGCCTATTAGCATTCATATTAAAACGAAAGTGGAGCCATATTGCGTATACGCAGCCATGTACCATGCTCACTGTGTACATTGTCAGAATGTGCGTAATGCCTGCTCCTTCCCTTGTGTGCGTGCTTCTTTCGCCTAGAATCTGTTATTTCTGGCCTTGTTGTTGCCTTTGGCAGACAGCAGCACTTGGGCAGATTCTGGGATTAACGTGAGCTCATCTGCACAGCCCCACTCTCTCCTAGAAATGGTGTACTTTGCGAGCATTGGGAAGGAAAAGTTAATTCCTTTTTGAGTAATACGCGTTGTCCTTTGAATAGGCACGAAAATTGCATTCTTTTCTACCCAATTTTATGCCATTTTCGGGGGGACTGGAGTTTTGCAAAACTAATCCCGGTTGTTTACTTTTATTAAAACCGGGAAATTCTTTTCCACAGCAAACTTGTCGCAGGGATACACATAAATATAAAAAATATATATATATGGGGGGATGTTACTGAAATCAGTAGAGATTTAAGAGCAACCATTTAAGGTTCCTATAAAGTGTAATGTGACTTTTACTATACGGGAATGATATGATCTCGATGGATTTGTAGGGTGTTTTCTCGAAATCTTATATTAAATTAAAATAAGCTATTTTATTCCTTCTGTTTGATATTCTATTACCTTGCCTTTTCTAATTTAATTATTGGATCGCAACGAAATTTTATTAATAAATTTAAGATCGATTGAATATAAATTACACATTCTTTAATGATATTTAGCAATATTTTTATATGACAATTTTATGCCTAAATCCACGTTTTTCAAATATCATAACTAAGCCAAATTTGCATTAATTTTAATTCGGAAAGCTGTTCTGTGCTAGTTTTGAATAGGTCAATAAATCTAAATAAAATATATGATTTATTGGGTCGGAAATGATTCCGTCACTTAATATTTATAAAAAATCAAATTTTTAACAATTTTAACGATGTGAACCCTTTAAAATTTTTGAAAATGATAAAAAAAATTAAATTTTTGTCAGAGATATCTAGATCGATTCGGCTGTTTATGCTGATCAAGAATATATTTAATTTATAGGGTCGGAAATGACTTCTTCACTGCTTTTTAAGCTTCTTTCTGATGTTAAAATACATCGAAATTCTATAAAAACGTTTGTTCTTTTTTTTAAGTGAAAATCTTCAAGTAGTGTGATTATGGCGGTCACCTGGGAAAAGGTAACCGCTTAATCGCCCAGACTTAGTTAGAGGCCCAAAACTAACCGCAGACATGGCCAGAAGCCGAACAGAGTTTTGGCATATCAATGGAAGCGACTCTCACGCCAAATGGCCAGGACAACAAGCACTTGGCTTGGTTTGACTTGGTTGTTTGCGTGTTTTGCTTAGGTGTCGTCGCTTATGTGGCCTGCCCAGGACACTTAAGGGCACTTTAGATGTGTTTGTGTGGCCACCAGTCGCAGAGAGAGCGGGATGAGCGAGCATATGGCTACACAAGGATACAAAGTGGTCAGCGGAGCCATTACAGCGTCAAAAGTGCTTATCTACACAGTTGTTCTGTTGTGGTTGTTGCCGTTTGCCGTGTGTGGGTGTTGCCATTGTGTCCAAGGCTAAATAATGCGCTTAATAGCGCTTACCCACCTCTAAAGGATCCAGGATCCCAGATCCCAGAACCCAGAACCCGATGTCCTGGACATCACGCTCTGCGTTTTTGCCGTTTTCTATGCCATGCCTTTGTCTTTGTGCCATTAGGCGGACAAACATACACACACATGGAGTCACGTTTGCCCTGAAGTAGGGGCCCAGCGATTTGCTGTTGGCTGCCAGCTCGATTAGCATATCAATATGCAGTGTGCACCCACCCAGGCCTCATTCCCGAGCATCCCAAGACCACACAGCCGGGGCGTAGTCCCTCTATTCAGAGCCACGCACAAGTGACACATCGTTATGCGGCCTGATAAACATGGACTCCTCCTACTCACAATGCCCCCATATTGCGCATACGGCACGTTGTCAACGTCAAGTGCTCCGAGTGCGACAAGAAACTTAATGAAATGAGCGAATTGAATAGTTCGCTGGCTGCCAGGCACTCCTTTCCCCGGATATTGGGTTTTATTTTATTATACATATTTTGCCGACTTTACTATACTTTACTTTACTTATTTTTCCCTATCATGAGATTCCGATGGCGCGATGCCGCTTCAGGAGCGCTGTGTGTGTGCAACATCAGGCAACACATGCCGCCATTTCGCAGCATAATATCAAATTACAATGACTATCCATGTGGATCGTTTGCGCTATGTGTGCACCTTGTTGTGCGTTGTGTGTTGTGTGTGTTTGTAAACTACTTAATGGTGTGTAAATTTGCCGACGCGCTTCGACGCTGTTCGGTTTCAATTTTGTGGCTGAGAAAAATTAATTTTGTTGCTCGCTTTTTGTTTTGCCGCCCACTATGTCTATGCCAGTGTTTTGTGTGTGTGTGTTGTGAGTGGTTGTGGCAACACTGCGTATGCGTAATGGATTTGTGCAATTAAACCGAAAACAAGAGCAGCACACACGCATACGAAATTTGATCAAGTCCTGGCTTTCCAGCACAAAACCAGCAAGCACACAGCCAGTCAGTCAGACATTCAGACAATCACTCAGTGAGTCGATGTCTAACCTGTTGGCTTAGTTTCGAGAAAAGTTTCATTCCTGTTCCGGAGCTCCCTGGCAGCATTATTAGCAAGTTTGGATAAACCCACACTCACTCCGCACAGCGGCTGGCAGAGGAATTCAATTTAAGTCTGACACAGGAATTACATGCTCTCCAAGTTGACTCTACACTCCATTCTGTTGGAAAGGGGTAGACAACACAAAAGACCCCGAATAGAAGCAACATCCTTACCCCAATCTCTGCTCTGCTCTGCTCCAATACATCCCTGGTTGCCAAAAAAACTGTTTACGTACCAAATAAATTTGCCATTAGATGAAGGGGAGAGAATTTACACGACTCTAGCCGGCCCAGAGAACATAAACAATGCAGCTGCAAGTCGACCAAGAAGAGTGACACACAGGACCAAGTCCTGCGGCAAAAGCAGGCAAAAACAGAAACAGGAGGTAGCAGCAGCAAGGATGTCGGTGTCGATAACGCTTGGCGAAAATTTACGACGAGCATACATTGAAATTGTCACATTGAATCGCAGAACAGGAGTCGGAAAAAAGCACACTATCGGTGCACCTGACTGGTGACTTAAACTACGGCGGCAGCTAATGAAATCTGTGAGCCAGGATCTGTGAAAATCCTTTCTGTCGAATTGGAATTCGATGCCTTTTGCACCAAAGCTACTTCATTTCGACCATAAATTATCACATGCAGGCGGTACACTATTTCCCGGTCTGCCAGAGCCTCAAATAAATACAAATCAGAGGGGGAGCAAAAGCTCTTTCCGTTTCAAGTGTAAGCATATACTCGTATATAACGAAATATATATTCGATTCCATTCCCAAAAAGCCAGGACACTGCAGAGGATCGTTTATAATCAGAAGAGCAGAAAATTTCATATTGCCTCAATGGCCCCGACATGTGCACACGGAGAGATTTCATTGTGTATGTGTGTGTCTCTCTCTCTGTGCAGAAATCTTTGAACTATGAAAAATTGATATTAGCTAAAAATACTTTTAGTCCTTGTGGCCGCCAGGCGGTGTCCTTACCAGCCCTTTTGTCTGTCTGTCCCCCATTCGCTTTCTCACAGTCAGTTGGAGTGTGTGCACAATGATTAGGCGGACCCGGGTCCGGGCACTGGCCACATTGTACAATTTACTCTGATTCCTTCGGCCAGTTGGGGATTGGCCCTGGTCCCAGTTACAGTCCCCCGGGGATGTGTGGGGATACTTCCTTCTTTTTTTGGCTTGCTTATTTTGGCTGAACTTTATTTAATAAAGCAATTTGCGCTTGGCTGACATTAGTTATTGTTTGAGCCCAGGCCGCAATGTCTGGCTTGCTGGCCCAACACAGATAATTTGTGGAAGCCGAGAGCTTTTACTTTCGCCTGGGAAATGGGAAAACGGGCAAGGGACAAGGGCATAAAGTGGGGAGAGAGAGAACCCTGTGTTTGCCCACCAATTGCCACAACTTGTTAAGCAATTAAATTTAATTTGCATGATAAAAAATACATGAGGACAAGGCCGCGACGGGGGAGTATTAAAGCCAATGTATAAATAGAGCTCGACACCTGCCATTTCGAGTGCGATTCTCCTTGATTAATGATGATTAATGGTCAGCATGGAGTTGGTGCACGCAGATCAATCAAGCGAGCTGGAAAATATTTTTAGATCTAGAGAATTTCTATTCCCTGGGAATCACGTACCGCCAATCAAGTCAATTAGTTGCCGGCAACAATTTAAAGAATTTCAGCGAGCGGAATCCCATCTAAACCCCCATTCCGTGCCACAGCCAAAAACCCGATGCGACGCCTCTGGCCAGGCCTGCACCTTTCTGCATAACAAATCAATGGGGATGCATTTTTTCCACGTTGCTAGCAACGTTTTTAAGCGCACATCCGCAACGGTAACGCCTGCGGCTCTACACTTTTTGGCTCTGCTCTTTTTTTTTCGCTTTTGTTGGCCTGTGCGTTTTGCCAAACTGTCAATCAATAGAATTGTTCGCCACTTTTTTCTAGGCCCACCGCAGAACGCAGAATGTTGCTGCTGCTCCTGCCTCTGCTGCTTCCTCTGCTGTTGCAAGGACGAGCCCGAAAACCGAACCGAATCGAATCGAATCGTATAGAATCGAATCGCGTCCGTGTTGAATGCATTGTTGCCACTGCCACGGCTGTAGCCATTGCATGTGGCAGCTATGGGCCGGAGCTCTAGGAGAGCGAGCCGTCAAAGTCAACGTGCATCATGTGGCGTGCGACCGGAGTGAGGCAATGTTATTTTTCGCTTTGTGGCTGCGCTTTGCCCGTTACGACATTTGCACACTGCTGGCAACACAACACGATGAAACCCGGCGGACGATAAAAAACAAAAAAAAAAAAACTGATGAGCGGGCTGAGAAAAAGTGCAGAAATGGCGGAAAAAACTGGCCAACAAGTGCCGTTGATCTATGAGGGGTCAGAGTGGTACCAAGTTGGCCAAGTTGGCCAAGTTGTGTGTCTAAATTTAGGCTTAAAGCCGACTGTTGGAAGGGCAATTTAAGCTAGGGCACTAAGCGAGGGTGCACAGTGAGAAAATGTCATGTTCTTGGAGTTTAGCAAAGGGTTTTCAGGGGGTATTTCCTACTATTTGGTCTTATGGTTTTAAAGATATTAAGTTACTAACTCTTATGACTGAATACCTCGTCATCAAATAACTAAGAACTTTATAGTTTAAGAAACTTAAAGATTATATATCGTGAAAAGTATAAATTAAAGACTTTTGACTTTGTTTAATAAACCTTTTCTTAAGCTTAACTTTAACTTTGGAGGTTTTTTTTGGTAGCTCCTGTTTGGTAGCTCCTTTTTTCTTTGCGTGCCAGAAAGTATCTTGCTGCTCCTCGAGCCATCAAACTGCTCGTTAACGCTCCAGCAAAGGAGTCATCGCCGATAGAGGCAGACTGTGAGATAGGATGAGAAGCCGGGACAGGAGCGGGGAGACCGGAGAATGAAGGGAGACCAGGATACAGGATGAACAAGAAGCAGAGCGCCTTGAGGCCGCAGGCTGCGTTCTGCATGCGGCTTTGATTTTTGTCTTTGTTCACGTTTTTGGCCATGTACGTAGTTGGCCCCAAAAGGCAAAATCAATACATCCCTGTGGCTTGACGGTATTTTTTTTTTTTCTCTAAGTGTGTGTGTGAGTGTGTGCCTCCCTCGGCCGTGATTTGCCTTTGCCTTGCCATTTAGCACTGCCTTCGTCATTCCTTGCCGCCCGGAAGTTGCCCGTCTGCCCGTCTGCCCGTCTGCCCCGGCTCAGGCATGCAGGCATTCATTCCGGCACTCCGGCAATCCTTCAGCTCCTCCTCCATGCACTTGGCCCGTTCTCCAACCTCAGTGAGCTCTGTGTGTGAATCGGCCGTGATTATGTCTAATAGCTGTCCAAATCGATCGATGTTCAGTGTACTTGACAGTCGGGTTGAGGCACACGACTGGCAGTTGCCTTCAGCTCCGGCTTGATCTTTGGCCTTTTCGACTGATGCATAATAAATGAGTGCCAGCCACACTTTCGCCTAATCATATAATAATAACTTAAGTAATGGCCAGCATAAATAAATGAATCACTAATGAGCTGAAACTGTTTCCTTTTCTCGGCAGAACCGCAGAAACGAGCTGCGACGCACTAAAAATGCGCCATTTACGACAATCAAAATGATTAAGTGCGTTCCGGGGGGGCAGTCACATTGCGAAAGTTGCGTATACGCCGCGTTTGCCTTGCCTCCGTTTTCCTTTCGCCAAGAATGGCCATAAACACCCCGAAAAAAGGGGTCTGAGTCTGGGTGAAACAAGAAATATGACGGGTTTGCGTCTGTTTGGCGTTGGCCAGGCTTAAAGCAATTTAAAGCCCTGCCTCCTCGGCCGGAGGCAATTTCGTTAATATTTCCGAGGCGTTCGCGCGGCCCAAGGAATGAACTGTGTGTGGCGTAAAGAAAGAAGTTAAAAATACGCTTTAACTGCTACAACAAGTCCCCGGGGAGTGATTAAAATATAATAAATTTCACTTGAAAAACGAGGCAAGACAGCGCAGCGGCAGAAGCGGCATAAACCGAAAGGAGATTAAGTGGTTGGCCAGCATAAAAACCGCACATGCAAACCACCCACCCAAAAACGCCCATATCCACGCCCACCCATATGGACCTCCGCTCCATCGGCCCTGCGGCAGGGAGGATCCAGAGTAGGAGTCCGTACTCGAGGAACCCGTAGTCCGTGGCCCGTGTCCGGGTCCGGATTCGGGCTTTTTTGGGTCCGGCCAGTGGAGTCGAGCCCACAAAAGTGTGAACATAATTTAACATGCAGCGGCGCGCCAGTTTTTGGGTTTTTTGGTTTAGACAATGTTCAAGGATTGCCTCGCTTCTTCATGAACCCCCCTTTACACTCATCACCCATTCAGCTTTGCGCCGCCTCTGTGTCCGTCTGTTTTTCGAGGGGCTTTGAGCCGAGCGTTTGAGTGTTTTGAAGCCTTATGTGAATTTGATTTGCGGCATTTTAATTTATGAACATGTGAAAGAGCCGCCGTCGAGCTACCAAACATTTTGCCAAAAACATTTCCTGAAACAAGTTGCGGTTACACAGCGACTGAGGCTGGGTTTTTCGAGGGACTACACGGGCTACAAGTGGATCTAAAGCCTTCCTCTTTCGAGGGAACTCAGTCAGACAAGGCTGGCTTTGGATGGCGAAGCCCCAGCTGACGGCGCTTTTGCTTTTTGTGCTGAATGCCAAATCAAGCAGCTGCCTTTATGTGCTTTAATTTTTTGTATTTTCTTTTTTTTTGTCAGCCTCCCCCGCTCGACTTGAGACTTTTTGCCATAGAAATTTTCATTTTCGTTTTCTGGTTTCTCAAATTTTTTTTTTTTTGTTTTCCCTTCACTCGTTTCTTCCCCGTTTTGGTTTGGTTTATTTATCCAGGACTGACAGTATGTCTATGGTAGTGGGCGTTTTGTCGGGTTATCAGTGCTCGCATAAATCTTTTATCAACCAGTCGCAGCTGTGGGCCTCCGGAGCAGAAGCAGAAGCAGAAGAAGGAGCAGGAGCAGGAGCAGGGATGCTGCGAAGCCCCCTGTTGCTGCTTCCTAATGAATACGCAAAAAGTTGCTAATGAAGCAGCGGAATGGGAGGGCAAGGAAGTTTCGGGATACGCATATGAATACATATACGGGAGGAGCCTGCCAGAAGGACGCAAAGATGCTGCTGATGGCGACGAAGGGCAGGAGGCGCAAGTCCTGCCTTATAGCTGATCTCATGCATATGCGACAGATAGAATAATTATACACTTGGGGGCTGGGAATGGGATTAGAAGTGAGTTGGAACAGAAAAGCTGGAGCAGAGGGCGTGCAAACTTTGTCATGAGGAGTTCTTATGGCCTACGAAAAATGCTTATGTGATAAATCTGTACGAAATATTTATAATGGTAAGTAAATCAGTTGCAGAGTTTTTGGGGGAAAATTAGATTATGAGCAATGGCTTAATCTTAAAGCATTGCGAAAATATCTTTCAATTTGATTAAAGCCGAAAAACTCTTTGAAAATCTTTTTCACTTGACCAAAACTTAATTTATTAAGTACCATTTGCATAAGTTTGAACTTTTAGAGCTCCCTTTACCTGCTTTACCCCCTAATTGCCCGGGTAGGTGAATTGATTTTGTTTTTATTTCCCCCCGTCCATTTTTCTATTAAACTTTGTACATGCTTTCGGGCCACGATTACTCTCAAGGCTGCAAAAAGGAAGCCGCAGGAAACGGAGGCCAATGGAAGGCAAGGGAAGTCAGCGCTGAATGCTTATTGTGGTCGTTACAGAGTCCGAGCCAAGTCCAGGTCCTTGAACGGGGGAAGAGAGAGAGCCGGCGGCTAATGGTAAATAACGATAAATAGAAAAAAAAACCTAGTAGAGAAGTGCCTTTGGCCACAGGCAAAGTCAATGACGCACTCCGGGCACTTCAAGGCAGAGCAGCCTCATTGGTAGCAAGCTATACAACAAAAGCCAGGTCTAGTGTGCTTAAAGCGTAAAATTGTTTGTTATAAAATTCAATTGCAGTTGCCGCAGTAGTTGCAATAGCAATAGCAATGGCAGTTGCAGTTGCAGTTGCATTCTCTGTTGCTGCTTTTTACTTTGCTCGCGGCCAAATGCAATCAGCTGCATAAGAAATGCCAAAGCTGGAAACAGAAACGGCTAAAAAAGAAAGTTCCAAAGTTAAGTTGGCTACTTTTGTCTTGCCCTGAGATTTTTCCCAAGTATAAACTATAAGTATATCGAAGGCCTTGGCCAAAAACTTAAGCTCCTCCTCCTTTTTTTCTGCATATCAAATGGGGGTATAGCGCACAGAAATATTAAAAAGAACAAATCGCATTTTCTAAACAAATTGCAAAAACTTGAAATGTGAGATCTGAGAGAAGAGCTGAAAATGTTCAATTTCATTGAATTTAAATTGAAATATTTTCAAGTTAGTTTAAAAAATTCTATCTCCCGCTTCCGTTTTGCCATTTGTTTTCCCCAAATATGAGCTGTGAAGCAACCCCATCCGGTGTGTCGCCAGGCTGATTATGTTATAGCAATCTGCAATTTGTATGAGAGTGGGTTCCATCAGCGAGTCATGTGGCATATTACCTTTTATGAGGTCTACTTTGAGGTTGTTTTCTGGCCTGGCTGCCATCGGTTGGCGACGACGCACACGCAATCCACTCGAGGTGAGTCCCACCCGCTGGCGTCATAAAAGTGCGTAACAAGAGTTAGAGGCAACAGGTTGCCAGGCGGTAGTTATATATATATATATATATCCTTATATATATATCCTTTGCCTCCGACTCTGTCTCAGTTCTCGTTTGCCAACAAATTGCGCATATCAAATTTACGGAATTGTCGCCGCTCTGTGTGCTCTGCGTTGTCTTTCGCTGTGGCAGGGAAAAGTGGAATTTTCGCCAAGCCTTGCCGGGAAAACTAATAGATTCCGTTGTTGCCTTGACACTCTCGTGAGGCTTTATGGCCAAAGTGTTGGGTAATGGCGGCAAATGGTAGGCGTTGCCAAAGGATCTCGTCTATAGGCGGCTAATGTCACATTTCTGAGCTCGTTGTCTATATATATATTTTTTTATAAGCGTTTCGCGTGACAGAAGCCGCGATTCGCTTGCATTTACATATCCGGGACATTAGAGCCGCCATATTAATGATTTTATAGTGTAATAACGCGTTATCACGCCGTCACTCACACGCGCATAGATATGGCTAATTCATTTGTTGCCAGTTTTGCCATGTTTATATATACATTCTTCTTTTTTTCCCCAATGTTTTGTTTGGGATTTTTCCCGGCTGCTCTGCAGATCAGAGTTGTGGTATGACAGTTTGCATTTTGATTGAGTTGTTTTCACATAATTTATGGGGACAGGCCAGCGGAGCGTGCTTTGGTAAATGCAAAATGATATTGATATGGATTGCTCCGGTATGGATTTCTAGCATGGCTTTCGGTTGTTTTAGCCATTTGATTTGTGATTTGTTGCGCTGCATTATGCAAATGTTTGGCATCGTGCATAAATTGTGCAAATTATTTTCTGTCTGCCGACTTAATTAAATGACAAACTCATTTTTTCGGTACACCAAGCAGCCGGGAAAGTAAACAAAAGCCTGTCACACACAATGCCAAATTGAGCTCTCATTCAGGCCATAAATGAATAGACTTTAATGAGTTCAATAAATGGATCGGACAGTAGTTGGCTTCTGGGCGGAAAAAAGGATAAAATTCAATAAATCAATACAAGGTTGCCACATTCAACGAGACCAAAAATGTTGTGAGAACACTTTCAGCCGTTGGTAATTGCAACACGTTTCGTATGTGGAATGGGAAGAATTAAATAGGGATAAAAAAACAATAAGCTAATTACCCATTTGTTCTTGATATGTCTCTGATATTAAATATTAGTGGAGAGAGTTAAATCCGGTTGTGTTGACTATTTAAAGAGCCTTAAAATAAAGCATTTCTGTTTATTTAATATTTTAATAATGGATTATAATAACTTAAGGGATGAAAAACTACTGAAAACAGTGGCAAATAATTACAATTACTATTGTATGAAAAACAGTATTTATAATCCTATTAAGTACAGAAATAACTACTGCAGAATTATCTCGGAATCTGTAGGAAATTATTATCATTCAAATACTTATATTACCTCTTCCAGTTCTAAATATACTTCCTTCGTGGAAAGTGGTCACGCAAAAGGTCAACTTTTGCCCTAATTACTAAAGTATTTCCTTAATTAGTTTGATGCTGCTGATAAAAATACTCAACTGTTTAGAATTGACAATTTATACCTTCTTCTTTGTTTGTTTCTCGGGGCAAGAAAGTCTAGTTTAGGTGAAAGATAAATATCCTTTCATGACAGGACAAAGGCTCCCTTCAATTGGCTTAAGTTCCCTTTTTCTCAACATTTTGCCGCGTTGCCTGGCTACCAGCGTCTGGATTGTTGCCTAATTCTTTCGGCTCCATTCAGTTGGGTCCGCTAATTGCTATAACTTCCACTCTTAGACAGTGTCCTATATATACACACTATACTGTGTGTTGATTGCGCTGAAATAAATGAGTTTTCATGCTAACCGAGCAAAAGTTGTGCCAATTATGCTGCTGCGACTGAGGTGCCCGTTCCCGGGTATTAGTCGTTTGGTTGGCCAGAAAAGACTCAACTCTGGCCAAAAGTTTCCCGCTTTTGTCGAATTAATATAATGCCATTTGCCATTTAGCATAAGAAGCGAGTGAATTGCTCCACAAATTGAATGAAAATTTTCCTCCTCTTCATTATGCATAATCATTCAGCTAAACAAAAGGGCTGAGCGGAGCGTGGAAAATGCACAAGAACTGACTCGGCGAGTGGGTGGCACTTGCGGCATAGATTTCCTTGCAATCTGATGCGTACATTTTTGAGAGAAGCGATTTTAGCATTTTGTGAATAAGTTTCGCTGGGCCGGGGATTATTGCGAAACATTTCTCGCTTTTAATCAGAATCCCGGACTGCCAGGATGATAAATGTTACCCTGCAGCGATGCGGTGCTGGAAACCAGGTCGGGGTCGTGGTAAAGAAATATTCATAATTCAATGCTTAAACCGCAATTCATGCTCTGCTTTTTTGGCATCACCATCGTTGCCCCTTCAGCTGCTGCTGTTGATGCTGCTGCTGCCAGTTTAGTTCAGTTTCAGTTGAGTTTTCCCCATGCCATTCACATTAATATCGTTGTGCAGTTGGGTGTTGCCGGTGTTTTCTGGTGTTTTCTCTATGCTGCTGCAGCTTACCTGGGGTAAACCTTAAAAACGCTTTTGCATTTTCATAAATGTTTGGCTTTTGCTGAAAATACACACTGACCCACACAGCCCCTTGACAGCCCGGTTGATCTGCATATTTCACTCGACCCCATCACAAGCTGGCCGTGCTTCAGATTCTTTTTTGTTGTTATATTTTCCTCACTGCGGCCTGGCCATATCCACCCCAATCTCCGCGAAATGAGGAGGACTGTGCATCCATCATTTCTCTGTGGATTCGTGGCAACGGCGGTGGCTTTGGAGGCGTCGGCGGGGCAGCAATGAAATTGAAATTAATTTTTAGCGATTGCGGATGCGGCGGCCTGGTCGTTGGCGGTTTTGACACGTCCGCTGATTGAATTGTAAATTTTCTTGACCTCAAAAATATGTCCATTATGCCCAGTAATTTACACACACACATTTTCCCTGCATTATTGAACAGAATATGAACAATACTAATTGTGCTGGAATTTAACCTCTTGTCGTTTTTAGGTCACATGCACTTGTCGCCGCCATTGTCGCATCGATTCCAATTAAAACGGACGTCTGCCAAAGCAAATAGCCATCAGGTAATTAAATTTTCGATAATTTATTTATTTTTTATATCAATTATTACTCTCAATAATATTTGAGAGCCCGCCCCCGGTCGGGGTCGAGGGCTATACAATTAAATGGGCATTGAGTTGGTTTAAAATTTACCACAAATATGAAAATACACATTCAACTGCGGCTCTTTTTGGTGTGTGAGTTTTATGAGTGACAAGTGAGCGGGAGGTAGGGATAAATATTAACATGAAGCTTTATTAAGTGTCGGCAAATCCAGTTCGCAAAAGTGAATATTCATGTCAATGTCTCGCTCGTCAATGAGTCAAGCCAAAAAACTGATGGTGAAGCCGCTGTCAGTTAACAAGGAATATCATTTAATAAACTTGAATAGGAAAACTGGAATGAGAGCTGAAAAGTTACCCTTCATATATGTATGTATTGTTCAACTAATTGAATGATGGACTATGATGAAAATCAATCTCTAAACTGAAGCCCTCATTGTTAAAAAAAAAACTACCATATTACTCATCGATATCGTGCCCGAACATTGCCCAATTAGGCACACGAAGTTTCGAACTGACCTGTTCCAGGTATTTCATTTAAAGGAAAAAGAGTTGAAATGAATTAATCATAGGTAATCTAGCTGAACTTTATAAATGTTTAGTTGATTAACAAGTTTTTTTACTGCAATATAAAACCTGAATCAGAAACCTCACACTGGCTTGGTAATAATAATCTAGTAAAATTCGGACCAAATCTTTTGCTTTTCCAAATGCTGGTTGGCCAGCAGCAGCAGCAGATTTTGGACGTTTGCCATTATTCATGGCCAGGAAATTGAAATGTTATGTGGCCTCAAAAGTGCCCCAAATATATGTGTGTGTGTGTGTTGGCCAAAAAGTGCTCAGAACAAATGGCCAAAAGTGTCGTTTATCTTGGAAAAGTGGCTTAGCGTCGGCCCCTTTTACCCCGCTAGTTTTTTAGCCAAAATATAGCCCAGATTCTCAGCTTTAATTAGAGGCAGCTGGCGAATCCCCAGCTATTGGTAAACTTTGACCAAGTTTCCGTCTCGTTGTTTGCACTCTCGACCAAAAAGGTCTTGGATCCCGGCTGATTGGCCGGCTGGGTACTGACCTTTGGCCCCTCTATGTTTGTTGCCGTTGTTATTTCAGCTAATTGAAATCGCTTGGCAGGAAACTTAATTATGATTGTCGTTTAGCTTTTGATCTGCTGTCAATTTTCGCAAATAACTCTCCACTCCTCCGCATCGGTGGGAATTAATAACGGTCGTAATTAATAGCCAGGCAGAGCTCAACAAAATGGGCTTAAAGTGTCTCTGGGCTTTTGGGGTACAAAAATCCATTTGCAAATATTTACTCAAGTGGATTGCACTTGCTTTAAGCCCGAGATACATATTGCCGGCCTCGACAATTAGTTAAATCTATGCAAATATTTTCCCCCTTTGGCCAAGGCACTCGAACAACAATCAGCCAAACAATCAATCAATCAATCCATAGATCAAGAGGGACCGACGGCAGCAGCAGCAGTGAAATTTGGTCAAACACAAACACAAACAACTCCGAAACGTTGCTAAAGTGCAATTAAGGTTGAGAACTCAAGAGGCGCTTAGGGAGCCGTGGCAATTGAAAGCGGAGTCCAATTACCCGGCGATAAAAAAACAAAGAGTCTCCCGACAGATGTACACTCCAATTCGCCATTGCATGAAATGTGATCCGCATTTAGGGAATTGAATGAAAAAACATGAAAGTTCACAGTGCACTCTAAAGAGTGAACTTTTGTAAAAGTGTACTGTTTACGTGCACTGTAAAACAAAAAGATCAGTATATTCCCCTATTTGCTGTTTTATATTCCATGTCACTACAGTAAATACAATATAATTTGAGCAGTTAGCACTTGAGGGTCTTTGAGTTCTCATTACCAAGGGAACACTTTACCACACCGAGAATTCATTGACTCTAAGAGCATACAGAGAATACCAACCAGAGAATACATTGGAAAGGGGGGAAAAAGATACCAAAGCCAATTTAAAAGAAATTAAAGCTACGAAGAAGATCTCATTGCATATATGGATATGTATGCATATTACAGAGAATGTGCATTAATGGGAATCGCTTCGCTTAAGTGCCGCAATTATACTCATGACAATCTCCTTAATTAGGGCCGCAGGACAAAATAAATGTTCATTCGCAAGAAAACTAATGTCAAATGCCAGTTGCCATTATTATTTCTGCTAGCTGGACCCTTCGGGGAAAACTATTTACCATCTTTCTCATTTATTTTACACCGTCTCCACCTGGTTTTTTCAGGTTTCCCTTGCCATTCCCTTCCACTTTTCGCGCTCACCTTTGTTTCAATGTGTTTTACAGTTTTCCAGTTGATTTAGTACGCCGCAATGTTTTTATTAGTTGCGAAATATTTCCACTTTCCACTTTCTTTCCCTTTCCTTTTTTTGTTTTTTGCGTTTTTCCACCGCATTTCCTTTTCACTGGCGGACTGCCTGCCTTCCCCATTGTCGTTTTGTGGCGCAATTAGTTCTTGTTTTGTGGCTATTTATTTAATTTCTTATTCCCTACGATTTTGTGTGGCAACCATTAATGCCGATTCCAGTTGGTTTCACGCGTTTTTTCTTAGCTGCTGCTTTCACTAATTAAGCTTAGCATTTGACCATTAATCAAATTAGATTTTCGTTTGCCGAGCAGACGCCCTTCCTGTTGCGCTCATAATTCGGGGATTGTGATGCCGAATGCCAGAGTGTCTGAGGAGATGTCTGAGGATGGCTCTGGCACTTAATTAAAAGATTACTTGTTAAAACTTTTGGCAGAAAACTTGATGTGAACATTGAGGAGACTGCGCCGGAGTAAGCGCCATGTTTGCTAAAGAACTTTAAATAAATAAAAGGAAATTGCAAAGCAAACACATTTGGGCACAAACACCCGAACATGGCACACACAGACTCGACTCGACTCGACTCACTCTTGCACATTGTAGACAAAATGGCAAACGTTGAACTTTGATGATTTATAGCCGGGGCCAGGAGAATGGGAATGCGGCCATAGCTACATATTTCTATGCGGCAAACAGCATTCTTTGTAGCCACTCAAAGTCGAATGGGGCTCACACTCACACTCACCCGCACACAAACACTAAACTCTCAGTTAGCTACACTCTGCTACAGAGTTTCACATTTAATTTACTACGTGTCACGCATACACTTGCAGCTTGACAAATAGAAGAAAGTTGTGGGGAGAAAATAAAAATCTGGTAAAAATCACACTACACAAACACACACTCGCTCTAGGTAAGATGCTCGATTGCGACCACTTTTGCACAGAATTCCAGGATTCTGGATTCAGGATCCTGGGAAACCCGGATCCAGTCAACTCTGTGGCTTTATTTGAAGTCTTTGATTATGTTTTGAGAGCGAGCCGCAGATTACGGTAAATATAAACAAGCTTTCGCTGTCGCTTCCGGTTCCTGTTTTAATGTACTTTTATTCACTCTGAAAAGTTACTCCTTTCGTCCTGGGCGGGGGAAAACGCAAATTTCAAAGTTTAATTTAACGTTAATAATGTTATTTGTGATTTTTATTTAATGCTACCCTATTTCCCCTTCTTCGGCATATGCATATATATTTTAATTTTCTGTTTATTTTATTATAATTTATTTTCAAGTACATACATTCTAGCGTATGTGTCACAGAGGAAAACAAGGGGGGAAATAAGAGAAAAAAGTAATGTTCAGGGAGTTTTAGCTGGCTGCCAACTTTGAACTCAAAGCCACTCACACAGACTCATTTAATTATCAAGTTTACTTTGTGCCCGCCGAGAGTGTGTGCGAGTGTGTGTGTGAAAGTATGTGGATTTAATTGGTTTTTGATAAAAGTCAGCTAAGCATGCTAATTAATGTGGCTTTGACTTTGAATGCATAAGCTTTCGTCACTGCAGGTGGTGCGGAGTGGTGGGGCTTATGTTATTTTCTATTCCGCCATCTAATACGGTTGTGAGACACTGCAAACAACGGAAAGTGTACAAATATTTTTATTTTTCCAGCCAGGATGGGGGAAAAGTTTTCTCTCGCTTTCACTCAGCCTCCTTGCATCTTCTGCAACTCAACACGACTCAACTTAAATAAATAAATTGTTTGGCTGCATCAAGGATACGTAATACGTATACGCAGTGTGGCAGCATGTCAACACAATAAATGCGAATGAAAATTGCAGCAAAGTTTTGCTATTTTTGGCACATGATTCCTGGCCAAGGGAGGGTGGGTGTGTAATGTACAAAAAATAAGTCCCCCGTGACCAAGTTGCAGCACCGAAACAGCAAAAGGCAACAGCAACTGCAAAATAATTAAATTCCAACAAGCAAGTTATAGACCCAAGACTTTTTGCTTGCCTCTTATTGTGTCTTACGACTCTAATTTCATGCAAAATGCTCGTGCTTCTCACTTTTTTTTGGGCTCAAGGCAGAGGCGTAGTCAGAAATCCAAAGGATTTCTTCAAATCTATATTAAATTTGCAGGGAAAACTAATTTAAAATCAGGTAATTTTTAAATAATATAAACTACATATATGGATAATGGAATTTTAATTAAATTAACCGTAAAAAGAATACAAACAAAATAATTGCTGATAGTTTCATAATACAAAGCTAGTGATTTTGATTGCATTAAATATTGATTGAAAAATCTCCACATTTATACCCGGTAAAGTAAAGTGTCTGAACATAAATTTTAAATGGGGATTCTGAGACCCCCTTTTCTGGCGCCCTAAGCCACTGGAGTGTGTGTGTTCTTGATGGCACTGAAAGTTATGCCCTCAACTTATTGCCGCTTTCCGCATTGCTTTTGTTTCGCCAGCCCAGCCCAGTGTTTGCTGTTCGGTTGGGTTTCTTACGGCTTACGACTTGTCAGTGGCTCAGTGACTCAGTGGCACGGCGGCTCAGTGGAGCACTGCTGGGAATCATTCCGTTTGCTTCGGGTCCTGCTCCGGCTCCGGCTCCTCCTCTGCTGCCAGTGCAGTTTTCTTGCACATGCCGGAAGGAAATGAGCAAAAATGACAAAGTTAACGGATGTGCACAAAACACAACGCACCACCAGCTCACACTTTGCCACACGCTGCCCCCTCCCCCCAAATCGAGCCACCAATATGCCGCCCCACAGCTCCACAGTCCTTGGGCTGTCCTGCCCAGGGGCTGGCCAATGCACTTGCACAGGATCAGGATATGTGTGCGGAAAGTACGAAAATTTTACATGCATTTGATTTATGTTTTTCCAGCTCCCCCTCCCCGCCCCCATTCTGCGTCTCACCCTTGTCATTGGGCCAACTCCCCTGGCAGGGATCAGCCCCACGCCCCTGTGCCACTGGCAAGTAAGCAAATCATAGCCTACATTTCCGCTGTTGTTTATTTGAGAACATTTCTCTTTCTTCTGTTGCTGCTGCTGCTTCTGCTACTTTTTCGGTTTCTGTTCTTTTCGACTACTCTGGGGAGTTCACTTCACATCGCATCCCTTTCAAGACGAAACTTTTTTGTCTTTCGAACATTTTTACCATGAATTTTCATATACAAAAAGAAGAAAAAAAAGTTGGGGAAAACGTTGTCATGTTCGGCTAATATGCAATTGTCTCAGCAAAGCTGACAAAATTTATGTCGCTCGAGAGAATGGCCCCAACCCTTGGCAATTGACTTGAAAGAGTATCGACCAGAGGAAGGACCTTTTAATAAATGAAGTGTTTGGGCCAATCAACGCTTAACCTAACCCCATTTGGGCTATAGAGAATATTAGACTAAAGGAGAGGGTCGAGCACCTTTTCGAAGGCGGACAAATGAAATTATATTTGCCGCCCCCTTTTTCCGCTTGTTTTGTGTTTCACTCCAGGTTTTTTTCCTTTTGGTTTCGTTTGTTTTCTGTGCCCCCTTTTGTTGGTTTACGTTTTGAAAATTTCATTTATCAACGGCATTCCCATTGCTCGATCCCAGTCCGGAGCCCTTCCCAACTCACGTTCTCGTGGCTTCCAACTTGCCTCTCGGCCATCCCGTGTCAACAGGCAATTATTATAGAAGCCTGGAGTGGGTCAGGAACTCAGGCTCAGCGACTCTATGGGACTCTGGTTACGGATCCCGGGGTCCGGTCAGGTACTTGTACTATGCTAAATGCCTTGCCACTGAAAAATGTGGCTTTAAATTGCATGGAATCATCGCCACATTCCACAAGTAATGAAATTAGTGCAAACAAAGCAACAAATGCGTGGCGGGGCAATGACTTCTCTCCCAACAAGCGCTATCGAGGCCAATTAGATTAGCAGCTGGGCCAAAACAAAACAAAAGCGAAACAGAATTAGAAAAAGTACAAATAAAACCAAACAGAAACAACAGAAAGCTATAAAATGTGACTGCCAAGTGGATAAACAGATATTGTGTTTATGCCAAGTCTAGTTGGCAGAAAATCATCGTAAAAACCTTTCATGAATTGGATTTAAGCACGAAAATCGTCTAATGGTAAAATCATTTAATGTGGGCCATGACAATTTAGCGTGACCAAATCCCCATGTGCAGCACAAGCGGTCACATTAATTCTAATCGATATTTAAAAGTGTGAGATACCCCTTTACTTTTCTTATAGTGTCAGAGAATTTTAAAAAATTTCCTGTTACCATTATGGCGTGCAACTTTCGTCTTTCGAACTTTGTGTTGCTGATTTTCACTGCTGTAATTTATACTCGGATCTTTGTGTTCTGCAGAGGTAATAACTTATCTCTTATTCTCCGTAATAGGCTTTGGAATCGGTGGCCCTGTATTTCCTCATCCGAATTCTGTTCACACACTGTGTCATGGGCGAGGAGTATGGGATATCGGTGTGGTTGTACCTATTCTTTCTGCCGGTCATCACCCTTCAGAGTGTGGTTCTCGGACTCTTTCGGCTGTTCTGCGTCACCGTGGGCATGGATCCAATTGTGCGTATTTACAGAGTCCTGTGCTGATATTATCCCAATGGGTGTTGTCCTCAGGCGATGGTGTTCAATTTGGTTAGTGGCTTGGTGTGCATTGGGACTGCTCTGACCCTGCTGGTGGCCTCGGCGGCGCATTGCGGCAACAAGTTCCGCTACATGTTCTTCGTATCCAGCTGCCTCGGCCTTATAGCTGGTATCCTGCACATTATAAACGCATACGTGTGCAACTATTTTATGCCCAAAGACGAATGGTATTTATTGAAGAAGCATTTTAAATCGTTTAATGATGAATTTAATTCCCAATCATGTCACAGGACCTACGCTAAGCCATCAAAAAGGCGAAGAATCAAAGATTCAATGTATCGAAATAAATTTTCCACTTGAAGAAACTTGACAGGTTTTTTAAGAGATGTTCACTCCACTCTGCTCTATGTTAAATAGAGCCAAGAATAGTGAGTTTAATTCAGATATTTTATGTGTCTCATGTTAATTATTATTGTTCTTTAGGGATGAGAAGTTTTTGATGGACAGTAAAGGACCCTTGGTAATCACTATTAATTTTTGAGCTTTTGCACCTAAATCAGTTTAAATTCCAAAGAACTAAATGATCTTATAATGGTATTAAACTCTAAATTTGCCAGATACTTGTCTTGAAAATAAACAACTACTCGATTATCTTCCCTCTGAGCTATTAAACCAAACATGCATCCCGGCCAGCTTTATTAAAAGCTGACTATTAAAACATGCGATCGAATTAATTGCATTCACTGTTGAGTGGCTGGCAGACGGCCAGACGGTGTGTGAGCCAAAAACATTTTGGAAATACAAACCCAGTCCGAAAGTTTTCGGCCCAGACGAAAGCCGGCCCCAAATTAAACACGGCCGCTTTGCGCCGATTGTTGGTTATTGTTATTTGTTATCGTTTCTGGGACTTGGACTTGGACTTGGGCCGCCGTCTGGCCAGCGGTCATAATCAATATTATTTGGCGACCTTTGCGTGTTAATAGCCTAAATACTCAAGCCCCTGTCGACAGCATACACAATGGCACATGGATTGTTTGGTGATTTTTGGGGGCAGGGGAGATTGCCTTGAGCGCCATTCATTTGCACAGCACGAGAAATCAATAAATTGCTTTTCGACAATCCCTCCAAAAACCGCTCAGAGCTCTTTTCAAGAGCTCCCAATGATAGTTGCATTCGCATAATGGAAGGACTCATACTTCAATCAATACGCAGCGACAAACATGGATGGCATTTTATTCACAATTCGCAATTCGCAATGTACATTCGCATATTCATAAGCATAAGAGATTTACGTGATGCCATGGCAATCAAATGGAGAGACAGCCACTCCTTTTAGCCAACTGACAATCACTAATACAAGCAATCACAGGAGCTGCAACAGCTGTCATGTAAATCTTTGAGATCATGATGATGATGATGATGGTGGGGGAAGTGTTGATGATACTGAAAGAGGATGGTGTCAGTCAATTGCTGCTGCCATTTCCGCTGCCTCTGATGAATGCAAACTAGCTGACAGCCTCACACCCGAAGCGTTGATTCCGAATATATGTACATATAAATCTATATATATGTATATATATCTGTAGAGCCTCATGGCTGTTGGTTTCATTTGATGACTTTGATGCGCCCCGGAAAATCGCATAAATGTGAAAGCGATGCAACCCACTCATCCTCATTTCCTGCCTTTCGATGCGATGTGAAACCCTGTGCAATGCCGGTAAAAGATTTTACGGCCCAAAGAACGTAATGAAGCCCAACTTAATTAAATAGCTGCTCGCTTGATTAACCGTCGACCTGGCTGATTGCAGCACTTGGTGGCCTAATTAAAAGCGAGAGTAGTGCCGATATCATAAATTCCACCTTTTTGGAGGGGCAATCACAGAGTGTTGTACACCAAACAGTGGCAGCTCTCGGCCCTCCATTCGTCATGGAAACAAATGACAAAAACAGCCAGTATACAAATGGAAAAATATTTGGCACTTCAAAGTGATGCTGCTGCTGCTGCACAGACAAATACGACAAACGTTGAAGAGTCATTTACCAGGAGTGCCGAGCAGCAACAATAACTAAAACAATGCTTTTCTCCTACGTACTGGTGTTGGCTTGAAAAATGGCGGCAAATGCAGGCAAAGCGAAGGCATTCAGTATACGCCATGTGCGCCTCCATCCTCGCTGTTGGGAGCAAACAAAGAGCTGCTGGATGATGAGCAGGCAATCGGAATGAAACCAAGCACTAGAAGTGACTAACACGAGTAGTGCAAGAATCGGGAGGAGAATGGGTGGGTTTTAGAGTGGAAGTGACTGACTGACTGACTGACTGTCTGTGTCTATCCGCTCAACTGGAGCTGGAGCACGTCAAAGGGTAGAGAAGCAGGAAAAATCGTGGAGGGCAACGCGTTGGCGTTGACGACAATTGCACAATTCATAATAGCCAACATGACACCGCACGAACGCACATGCCGTCGCATCTGAGTGTTAACCAGTTGGAGGGAACAAAGGCTTCCCGGAGATCGCCATTAAATAGTGGAAACTGTTGAATGTAACTAAGGATTGCACTGGGATAAATTATGGTAGCCCCTAAGTAACAATTAAAGTAACAATTGAATACTATTTGAAATACTATTTGGATAAAACATATATTCTTAGGCTTTTTAAATCAGTTCTTGTTTTCTTAATGCTTAATTTCAATAGTCTCTCTCTCAGTGTAGAGGCTGTGAAATGGCATAGATAGTGAAAAGCTTAGAGCCAGTTGAGTTCCGTTGTTTATTACCCTTACTACTCACAACACTTTCACTAATGTGCGGGAGTCGAGAGCGTTTGCCTGGAGATTGCATATTGCAATCCATTTTGAATGGAAGGGGCAAACAGAGAGTAGGGAATAGGAGCAAAAGCAGAAACAGGATCGCAGTTGGGAGTCTATGGGCCAGGGCCATGGCCATGGCCAAGAGCTGCAAATGATTGTGGTAATAAGCATTATGCACAGACCGGCGGCCGACATGTCCGTCAGTCAGTCAGTCAGTCAGTTGCCTGGTTAGACATTTGGAGGAGCAGACAAACAGACAGGCAGACATTCCGTCCGAGTATCTTCTCTAACTCGTCAGCGTCAAATTAGGTTGGACACTGGGCATTAGCTGGCTGGCCTCAACCTTCGTCCTTCGTCCTTTGCCCTCGCCAGTGACAGCAGCTCAACTATTTCGCTTTGATGGCAGCATCTCCTGCTCATCCGGCTGCTCCGACTCGGCTTTGATTAAAATCGCAAATTGCTTTGGTCAGCGAAAGGTAAATAAATCGAGGCCAAGATTATCTTTTGTTTGCATTCCAGCTGTGGCCAGCCTTTGAAGTGACCCGCCGCCCACAGCCGAAGTTGGGATTAAGAAAGCCAATGAAGAATTCGCACATTTCACCCATAACCTTAAAAGGGACACAAACAGAGTCGCATAAAGCATCCGGCCAAGTGTGTCTAATGTGTCCTTAAAGGGTTCTTGGCTCTGGCCTTTTACGATGATTGATATCGGTGTTGGTTCTCATAAATGGAGCAATTGGCAGAGGGAAATTATAATTAATAAAATAGGGGGCTCGTCCTGGCATTCTCTGCTTTGGCTGTAATTGCTTGAAATTAGTTGAGTAAAGTTGGCAACACGACGGCATTAGGCCACTCACTGACCGGCAAGTGACACTGGGTCAGGCCAGGGTCCAGGGGCAAGCAAATAAAAAGGCCGTAAAAAGGATCGTAAAAGCGGCATTAAAACCTCTGAGCAACAACTCAAATATTAGCTTAAATGCAATACACATTAAATTACTCGTAGCAACAATAAAAGCGTACGAATAAAACAGATTTTCTGCTAGTAAAACAATAAAAAAAGGCAAACACACACATGCGCACCCTGCAAGGATGGATGACATTTGGGCAGGACACGAGCCCAAATCATCTCCGAAAGCGACTGGATACTAGATGTGCGAAAATTGTCGATGTCGAGGGACATGGCAAGGAGCTGACACAAATTGAGCAAAGATGAGTTTTTAATTCGATTTCCCGGACCGAACCCTTAACGAAAGGAGGAGGGACGTGTTCGGGTTGCTTTCAATATATACAGATATGTCAAAGCAAATTTAAAAGCTACGAAATTGTCAAGGGGCACGCGCTGAAATATGAACGCCAAATGCGAGAAATAAGAAAATTGTATTTGCGAGACAAGTGGCATCATAAACATATCGCCTCGGTCTCATTTTGAATTCTTGGGCCCATTCTAGGTCCGTGTCCCGTGTCCGAGGGCGAAATTCAATTTAATAAAAGGGAAAGCAGCCGGCAGGCTGAGAGGACACTGACACACAGGGTAAAGGACACTCGCAGACATACCCATACACACAAGCCGGATTTTCACCCAATTTTTCTTTTGGCAGAGAGAGAGAGAAAGCGAGCGAATGCCTCTTTTTTGTGGCAACGCGAATGAAGCGAATTTCAAGTTTGTTTTTTCCCTGGCCACGTTTACGGTTACGGTTTTGTGCTCTCCTATCCTGTGTTATTTTGCGTAAAAGTTTAGTTAACAACATTTTTTTGGGGAGGCACCCAACCTGGAGTGGCCGTCCGACCGCACAACGACGTTAATATTGTTCGTGATGAAGCCTGAAATGGAGACACAGCGAAAGCATCTTGAAGATGATTACTTCCATGATAATGATGGCGAGGCCTCAAGGATGAGACGAGTGCCCGGATCCGGACAAACTGAAACAAAATATGGGAAACTCTTAATTAAATTTGAGTTCATTTATAATAAGCGCTCGAGCTGGCAGCAGACTGACAGCAAGCTTTTCTGAGAAGCTCCGAGAGCCTCTGGAATGCAGTTAGAAAAATATATAGTTCCTCAAATAAAAAGAAGCGGAATAAAAGTGAAATTAAGTTTGTACTAAAGATTTATAGTTATGCGAAGTTTATCATATATAAAAGTCAAGTTTTGCTTACTATTTTAAATATTTATCAACGCGAAGGCAAAACTACTCATATTATTTTTAATATTTTGAGAAGAAAACCCTTTTCTTTGTTAATTTAAAGATTTCATTCACGCTTCATTTGGAATAGAAATAGCCTACTGTAATCCTTGTGTTCCTTTTTGGGATCCTGCTGCGATATAAGTCCACCCATTAGTTGCGGGGCCACACATGGCCGGGTTCTTGGGGATACAAAAAGGAGCATGAGTCCTTGATGGCAACCGATAAAGTTTGTAATTGTTTCATTTCCAAGATTTAAATTGCAAATATGAGTTTTGTGTCTTTGGCGGCCGGCGGGGTACTAAATTATGTCAAATGGCGAACACGCGTTCGGCTGCCCCTGCAGAGCCCCCTCTCAAAAAAAGGGGACTGACTTCATTACGGACTCCTCCTGTCCCATGTACATATATGTGCCCCCCATCCCGGACCCAAAATCCTGAGGCCCAACCCAAGGAACCCGGGGAAAACACAGCAGAGCGTCGCACAGTAGATTTAACCTAATTAAGAATGTTCAACAGGACACAATGCTTCGAATACAAATGAAATGCCAGGGAAAAGTGGGAGTGTTTCAAGGGGGATGAAAAAGGGGGCGTGTGCATGGGAGGTGGGTGGTAATTGGGGGGAGGGGCATGAGGTAGGGGTAGGTCGTGGGATCTAAGCACCCCGACAGGCTGTGCGCAAAATGAATGAGCTGCCGAGCAAATCTGCTGTCGTGTTTTTGCTTCCAGAGAAAGGTTGGCTGCAGGGTTACACGGCTTTGTTGCCGCTGCTTTGCGTATTTTTGTTCTCCTCTTTTTTTGTTGTATTTTGTAGCTGCTGCTGGCAAGACGAATGTTAATTCTATTTAAGCATACACACGGAGCACACACACCCAGTTTTTGGGAGGAGGCGGAGCTGGAGGGACAAGCTGCTGCCGCCTTTGGCGCCTTTGGCATTCAAAGTCACAAAGATTGTCAGCGTTTTCATTTTAATTCAAACAAATGTTACTAATGTTGTCATTGTTGTTGGCGCTTTTTCAGCTTGCCGCGTGGCTTGTTGAATATTTTATCGTTTGACTTGACGCCTTGGCAACATTTGGCTCCATCATTTCACCCGCCAAAAATCCTTTCCTCGTCACTCGCTAATGGGCTTAGTCCTCCCAAACTCAGTCAGGCTGATGGGATCCTGCGACCAGGACCCAGCCCAGTTACGGTACGGTTCGGTCTTCAATTTACAATTTGCATATTTGGCAATATTTTGATGGCTTGATTAAAAACCAGTTTATGCGAAATACGGCGTATAGCCCGGTCCCATCGATGGTGGGATAATATTTATGCAACTGCAAAATGCTCTGTATTAAAAGTGTGAAAACAATGACGAGGATGGGACCGCAACATGCAACAACTGGCTGCGAAAATATTATCTTTATTGTTATTTTTATTATTTTTATTTCTTCGGTTTTCGGTTGTGCGTGATGTTTTTTGTTTCATATACTTTTTTTTCTCAGTTTATATTTATTTTTTCATGTATTTTTTTTGTTTGTTTGTTTGTTAACTCCCAACAACCCAGGTGTGCTGGCAACTTTTACAGCACTGAAAGACTGAGAGAACTGGTGACAATTGTCCCTGGAATTCATTTTTTCGTTTTTTTTTGTTTTGTGTTGGGTTGTGTTTTACCTTCTGTTTTGTGTTCGGTTAGTCCTGTTCCTGATCCTTTGCCTGTCCCTTCCCCGTTTTGGTCTTCTTTGGCAACATTTGCTTAAACAGCGCCAGCAATTTGCACACTATCGCCATTGTGTCCTGGATGGCCAGCGAAGGATATCTTTCATCTTTTGGCATGAATTTAAATTGCTTTATGAGTGCAAATTGTGCTCAGCTTGTGGGCGATGCCATGGAAATTATGTGGATCCAGCAATATTGCAAGGGAACAAAGCTGTTTTGAAGCTATGACAGACAAGGAGGATATTCTGAACTGTTATCTATGCATTTTTAAGATATTTTCCGTCAACTTTCTTCCCCTCACAGCTGTGCTTTGTTTATTTTCTAGAGCTTGTTGCTTTAAGACAACCTTTCAAGCTGATGAAGTTGATAGTTTAAGGGGAAAACAAACTGTTTTTTAGCTCATAAATACAAATAATATCAAAACAATCTTAAAGCAAACACTTCGTCTTAAGCTCCCTTGACCTGGCCCAGACGAAGGTCTTAAAGGAATGTGCTTATAAAAAATCATTTGAAATATGAAACACCAAAAGTTTGGCAACAGTGAGCTATTTATCGATTGAATCCTTTACAGCCAGACTGGGTTACCCATTTCATTTTATTTTATTTCTTTTTTCGGCTTCTTCAATTGAACGAAATCCAATTAGCTTTTCTGTGTGCGCTTATCAAGGCGTTTACATTTACTCCCGGCAACAATGGCAACGTCGGCCATAACCGTCGAAATAGTATCCTTCGCAGGATCTTTCCGCCTCGAACTGTCTGTCCCTCTTGTCGACATGTGATGAACTGGGTGGGGTGGCGGGGGAAAAAGGACAGAACAAAACAAAGAGCTTTTGGTATTACAAAAAAATGAAGAAGAAAATTCAGAAAAAAACTCGGTGGAAATTTTTGCACTCTGCCAGCAGAGTGAATATGGCCGTGGCCGCCTATCTATATGTGTCTGCGACTGTCAGTGTCATTGCAACTTCACTGTAACTGCAACCAACTGCGGCCACACACACACATACAGAGAGAGTGTGCCGCTTCCGGTTGCATATCTCTTAACGCTTCGTTTATTTAGTTCTGTGCACTGTTTTTCTGCCTCATTTTTTTCGCACTGGGACCCACACGGCGTATACTTATTGTTGTGCAATTTCCAGCGCAAAAGCAAAACCGTTTCGGGTTTCGAAAGCCGCCAACAACATTAGCAAGTCAAACAAAATTTTGTTTGCCCGGCAAGGGGCAACAAAATCTACAAAAAAAAAAAACGGTGGAAAATAATTTGAAGCAAATTTTAATTAATGCCGGCAGCAATGCCAACGGACACAGACAGACAGACACACACACAGCAAAAGGAAGAAGGGATATTCCGCCAGACCGGATCGTCGGCGAAGTTAACCGCATAGCAACATTTGGTCAGGAGCAGGACTGGGACGAGGACGAGGACGAGGACATCGTCAGCAAGCCACCAGACCGCAACACCGTGTAAATCCCTTTATCAAATTAATGAGCTCATTAAAATTCGTTTAGCAATTACAGTTTTAACAATTTCCGCCCAGCCACCGCAACCATCATCAATATGCTCCCAACCGAAATGAGAGTCCTGGAATATGCTGAGCCAGGAATCGCACAGGTGGCGACTCCAGGACTACCAGGACAACTCCCTTCCCCCCTCACGGCATAAGACTTGCACGTGCGCACTGTCGCCAGGTTGCCAGTTTCCCAGTTTCCCAGTTTTTCGGGCCGGCCTATATTATATCCATAAAAATCATAATAAACTCCTGAAGTGAAATTTTTTCGCTGCCAAGATTGTTATATACTCCTCCTCGACGCCGTGCCGGGCTGTGCGCTGTTAATAGCAAAATCGTGTGGCCGGGAAATAAAAGGGCATAAAAATGCTTTAAAAGTAATAATAATTGCGTTTAGCCTTGTTCGCTCACCATCTCGGCATCTTGGGGGCTGAGAAGCTCCCTCCAGCTTTGACTAGGTAACAGTTCCAGCTGCTCAATCGCGGGTGAAACAATAAAACGGAATAGCAATGTAATAATTTATGATGGCATCATTAAAAGCAACAAACGGTGAGCTGCAAAAACTTTTGCCATTCGAAAGTATTAGAAGCTGTTGCCTGTTTTTGGGTGGCTTTCTGGTGGGCGGTTCGCCTTCGCCTTCGACAGCTCTTGGCAACGCTCCACTGCAGCAGTGTAATAAAAATGTTATTATTTCATTTTATTTATTATGCTTTTTACGGAATTTATGACGTGCGCATGTTTTGATTCATTTTTCAAAAAAACTGTTTTGTAATTTTCATAAAAATGTCGGCCGCCCAATGCAAATCCGTTACAGGATACGGAAAGGAAGCGGAAAAGTGAAAGGAATGGAAAACTTCAAGTTCATCCATACGGCGAATGATTAATTGAACGTTGTGGCAAATGCACATAAACCATAACTGACAAATTCCTTTTTTATTTGCCATCCGGCTTGGGATACAAAAGTGTTTCGCCCCACTTTATACGCACTCCGGTGACTTTGTCCCTGTTCCTGTGTGTGTGTGTGTGTGTTGGTCCTTTTCATTGTCCCTTTGTTGCCTTGAGGCTATTGATTTTTCATCCTTTGCCGCGACCGGTCCTGCCATCTCGCTGCCTTTGTATTATTTTGCCATTTATTGTACATTATGCAGGCGACTAATATTGACATTATCTGTTCACAGTCGAGCCCTGCTTCCTTTTGTCGCTCTGTCACTTGAATCAAAGGCGTAAATCCGTCTTTTTATCGTCCTCGCAGTCGTTTCCCTTTAATATCCTGACGCTGGCTTGAATATCCCAAAGGAATTCCAAGCAATTGAAACGAAAAATTGAAGCATTTTATTTGTACAAGAAAAAGTAAGAGCTGAATGGGAAGCAACATAAATAATTTGTCTTGCCATAAGTTTAAGAGTAAAATTGTGTTGCCCATTCTTTGCATGTAGACTCCAAACTTACATTGTAATCAATAAATTCTGCAAATACCTAAGCCTTCTTTGTGCTGATAAAATATGAAAAAGCCCAAAATGGGCCGGTTTGTATCTCTTAAAAGACATATTCAACCCAGCCCATTGGCCATTGGGAATGTTGATTGTTTCTAGTCCCTCTCGCAGAGGGAAATATCCTTATTCACTTGCAGCTCGTTTCCACCTCCTTTTTGGCAGGGCAATTTATGATATTTATTTGATGCCCTGACATATGGCCAGCGTTTTGTGTGCTCATCTATCCGGCAATTCCCTGGCTGTTGACCCCGCCCCATTCGGTGCGGCCAGGGGTCGTGGGTCATACATCAACCGTCTGCGTGCGTAGATTGCACTCGCAGCTGATGTGTATGTGTTGATGTCACAGCGGTGGCACTGGCAAAAAATTGCATTATTTGTTTTTCCACGTTGTTAGGTACATATAGTAATAGTAGTAGTAGTAGTTTTCCCCCGTTAGCTGCTTTGTCTGGGCGCTGACATCGCATGACTATGCATTTCATTTGATATGACGATATGACGAAGCGGCCCCCCTAGTTCCAGCTCCTGCTTATGGTCCTGCTCCTGCTCCTGGTCCCACCCTCCGCACACACAATGATGAATTATTGTGCCAAAGGTGACTTTCATTATTCCCTCTGCATTTTTCATATCGCTCGCAGCAGCAGCAGGAACAGCAGCAGCGTATCTATGCAGAAAATTGAATTCCAGATATCCTGGTCCCCTTGTATACAGCTCACACTCTGTATACTGCCATGTCACCCTCTGCGTTTCAGGTCTGCAAATTGATTGTATGGATTTAATATTAAGGATTAGACATCAACGCACATCTGAGCAATCCCCGGCACTCCATTTGGGGTCATGCATCATTCGGGGGGCGTGTCTGGCAAATAAATGAAATTGCGCCTTCACCCATATATCACATCACTGAATTCGCAACAAAATGTATGTGTTTCTCTCTCAATTCTCAACTTCATGAGCATAAATTGCATTTTGTGCAATTTTCCATTTCCATTTTACTTTGAAAACGGCTTCGTCGTGGCCAAAGCTAGGCCATGTTTTTTCAATATCTCTCAGTTTTTGTGTTGCCATTTTTTTGGCTTATTTTTATAGTTTATTCTTAGTTTGGTCTATTGATATTTTTGTTTTCATTTTTGGCCTTTGCAATGCAAAAGGCAATTTTCTATAGTCTTTCCTGGCTGCAAGTTTTATATGGCGGAACCTGTGCGCCAGCTGCACGCAGAGAAAACTTTAGGGATTTGGCTAAAAATTACAAAAGAGGGGGAACTAACTTCGGGAAGCTAAAGTTGCAGTCTGCAATTCCCTTTCACGATTGAATTGGATATCGATTAATAGTTAAATCAATATTTTTATATGACAATTTTTGCGACAAATCTAAGCTTAAAAATTCCATAACTTGGCCAAAAAAGCCTTCATTTTAATTCGGAAATCATTCCTATCTTAGTCTTTATCAGGGAAATAAATCTGCATACTCAATTTATAATTTAAAAAAATTAAATTTTTTGGCTAATTTTTTTTTGACAATTTTAACGATGTAACCCTTAAAAAATTTTCAAAATTTGGAAAAAATTAAATTTTTGCCGGACACAGCTAGATTGACTCGGCTTTTGATTCTGATCAAGAATATATATGATTTATAGGGTCGGAAATGACTCCTTCACATCGTTACAAGCTGCTGACTAATATTAGAATACCCTAGAAAAAAGGGTATAAATATTCGTTCAATATTTCTGAATGTAAATTCTAGACTCTGGTAATTCTCTATAAGGTACTTTAATTATAACAAATCTTTTATCCATTTAACACAATTCATAGCAAATATCCACCAAGTTTTCTATATTAAACCTAAAATTTTGATATCAATTTCGTAAACGGTTCTACGCAAAGATTTTTCCCCCAGTGCACACACATAAACACACATTCTAACCGCTTAGATGTTAAGGAAAATTGAATTTTTAAAAACTGTCCTGGCAGCAGACTAAGGCGGAAATATGAAAGCTTCTAGCCAGCCAAACCTCGTCCCAAGGCAAAATGCTTTGCTAAACCCAACGAAAAAAAAAATAGGAAAAACTAAAAATAAAAATATATAAAATATGAATAAAAAAAACACACATGTTGCTGGCTGCACATCATCAGCTTGCGAGCAAAATCGATCCAGCTGCGAGTCCTTTCGTCCTTTTAGTTTGTTGCCTGCGCTGTCTCGCAGTTTATTTGGTTTTGCCAATCCCATCCAGCTATCCATGTATCCAACTATCCAGTTGTCCAGATCCTGCATCCACATACTCGCCGGCAGTCGGAATTTGTTTAATTCGTTGTCAGAAATATGGGTCCATTGTCTGTTGCTGCTGCATTAGACTTCGCCTCTAATATTCGCAGCAATTTGTTAACCAAGTTCTCGCTCATTTCCACCTTCCCCCCTCCTGCTTTTCCCATTTTCCCGGCGTCTGGTTTGTTTTTTGCACTTTTTTCAATTTGTTTTCTCATGCTGCACGCTCTCGCTTTTGTTGCATATTTCATTTGCCGCCTTTTAGTTATAGCCATTGTTGCGAGCCATGTAAAATATTCAACATATTTTGCAAGCTGATTTTGTTTTTATTTCTATTTGAGCAGCGACGGCGGGAAAACAATAAAGGCAGTGATAATAAAAAATGAATTTCACATGCGGGTTAGACAAAGCGGTGGGCGGTGGGTGGTGAGGCCCTGGAGTTGCAATTGTTGTCGTAATAGTTTTTGAAGCTGTCAAAGTATCCAGCTATCCGCGTTAAAGTAAATATTATTGGAGATTAAAACTCATTCCATGAAAAATATTGTTGAGTTTATAAAGAGCTAAACGCATTTTTATGAACTATGTTACAGGAAAATATTATTAGCTTTTAAAATCATAGGAGTATGCTTTGATTATCCAAAATAAATAATCCCTAAGCTAATTACAAATTGTCCCCATTTAAGTTTATTTAAAATCTGATTTAACGAGCTCAATCGCATTTGACTAAAACCCACTTGAAAGCGATTATTTTGACCGCAGATTTAGCAGTTAGTCCGTACCGCACAGGACCGTAACACAAGTTCGATTAATTGAAATAGTGATTTAAATCTGTTATTTTGTTGTGTATTATTAAAAGAGCTTCCTTAACCGAATGTTTGAAGAAATATTGTCAACATATAGCAATTTGGGATATCCATTTGTTAATAGTTGGCTCAATTTCAAACACAATCCTTTCACAGCCGAGCGTAAGCCCATCTGGCCAAAGCAATTCTTCTTTGTCAAATCTACCAGGGCAGCCCTTACTCAATTATGCCTCAAGTTCCGTTTCATTAAATACGCTTTTGTGCACTGCAGCCCCACACTCTCACACATCTGTGAGGGGTGAGGGGTTTATTTATCAATCCTTAGACATATTATAATGCATTTTAAAATGTTATAGTGATGTCTGCTTCATTTACTGGAATAGTCATAATTTTTTAATTTTAATCAAATAATTTAAATAGAGTAAACAGAGATTAAGTAAGTATAAGTTTAGTATAAGTATAGTAAGTAGTAAGTTTGCTTCATTTGCATTATATTTTTTCCTTGCTTCCCCTAATCATTCTTTAGTCTTTCGGCTATATTCAGTTGATTAACAAATGTGACCACCGTAAAAGCCAGTTTTGCAACCTAAAAAGAGAATAATCAATACAAATTCCTATAATTTGTTTTCTTTGAAACCTACGCTTATGTTTGTGCTCGTAGAGATTCGGAAAATATAACCAGCAATGAAAGCAATGGGAATCTGAGTGTTTTGTAGAAAGTAAAGCAGCGATGTTTTATATCTGCGACTAGTTTTTAGCCAGTTGGAGTGGAATATGGCCATCTCAAGATGATCACAATCGGCCTTAATCAAGTCACATACGAAACAGAATGGAAAGGTTTGCAACATCACGCCAATGATATAGACCACTGTGGCGAAACCCGTCCAAATGTCGGCAAAAAAGAGCAGGTTGATCATACACAGGCCCAAGCAAATGCCAATCAGTAGGAATTGGATGAAGATAGTACGAGCGATCACAGGTCGAATCATTTGGGTATATCTTTAAAGAATAAAAGATAAGTACATGATTCTGAAACCGATCTAATAGCTTACTCTTTGACGAGCTTATGATCCTTGATGCAATTGATCAAATCAATTTGGTTTTCCTCTTCACTCTTGCTGGGATCCGTGCAAAGTCTCTCCACTCGCTGCCGCAGCAGTTTGATGTGAACTCTCAGCATCAAACCATATAAAAGAGGGTAAATGTCACTCAAAAGGGTATTGGTCGCCGTGCACATCATGAGCATGGTCTCATGGATGGCTGCGATCCAGAAGTTCTGTCTACTCTGTCGCCAATCCACGAAAGGATTATAGATGCGCCATGGCAGCTGTCCTGCAGCTACGGCCGACAGAAAGGTGGATATAGCGTAGCAAATATACATCAGCTGATAGATTAAATAGGCCTTGTTGTAATGGACGACCCTGCGATGCACTTCTATGCGCTCCTCCAGGCGAGTGCATCGCTTATCCAACTTTCCCAACAGCTCCTTGGCCTTGTGAAATCGCCAAGAGCTAAGATTGCAGATCAGCACCTTGAAAGGCAATCCCACGGAATTGAAGAACAGTTGAAGTACTGTCAGCAATTCACTGGGACTGAAGTTCCTTATATCCTTCAGGAAGCTAATGCTGATTCCAATCGGCAAATATACAACACTCCAAGTCATTATGCAAGCAGCGGCAATATAGTACAATATCTTATACTTCTGGGGGGTCCACCAGCCCATGGAGAACATTCCGGTCTCAAAGTACCGAAATGCATCCGGTGATCCCAGTAGATTCGAGGGAGTCGGTTTTCGCAAATAGTTAAATATCATTATTGCACTCAAATCTCTTTTTGAAACTGAAGAGGAGTATCCACTGACCACGGTATTTATACCAGTCAGGTAATGGCAATGGGTTGAAATAGTCGTTTTTTGTTTTGTTTACAAATGTAAATTGAATTTAATTGACTGTGAAACAGAGCCAAGCAACCTACGCACAATAATCAATTATTTTTTAACTATGGGTTAGGAAAATAATACCCACAGCAGGGAATATTATTTGTTGAATTGTAGATGATACTGTTACATCGGGGATTGCTAAGGAATTTCTCAAGGATTCTTTAAAAGATAAGCAGGGATTTAATAAAATCATTTCGCAAATAGTATACAAATTTAATTGTGCCAAAGCAGCATTCTGCTGGAAATCCTACACTCTCTGAAAAGGATTCGTTTGAAAATGCAAACTTAATTTCTTCAATTTTAACAAACAGTGAGCAGCAATCAATTATCATATAAATATACGTTATCCATTGCGTTCTTTCGCAGGGCCTATAATTTGCTAAAGTCTCGATACTGTAATCACCTGCATTTCTTATTTACTTTGCTTTCCACACATTTTTCCCTCCCTTTTCAAGACAGTGCCATAAAGTGGGCAACAGATTTCCCAACCAACGACCACCGACCATTTAGATGTAAATGTCTTTGCCGCATGATTAATACATGTATGTGTCTATGCTCTCGGCATATATGTACATTGCGTAGCCGACATGGGTGCCGGGTGCCCCCATGCAGCACAATGCCTGGGCATTGTCTGACTCGCGTTCTCGGCAGACGCGTGTGTTCGAGTTAATTTATAGACTTATCAACACTTAATCACCGGAAAAATGGCATGGCGCATGTGTAAACGCACACAGCGCCACGCATGTTGATTACTGGCGCTGTCTTTGCTCGTATTTCACCCGGAGATGAAGTCAGAGCTAGGAGCAGAGCCATATCCATATCCATATCCCAGAACCCAGAACCCAGAACCCAGAACCCAGATCCCAGATCCAGAGACTGAAACAGAGACAAAGGCTTAATAGTTGTTAGTTAGTTGTGCGTGCAGACTGTTGCTCTTCGCAACGCTTCGCATTTGCCGTAATTTATACTTTATAGCCCTGGCCAGATATGAAAAGTCCTGGCACACATTCGCACGCATCACTGTAGCATAATATCGGGGGCTATATTTTTTCCAGCCGCTGTTCAACATGTTGACTTTTATGCCATTTTCTGCGGCTGCCAAGTCAACTGTGGTCAGACCCATGCCCCTCAGATATTTATGCGTGCATTTAAATAACAGGGTCTCTGACTTTCCACCGACTTTTCCCTCTGTAGCTGTAGCTGAACTACTTCTTATAATATTGTTTCCCTTAGAATTCTATGATGCAGCATTTTCTCTCATTTTAGTTTATTTAAAATCTGATTTAACGAGCTAATCGCATTTGACTAAAACCCACTTGAATGCGATTGTTTTGACCGCAGATTTAGCAGTTAGTCCGATTTAAAATAGCGCACAGACCCTTATCACAAGATTGATTAATTAAAATAGTGAGTTAAATCTGTTATTTTGTTGTGTATTATTAAAAGAGCTTCCTTAACCGAATGTTTGAAGATCTATTGTCAACATATAGCAATTTGGGATATCCCTTTCTTAATAGTTGGCTCAATTTCAAACACAACCCTTTCACAGCCGAGCGTAAGCCCATCTGGCCAAAGCAATTCTGCTTTGTCAAATCTACCAGGGCAGCCCTTACTCAATTATGCCTCAAGTTCCGTTTCATTAAATTCGCTTTTGTGCACTGCAGCCCCAAACTCTCACACATCTGTGAGTGGTGAGGGGTTTTGTGTGTTGCAGTGGGAAAAGTTGCACAACAACAGCAAGTTGGCAGCTGCTGTAGGCTAGGAAACTACCAAACAGTCGGGCCTATGGCTAACACCCATCCACACACACATACACACTTCAGTCTTCTTCAGTTTCTACCCAACATACACAGGCACTTCAAATGCAAACGGGCGTAAAATTTTAATTGAGCCTTATACACTTTGCCCTTATAAGTATGCAAAGGTTTATTTTTTGTTTGTACTTCGCCCGTTTCTGTGTGTGTGAGTGTATGGACACTTAATGCGGCAGCAACCTTGAAACCACCACCCACGCTGCCTATCCTCGACCCGGCTTATGTACATATGCATGCATCCTGCCCCAATGGAAACCAATTTGCGAAAACAACAAGAACAATGGCAACAACAGCCAAAAGGACATCAATCAGTGGGCAATAGAATGCGCACAAGGACCTTGTATTCATACGCAGTTACAGCTGCAGGCAAAGCAATAGTATCAATCTTTAGACATATTATAATGCATTTTAAAATGTTATAGTGATGTCTGCTTCATTTACTGGTATGTTGGGAACATGAAGCAAATGAACAATAAAGAATATTTATATTTATTTATGAGTAAATATGAGTTTTTATAGCTATTATTTCATTCTAGTCTGTAGCTTAAACGCATAAGTAGAGGGTATGCAAAATTGTTTTGCAGCAGCTGGCATTGGCATTGTTTTTATCGCCGCTGTCGTCAGAGTTTCACCCACTGTACGACCCATTGGAAAAAGTGCGCATCAATTATTTATATTGAATATTGTGCCTTCGATTAGACGGCGTTTGTTGGCCATCCAGGCAAACTTGGCAATGCATGACAAGTGGGCCAAGAACGAGGGCAAGGGCTCACGGAATTGGGTTCTAGTTTAAGGGGGCTTTCGGGGATATGGCGGGAAAAGACACAGCAGACACACTTTCCTTTTTCAACCAGAATTGTGCACTCGAATCGTGCCAGTTATTGCATTTTGCAAATATTTGCGGAGGGCAATGGTTGGAGTGTGTGCGGACAAAAGAAAAGTTGTCAAGTCCTCAGCGTCATATGTCTTTCAGCATAAATGTCATTTCGATACTTTGCACAAAGGATTCTCGTTTGGATGTGTTTTTTTCTCGGTTTTTTTTTTTTGTATATATATTTGCACCCTCTATTTGCCTATATTGGTGAATGTGTGTGTGTGTCCCTGTATGTGGGTGCGATGTCCTTGTCAGGTTCACGCATGAATTGCTACTTACTGGCCAGGACTTTGCAGCATTTGCAGGATGCGTAAATTGAATTTTGCGGTAAAGTGCAAATTGGTTAGTGCCATTCGCCTCCGCAAAGTCAACTATCGGGCTTTAGTGCAAGGCCTTAGCCACTCTGTGGGACTCTCTCCTTGATTATGGTAAGGCCAGCAGAAGGATGTGCAATTTAAGATGCCGCCCGACTGCTTTCAATTTGGCGGCGTATTAAGTTTTCAAGCTGCAGCTTGAAACTTGATAAATAAATTACTTGGCAGTCCGACAGTCCGGCCTTACACTTTGCACATTTTCCAGAATTATTGCAGTCAATTGACGCGCTCCGCTCGCCGAGACTCCAGACACTGCGATTTGCAGTTTTCATTGGGTCTGCTTTTTTATGCTCCACCATCGCCATTGCCATCGCAGCCATCGCATTTCTCTCCAATTGCAAGAAAATATTTTCATTTCTTAGGGATTCTCCCAGCTTGGAGGCGCAAACGGAGAAGGAGACGACAGCGGAGACTCTGGGACTTCAGGTCGATGCGTCACAGTGTCGAGGATTGCTTTGCCTTTCCCGGAAAAACGAACGGACTCTCAGCTCACTGGGTCTGCAGCCAACCCATCACTTGGCCGTACTTTATTGGCCCGGCAAAAGTTTTGTGCCGTCACTCGAACCGGAGTCTGGGCGATTTAAGTTTCATGGAGCAACAGCGTCGGATTCGGCTCAACTCCGGCGGCAGCCACTGGCACTGCCGGAGCTCAGCTCAGCTCAACCAGTTGGGTTGACTTTGACTGACGGGTACAGCTAATGCTAATGCCAATGCCCTTGCCTGAAGCCAGAGCCAGAGCCAGAGCCAGAGCCGGAGCCAAAGCCAAAGCCAAAGCCAAAGCCGGGCTAACGGGCCAAGTTGGTCCGGTGGAATAGTTGCGCCGTTGATTTAACTAAAGGAAAATTGATTTAATGCCATAATTCAGTGTCCGACCCTGGCTGGCTAGAATGTGCCAACTGACTTTCAATCAATTTGACGCATAATTCCTGATGGATTTAATCGTAATTGATGATTGATTGCCGTCTGCCTTGAAGCACGAGGCCCTCGAGAGCCCCGCTCTCTCCTTTCCGCGAGGCAACGGGGCGTATGCGTAACGCAGCAACGCGAGTACACTTTTGGCAATCGTTTCGGTCCTAATACCTTGTAATTTATTTTCGCTTAGCTAAATCGAACTACTGGCTACCTCTACCTGACCCAGCTGATACAGCCTGCAATGGTCTTTTCATTAAGTTGCCTCACATAAATCAATGTCAGGTGAGAGAAACTACACAGATTGGTAGGGAAGCAGGGCAGAGCGAAAGGATATCCCGCTGACATGGCACTGTGGTCGACATCAAAGCCTTGCCTTGGTCCACGTATTTTTAATTTTAATCAAATACCCAACACACCCCCGCCCGCCCGCTCCACTGCAAAATGTCTGGCTGCCTTTTATTTGACTTGGCCATTTCAATTGCCGAGCAATTCCTTAATGGCTTGCTCGACCCCCACTCCACTCGGTGTGTTGTCCTTAGATGTAAATAAAAATGCATTGCACTGCCATTTCCTGTGAAAGCCAAAAGCATTTGATGTAACTCATTTCAGCTTATGCAGCGGCCACGTGACGACGACATTTTCTCCTCCCCCAACCCACCCAGCGTCCTTAAGCCCTACCCATTTGTTGCTCTATTTGTATTTGCATTTGCGTTTGTGTTTGTGTGGAGGGGCTTCTCTTCTCTTTTTTATACAATATATATACCCCGGCACTCGAAGGGTTCAGTGATATATTGTATTCGTTGGTGTTTATATAACATGCAGAAGAAAACCCAAACGATACCATCAAAAATATAGATATAGAGCAGTATATGGACACTAACGTCAATATTATGAAAGCATTAGATATTTACTAGAGTAAACTTTTTAATAACAGCTTAAATGGGGAAATGTAAATGATGTATATTATTTTGTTTCTATCAAATTATTGCAAATTTTAAATGAATTTGATCAAGCTGAAAACTATGCAAGCAATCTAAAGTTAAGACCTTATATTAGATATTAAAATGTTTTAAGAGGTATCCCCATAGTCGCCACCTTTGGCATTGCTTCCCCTTTTTATAATGTTAAGCTCTCCTCGTTTTTTGTGGCCCTGCAAAACGGCTTTTATATGTTTTTCTTCACCAAAGCTGTGTGAAATCAATGGAAGCTGTTTCAGTCAGCCGTCGCCACCCGTCTTCTGGCCTGCATTTCGTGGAAAGAAGTGAAAACTGAAGCGGAAAACTGCCCCTCGACTGACTGGCCGCTCTCTCGCCGGTGTGTGTCTGAGTCTGTGATTGCGCAAAGTGCGGTGTTGTCCTGGGCGATGCGAAAACGTTTTATTTAAATATGTATACATATGTATGGTGAGTGTGTGTGTTCCACGTGTGCACGCAAATATATATTCTATGGAATGTGTGTGCGTGGTGGCAGGTAAACCGTAACGGTTTAAATCTGCTTGTCCAACACTCGGCTTCCGCTCCGCTCCGCTCTGCTCCTCATCGCTCTGCAGTGGCACTTCAGCGGCCCCGTATTTGTGTCAGTTCCGTGCAGATCGCTTACATTTGGCATAAAAAGGGCTGCCAGCAAAAACGGCAGGAGGACAGCGGGGGAAAACAAGCAGCAGGACATGTTAAAAACAGTTTTATGCACTGCCAGAACGAGTTGGAATAAAATAAATATGCTGGCTGACTGCCTCAACGGGTGGCGACCAGCTCCTGGTTCTGCCTTCGTCCCTTTTTGGTTTTGGGCATGGACTGGATCCTGGTCCTCGTCCTCCGTCCTGGAAAACGCAAAAGTGCCCACGCTTGAATGCGTGTATCTGTCGCTTTAAAAAGTGATTTTTACAAGCCACACTCACTGGCAGTCACTTAATGACACCGACACATGTCCTCCAGTCGTCGTTGTCGTCCTTCTCATATGCTAAAAAATCAACCGGGCATCGTAAAGTACACAGCACAAAAAGGTCAGAGTGTTCTTTTTTGTGCCTGAATAGTCAAGTAAGCTAAGCTGCTGAATTGAATCGCAATCGAACTGAACTGCAATTTTCGGGATTTTGGCCAAAAGGGTTCACGGGTTAATGAATGTTATATTTTCCCGGGCTGTTTGCTTATGCTGCCGCCTGCAATTGATGGAGATTGAATTTTTTGATTGATCGTTTGATTGATTGAACTAGTTTGTGTTTCTTTTTTTTTTTTGGCCGTGAGGTTAAAAACTAATAAAAAACTAACAGCAGCCATGGCAACCAACAGGCGAAATCCGGCGAAGCGGCTTAATTGAAATGCGGCACGGTTAAAAAATGACGTAGAAACTCCGGCGGCCTAAAAAACGAAGGCACTTGGGGAGATGCGGTGTTTTTGGCCCACCTTCGGGGAATACTTGCAATTACGCTAAAAGCAATTCCCGGCACCAAGGACCGCTCCTTTCCTCGCTTCTTCCCGGAAAGAGTTAGCTCCGCGACTCGAACTCAAACTCAGGGCAACCCTTAGCCTTTGGCTCACACAGGACACGGACACGAGCCGAGCTACAAACAAACAAACAAACACACATTTGCCACCTCTCTAATACCAGGCCCACAAATTTTTATTTAAAGCACTTTACCGGGATCGTGTTTCTTTTTCTGGCTTTTTTCTACACGGTGATTGGTATAGTTCCAAAGGTGTAACCATTCTTGGGCAAATGTTGATAATAATAGAAAAGACCCCCTTAAAAATGTTTGGGATAAAAAGTACAGATAATGCAAAATGAACTTTTTAAAAATCCAATAAGATGTTGTTATGGTTTAAACTTATTAAAGTTATATATTTTTTACCGAGGTATCATATAGTCGAGGTCCTTGGTGAAAGCATTTTTTCTTTTTCTATCCGAGTGTCGTACAATCAACTTAAACTAAGATTACAAGCGCCGTCCCGCTAAGCTGCAGAAAAATGTGTGCCAGCGACCGGAGTGGAGTCCTGCGGGTGGTTTTGTGGGTTGGGTTGGAGGATGTGGTGGCGAATCCGCAAAACCACTCACGGCAGACAGACGACTCCCGCATCCGCAGCCCCTCCAGCTATACGCATGCTATTTGTATTTAAAATGGGATTTACCTGGGGTTTTGTCACTTCTTTTAGCGGGGCTTTTAATTTGATTTAATGCGTCTACGCGTGCCGCGTCAGTGGAACCCCCCTCGCCAGGACACATTCCACTCCACTCCACTCCTTTTTGGAGACTACAACTGTGTAAGCCTCGGGCAAATGTGATAGGCGGTGTGCTGTTGTTGCTGGCCATTTGTGCGAATTAAGTTTTTGGCGCCTCGAAGTGGAGCAAAGCCACCGAGATACCGAAGCCACCGAAGCCACCCTCGCAATCAGCCAACCAGCACCAACCGCCGACACTGCCACAATGCCCCTGTGAATTGGGCGAGTGGAAACTTGTGTCGGAAAACTTGCCGTGCGGCTGGGAAAACTATGTACAAACTCAATTGCAAATGTACGCGAGCACGATGCTGCTGCTGCTGTTGTTGTTGTTTTGGGGAAAAATGCAAATTAATTTTCCGCAGGCTTTTCGCTGCGTTCCCATTAAATATGAGTGCTCTGCAACTCTGCGGTGCGGCAAGGTGGTCTCTATTTTTGGGTTTATGTAAATCCAACTCCGATTCCGTCTCCGGATCCTCATCCTCATCCTTCGCCTTAGCCTCGTGCCGGCACATTGCTGCACATCAAAGACTGGCAAGAACATTTTCGCTAGCGGCTAGACTTTGAACTTGGGTCTCGGGAATGGATCTGGGGCCGGAGGAGGTAATCGGGAAAGGAAATCGAGTTGGGGAGTCCTGGAGTCCTTGCTCTTGGCTCAGCCGCAATTAAAACAGATTTCTTGTTTACGATGTCCTTGGCGAATTTGTAAATCAATTCTATGCGTATTTTAAGCAATTAATTTTCTTGAATTTTAATTGACTTTGCCATCCAACTGCTCCAACCCCTCTCCGTCTGCCGCTTTTGTTTGTTTGTTTATTTACTTGTTTTCCCTCAACTTGCCCCAGATATCCCACAAAATTGGTAGTTGTTGTGTAACGGATATGTTTCCTTTGCGGTTTGCTTAAATTGATTTTAAAGCTAAGCAGAAAGCATATGTACTTAGGTCATGTGTGCTGGCAGTTAAGTTCAAACTAAACCTCTTCATCCTGCCGGCTTTGCGAATTTCCACTCATCAGTTGGTATTTAGGAGATGATAGCTCCACCCTCTCAGATATATATAATTGTTTATTTTGACAAACACTTTCTAAAGATTCAAATAATTTAAATTGAGTAAACAGAGATTAAGTAAGTATAAGTTTAGTATAAGTATAGTAAGTTTGCTTCATTTGCATTATATTTTTTCCTTGCTTCCCCTAATCATTCTTTAGTCTTTCGGCTATATTCAGTTGATTAACAAATGTGACCACCGTAAAAGCCAGTTTTGCAACCTAAAAAGAGAATAATCAATACAAATTCCTATAATTTGTTTTCTTTGAAACCTACGCTTATGTTTGTGCTCGTAGAGATTGGGAAAATATAACCAGCAGTGAAGGCAATGGGAATCTGGGTATTCTGTAGAAAGTAAAGCAGCGATGTTTTATATCTGCGACTAGTGTTTAGCCAGTTGGAATGGAATATGGCCATCTCAAGATGATCACAATCGGCCTTAATCAAGTCACATACGAAACAGAATGGAAAGGTTTGCACCATCAGGCCATTGACATAGGCCACTGTGGCGAAACCCGTCCAAATGTCGGCAAAAAAGAGCAGGTTGATTAGAGACAGGCCCAAGCAAATGCCAATCAGTAGGAATTGGATGAAGATAGTGCGAGCGATCACAGGTCGAATCATTTGGGTATATCTTTAAGGAATAAAAGATAAGTACATGATTCTGAAACCGATCTAATAGCTTACTCTTTGACGAGCTTATGATCCTTGATGCAATTGATCAAATCAACTTGGTTTTCTTCCTCACTCTTGCTTGGATCCGTGCAAAGTCTCTCCACTCGCTGCCGCAGCAGTTTGATGTGAACTCTCAGCATCAAACCATATAAAAGAGGGTAAATGTCACTCAAAAGGGTATGGGTCACCGAACACATCATGAGCATGGTTTCGTGGATGGCTGCGATCCAGAAGTTCTGTCTACTCTGTCGCCAATCCACGAAAGGATTATAGATGCGCCATGGCAGCTGTCCTGCAGCTACGGCCGACAGGAAGGTGGATATAGTGTAGCAAATATAGATCAGCTGATAGATTAAATAGGCCTTGTTGCAATGGACGACCCAGCGATGCACTTCTATGCGTTCCTCCAGGCGAGTGCATCGCTTATCCAACTTTCCCAACAGCTCCTTGGCCTTGTGAAATCGCCAAGAGCTAAGATTGAAGAACAGCACCTTGAAAGGCATTCCCACGGAATTGAAGAACAATTGAAGCACTGTCAGCAATTCACTGGGACTGAAGTTCCTTATATCTTTCAAGAAGCTAATGCTGATTCCAATCGGCAAATATACAACACTCCAAGTCATTATGCAAGCAGCGGCAATATAGTACAATATCTTATACTTCTGGGGGGTCCACCAGCCCATGGAGAACATTGCGGACTCAAAGTACCGAAATGCTTCCGGTGATCCCAGTAGATTCGAGGGAGTCGGCTTTCGCAAAAAGTTAAATATCATTATTGCACTCAAATCTCTTTTTGAAACTGAAAAGGAGTGTCCAATGCCCACGGTATTTATACCAGTCAGGTAATGGTAATGGGTTGAAATAGTCGTTTTTTGTTTTGTTTACAAATGTAAATTGAATTTAATTGACTGTGAAACAGAGCCAAGCAACCTACGCACAATAATCAATTATTTTTTAACTATGGGTTAGGTAAATAATACCCACAGCAGGGGATATTATTTGTTGAATTGTAGATGATACTGTTACATCGGGGATTGCTAAGGAATTTCTCAAGGATTTTTTAAAAGATAAGCAGGGATTTAATAAAATCATTTCGCAAATAGTATAAAATATAATTCTGCCAAAGCAGCATTCTGCTGGAAATCCTACACTCTCTGAAAAGGATTCGTTTGAAAATGCAAACTTAATTTTTTCAATTTAAACTTACAGTGAGCAGCAATCAATTGTCATATAAATATACGTTATCCATTGCGTTCTTTCGCAGGGCCTATAATTTGCTAAAGTCTCGATACTGTAATCACCTGCATTTCTTATTTACTTTGCTTTCCACACATTTTTCCTTCCCTTTTCAAGACAGTGCCATAAAGTGGGCAACAGATTTCCCAACCAACGACCATTTAGATGTAAATGTCTTTGCCGCATGATTAATACATGTATGTGTCTATGCTCTCGGCATATATGTACATTGCGTAGCCGACATGGGTGCCGGGTGCCCCATGCAGCACAATGCCTGGGCATTGTCTGACTGGCGTTCTCGGCAGACGCGTGTGTTCGAGTTAATTTATAGACTTATCAACACTTAATCACCGGAAAAATGGCATGGCGCATGTGTAAAACGCACACAGCGCCACGCATGTTGATTACTGGCGCTGTCTTTGCTCGTATTTCACCCGAAGATGAAGTCAGAGCCAGGAGCAGAGCCATATCCATATCCATATCCCAGAACCCAGAACCCAGATCCCAGATCCAGAGACTGAAACAGAGACAGAGGCTTAATAGTTGTTAGTTAGTTGTGCGTGCAGACTGTTGCTCTTCGCAACGCTTCGCATTTGCCGTAATTTATACTTTATAGCGCTGGCCAGATATGAAAAGTCCTGGCACACATTCGCACGCATCACTGTAGCATAATATCGGGGGCTATATTTTTTCCAGCCGCTGTTCAACATGCTGACTTTTATGCCATTTTCTGCGGCTGCCAAGTCAACTGTGGTCAGACCCATGCCCCTCAGATATTTATGCGTGCATATAAATAACAGGGTCTCTGACTTTCCACCGACTTTTCCCTCTGTAGCTGTAGCTGTAACTGTGACGGAGGCTTATGTTATTAGATTTACTGCGGGCGATGGGTGCTGCAGATGCTGATGCTGCTCCTGATGCGGTCATAAAAAGTCTGACATTCAAATAAACCGCAAAGAGTTGACTGCATAATTAAAGCCAAAACACGACGACGACCTTCAATCATGCTTAGGCCGGGAGAAAGTTCATTAAACTGGCTTGCTATCCACCATCTATCTAGCGAATAAGTGGAAGGCGGTATCCTGGCAATTGGCCGGGACAATTGTGAGCTATTTGAGCGGCATATGTGGCACGTTTGTTGATTCCAAACACACTCTCTACACTGGGAGAAATACGCAGAGATGGAAAGCAGATTCAAAGACATTTACGATTCACAGAGGAAAGACTAGAACTACTTCTTATAATATTGCTTCCCTTAGGATAATATGAAGCAGCATTTTCTCTCAGTGCCTTCCTAATGATTGCAACAACGTGACGCATCAACATTTTCTATCTCGCACAATTTTGCTTGGTTTATTCTTGATATTTTTGGTTTGTTTGGCATTTGCTCGATCTGAGCCGCATTGAGCTTTATTGTTGGCCATTTGGACAAAACAGGCTCGTGTGCGGCGGCCGCACCATTTGCGGGCCTAAGTGAAAGGCGCCGCCTGATGAAGTATTGTTTCTGAATCATAAACTGATTTGCCTAAAAGCGTGTCTGGCACTTGCTCCTACGTGCTCGGCATTCGCTTTTCCGGGGGGTGGGAGGCGTATACCTTATTATATTTTTGCGTCCCTAACCGTGTGCTAATTTCTTTTGAGTGGAAACCTCATAGCCAGTGTCCACTCAGCCAGAAGAGCCGTATCAGAGCCCTTGGTTTAGCTGGTTAACCCACACAGAGAGAGAGGGGGAGAGAGCAAGAGCTGGAGCCATTAAAAATTGATTTATTTTTAATTATCAGTGACGTGCGGCGCAATAATAAATAAACGTGGAAATTTATTGCAACGTCAAAAGCGACGGCCGGCAGCCGTCGACCTCAACAATAGCGTGCGTGGGTGGTTTCCATACACAACAGAGGCCAAATTAGTAGGACTGCAACATATTTTAACAACACATTCAATATGCAGAATACTCCTAATGTTGAATGAAGTATTTTTGGATGTATTTTAAATATATATAGTTTATTGAAGATTCATTTAAAATGAAGTTGTTTATTAAATTAAACGTGGAAATACCTCTTAGTATAACTGCAATAAATACATATCCTAAAAGCAAAGTTTACTATTATATTCATGTACATGATCTATAAAAAAACGATGTATACGGAAAAGCTGCAAAAATATAATATATATATTCCTGTTGCTATTACTTTGGTCCCTATTTTATACATTCACCTGTATCTGCATTTATGGTGGGCATTTTTTGAAAAATATTTAGAATACTGCTAGGGGAGTGAGTGTATGTGCATGTGTGTAGGTGTGTATATTCCCATAACAAGCTGGAAAATCGAGTTGTTGGCATATTTTACAAACACTTTGCTAATGTTGGCGCTTGTCTAACATATTTTCAGCTGCCTCCGATGATGATGATGATGTGATGTTGCCCGGGTGTGGCCGGCGATGCCTTTGCTCCTCTTATAATTATTATTACTATTATTGCAGCTGTTGGTCATGCCGAAATGTGAACAAAAATGTGGACAAAAATTCTATTATCATAGCCATTGTCGCGCCAGGCCGTATGACAACCGGTTGACCAAACAACGTTGTTAGGATCCGGAATATTTTACTAATTTATTAACTAAGCCAATGCCGATGGACACAAAACGAGGCAAATATTTGTCAGACTTCATGTGGTGCTGCATTTTGTTAATTTGAGCCTCTCGGCTAGGCATTCCTTCGGGTATCATGTGTGACATGTTGGCCGTTCTGCCGTGTCCTGTTTTAAATGAATTTTTGAAAATTTGAGATTTCTAATGCTAGTTTTCCCGCCCCACCCCGCCACACGTTAGTGGCTCGTTTTGCAATTTGCAGTTGCCACCCATTGTGGTTGCCCCTTTTTGTGGCCTGACGCGTTTAATGAATTTTTCATGTCATCAGCGTTGTTCTGTTGACCAGGGCCCCCATTCAATTATTCACCACCCCAACCGGCCCCAACTTTCAATGGTCGCTTTCAACTGTACTTACCGCATGGCAGTCAAATCAATTTTTGATTTGCCCGGTATATTGTACATTTATTATTTGTACGTACGTACGGCCAAGGAAATCGCTGTTTTTGCATGCGAAAAATTGTAAATTTATTTTCACTGAAATGATGGCCTGGTTTTTGCGTTTTTTTTTAAATCATATTCCTCATGGCTACAGGGTAGCAGGGTATGTCGGTATGCAAGAGACAAAGCAAGAAAAAAGCTCACTTATCCGGAAACATTTTCACCAATTAAACCTTTTATGTTATGGCTTATGTAGTTATCTACCTATTTTTACATATATATATGCTGTAAAATCAATTAGCATTCATTGAGGAGGGGAGCTGGTAACGCGTAGTCGAGACTCTCCTTTGGAGTGTGCATTTATTCACTATTCATTTAAGCTCTCTGTTCAGCCGCACTATCTCCATCGCATTCACTGATGAGCTGGACACATACTGGGCAATATATTTTATTCACATGCCAGTTTTTGCAGCAATATATGCGGTAATTGATACGCTAAACTGCATAACGCAGATTATGACGTTAACGGGGGAAATGGCCGAGTGAATCCCGGCCCCTGAATGCTGGCCAATAAATGCCAGGGACATGTGGAAAAATCCAGGGAAAACATATAGTGGAGAGTGCAACAAAGGAAACATTGAAATATGCAATAGAGGAAAAAATAGCAATGTTGATTATTATTATTATTATTATTGTGTTTTCGCATTAAATTTGCATGCTATCATGTAGTTATGCATGCGCTTGAATTTAATTATTCACATTATCTGCTAATTTTTAAAATAATTCTGATTATTTAATGCTCTTTTCATTGGCATGGCATTGCATTGCATGGAATTTAATATGCCAACTCCTCTACAAGGCTAATATATGAATGTGTATGGGTGTGTAAAAAGTTTGAAAAGCAATTTAAAAACGAAATTTATGAATTGTGTGCGCATAAAATGCAAAAAGCGAAGCGAGCGAGGAGGCTAAGCAAAGCGTAGAAATAGCAATTGCTCCTATTGCCAGAAGGTAATTAGAATTCATGACACGCTTATGAAATATCACACATACGCAGTGTGGCAAAGACGCTGCCTCCGCCTCCTCGTTCGCCTTTCTTCTTTCCACTCACACTCGTTTGATTTACGATTTTCAAATACACAGCCACACACAGCTATACACTCCACAAGGATGGCAGCAAATGCAAAGTAATTTATGACAATGCCTTGGCCACAAAAACTGCGAATTGCAATCAAAGCCAAAAATGGCTAAGACCAGGCCAGGCCAGGCCAGAAGCTCATATAAATGTCAGGATGCTAACGATGAATGCGATCCTGCCGGGAGCTGCTCTGCAGATGCATTAGTCGGCCACTAGGAGTGCCATCTTTATCTACATCTCTGCACTGAGCTAAAAATTAAAGACTCATCGTGGCTGTATTGAGTCAATAAATGTAGTCTTTATTCTACCATATTTTATGTATCCTTTTGAATAAATTACTAAGCAAAAAGTATTATTTACGAGTGTTTCAGTCACCAAAGTCTGCAATGATTTATCTCTAAAAATTTTGAGCAAATGTAAGGCTTCTCTACTTTAAAAAATCAAATTTGGACTTATTTGCAGTGCATTTTCATCTGCGACGCTTTCTTGTCACTCAGACTCCTGTATCCTTTTGTCCTTAAGACGCATTTGAGTCTGCTGCCCGGCTAAATAAAGCTCAAACTCCAATGAGGCAGCTGTTCTAGGAAAGTGTCCCGCCATGGTCCCTTCAACTTTTGCATATAAAATGGGTTCGCTATGTAGGTTGCACTGTGTATTTTAATGGCGTGAAGTCAGCGGCGCGTAAATAAATAAAAAAAGTAAGGAGAGTAACAAAAGATAACTTCCGAAGGCCGAAGGTTATATACCCTTTCAATTTGATTATTCAAATCATCATATCTCAACCAAAAATGCATTAAATTCAATTCGGAAAGCTTTTCTATGCTACTTTTTGATAGGCTTAGAAATCTGCATTTTTAATTTTAAAATGGAACAAAGTGAACATTTTTGTCAATTTTGAATTTTAACGAGTAACCCCTTATAAAATTTTCAAATTTTTGAAAAAATTAATTTCTACGGAACTTAGCTAGATTAATTCCCCTGTTGATTCTGATCAATAATATATATGGTTTATGGGGTCGGAAATGACTCCTTCATATTGTTTCAAGCTTCTAACTGAAATTACAATACCCTACAAAATGGTGTAAATATAGAAAAAACAGCGGAACGTGGAAACATCATGGGGCATCTTAATAAATTACTTTGGGGATTTTGGTGCACAATTTTTAATATTGCCAGGCCGCGGCCCAGACAGCCCACATTGCTGATGTAAAGGCATATATGTATATTGCATATAGTGCACACACCCCCATGGAATGGTATAGGGCCGCGGAGTTGGGGGGCCACTGACAGTTGCTTGACATTTCGAGTTTAATGAAATTTATGCAATTTTTCTTATTTGCCAAATGCACTGCGGCAGTCGCAGCTCACCCGCGGCGTCAGCAACACGCCAAAGTGCAATGCATCAAGCGGGTGGCCTTCCTCGAATGGGGCTGCAAGTGCACCACCGGGTGGTGTGTGGTGCAGTGTGGTGGTGGTGTCAAGCCGCTTAGATATAGACAGAGTCCTGACAGCTACCGGTTAATGGGAAAGTGTACTGGGTGAATACAAGTGTTTAGATTAATGGAAATTATAAGTATTTTGGATGGAAATCCTTTGATAATCCAGACTATTTTTAGGGAAATGTTCTCAGCTTGATTGTAAATGGTTGTAAACTCTATATCCTTTACTTTTTACAGATTTTCTGAGTACAGCAATTCCTTGTTTTGGTTCTCTTAACAAACTACTTTTTCTTAGCTCAAATTTAGGCATGCAATTCTATATGTTTCCCTGTGTTCCTGCAACTCTATGGACCAAGTTAGTTGGACTTGGCTTGTAACTTTTGCTTAGCTCTCCGAATGTTAAATTTAAGGCCAAAAGCTGGCCGAGAAAGTAGGTACTTGTTGACAAAGTTCATAAAGGTGACCTCCCCCCAGCCTGCCTAATGATGATTATTTCTAGTTCATTTTCATTTAGCGCCATTCTCCACTTTTGTTTCATTCTTTTTTGCCATTTTTGTGGCCACTGACAATAAGGCAGGGGCTGGGGGGACTGGAGGGGTAGATCCGACGACATTATATTTTCATTGTTGGTCAGCCAAGCGCAAAAGGCTTCGACGAGGGCGGACCAGGGAGCCATTTCCCGCTGCCTCTGTTTTCTGGCTTATGCTTTCAACGGATTTTGGCTTGGCTGCCGCACAAAATAAAACAGAGTGTCGTCGGAGTGTCATTTGGCTTCGAAGGCAGCGGAAAAGGATGGGGATTCCAGCTTTCAGGGGATAAAGGGGGAGCAGCGTTGAAGCGCCTAATGTGCTCTCCGAGCTGCTAAAGACTCGGCAGTCGAGTTAATGAAACCAATAAATTAATTTTAATGATTGCATAGACATACACACACATACACCGTATATACGGTCACCCACAAATAAGTAGAAAGAGGATACAGTGAAGCGTGCAGTTTGCTGCGTCAGGACCTTCCTCCGCTTCACCTCTTCCTTCTCCTTTTCCTTCCTTGGGCGTGGCACTCGCCATAAGTAATTGACAAAATCTTAATTAGTCCTTGGCATGTCCATTGAATGGCTTCTGTTGGTTGTCGAGTTTAATTAGCGTTAAATATTTGCAGCGTCTTGAGTTTAATCAAATTAAAAATGCCCTCCCGTTGGCCAGACACAAAAATCAATGCCTTGCACGCTAGACCGCCAATCAATTAGACGTTTAATCAAATTTTCATTAACCTCTCCAACGATTTTCGTTTGGGCCAATTAAAAAGAGGCCCAGTTTCGATTGTTGCCCAGAGTGTCAGCTTAATCATTTTAGCGCATTAAGCTCGCACACGTACACACATCCGGTATTACGTATTTCGTAGTCCGTAGCCTGTAGCCTCGTATCCTTGCCGATTGTCCTGGCTCACTCTCTCCCCCCCCCCTGGGCGTAGAAGTGTTGCTTGCATGGAAAACAAACCGTAATCAGTTGAAGAGCTGAGTGCGCTCAAGAATTTCCACTTGCACTTGCCAACGGCCACTTGGAGCTATAAACTGTGAAGAGCTCTTCCGGCTACCAGCAGAAGCGCCAGCAGCATCCGGATGCGGATGAGGCAGCTGCCCCATCGAGTGTCCTTGAAATCGAATACAGCTGCTATCCCTGCTTCTGCACAGAGGTAAAAATCACTATCACAGTTTGTAGAAAAACATCGTACTGCCAAAGCACTTATGTTGTTTTTTTCTCAAATACGAGAGAACGATATCAATTAGGTTAGAATTTGGAATTTTAATTATTGTCTAGAGGCTTTAACTTTTAAAACAAAGTCCTTTAGATGTTCTGTATTTATTATCCAATTACCCAATGAAATAGGTTTTAGAAAAGACTGCACAAGTTTTTCACAGATTAGTTTTATATATCAATTCAATTTAATTCAATTGACATTGATTGATTTTCAGTTGTCTTTAAAAAGACTGAATTAAATTATGTCTGCCGATTGAGCTTTTTTCCCAAGTGTAGTGATTTGTATGCGCTTGTGGTCGAGTGTCCTGTGTTATCCCCTTGGCAGTTTTGAGTGACTGCCGTTGGGAGCCAGAAAAATGGTGCATAAATCAGAGAGCAAGTGCATCGACATTTATGCGTCTGGCCAAAGTTGCTTTAATTAAAGTTTGGCTTAAGCCGGGTCAATTGGGGAAAATGAAAATGAGAGATGTGACATCGATTGCCCTGGCAACCTTTTGGCCCCGCTTACTGTTTTCGCAACAGGACTCGTTTCTGGGCCTGGGTCACCAGGATACACCAGGATATGCGGATCGTCCGTGAGCTGGCCGTTGTCAAAGTGTCAAAGTGTAATCATGCTTTGTGCGAGAGGCTTAAATTAAATTAATTGACGGCCACTTGAAGTAAATTAAACTGGGGCCGTAAGCTTTTATTTCAGCTGCCGTCGGCCCGTGTTGCCATCGTCAATGTCCTGCCATTAAAGAGATTACAAAGGGTCAAAGGGATAGCTGCGATTGCTCATAATTGCGCGATGTCTGCGGCTAGCCATCGAATGTCTCTTTGGCTCCTTTGGTTCCTTTGGCTCCTTGTCCCTTAGTCTACAGTCCTTTCGGAGTCCGACTCTGAGTCCGAGGTCCTTGTTGCAAAGTGTCATTTGCTTTGACTACTATCCAGATACTGTGACAGAGCATTTGGATGGCAAACTAATTAAATTTTGCCGGCTGCGACTGCCTCAGCTGAGCTGGGGGTGACTTGGTTACTTGGTGCGGCGGATATGGGCAGCCAAATTGGCGCCACAAATTGGTAATTACCCCGGCCGAAGTGCATGTCAAACACGTAAAAAGGCGACAGAGACAGAGAGCGGCAAAGAAAGCTACTCGTGCCATCGTAGCTGCCGGCAACCATCTCTGAACAATGTGCAATTAGCCAACGACAACGGAAACTACTGCAACACCACTACACTGACTTTAGTTGCACTGCAAACAATTGAGTGATCTAAGAGCATTCAAAGTCTTTTGAAAGATATTCAAAGATCATGAAAATTCTTTCACTGATCTAAACATTTATTCTACTAACCGATTTTGAAAGCCATCATGGTTAAGAATCCTTCAAGATCCTTTAGTTGAAGGCCGGTGGCTGGGGCTTTGGTTGAGCTCCATCCTGGTTGTTGTGGCACCTGGCACTCAATGGCTTCCTGCTGATCAGTGGACCCCAGGAAGTGGCACACATGATGAAGACTGCAAACACCAAGAAGGTGGCTTTGGTTATGTCAATGCCTTCTCTTCCTGTGCCTGGTCTGGCGGTCTGCTTTTGGCGTAAAAGATTTAAAAGGCGCTGCATTAAAATTCTCCAGGGCCAGGCTTCCGACATGATGTCTAAGGGATTACAAGGATGTGAGTAAATATGAAACCGAACTATAGAATTTTAGTATACAATTTTTATATACGGCCAGCAGAGTTTCAAATTGAAAACATCTAATTTTCAAGACAGTTAAGGCAAAACAAAGTGATAGTTAAAGTTGTGAACTAAAGGTAGATTTTTAGGTCCTTTTAATATTTCTTCCTTTTTTGTAGTGTATAAAACTACAGTTGCATCTACCCGCCATTGTGGCGATGACAATCAAGCAAACGATGCCATCGTCCACGCAAAGCAGCTGACGACGCGTGTCCTCGATGTCCTTGCTTGTGTATTTTAGTGGGTGTGCTTCTATGTGAATATGTGTGTGTGGGGATGGCCTTTGGCCGCCTTGTGGGCGGAGGCGTGGTCAGCTGCAGTGGAGCTGCCTAATTACTTGTAAGTTGGCGAATTTGCGGCATGGCATTTTCGGGGCCCAGCAAACTAAATTGAATTTGACGTGCCAGCAAGCGGTCAATTGCTAACGAGTCACACACCGCCAGCGTCCTGCGTCCTGCGTCCTGGAAAGTCGAGCGAGATCACCAGCACCGCCGGAAGGTTGCTACTGAGACGGACAAACGGACAGACGGACGGATGACGTCGCGTGTCCGTCGTTTCCTGTTTCCTGTGGAACCGCAACTTGCTGATTGCCAGCGTGTAATTATTTTTTAAGCACTTTGTCTGCCCGGAGAAATTAGACCTAACTAAGCCAATCTCTTTTATTTCATTTCAAGGGAATTTTTTGTTGTCCTTTTCTGTTATTTTTTTTTTCTCCTGCATTTGAATAGCCTGAGTGGAGGATGGGGATGGTGAGAGGGAGCAAAAAAAAAAGGAGCCGGCAGATTTGGCTTTTGGGTCACACACGGCGGTCGGGAATCCTTGGCGCGTATATCCTCTTGTTGCTTGGCTTTCATTTTTCGGTTGCCTTGTCCAATTAGCAAACTGTTTTCGGGGGCTACGATTTCATTTCTTTTATTGTGCTCGTTATCCTTTTTATTTTGTTCGCAGTCACTGTTGCCAGTGCTGTCTCCACGCTCGGTTTCAGCTTGTGCAAATTTGATATCCTTGTTACAGCAAATTGTTGTACAATTATTCTGGCTACGCCGTTCCACGGAAACCCCTTGTGTCCGCTGACGGAGGACCTCTTTAATTCGACCATCGACCAAATCGAATCGAATCGAATCGAATCATATTTATATGCTCCACAAAACGTCAGGGTTCGGTTCGGTTGGGTTTCTCTCTCCCTCCCCTCATTGTCATTGTCCTGCGCCAATATTGTCGCCCTTTCGATTATTTATGATCTTTACTTTGCAGCGAGTGCTCCCCACGGGCCTGTGGCCAAGTTTTAGTAGTCATCGTCCTCGACTCGGTAATAAATTTATGCTTTTTTATTTCCTCCTGTCATAATTTTACCCTCAAATACACAGACTGGGCCGCCGCACACACACAGACCGAGATGGTAGGGTGGCGATAGCAAAAATACTTGGGCAATTTTCCCTGGTTTACTCCTTTTACTTCCCCACCGCCGAAAGAGAGAGGGGGGTCTGTCTAGAAATTTTCCAATTGATAAATTATTTTATGGCAAATACACAAATTTCCTCATACGCACACCCTTGCCCCTCCAAACCAAGTGTGCGTGCGGTTTTTGCGGCCTTCGGTTTCTCGATTTTCATTTGGTGGGCTTTTGGCTCCTCTTGAATATTTGTTGTGTCTTGCGCATAAAAGTCGTATATTCGTATTGCTTTGGGTACGCAATATCCTTGTGTACTTTTGCGTATTTCCTGTCCTGTTGGCCAAGCGGTCACTCATTGCTCCGCTCGTCATCATCATCATCATCATTGCTCCTTCGAGCCTGTACTCCCTAGGCTTGCTTCTGGTCTTTTCTTTTTTTTTTGTTATGGCCCGAATACATAAAATCAATCATGTTTCCTCGACGCCCCTCCTTGTGGCCATCTTTATCAATATTTTCCCTGGCAGAACCTTTCATCAAAATTTGTTGCTTCGGTTGTTTTTTGTTTTCTTTTGCTGGTTCTTGTTGTGGGCTTTTTCCTTACCTATGTCTGGGTTGAGTCTTCACATAGAAAGGAATACAAATTCGAGTCGATTTATAAAGCATTTAAGTTGCTTTTGCTTTCACTTTGGGCGACTCACGAATCGAGGCCGCTATAAATATGCTACATTTATTTTAATAGAATTGTTTATGAGCCTCATATTGGCAGCATTCGCGGGTATGCTGCGGGACCCCAAAATGCGCAACTGCCAAAACATATTAAGCAGAGAGAAATGACAATAAACAAAAAATAAAAAGGCAAGAAAAACGTTGAATAAAAATCGAGAAAAACTCATACAGGAATGGCTGAAAAACCGCGCCAAATCAAAGACAACAAATCCGAAATGCGCACACAATATTTTGCGGGATTATTTCAGTTGGCTTGCTGTCACTGCAGGGCAGGGCAGGAGGGGACCGAGAGAGAGAGAGAGAGTCCTGTGCACTATCCTGCAGAGACTAAAAGTTCGGGCTACGATCCAAATTTCTGTTAATTTGGCAGCTTGTCCTGCGTTGGCATTTTGTTTTTTGCCTGTTTGCCTGCCTGCCTGACTGCCGTCGTTTATATTTTTTTACGCTCTGCTTGAGTTTTATTCGCCTGTGGAAAAAAGTCCAAGAAGAGCGGTTCCAATATATACGGATGTTCGTATGTGCACAGTGGGAAAAAGAAGTCAGTTTTTATTCAACTAAAAGCAGTAAAATTTGACATTAAAATTGGATCTTAATGTACAAAAGATTTGAAGCCATGAGAAACCTATAAACTGCAGGAGAAACGGAAACAATAGGATAGAAAAGCACTAAAATCGAGATTCCATATTTAAATATAAGCATAAAATCTGAAACTATCTCTTAAATTTCTACAATTTCAGAAATTATAAGAAGTTTCCTTTGAACTCAATGATATAGCTTACAGTTAGTTACTATTAGCTTACACAAATCTTTAGAAATACAAACTTTTTTCAGTGTATTAGGACATATCTCGCTCTTGGTCGCCTCTATTCTGTGTGCAGATATGCAAAACGCTGTGCGCACATAAATTTCAGTGCTGGGCCACGCTTATTTGCATAGGAATTATGTATTTGGGCACGGCGGCTTAGCTGCATTACACAGGACACCAGCACATAGATCCTGGAGCACACACATACTATACTATACTATAGAGTAGAGGGGACTCTCTGTGGTCATGCAGAAAACTAACGCATATCGTTTTCCTTGTATTTTGCAGCTATAAATTTGCAACGCCCCAGGAAAATGCATTGCAGCAAAACAAGCAATTAAAGCAGTGCAGCCCCGCAACCACGAACCGAACCTGTAGTATCCTGCCGCCTGCCGCCTGCTGTGCTAAAAACCTATTTTGAATAATTAAAATTCCGTAAGTGCTGCAGTCGAAGACGTCGGCAAAGGAGAAGTGGTAGTCGAAGGAAACTGAATTCTAGAAACAAGAACGAAAAGAACCCGGGGCTCCCTCTGTTGCCCGCAACACAATCTGCGGCCTGCAAATTCGTGTGCAGCAATGAAATAATTAATTCAATGCACCTCACTAAGCCGACGAGAAGCAGCAACAGCAGCAGCAGCATTGCTTATAAATTCAAGAGTCCTCGTCTCAGCCACATCCACTTCAACTGCCCCTGTAGCGAGCCAAGTAAAATGGCCGCAGGAACGAGGACAATTAGCCAGCCAGGATATATCCGCGATCAGCGGCAGATATCCATGAGGAATCTATCGCACACCCTGCTCCTGGCCATCGCTATGATGGCGCTGCACTTCGAGAGCGGTAAGTTCAGACAATCATCATTCAAAATATTAGAAAAATCTTTTCTCCCAAAAAGTATTTCATAACCTTTAAGTATAGCACTGTGAAGTAATAATTAATCTTGGCTTAAAAATGAGTATTCAGTTCATGAATTACATAGTTTCTTACTTGCCAGTTAATAACTCTGTGTAGCAACTTTTGCCAGAAAGAAAGCTATATTCCTTAGCACCCACAGTTACCTGTGGCAGGCCCAGGTCCTTGGCCGTAGTTGCAAATTCAATCGCGTGCACGAAGAGGGCCAAGTCAATCAGCGGGCCAGGCCGCAAAGCCATTCAATTGACAAAGCCACAAATTGCGGGCGGACGGGCGGCCGGGCGGACGCTCGATGACGGAGCTTTGTCGACCGGCGAATTAATCTCACGGATGAATATTTCAAAGCGAAACTTGAGCAATTAATTTCGCTAATTGCTTTTCTTCGCCTCGTTTTTGTCTAGGGCCAGTCCTCGTCCTCTTAGGCCGGTCCTTTTTGCATTTAAATGCATTTCAAGGACTCAACTTTTGCCTGTGCATAAACCCAATCTGACATTTATGCGAATGTCCACGGAATCAAATAAGAGTAATGACATTGCCCGCAAAAGGACCGACCGGCAGCAGGGAGCAGTAACCACCGAACACCAACTACCGGCCCAATGTCTTGGGATCTGGCCGAGTTCCTTGACAGAAGCACTGGCAGTGCAATGTCCTTTGGCTACTCAAACATTCCAGTGGCTATTAGTATTCATATCTTGACTGAACTAAACTGAAAGCTTAAATTCCTCTGGCCATTCGCCCTTCCTTTTGTGCTGGCTCCCCCCGTCCTGGACTGGTTTTGGGATTCCGTTTTTATCTGAGCAGCGTTTGCATGAATTTTCATTTCGTGCTAGAATTGTTGAAAAAGATGCAATTAAATTTTAGGGCCAGGGGTGTCGGCAGCAAGAAGATGCAGATGGACGTGGTCCCGGGTTCGCCTGAGACGAATGCGAGAAATAGAGTATGAACCACGTATATATATTTATATATGTATGAGAAGCTAGCGCGCAAAAAACTCAGCACGAAATTTTCCAAGTCCCTGACAGTGTCTCAGTTGAGTTTTCCTCCGTGCGCTCTCCTCCTCCTGCGGCTGCAGCTGCCGTCAGTGGCAAGAACGCATTATTAATTTATTTTTCAACTTGCTAGATGAATAAGCAAAGAGCAAAAATGCTCCTCGAACGCTGCCTCGGATGCAGCCAAGCTGAATTTCCCAATTTAAGCGATGTCTCGTCGACTGGTTCCCTTCTCCGTCACTGCCTGGATTTGAATGTAAGAATCCGAATCCGCTTCGGTGCTCCATTGTCGGGTCATTTTGCATGCAGCTTTGGCATGGCTAAAGGATGGGTTAACCGGCGGAGCGACGGCGACGTGTCTCGAACGGACTTCAATCTGCTGTCCATCACTGTCTTCGATCGTGCCTCGACCGGCACCGCAAGGAAATAAAATCCAAAAGTGAATAATGAACCGCAAATAACTTTACTTTGTCTCGAGAACTCATCTCCTCGCCAGTACTAGTTGCTCCTGCTCCTCTGTTGTTTTTTTTCCTTCAATTGCTGCAGGACGTTTGTCTGGATGGATGGAAAACTGAACAGAAGCTGCCGCCACTGCGAGTGTCAGTAACAATTAGTTTGGCTTGCAGTCCAGTTAACAGACATCCCATCTCCGGTCCGCTCTTTCAAATATTTGCATTTGCATTTGCGGTTTGCCCGACAGTTGCAGTCAATTCCCATTTCCCCCATTTTTATTCGCTTGTTTCGGGTTTAGTTTTTTCTGCACCGCATCCTTGCACAATTAATGAAGTGCAAAACGCCCGGACAGAGTTCCCGTATCCTTCATCTTCATTAATGCTGAATATATATTGTGACATAAATCACACAATCAAATTATCTGTTTCCCCTTGGAGCCCCGGGGGAGAATCTGGGGATCCCTGGATTCGGATTCAGCTGTCCGACTCAACTAATCAATTTGACATAGGTATGCGAAACTTTAACCCAAAAACTTTCGATACGAAACTTATTTCCACCCTAGCTCCTCCGTTTGGGAGATAACACTCTGGCTGCTAGAGAGTAAGTGAAATTAATTAACTGCATGGACCGCAAACTAAATGCAAATAAATCAGACATCAGTGCAAAAACTTCTTTTGGTACAAACAAAGGCCAACAAAGGATATCGGCAAGTGGGGCGGAAAAGTTGCAGAATGTTTATGGGGTTGGAAAAGCAAAACAAAAAACCGCAAAAAGGATATTGACGTGTGACGAGGACGAGGACGAGGACGTGGCATCGAGAGGCTCTTGAGGCAGCGCGCCTACGAGTTGATGGCATCGCCAGGAGTCTGAGTGGGTGCTCCTCCATCCATCAATCCATTCCCTTACCCATACCCATACCCAATCCATTTTTTTCCACTCTTCTCCTTGGCTTAGGTGCGGCGGTGTCAAGTATTTGCACTTGAATTGCGCGCTAAGCAAAATTTACGCGCATTTGGTTGTGCGACTCCAGAGAATTTGCTTGGCGCGTTCGCCAGCTCAAGTGAAAATCGATGGGGCGATGCCAACATCTACACAGTGAAATAAATCAATAAGATTAATCATCAGTTCAATAAACCCATTTACACATCAAAGGGCTCTTCAAAATAGTACTTGGAACCTTTTTAAAATTGAATACACATTAGCTCTTACCCCTTTAATACGAACTAATGTCCTGCAAGTTATTTATACAACACTTGACATTTGTGACATAATTAAGGAAGAGGGATTCTGTTCAAGTCTTTCCTGCACCTTATCACTTTCATTATCGAATATCTTATCCAAAGGAAAACTATTATTATGTTTGTTTCTGTGTATCCTGGTTATGTTGGCATTGCTGCTTGGCCACAATGTTTTCTTTTCCGCCTCCGTTTCGCCTGGCTTTTTATTGGTTTCCTTCGCCTTCCTTTCCCACTTTTTCCGTGTTGTTTGATTTGGCTGTTGTCCTGCTTCTGGTGTCATGAGCAGAGGACCAAAGGAGCATTTGAGCAAACAAACTAGACCTGCCAGCAAACACGCACACACACAGGACGACTCCCTTGGCCAGGAACGGGAACACTTGAAGCCTTCGTCCCGGACACATATTGCTTCATCTCCCTACGTGAGATGATGTCGGGACAGGCATCACAACTGTCGACAACATCAACGCCAACGCCATCATCTCAGCCAGCTCTGTGCCTGCTCCAGCCTCAGCTTCAGCTTCGGCTTCAGCTTCAGCTCCAGATCCAGATCCAGATGCTTCCTTGTTCCATATCCCATCTCCATATTCCACTCTGCCTGCGTCATTATGGGCTTCGTCTGGCACTTCACAAAAATGCACACAAAATCCTCAACTTTATCTCGTCAATAACTTAAGTGCCAGCCAGGACTCTCAGTTCCTGAGGGCCCCCCACAGTTTTAGTCGCTTTATTTTGGCCCTGTTTTACACGCAAAGAAATACCTAAAGATGTAGGATATGTCCTTTGATTCGAAATGTAACAAAAACGGAATTTGTATCTTGTGGTCTCAGAATAATACAGACTTTATTAAGTCAAATGTTTCCTGTGGAAGGACACACGAAAGTTTTAGCTTTCTATGTCCTATCCTCGCTGGGTATTATAGTTTCAGTTAAAAGTGAAAAACGCATTGAAGGAGTCATTTCCGACCCGAAGATCCGGGAATATCTATTCATTCAAAGCGATTGATTTCTGGTTCGATCTATAATTCTATTGCTTTGGCTTCCGGAACTTTGGCTTTCTTTACAAGAATCTGTTAACTAAAATGAAAACAGTTCAAAGGCACTTTTGTCTGATTTTGATTATTCAAATATTTTCCCTCAGTGGAATTTTGTTACTGCCTGTGCCATCGATCTATCCTTTTGCCTTTTACCCACACTCGATTATGGGTAAAAATTTTGCTGGAATTCAGCTTGACACGTACTGCGGTTGCAGTGGCAAAAGGGCTTGCAAATGATTATTTTATTGACAATTAAATCATAAACATAAAACCAAGCCGTACAAATCTACCAAAGGGCTGATATGCTGCATGGAGTGAAATTTTATTGCCATGAATGTCAGGAGTTGACATTAGTCACAGAAGAAGCCAGAGTTTCTCTATCCAAGCCAGCGATTCCGGTTTATTGCAGCATTTAATGCCAGAGATGGCATCGCACTCAAACGCAGACGCAGACGGACGCAATGTGCCGCTTATGGGCCATCCACTGCATATGTGTATGTGTGTGTGCTACCAAAAAAATACAAAAAAAAAAACCTTACCAGACTTGGTAGAACGAGCCCTGGCCACAAGGGAAAACTTGTTGCCTGGCTCCTTTTGACCGGGCAACATCTGTGGGCCAGGGTCATAATCATCGTCGAGGTGATATTAAAAAGTTACGCTGCAAATGAAGAAATTGTGTTGGCCCGATTAACGTGTCTGCAAAGTTGGCCATCGCTTTTGAGCTGGCTAACTGGCCTGATTGAATTGCTAGCGACAGCTAATGGCAGCAGCGGAAACCACTTAGCCGGTGCCCCCAGCAGCGGACCATATTTAATTTGTGTGCAAATGCTTGGCAAACAGGTTTCTAATAAAATAAAGTGACTCTTTCTCAGTCTGCAACTGAAATTGGAACAGAAGCAGGAACTTCATTAGAATCCACGGATGGTACGCTCTTTCATTTTGTCCCGCCCTAGAGTAGAGTAGAAAGCCATTTCATTATGGCACTCGCCTAATGCCGGCCAACTGACGAGCTGAGCAATTTTAATTTGCAGCGCATTGGCATTGGCTTTGCCAGCTCTCGAGCGGAGGAGCACTCCAAGCTAATTGACATGGACTTGGACTCGTACCCGGACTTGGATGCTGGGTCCTTTGCGTGTTTTTTGGTATTGTGTCTTCTGTTTTGTCCGGCCGCATATAAAATATGGAAAAGACCACAACACAGAAAAACATTGCTTAGTGCAGTGGCAACAATGAGGATGCACTGCGGGCTACTTGTGGCCCGGGTCCTGGTCTCTCGGTGAGTGTCCTCCGACAGCCGACATGCTGCCAAAGGAGGTTAAAATATTTTTGCAGCTTTATCTTTAGACATTTGTCGGGTCGTCGGTCAGGGGATGGTGGAAGGGCGGAAGGGATGTCGTAATGCAGCGCCGGGATTTAACTGACAGTGAGTGCATGCGCTCGCAGGCCACTCTAGGACCTGTCCTCCACCCAATCCTCGCCCGCTGGGCAAACAGATTGCCTCGCTCAGCTCTCTCCGCCCGCTTCCATTCCTCGAGAGCCCAGGGGAGGTGGCCATTTTACGGCTGCCCTTGCAGTTGGCTGTTGGGAACCATTCAGCTGGCGAACCTGTGCGAACAAGACTGCACTTTCCGGAGGGTGGCCAGCAAATGCTTCAAATTAATTTCACCGCATGGGGAAATTGCCCGGCATTGTTTGGGCCCGGCATCAGGCATCAGGAAGCCGTAAATCAGGGTCCGGCACAAAGGACTTGGTCTCCGTTTCGTACTGGGATCTCTCCGTATCCCGGATTCCGGATTCCGGAATGGGGCGTTTCTCATTTGCCTGGCTGTTTGCCCACGATGGCGCTTATCGGCGTCTAATCTCTTTATGATAAAATGTTTATATTGGCGACAATATCAAAGGCACAATCCTCCTCGGAGGTGGTGGTTTTGCCATAAATTCCCTGGGCACCGCAAACAGCCGGCAAAGTTTCCACTTCGCCATATGAAAGATAAATTCACGGATAAGAAGTTTGTGAAAAGCGGATTGTGTGTACAAGCTAATTTAAGTTCGAGGCCAGCTGTCGCACAAAGCGTTCTGTCCGGGCTCTGGCTCCGGCTCCGGCTCCGGCTCGGGCACTCTCCGGCGTACAGACCAGGTCCAAAAGGAGATAGGAGATGCGGAAAGACGGAGCGAGGCGCAGCTGTTGTCCAACCGCAGGAGGCGAGGCGACTTTATTATTATTATCCCCGGCGCAAAGTGGCAATGGGCGGCTCAAGCTCGGCCAGGACCGAGTTTTCGCCGGTCGACATTTGTCCAGCTGCTTCATTTCATATTCAGGAGATACTTTTTCCATCATTACGATTTGCGCGGTGATTCCGAGGCTATATGAAAAAGCGAGAAATCACAAGAGCGTGTAGGGTCTGGGATTAGGAGTCCTTGGAATGTTGCCTCCCTCATAATTTATGTTTTTTTTTTTTTTCCAGACAGGTATATGTACTTTTATTCATCCATCCCTTTAAATGGCCTGTGTAGAGAGATGTGTCAAACCTGTCAATGTTTTTGTTTTGGCTAAACATTAATTTCATTTTAGAGATACGTGACACTTTTTCCGATTCTAATTGAGCTTGAAAGCTTTTGCCAATTATAACGAAAATTCGATATGATATTCAATTACATTCTGCTTAGGGGCTTCTAACAATTCCTATTTAAATTTGCATTACAAATTTAATTGAAAAAAAGGGAAACCAAAAAATTAAGATATATATATGAAATATAGAAAAAATACGAAGTTTTGAGGCAGAGTATTCAAAGTGTCATTGCCTGTTTTTTAAGAAGGTCTCTTCTGTTGTGTTCTTTCTGGCACAGCTTCTCAGTTATTTTTCATTTTTCTTTATTCTGGCAAAAGTTGCGACTGGTGGAAAATAAAGAATATATAAAAAAATGAAAAAACAAAAACATAAAAAATAAGAAAAGCAAAGAAAACACAAAAGGCGAGCGCAAAGTTTTTTGGCCTCGCAGGCTGCTGAAGCTGCTGAAAAACTGAGAACGTCCGACTTCGACTTTGGTTGACAGATGATAACGCGGGGCCGATGGGATGCAGGACTCAGGACACAGGACGCAGGACGCAGGATGCAGGATGGGGCAAGGCTGCTGGTTGCCGAATGGCTGATCTACTGGAAGAGGCGCACGCCTCATCAGCAGCTCATCAACGAGAGCGTCTAAAATTTCACATTTTTTAGCTGGCATACTTTCTGCCACCCCAAGTGCCCCCAGGACAACTTTGTGCTGCGCGTCTGCGTTTAAATGACTTTAAGAATACATAACAAAGTTTTTAAATTATTTCTCAAGTTGAGGCTAAAATGAAATTATAAAGGGATTTTCGCCAGCGGACTGCAGCTGACGGCCTCTGCCCATTTCCCCATCTCTTCTCTCGCCATCTCTTCGCTCGGCTTATTAACATTGGAAACTCATTAATATTGTATTTTCTCCTTTTTTTAGCTTTTCTTCTTCATTATTCTGCCCCGGCTGGCTCACCCCTGGGTCAGCAGTAGTAGTGGCCTTAACTCGTTCATAAAAGTTTGGCAAATTTCATTGCATTAATTTGGCGCGCAGGTGTCAGCTCCGGTGTCAGGACACAAACGCACAAAGTGTCAAATAAATCAAACAGTTTTGTGTGGAAGGGTCCATCCAGCTCCTGGGATCAGGATCGAGTTCGCAGCTCCGAGCGGTATTCCGGTGGGGGGACGGGGTGTGCAAGTTTAATGAGTCGTGCCCGGCCATACGATGGCATTGGCTTATGCTGCTCGGGAGGGGGGAGGTGTGCAGAAGGGCTAAGGTCCCTCCTGGTCTTTGAATCGGTCACACTCCTGCCTGGCTGGCTGGGAACAATTGCAACAGATTTGACAAATACGACGCATGTTTTATTTATTTGTCTGCCCTTCGACATGGTCCTGGGACCATCCACACTGAGGATAAATGCTTTTCACTTAGTAAAGTTAAGTAGAAAAGGTTACACTGTGAAGAGTTTTCTATTAATAATGTTAGAAGATGGGTTTTCAGCAATTTGAAACATGAAACATCTTTTAACTTGACTAAAGTCTGAATCCATATATTATTTGTATATCGTTTGGTTATATTTTTTCTCAGAGTGCAGGATACTGATACCCGTGTTTGGTTTACTAATTTCCTGCTGCAAATATTTGTGAAGCGTCCGAGCCGGGTGACAATTGCTGCATTCGAGTGCCGCCGGTGGTGGTGGTGTAGACCGTTCCCATATGGCGGCACTTCATGTTATTGACATTAACCGAACAGTCCACCGAAGGACACGTTGCAACCCCTCAGCCCACGGAGTCGCAATCCCAAACCCTGAGGCCTTGGTCCTCGTCTGTCTTGTGCGATGTCATCGGGCGATGATGTGACAAGGCTGCCGTGAAATGATATACGCATTGTCCTTGCTGATGGGGGAGAGAGGGGGAGTTGCCTAGTCATGCTCGTCCTGGGCCACAGCACCTCAGATCCTTAGCGCCTCGAAATCGGCGGGCCTAATGAACCATAACGCTTTATCGCCGTTTATTCGTCGTGTTCGTCGAGGGGTCCTTGTCATCCTGCGAAAGTGTGCGATTGGGATTTAATTTGATTGCTTGTATCTGTGTGTTGGGCTTGCCGATGCGTGTGTGAGTGTGAGTGCGAGTGTGGCCTTATCCTGTGATTTACTGTGTTATTTGGTCTTACTTTGTTTTACCGCTTATTGCTTATTACTTTCTCCTCCACACTCGAGCTCGTCTGGGTGCGGCTTTGCTTTTTATATCGCTTCGCAACCCCCTGTCGGGAATTAGCGAGGCGATGACAAAGAGAAAAAAAACTCATGCTAAATCCTTTCTGCATTGATTGATAAAGTGCCTTATGCGAGGATTAAGGCGACATTGATTTACTATGCCTACGGCTTACTCGCACTCTTTTTGTTGCAATTTCTCGTCTCTGGAAAGCCATTCAAGTAGGTTGGGAAAGGCTGGGGCATTTTATCTAATTGTCCAACAATCTGGTGTGATTCCGGACCCCTCTTGTTGCCCCTCATTAAAGTTGTCCATGGGGGCAAGTTTTGACCCCAAAAAAGAGGTACGGTAGCGGTGAATGTTGCAAAGTTGAGTAAAGAGTAGGGGAACAACACCGGCAGAAGTGCTCACCGGCAAAGAAGAGGTGTTACATTTTATTTGAAAAGTTTCCCTGCATAAATATTGTCAGCTCTTCGAGGTCCTGGCTTGCAGTGTTGCATTGTGTTGGCCATGGCCATCGGATTGTGAAACCCAGTTGGTTTGGCTCAGACTTCGCCTTGTTGTGCTCCATTCTGTTCTGTTCTGTTGTCTGTTCTGTTCTGTGGCTGTGTCAATTAACGCCTAAGTTGTAAACAAATTTCGCCCAGTGGCCCGCTGCACTCATAAATTGCAGTTAGAAGATGGCAGTGAAAGTTTGCTTGGTCCACAGGACCTCTGTTCCCTGTACTCTGTCTCTGTACTCTGCGTATCCGCAGGACCAAGTTTGCAAGTGTTAGCCAAAGTATGCTTTAGCTAAATGCTGTTAGGTGGCAGTTGCTGTTTACTTCCGACTTGGCGTTGGCCTGATTAATTAGCTGGAGGTTCTTGACAAATTTCCAGTTTGCACTGCAAATTGAGCGGGATTTTCTGAGTTGGGGTAGGGGAAGGATATATTAGTAAGAGCGACAGTGGCAATGACAACAGAACGTGGCGCTTATCATATTTTTCTCCTCCTCCTCCTCCTCCATGGGGAGGTGGCTCAATCAGCCCCTAAGCCCTGAGAAAAGCCACTTGCCACTTGATCCCTAAGCCAAGGCAGCTATCTCATTTCGACCCCGGCTGCAGCTTGCCACAGAAATGTCCAATTAACTAAGGATACCCCGGCCTTATCCCGGCTCAAAGAAATGGGTTTGCTTCTTTCGCACCCATTCCGGGAAATGGCCAGGAGTCACAAAACTTTGACACTGTTTGGCGAGAATTTTAAATCGAATCGGAAGAGAGATTATATTGCAAATAATACTTATGAACTTATTATCTTGTTTGTTTGTTTCTGTCCTGCCCCCCAAAGACCCCTCTCTTCTATATCGAAATATATATATATTATATAAATATATATATATATAGAGTTATATATATAGACAACCTCTTGGCATGCAGAACACGAATCAGCCAGATATCCGTGCTCGCTGCGAGCTGGGATAGAAATTTAAGCCATAACTTGGCCAAGCGCAGAGTTTGGCTTCGATATTGGTCTTGGGGTTTTGATTTTGTTTCTGCGGCCATCCCCGAGTCCTGCCAGTCCCTTAGTTCTCCAGTCCTCCATTGTGCCAACTTCGATGTTTATTTGGTGCGGTACAAACTCCGTAAATAAATTCCAACAAAATTGTATAACAATACACCAAACGGGCCTCCAGGGTAAATACAAGGTTTTTGGGATAAACGCGCACCAGACCAGAGAGTGGAGACCGTAGCATATGGCGACGGTGGACTAGTGAACTGCTGGCTTGGGTTCACCAAGGAGCAAGAGCAGGAGCCAGAGCAGGAGAAGATTTCCAATAGTATTTGCGACTTGACGTGCCCATAACAATGAAACCAAAGGCAAACGGGGTGAGCCCCCTGGCTGGCAGTTTGGCAGATAGACAAACATTTCAGCGCCTGAGAATGAACGCGAGCGTTTAAGCTTTAAGTTGCGAGCCGAGTCCTTCGCCAAAGATCCTGGGCACAAATTATAAAAGAGCCGCTGGTAATTGTGCGTTGCTTTCGGTCGCTTTTCGTGTACTTAATCCAATAAGGCAACAACGGTTTTCTTAAGTAATTTGGACCAGAATCCCTCCAACCCCGTGGTCCAGCGCCTTTGTTGGGCCGTTTAGTCTGGCAAATAGCAAACAATTTTACCCAAACTGCCGCCCTCTACTATTCCCCATGCTAGGAGCTCCAAGCCCGGAACTCGGAACTCGGAACTCTTAACTCCGGCCAGCTCGGCATAGTTGCTTCAAGTATTTTTCAGCTTTTGTTTGTACGCTCGGCTGGCGGTTGCCATTGTTGGATGGAGAGAACATAGCTCCAAGCCTCCAATAGAGTGGTTCCCCTTCCCGCTGCTTCGCATCGCTGGGTTGCATCAGCGGGAAACTTCCTTTAAGCGAATCAATCAGATGTCGGTTTTAATATAAAAGCTTAATTGGAAAATTTGAACTGCAACTTTTTCCAAACTCTCATTAAGAAATTATTCAATTTTTACCAAGCTCTAGAGGCGGAGGAACTCCTCCTCCCCCGCAGGGAGTTGAAGTGCAAAGGAAAAAACAACAAATTGTTTTCAGTTATCGACGGTGGAGGAGGACTCTCGCCTCGTCCTGGACTTTTATTATTGCCTTTTTATTGCGTATTAATTTTGCGTGCTTAATTTGCCAGAGCTCCTTTCTGTCTGTGTGTGTGTGTGTGCGGGGGAGTGGCATTTGGGAGGACGCACTGCCACGCCTCCCTGCCCCTTGGTCTGTTGTTCTTCGCGCGGTTTCCGGGGGGCGCAAAGGGAGTTTGGCTTGTAATTGGCGATGTTGCCTCCGCCGACGCGTTTCCTTTGCTGCTCATTTTAATGGCAAGAAATTGAATTTTAATTAGTAACGAGGAATCTGTTACGCATCAGTTTGTATTTAATTTAATTTCTTAATTAAAATGCGTGAGCATGTCGGCATAAAAACCAACTGGCTGGCCGTCCTTTAGCCTTGTCTTTTCCCCCTCGGAGGCAACAAAAAGAAAAAAAAAATGGCAACTGCAAAATATTTCCATTTTAATGTTGAGCCGCGACAAGTGTTATGTTTTTCAATATCCTTCGTGTTTGCCACTTTACTCTCCAGGATATGGCCGTCAAGTGTACTTTTATGTTTGCTAATTGTCGGCTTTCAGTTTGGTATTTTGCCAAGGCCATTTTAGGTGAACAAACAACACTTGGCTTGGGTAGGGCAATTGGGTTCACTGGTGCGTTAAATATTCAGTCGAATCCTGCTATAGTTGTGTTAAAATCCCATTTCACAGCTTTAAAGTGTTTTCATATTTATAGGGACACCCAATTCGGTTGCTTAGCTATGCCCAAGGACTTCAGGCTGACTTGAGCACACAGAGAAAGAGGGACACCTGTTTTCTTATTAGCAGTTAGTGTTTTGCTAATATTAATTAAGTTAATGTTCAACTTGGTTTCCTTTAAAAGAGCAGTAGTATGATAAAAATCTTTCAAAATCCAATTGATTACATTTCGAAAATAGCAAAGTTTTTCCCTGTGCACCTTTTTATCCTTTGCCCAAGACAGTTTTCTTTGCTCTCTGCATTACTTTCAGCTTTAAGCTTTTTGCAGACAGCATTTCGGCGACTTGCACTGATTTGGTGGTTCTCTGAAAATTCACTTGTTCTAGTCGGGCAAAAAAAGAAAAAAGGAAGAGGATCCTGGTTGTCCTGGCACTCGCCGAGTCAGCTACTCAGCGGTGGAAAAAAAATGTGCCAGCCACATACATAATACACGTATCTTGGTGTCTGGGACAGCTGAGTTTTCTTTTGCTGCGGTCCCCATAAAATGCATAAATTATACGGCGTTTATGCCGCCCCTGTCCCTGTTCCCTCTCCGTGTCCTTGTCGTTTTTGGCCAGGACAACTGCATTTGGGGGCTGCTGCTGTGACAGGTGGATTGTGCATTGCGACTGCCAGCCACATAGGAGACCAAGCGGCTCAGAGCTCCAGCTCCACGCAACATACAAATTAGGGTTAATTAACTTTGCTTTTTAGACCAACTTCAAGGTGTTTGGGGAAGGGGAAAGGGGCTTGCGAACGAAACGAAAATCGGGTTATTCCAAGCACTTGAGTTCGCCGAGATATATCTTGCCGCTCTGCGGTTCCGTTCCGTTTTTGGCTTCACGTCCTGGCCTGGTCCTGGTCCTAGTCCTAGTTCTAGTCCTGTTCCCGCTCTTGCTCCTGCTGAAGCTGCAGTGTGTTGCAGTTTTGTGACGCCAACTTTGTTTGCCAAACTTTTTATTGGCACATATCCCCTCCAGTTTGGGCGCTCCGTGTGCAATGTTTTGGTGGCAACGAACTGGGCTAAAATTAAAATGTGCATTGTTTACGCTCTGGATCGCTCCGCTGTTGGGTTCGGCAACACGACATTTGCATACGGGACCCGTGGGCACCGGGACGCGTCTGTGGATTGTTTGTGTTTTTAAAGCCGCACACTTGACGCGCTCAGTGCCAGGGAAAACATGCGCCAAAGTGAGCACTTGTCGGGGATTTTCCACTGCGAAGAAATTTTGAGAAATTTGTGCCATGTTTTTGGTTTGCTTTTCACAAGAAAAGAGTCTTATAATTTTACCTCTAAACTGTTTAAAGGTTTAATTTGTGTATAATTTATATACAATATTATTTTTGAAATAACTTAAAAGTTGCCAGGACACCGTAATCATTTTGTTGCAATGCAACCACCAGAAGAAGTTGCTCCCAAACCAAAAATCGACAAGTGCTTTCCCCTCATAAAAGGTCGGAAGTGTTTTCGATATCATACATATACATATATATATATATATATGGGAAAGTCTTTCTATATGTTGGGTCTGATATATATACATTTCATCGCTGGTGGCTCCGCAATTTGTGCTCGCATTCGCCGCGTGCTCCGATGTCGAATTATACTCTTGAGCGTCATTTAACAGAGAAGACGATAAATTAAATTACCCGGCCACCAACGACAGCCAACAAATTTGGACTTTCCTTTTGCGGCCAGGCGAGGCTTCGGTCCTTAACCGCTTTTCCCTCCTCTATTTTCCGAAGAGCCGCCCTGGAAAAGCGGTCGGAATCCCCGTGACTTTGGGGCTAAAGTCATAAGTAAGATCTACACACTTGATAAGCGTTTGGGAACTCAACATCCGAGACGAGCATTTCTGAAACACTAACTCACACAAAATAGACACGTACAATAGTGTGTGTGTGGGTGTGCGAACACACTCACATTCCTTTATTTCCAGCACACACACATATATAGCATACATGTGTACATGTATTCCAACATCCGGCAGCATTTCCGCTTTATTTTTGGCACTGACTGCCAACGAACGTATTCCAATTCATTTGTTTTTCCCTCTGCCCTCTCTTAACTGCTTTCCCGACCGACTCCTGGTCCGGATCCTTACCCTGAATGGGGGGTGAGGGGTGGATCAGCCCGGCCACTATATCCTATTCACAAGCACTTGGCATATAAAAGAGAGCCGCCGCTTGGCCTGGCATATAAAAAATTTATAACTTCGATTATTTCCTTTTACACTAAATACTAATAAATTAAATTGTTTTTTATTTCTCAATAAATTTTTATTATTCTGCTACTTTTATACTTCATTTCGCCAGGGCCAGAGCCATGGAAGGTGTCGATTTAATGGCCCAGACGCGTTTGATTCGCTCCCGCCCAGCAGGTCCTTTGCGTCCTTGTTGCCTGCTCGTTGGAGGGATTTAAGGTCAATTTTTGATTTCCGCTCTCAAATTGCTCAACGCACACGCATCCGCATCCGCATCCGATTTGCACTCGCATCTCGGGTGTAAATGTGTGTATCTGTATCTGGGATCTGAATCAGAATCTGAATCTGAATCCCGGAATCGGGATCTGTGTATCCTGAAATGGCTGTGCTCGTGCGAGTGTGTGTTGTGTGGGAGTGTGGAATGGGTAGAGGAATGTGAATGCGAGTCCAAATGGGTATGAGAGTGAGTGTTCCGAGCGGTGAAACTTTGATTTGTTTTTCGTGCTTCATTTGATTCGAGTTGAACCGCTTCGTAGTTTCGGACGAGGGCCGTTTAATGAGTTGACGCTTTGAATATGAAAAGTTTGCCAGCACATTTTCCTTAAGCTTTTGGGGAATTTATTGCTCCGCTTTTAGTGTGATTGCTAATTTGTAATTTACGCAGTCAGTCCACGGCCGCCTTTTTACTACTCTCCAAACATTCTCAGATGCTCTCGACAGTCCAAGGTAATTTTTCCCAGCTCCCAGGCTCTGGGCAAGAGTTTTGGCCCTGGGCCAAATGGCCGTAAGTGATTCATTTGACGCGCCGCCACTACCGAGATGGATGGAATGGATGGGATGGGTGCTGGGAAGCTCCTGGGTTCCGCTCTGTTGCACGTAGGTCATCAGCAAATAATAAACATAAACAGTTTATTGTCGGCACTGGCTAATAAAACCCGGGAATGGGCCTCATAAAATTACGCACTGAGGCTCAAGTGCAGGGCATTAAATCGGCACCCTGGACACTTGTCTGACCCAGCTACGCTCACCTCCTGATCCTGGACCTTTGTTTTGATGCTTAAGCCGGAATGGCCCAGCAATTGGTCTGGGCCATCTTTGAACTTTTGGGCCAAAGAACTAGCAATAAGCCGGAACACGCGCCACATTCGTTTTTCATTTCGATTTGCATAAGTCGGGAATGGATTTGTCCCCCGCTGTCTCTCTCTCTCTCGCTCTGTCTGGGTTTTTATAAATTTAGCAAAGCGCTCGCAACAAAATTTTACGCTGTTTACACAGTGAAGTACGCATAAAAGTGACGCTTATGAACAAGTTGACAGCGCACCGCTCCCCAGAGTCGGTTTTAAAAGTCGTAAACATGCACAACTAACAGATTTATTTATATGCGGCATAAAAATGCACGAAGCCCCGACTGCGTCAGCAGCAACAGCATCGACTCGGCGACAAGGACACAAAGGCTTCCTCGCAGCATCCCCAGCATCCTCGGCATCCCCAGGATTCCCGCGAAAGGAGAGCTAACCAAACGAAGCGCAACGAAACACTCGCGTATAATAAAATTGGCTGTGAAAGTGTTTCAGGCAACTGGGATAAAAACGTAATCCGCGCCGAGTAAAAGCCAAATGACTAACAGAAATGGAAAAGCGTAAGCAAAAACGTGGCAGCTTGGGTGCACCCTCCCGGGAGGGGAGCTCCATCTCCAGCTCCAGCTCCGGCTCCTTGTCATTGACAGGCTGCGAGTGGGCTACAAAAATCTTAAACTGGCTTAAAAAGCATAAAAAGCTAACAACGAACAACGAACAACGGCGAATTGCGTCGGCGGCAGACGAACGACATCTTTTTGCTGGCATGTCAAACGCTTTGGCAGAATTTAAAGCAGAGTCCCAGCTGGCAACTACCCGGGAACCCATCAACCCTAGCCCCAACCATCGACCTGACACCCTTGCTCCCTTCCTGACACCCTTCTTCCTTGGCTTGTTGGCGCTGTTAACTTAATGGTGACAAGTGTCAAAACAGGGAACACCGAGCCCTTCAACTTCTGCTAGAGCTACGGGCAACCGGGGTCAGGTCTCGAGGCCCTTCGATTCGATTGCCTTTCGCCTTTTCGCCACATTGGGTAAATCGCCTTAAATCGCACATTTCAATCTTTTTAACGAACCTTATCGATATTGCCGGGAATAGGCCCCCGCCACGCAATATGCTAATGAGATAATTTCTGGGAGGGCGCGACACGAGCACGAAAGGCCTAGCTCCCCAATCCCAGTCCCAGTCCCTGGAATAGCATTGCTAATGGGTTTTTGCATGCCCAATAAGGGAAAACAATGGAGAGTGGAAAAACAAGAAAAGGAAAATCCAATCCATAGATCATCTGCTCTGGCATAAACTATAGGGGGATATCGTGAAATTTGTATGTGCTATGTTGACGCTGCATGTTGTTCCCGTAAACACGCACATATGGTGGCGCTAGTTCGATGTCCTGCGTTCAGGGTCCTGAGTCCTGGGTACTGGGTTCTGGGTTCTGGGTACTGGGTCGTGGATCCTGGGCGAAACGCAACTAACAATTTTTACTACTGCAAATTTACGACACAAGGCAAACAATTCGCCAAATGAAATTCCTGCGGAAAAGCATACACAAAAAAATATATAAAAAAAAAAAACATACGGAAATCGGGAGCAGCAAGTTCGGCTGCTAAGAGTGTGGGCGGGACAGATGTTATTGTAATTTATGCATACACATTTTTGTTCTATAAATTCCATTAGGTTTTTGTGCCGCCCCTCTCATATATACATATTTATTTTATAAATTGTGGCGAGATGTGCAAAATGATTTGGCACCGTAAACTGTCCGGCCTGAAAGGTTCATAAAAATATATCAAAAATGAACGTACATAACATAACATCGTATGCTATAATATTTGTGTTGCATTTCACCGTGGCCAAAGGAAAACTCGATTACTTTTTCAACTAGCTATCCGGCAAATTGATTGAACAGGGAATAATGTATGTGGGACGTGAAATGGTCGCTTTATTGCATTAGCAACAGTTTGCCAGGACATTCGAGGCATGGCTATAGTATGGGTATGGGAATCGTTGCGCTCGTCATCTTTGCCATCATCTTTAGAGTCATTAACATTGCCAGCCATCCGTGGCCATAGAGCATTACTCTCCCTCTCAGCCATGATCCTTCGACATCTGCGGTAAGTGGCACTACCTTCCTCCCCCCCTGACCCCCCGCCATCCGCTTCCGTATCCGCATCCCCATCCATATCCACATCCACGTCCACATCGCCTCCATCCCAGTTACCAGTTCTGTGGCCAACTAATGAGACTTTGCTGTTCGAGCGCGTGCAGACAGGAAAAGGTCCTTTGTAATTGCCATATGTGGTAATGGTCGTAATTGGTTTTCCTTTTAGAGATTTAGTAACTTTTGTATTGGCCGACATAGCGCCATCGTCATTGCTTCACAGGACACCGAAAGAAACATTACATAAATTGGGGGGTCTTGCTTCACATAAATCACACCGTGCTCCTTTAATATTATCGATATTATCCATCTTGTAAGAACACAATAAAGGGAACTTAAATCAAGTTGGATGATCATTTCAAATTTAAGCAGCTAATACATATATAAATTGTAGATTTGATAAGGCAAATATTTATATCTGAATCCACCTGATCATCAATCTTTAATTAATTTATAAAATATTAAACCAGACTAGAGATAGGAGTAATCTAGATTAAGGTTTTCTTTCGGTGCACGCCTGCCTGCCGAGTTTCATTAAATCTTTGGCGAGACTTAAATGTCGCTCAGTGACAAAACAGGGAATTCGTTTTAGCCATTAGCCAGCGGGCTAACAAGTTAACAAGCACCAAAGTCGCCAAGTCTAACACGTGACTTCGTGTCATTTGCAGAAATTTGGCGACTCGCTGAAGAAAAGGTCGCCTGCCAGAAGCATTTTGCAGCTTGAGTTGAGCTGCCGCCAAACAACTGTCTGTCGATATATATTTATGTACAAGAAGTGTCGGCTGGTAATTAGATGAATTATGAAAAGAGTTTTCCACGTGGGGGGGGCATTTTCCCATTTCTGTGTCAAGGTTTCTTCAACACACACACGCACGCACGCACACAGCGAGACAAAGGACATTCCATGCTGCTGACGGAAGCGGAAGCATTTGCATTCAACTTCATAGAGCGCCCGAAAGTATGCCATGCAAACGTTGCTCTGGCTTCCTTAAAACGCCTTTGTTGCCTTCTTTTCCCTTTTTCCTCTTTTCCAGTGTTGCCGATGCTATGTAGTGTACTGGGGCTTCTTGTGCTGTTGCCGTTGTTTTGCTGAGCTGTTGTGCTTATGAGGTCTTAAAGCGAAACAGAGTCCTGTAGAGGGACAACTGGCCAGTGCAATTCACAAATTTTATTTTTAATTGAATTTGACTTTCTTTTATTGCTATGGGCGTAATTGTTTCTTGACAGTGTCCTTGTCGAAATGCTCCGTGCGATTAAATTAATTGCCAAACTTGGGGGCAGAAAACAAAAATTAATGCATGAAATATGCTACTTCAACAATTTGTCGGAAGCCCCAACAAAAGCAGCCAGAAATTGAATTATAAGAGCACTTCAACAAGCTTCTCTAGCCATGCTCCAAACGTATATATATAGTACAATACATATACAATATATATATACATATATATATATTCAAGATATAAATATAGAAATGCAGAAGGAATTCCCGGGGCCGGGTGGCACATTGTTTGGAAATTTTTGACTTTTCTCCCTACAATTCGTACAGCCAAACGCTTCGAGTGACTGGCTGCGGCAATATCCTTGCCGTAGTCCTGGCGTCCTCTCTCTCCGTACTCTGTTAGGCGAAATCTAATAAAATTCAATAGAATTAATTTAATTTCGAGCTCTTCAAGAGCAGAGGTCAGGCGGACGCAAGAGCTAAGGCTAAAGCCAGGACAACGTGCTTGCGTGCATAAGTATTTTTGTCTGTCGACCTAAAAAAGGAACGACTGAGCCTGAGCCTGTGACTGAGCGGAGCGGGGCGAAAGATGAAAAACAATACAAAGAGCCAGGCTCGAGAGTAATTTGTGGCGGTGTTGCAGAAAAACCTGTAGGCGCTTTTGCATTGCCATAGCCATAGACCAAAGCGGTTCGAGTTGGTTAACACACACAAAACAACCGCACAACCAAGAGCACACACGTCCTTACACTGAGGGAATACAATATACGGAAAAGTATTAAAAAGCATTTTAGAAATAGGAAAACAATAAACTGAAAGTTAGTCTGCTTAGATTGAAATCTATTTTGACCAGCTTGGAGATCCTTTCCATTATTTGATACCCCACTTTTTTCTCAGTGCTAATTCCCACACATGCCCGCTAAGCAATTGCCATTGTCTGACTGGGTTGGCCACGGTGTTTTTGGTCTATTCGGCTTGGCTGGCTTGGGATTGTGTCTGAGCCGGTAGGAAGCGCAAAAGCAAATTGAAAATTTAACCTCAGGTTAAAAGCGTTAGCGACAGTTGAGTTTAACGGCATTACGGCCGTGCTAAGCTGTCGGTTACACACACACACATACACACACGCTCCCCCAGACATCGCCCGGAGTTCTAAGCCAACGCCCACAAGTGCTCGCGTATTCTTGGCCATGTTCACCATTTTGTCTCGGCCCGGCCCGGCGGCTGTGAATGTGTTTTGCAATTGTTGTTTGGCTTTTTGCTTAGGCGGCAGCTGCTTTAATGCCGAAATCGTGTAGTTCATTACGCAGCTACAACCGAAATGACAGCCGCAGATACGCAGATACAGATACAGGGGCAGAGGCAGAGGCAGAGGCAGGGACAGATACAGATACATATACACAGAACTCTCTGAATGGCGAGATACATGCTGAAAATACGCTATAAATTTCAAGAGCCATCAAGATGATTACTTCCTGCCATGGCACATAAAAAATAAGTTGCAGCTCACAAAATAAACAACTAACTATGGCACTAAAACTTGCTCATATCCTGAGCACATCCGTTTTGCGAGAAACGCATATGAGTTGAGAGGCATTGCGTTGGGCTCTGGTTCAGGCTCAGGACGAAAAGCGAAACCAAAGCCGTGGCTGTAACACTGAGAGGAGAGAAACAGGAGCAGTGTCTGAGGCCAAGACTTCCTGAAACGGGGAATTATCACATAAATCACTGGCAGGAGCAGCAAACTGGAGGCGAGAAACAATGCGCAGCTCTCCGCAAGGCCAACTTACAAAAGAACAACATTAAAAGTTTTGCAATCGCGTAATGAGAATCTGCTTTAAAACTTGCGACAGACGGCAACAGCTACAGCAACAGCAGCTACATACAACTACAACTACCGCCAGTGGCTCACGTAAATAGCCGAGTATCTGAGAGTTGAAACTTAATTGACGCAAAATGTACACCGTCTCACGCACGTCTTGCCTCGCAATTAAGCCAGGCATCCAGGTACGCCAGGTAGACCAGATATTCTCGCTGTGGAATCTCGGGGAGGTAGGTTTAACTGGCCGCCCAGTTTCTGTAAATAATGCACGTAGCGTGCAGTAGCAGTTGCAGTTGCAGTTGCACCTGCTCGGGGATAAACTTTTATTTACTGTGAAATTCAATTTAGTTTTTATTTCGGCTACAGCAGCGGCAGGAGTGGAAGCAGTACCGCTTGTTGATTATTCCAGAGCCTCTACAGAGCTACTCCCGGGGCCAGGCAGATAATTAAATGCAAAATATTTTATATTTATTTCGAGGCTTATGCAAATGGAGTCTTGAGCCGCAAGATAGTAAAACTTTGCAGGCATTTCCCCAGCGCTCATTACAATATTTGCATACGCTTATTTCGGTCGAAACTAAGTTTTTGCTCTTGCTTCTGCTTTCATGCCTTCGTGCTTTTGCCAGTTGATAAAATGTCTCGCTCACGCAAGTTTGTAGCAAGGAAATCGAGGAAAATCGAGGAAATCGAGGGAAGAGACAGTGGAGAGTGGCAAGTCGAGAGTATCAATATCAATAAAAATCACACTTTGCAACTTGAGCGATAAATTCAAAGTGCCATTCCGATACTTTAATCCCAGGGACATAATGTCAGCCTGATGACGACGTGATTTCATGCAAAGCATGTAGCCAGGAGAGCCCAACAAGCGCCGGCCAGAGACCCGCCATGAAACCCAAGGACTGTAAACAATTGCCCGGGTCGTCTAAACAACAACGCCCCAGTTTGCAAAGTAGGGAGGGAAACGGGTCACGGAAAAAAGGGAAAACTGCAGAGAAAAGCTGGAAAATAAAAAATGCTGTGGCGGCGGCTACGGCTGCTAGGCCGAGAAAACGGAGCAGAAAAAAATGTGGCCCAATAAAATCAAACAACAGACGTGATGCCATACCCGATGTCGATGCCAATGTCGATGGCCATGTGGATGTCGATCCCGATGCAAAGTGCGAGAGAATCAATTGTGTGTTGACATTTTTATCAGCACCCTTGGAGCAGTGCGTGCATGGGCATCTCGTAAACTGAAATATTCGAGGAGCTGTGATGTGAGATGGGCAGCAGAAGTAGCGAGAAGGAGCCAGGAGCCAGGAGCTGTAGGCCTAGAGCCTGGCGTCTGAAATCAGTGCCAGGAGAGAGATGGTCCTGACAATGTTGACCCTTTTTTTGCGCTAGATCAAACGTGACCGACCCGGAGCTGATAGCTTCGTTAGATGAAAGGTGCGACCCGCCTGAATTATACATGTAAACGCACGGTATCGTGCGTGCAGAGAGAGAAAATACTTCAAGGAAGTTAAAAAAAAACCCAAAATCCCAATTATTTTAGATGCATTTCTATTGTACTTAATTGGAAAATTCTGAAAATTAACTTGGGTAAAGCTATAAATTGTAATTTATATTTGTACTCTTTTACTAAGGAATAAACTCCATTCTTTTGGGTCCTGCTATGAAATAACCTTAAATTAATCTTAAAGTCTAATTTGTATATTCCCAAGAAAGCAACCATTTCAAACTCAATCTTCCTGTTTTAATGCTAGTTAGTTACTCGTTTAATTTCCCTCAGTGTAAGCGTGCAAATAGCGACAGTTGTTAGTTGTTTATGGCGATTGGCCTGCGTCTCCTTTATGCTAATGCCGTTGTGTGCGTCCCACGTGGCGTATGCGTGTTTTGCCTTTCAAGTTTGATTGGGTTTCGGCAGCGTCTGAATCTGGCTAAGATGCCGATGCCAATGCCAATGCCAAGGCTGATACAATCTTCTGTCAAGGCAACCGTTTAATTGTGCATCATAAGCCGCTTACTTAATTATGGTGTTCGGCTCCTGGCGTAATTAAAGGCGGAGTAGTTGGATTGCTGCCGTGTCTAGCCGATCGAAATGAATAAAATTATCGCACACTCGGGGCCCACGAAAGCACAAAAGCCGCCTTCACTAACTACTTGGAGAGCTGTAATGATTGGATACTTCTGTTTAGCAGAGTGTGGGTATGAGTACACTGGAAGAAAAGTATTAGGGGCAGAGTATTCAAAACACAAAACCTAGAGTTCTTAGATAAAACTGGCTGTCACAAACACATCTCCTTTTCAAGTACTCCTTCTCTCAGTGTGTGTATTAAGGAGTGTGTGCTATTTGTGTGTGTGTGTAACCTGACAACCGCTGTGCGTGCTGGGGTATTAGTGTCAAAGGCAAACCATTGACAGGTCGAGCTCATCAGGCAAGTGAGAGCAGCTGGAAGCTAACATACATTGCTGGGAACTTGGGAGATGCGGCGAACACAAGCGATGCTGATTGCTGATGCTGGCGATGCCGCCGATTGTTGCCACCGCCTGTGGTTGCCGTAAACTTAACAGCAAACAATTATTATACACACAAGCACAACCATACACACACACACACATGTTGCAAGCACACTCACACACACACTCGAGGCAGTGGGAAAACAGCCGCAGGATTTGCCATCTCCGTTTGCACACACACTGACACGCCGAGTGGGGAGCGAGTGTTGTTGTCCTTGCAACACTTAAAATTTAGCACCAAGGCTGTTTGTTTGCTTATCTCACTTGGCATCTGATTCCTCATCCGCCCCGTAATCCCGCGAATCATCTCGTTTGCGTCTGTGCCTGCCACACTCGCTCTCACTCACTCACTCTAACACGCTGTGGCACTTTAAGTCTAGTTTGCCAACTATTACGACATTGCTGCGTAATTAATTTCTCCCTCTCCTCCCCCCCCCCCACCAGAACCATTTTCCATTTCCATTCTCCCAGTAGCATTCGGATTCCCTTTTCCCTTTTCCCTTGGCCAACGGGCACTGCACTCTCTCTGTCTCTGGCCATCCTTTGTCCGTGTGACATTACAAGGTTAATTTCAGCTTAATGTCACCGGGCGACTAAGTTATGTGGCCACTTAAATTCCAAAGCGGCATCATTGTCAGCCTTAACCCCTTGTTGCCCTCGTTCTTTTTCTTTCTCTTTTTTTTGGCCCCCCTTGCACTTGGCCCTGTCGCATTTTTCATACATTTTCCCCAAGCATTTTTGCTTTTGTCTGCCGGCTCTAGGTCTCTGGCCTTTGTTGAAGTATTTAAATGGTTTGCCTGTCCATAAAAAATGCAACCATGTCCTTGCACACACACACACACATGCTCTCTCTAGTTATCATGCTTTGTACTACATGGAAGGTAGATGAGTGTGTGGGTGAGTGTGTGTGGGGAAAAGGACCCGCATGTGGAGATTATTGAACCCGTGTTTGGCCCCATTTGGGGAGCTGTAGTAGCTTTAAGAGCCATCTCGTTCGATTTTCATATAGTTTATGCAATCAGTCACATACATAAGGTAAATTGCCAATGATATAGGGTTGAAGGGGAATACCCTAGTGCAGGTCAGACTTCAACACGCACACACACATGCTCTCATAGCACATTCCGTCCACAATTCCGCTTCCGTAATCCGATTTGTTTCCCTTTGTGCGTTATTTTTCCCCTTTTGTTGCTGTTGTGGTTGCCGCTGCCATTGCTCTTGCTCCTGCTTTTTCACACTTTATGCATTCTGTTTTACACACATACACAAGCACAAGCATGCACACATATTCACGTACATTTTGGCAACATACCGCAGCTCCTGTTGGCTAAAACACGGCGAAACAATGCGCCAGCTGAAAACAAAAAGCCAGTTAGCGAGTCAACTGCAAGCGGAAGGACGAACGGATGGAGAGACTGGCAGGAATCGCATTATATACGACATATATACGTAGGTATATAGCTCGGAGGGGACACCACGCGAACCGCACTGATGAAAAGCCAGGAAAAACCTGGAAAACCTCCTAATTAAGTTGACCCCTCCACCGCGTGCACTACGTTTTCCCCGCTCTCAAACTCCTCGCTTCCCTGCACTTGCTTCCTCCGTTTTTCGGGCACTGCATTGCGAACCTGAAAATTAGGCCACGAGCCCCGGACTCAATGGCTGAGTTCGTGCTCGAGTTTTTCTCACCATTTTCTTGCCAGTCTTGCCAGTCGGCGACTAGAAAGTGTAATACATATTTTTCTGTATGCAGGTTTTGGAGAAATTTGCATATACGCATTTTTCAAGCGATGTAGAATTTCCCCCGGCTGCTAGCTACAATCGTTAGCTACATGTCCGGCTAAATTTCCACTTTTTGCTCAGCGATTTCTAAAGGTAATTTATTTTGCATTCTGGCCTAGACCTCCAGGGTGGCAAAATGGCCAAAATGGCAAACAAAGACCGAAAGAGAAAGAATTCCCCGTTGCAGGTTTAAAGCTTTTCCTTTTTACCTTTTTTTCCTTTTTTTTTTAATTTTCCCCGCTCTCTTTAGTTGTATTTTGTGTTCCAGCTCACGAAACTTTCTCCGCTGCACGTGCAGCATGTCACATTTTCCATCGCACTCCACTGAATTAAGCGGGGTTCCGAGAGAATTGTGCTTGTGCAAAAGTTGAGCATGCCACGGCTGTGAGAATTGTGCGAATTTCATTTGACGCCACCTCGAAAATTACAAAAATTTCATTTGACACGCAAAAATATTTAATATGCACAAGTAAAGGAGCGCCGTCGAATGCGAACTGTGCGTTGGAAGCTGAGAAAAGGGAATGTGTCCCGATGGCAGTGTGTCCTTGCCTGAAAGTCATGATATATTCAAATTCATTTCGTTGCGCATTAAACGGCAAACAAATAGCATGAATTTGCAGCATTTCTGTTGGAATTCGGCGACGGCCCACTGTTCTCACTTCCGGAATCGTCCTGCATAAATTATTGACGATGGGTCTGGACCAAGGGACCGAGGGCCGTTTGGAGATTTTTATCATTTTGTTTACCGAATTCAATTTCAGTTTTATCGCATGCAATTTACATGCTGCCTGCTGTCCATTTTGACAACATGATTGATGTCCTATGCTGGCGACAGTCAATTATCGTCAATCACTTTTGGCTACAAAACAGCCGACCGTGTTCTCACGTACATACGTACGCAAAAAAGCTGGCTGAAAAGCGAAGAAAAGCATCTACTTCCGCTGACTTGCAGCATATTGCTCATACGCATACGCATACCCACGTTGCGTATACGTAACACCGAAACACCGGCAGACAGGAATTTGGTAATAACTTTGATTACTCAATCTCTCCCGGCTGAGAGAGCACTTTAATGCTTAAAGCCAAGACTTCCAGTCTCCCCCCTCGCTCAGCTATCGCGAAATTGAAATCATTGCCGTCATTTGGAAACCATTACGTATGATATATGCGCTAATCTGATATGCAGGCCTCCTTCCCCCAATGGAACGCACAAACAAACACTTGCGCAAACCCAAATCGAGTGAATAAAAATGTCACCGAAAGCGGCAACAACAATCAAAAAATACAATTTATATACGAAGCCGCCCCCTGTACAAAAGGACCCACGAAAAGGCTCCGCTGCTGCCGCAGGCGAAAGGCAAACTAAACTCGTTGTCCTTGCCACGAAGGAAGGATGTGTGTGTTGTGTGTGTGCATGCAACACACTCGCTAAGTAGCTGGCGGATTGGAGTAGATGGGATTCGTTGGATATGGGGGTGCTGCTGGCTTCGGCGCGTGATCCTGCGAAAAGGTTGCCCGGGCAATTGAGTGTGAAAATTTTGTAGGCATAAGCGGAGGCACCAAGAGGTTGGCTAATGCACGAGCAGGCACTCAACTGCCGTGTCGATGCCACCCTGGTATCCCAGGAAGACCGAGCCCAAGCCCGGCCAGAAGTTCCACCTGACAGCTTATGAGCCAGGTCAAAGGACTGCCAGGTGGCAGGAATATGACGCAGAGATTGAACCTGAAGCTGAAGCTGAAGCTGAGGCGCGGCCATGGCCGGGGCAAGGGCACAAACAGGCGACGAAGCCGTCGACAAGTCAATAAATATATATGCTACCAGATATATGTATATATTCATGGGCGACATGTGCTCGAAACCGAAATCCGTAATGGGGCGGGGGGAAGGAAAAGGCCTGGGCTTAATCACGTGGCGACGGCACTCGTATGTAGCTTGTTACGTCTAATGTCGAGGGTCCTGCCAGACGTCAGAGCATTGACATTGATTTGTTTTTCGTCTTGATGAGTCTGCTCCGCGTCTCCGCTTCTCAGCATCTCACTTATTTCGGGGATTGTAATACGCTTTTGATTCGCCCGAAATTCCATTTTTCACAATTTAATGCGCATTTCGCTACGTGTTGTCGTCACCGGGGGCCATCTGGAACGTGCCCGGAGCCACTGGGCCCCGGAAGGCACGCAGGCCGGGCTCCGTCTGGGTACTCCGGCCCACATCTATCATAGTCCGGGCATTTGTCACGTGAGGGACAACGTGATTTCATTTTCCTGTCGCCATAAAGGTGACACATTGCATTCGTCGTCCTGCTCCATTTGTTGTGTATTAGTCTAAGTGCGAGTGCTTTTCCTCTCTTGTTTTGGTTTCTTTTTCTGCTTCTGCAACTCTGTTTATATTTCCGTTTTGGATCTTTTGTTGCTTTAAATGATCTTGCTCAAAGTGTGTGTGGCACTTGGAATTTATTCAGCGGTCGAGCGAGAAGCTTTCCATTGATTTTCATGGCACAGGCTGGCTAACATGTTGTTAAACCGCAGCAATGCGAGCAAACAAATTGCCCACAGCAGTTGGCCAAAAATTGTTCAACATAACTTCAGATTTTATGGCCCACATGTGTGCGAAAAAGGAGGTCGATCCGCGGTGGCGGCGGTGGAGGAGCATGTGGGCATTCATTGCGAGCTCAATGGTGCGGTGGTGGGCGCCAGAGTTTACTATCAGTTGGCCGAAATTAGCGCTCCACTGCCTCCTATGGCTCTCTCTCTCCACGCTGCTAACCTGGCCAACAACAATAGTTGTAGTTTTGCCCCGTGTTCATCCTCCGGCAACCGCCCGTTCGTTCGTTCGCTCGACTTGTTCGCCGTCTTTTGCGGCTTGGCCAAGTTTCATGTCAAAAGTGCACTCCATGAATATTTCACTTGCAATCACATTGTTTTCCCGCTAACTTTTTAGATTGTTTTAACATGTGGCGGAAGTGGGCGTGGCCAGCTTGGGGGGAGTGGCACGTAGCGTTTGCAACAACAGTATCAAACTTTGGTTTTCACTCAATTTTGGCAATGCTTGCCGCAACCTTGCAATCCCAACGATTCGAAGCAGTTTGGAAATTTTACATCCTTGCACGCAAAGAAATGTCAGGGAAAGGGACTCTTTAATATTTGGGGTGTAGTTTTTTGTTATTATAACTTTAAGGGATATGATTTAAAGGGGAAAAATTACAATATCCTTCTTCTTTAACTATTTTTATATTTGGTTACATAGAAAGAAAGTACTGAACTTTTTCCTATGTGCATTTGATGGTCTTGCTGCACTCTCACATCGAGGTAATCCTTGATTCCCTTGTGCTAAATTTGCCAGTTCAGTTCGGTTTCCTAACGTTGTCCTTTGTGCTCGGCACGTTAATAGTGCCAGGAGCTCTGGGTTCGTCTTTTGGCGAAATATGGGAGATTTATGCAGACGTCTGGCCAGTCAAGATGAAGGCCACTTTGGCAGGTGTAGCCGCTCAAGAGAGAGAAAGAGTGTGTGTAACGTGCTGGTTCCCCCTTCAACTGCCAACTGCCATGAAATGCACCTGCTTATATACCTGCTTCTTTGGCGTACTCTATCATGGGATTGCTCTGGCTTAAAGTTTGCCCGAGCTGTCAGTAGTTTTTTCCGCGCTCACCAAGCCATTTAATGAATTTCCCTTTTTTTTAGCTTTGTTGTCCCTTTGTTTGTCCTTTTTCTGGAGTGCTCGGATGCTCGCAAGTGCTCGGCAAGCTGTTCCAGCGCCGTTTCATTTGTCGCAGTTGCAACGCGGAAAAAAGCACACGGCAAACGGGGCACCGGAGCAGGTGCGTCCCTAGGCCGAGCGAGCTCTCGAAATTACAGCAGCTGTTGCTGCAACAACGAACGACGAACAGTCCTGGCATTTTCTATATTTTATGCACTTTGCGTGCTACCAAAATTTTGCCCATTTTTTTGTTGCCTAGTTTCCCCCGGGCTGGGCGGTTACTGCAGAATGCAAAATACAAACAGCAGACTGCAAACAGCAAACAGCAAACACTTTTGACGAAGGTCAGCGGGCGAGGGGTGCAAGGGGAGGCGTGGGACTAAACTAAAAAAACTTGTTTGATAATTTTCTACTCAAATTGAATATTTGCAACTGTATGTATATGCGAGGGAAACTTTCCTTATTCTCTGCGAATAACTTTAATGGAAAAACTTTGAATATCAAACCGCAAAAACAAAAAATCGTTGCCAGCGGAGAGCGGAGGAGCGAGCGGAAGAGGGCGGGCCTCAGGGCGCTCAGAATGGGCACTAAAATTGGAAAATTGAAATTGAATTGTGGACACAGACACAGACTGACCAGACACAAACAGAAAACTTGCAACTCCAATTCGACTTTCAGTTCGATTCGGTTCAATAAGTTCATATTCACCTCTCTGGGGGATGCGGAGAATAAAAATTAAATCAAATAAATATGCAGGATATAGTCCTGGGGCACGTGTGTGGCTACAAATGAGAGGCGAGTCCTTTGGGAACACTGAAGCAGACTGGAGATCAAGGCCCAAGTGGCACAAACTCATTGGGTTTATTAGCACTCGAAGTCGCCAAATCCCAAGACGCAGAGCCTGGCATGGCCGGAAACCCTTCCGTGGCGGAACTCGCCTCTGCTGACATTATTTCGTTATTATCCGCATCAAGGACTCGATTGACAGGAGCACAGGCACGTGCTGCCAACGCCTTTATCCGTCTTGCGAAAATATTGTCGCAGGCAACGAGCCTGGCTATAGCCAGCTACAAAAGAAATTATATTTACCAGCCCAGGAAGATCCAAAGCAAAGCAAAGCCAAGCAAAACAAAACAAAACCCAAATAGGCGACGGTGGCGGCAACACAAGTCAGGTCACAGGACGAAGGCAGAAGAGCAGAAAAAGTAAAAAAAAAAACAGCAAAGGAATCAAATAAAATGCCAGCGACATGGCATCGATGGTCGTGCCAAGTCCTGTGTCGTCCTGACAGTCTCCACTCCTCGCAAGTGCGTGCTGCTGACTTTTGGCCTGGGCCTACCTATTCTTTTTTTTTGTGCCGACTCCAAAGGACTCTCCCCTGCCTAGTCGCAGTGCCGAATGTTTCCGCAGCAGATAAATACAACATTTGACACTTCATTATTGTGCCCGCAGCGTAATCGAATCAATTCAATTCCAGGTCCTTGGCTGGCCACGTCAGGCCTTGTCATGGTGTCAAAAGTGCTAGGTCCTCTCTCTTGCCCGCATCCGCATCCGCATCCGCTTTCGCATTCACATCCGCATCCGCAGGACCCTCGCCCCGCCGTTCATTGTTCGCTGAGAGCCCCCAGGCTCAAGGCAGCTTGCCCTGTTGACACATTCGCTTAAACGTATTAAATTGTTTGCCATCGCCTTTTGGCATCGACGGACCTCGTTTGGCGTAGCTTTTGTAGCTGACGCACAGTTTTTCCAGTTTTTCTTGACTCGCATTTTGTTTTTTTTTTGTTAGTGTTTGGTTCGTCCTGGGCACTCGGGGATCCTTGATGGCGCTCCGTTTACTTTTGCGTGCGGAAGTGCGCCCAGCGTAGTCGTATCTGTATCCGCATTTGACCCTGTCACACTAAAAGTAATCGATTACCTTGTTACCGGATATGAGCGTATCCGCTTTGGGAGGGAGGAGACTTCCCAAAACCCCACGACAAATGATGGGTGGGTGTGCGGCATTTAATTGAGTTTAATTGGGGTCTGGCCGCAGTGCCTGGCTATTTATGCAATAATCATTGTTTAATTACAAAACCAAATAAATACTCTAATTCTCCTGGCATGCTGTCCGGGCCTTTGATGCGGTCACCACTGGGGCTGAATAAATTATGCAAGACACGAATACTCCAATTTCTATGTGTGTGTGTGCGCCTGTGTGTTTAAACAATTGAATTAATTCAGGGCTCACTGGAGAGCACTGCCCCAAAAGTATGCTTAAATATTTGAGTGCATTTTAACACTTTACACCCGCACACACACACACACACACATCTGCATCTGCAAGAAAACACCCACACAGACATGGGGGGATAGGATAGGATTGACATATAAAATTGATTAGCAAATCAACAGCAAGTGCATTAAATTATTTCCCCATCCATCGCAATGTATCCTCTTGACGGCCGTCCGTAAATTTGTCAACTTTCATTGGATGGGCATAATAAAATGCACTTTATGAACTCTGCCCGACATCTGACAAATATTCTTAAATGCACTAAACCAATTAGCCACACACATCACATCACCAGCAGCATCTATGTTGATGAAGGCAAGTCCTGTGTCCTGTAGACTCGACAAAACCGAGACTTAACCGAATGCCTCTGTGTGTGTGTCCGTGTCGGAGGCGAGTAATAATATTTTGAGTAATTTACTTTATATTTTGTGGGAAAATACCAAAAGGCATTTGATATTAAAAGTCTCTCTCTCTCTCTGTGTGTGTCTTTCTTTGCAGTGTCCGCCCAGAGCCTGATGACAAAGAACGAGCCCATGTTCATATCACGTTCGGAGACATTCAAATTTATCACCGGCGAGACAATAGTGCTGCCCTGTGAGGTGGCCAACACGGGTAAGTAAAAGGGAAATGTGGAAATGCGCAAGGAAAATCCCATTTTCCATTAGGCATACCGACACGACCAGGTTCGCCCACGCAGTTTGCATTTAAATGCTGCGGTCGAAGGCTCTGCCATACAAAATAATTAAGCCGACATTATGCGATGCCCACAACTATGCATTAATCCCGGTGGCCAGGACCAAATTTCAGCTCCCAGCTTACTGTCCCCCCACCCGACCGCAGAAAAAAACAGGACCAGCGGTCAAATCGGACGTCGGACATCCATCCGTCCAAGGCATGTATGTGTGTAGTGGTCACGGCGTTTTTGCTGCGGTCTTCCGCTCCACTCAAGTCTTGGCATTTGAGCACTGCTCCATCCAGCCATGTGTCCGTGTACGTTTTTCAATTTAAATGCGGTCGTGTGTGCGAGATTATTCGTACATAACAAGGATTTAGCATAAGCAACAGCATGTGAGGATGCGAAATGTGTGGAGGAATAAAACCCGGCAGAGGCCAAGACAGACGCCGCCACCCAAGATGGTCAAAACTTGCGTCGTCGTGGACAAAATGTTACATAAAAACTCGGACCCAAGACACTTTGGGGTACATTTTATGTGTACACAGAGAAAAGAGATTGTAAATAGAGAAGAGTTTCTAATTGGAATTGAATTGGAATATAAGAAACCTCTATCGAGAGTTGCTTCAATTCATTCGAATTACTTGTTTGATTCCTCTAATGAAAATTCGTTATAAATCGATCAGAATTACTTAAAAATGCTGAACTTTCTCACCGTGTACTATTTAATAGTATCTTATATAGACGCTTACATATGTGCTGGAGAAGTCTGCGGTTGGAGTATCCGTTCATAAGAAAAGGAAATACAGAACAAAGAATTTCATTTGCGTTTCTCATGCACTTGATTGCCTCTGACAAGGACGAACTCTGCAACTTCGACTAGGATGAAGACGAAGACCAAGTCTAAGGACCAAGACGAGGACACGGACACGGAGGAGGACGATGTTGAAGCTGGCATCGCAGACGATGCGATACATAGACAATTTTCTGCAACAAAATTATAGCTGCGGGCATTTGGGTACTAATAATAAAAAAGCAGGGCACAAGAGCAGAAAATACCGGAGTGGAGCTCAAGAAAGTAAATACGAAAAAGGAGGCAGCGGCCGGGAACAATACAGGACGAGGGAAATAAATTGCCTGGGCGTTGGTTTACCCTGCAGTTCCACAGTTTTGTCCCCTGGCAGAGGCCACATTATGCTAATAAAGTGCCCATACGACAATTTCATTACTTGGCTCGCGGCTTAGGAGCGTCCTTAAGCGGAATAATTAAAAAAGAAAGAAAGAAAGCCGCGGTGCGATTTCTTGCTTTTTAATAACGCATGCTTTATGGCCGAGTGAAATATGATTAGAAGCGATTCGAAATCCAGCGATTTTGCGGGCACAGGTGAGCCGGAACGCATCCCTTTTTTATGGCCGCGCACATAAAGTGTAAAAAATAATTGATAGAATTTTTAAAGCACCACTAAAACGACGAGTTTTCCAGTGAAACTCTGCAAACGGCACTTTGTACAATTTATGCGCATTTTCATTCCGTTTTATGGATGCAAACTCGTAAAATTCGAACGCGGGAAAAAATAAAGGAAATCACACAAAGGCGGCGTGTGTGAGCATTTCCATATTATATGAAAATGCCTTTAAACACTTATTACGCAGCTTTGCTCCGCTCCGAAAGAGTAATCTTTCAGCTCGAGTGCTCCGGGAAAAGGAGTCGAGAAACAGAAACGAAACTGAACGAATGATAGTCGTGTCTGGGTTGCGAGCAAAACAGTGCAAACAGTGAAACATTTCATCATTATCATTTCATTTGAATTTTTATTTGCTCTTCAATGTCTGGCACGCAAAGAGACTGTTTATTCCATTGTCTGCACTCTGTGTTGTCTGTTTTTCTGTTTGTTTTCACTCCTGCTTTACCCCAGAGCAGAAAGTGTATTCGGACTTGGCTAGAATGAACCATCTAGAGTGGAAATACTTGAACCCGGCTAGGGGAAAAAACCCAAAATATATTTCTTTGAACATAAGAGAAAGTATGAGTGTGTTCGTAATTCTGTCAAAGCGTAATTATAATACCAGTTTCTTAGTTTTGTGTACAATATAACCCCTCACCCACCACCTGTTTCCAGTCAAAAGGATGAGCCGTTGTCCTGGCACAAAGAAAACAAACAATATACAGGTGACAGAGTGTTCTTTTTTGGGGATCACAGTTTAGGCCTCGGACGTTTGCTTAGGCCAATTTGCATGTTTATCCCCAGGCTGTGCCTTTTGAAACGAGTAAATATTATTATATAATTTATGCTTGTAAACTTGTTCATTCTTAAAACTTTCACAAATATGTGTGTGTTTGGGCAGAACGATGGCAAGCTCACTTAATCCTTGGTAAAACCGATTTAATTTCCCCTCATAATATTTTCATTTACACAAAAAAAAAGAAACAAAAATATGACTGGAATGGCAGCAAGCGATGCTTTATACATTGTTGCAATGTTTAAGCTTTTTCAAATCGGCTAATTAATTGCTCTGGCCATTTTATCCACTGCTCAACTTGTCTGCATGCAGAGCCCTTTATGCCGCCAACTGGCCAGTGTCGTGTGAATTTTTCATTGCGGTTTTCCCGGCAACAACACATACAGGCATACAGTCGAAGAGCAAAAACATTTAACAACTGGCAACTGACTGTAACGGACTGTGACTGTAAACTCGAATGCAATAAAATTCAAAACACAAAAACCCCGTCATTGCGGCCATACAAACGCTCATTACGCTTTGATGGAGAGCCGGCACTCGAAACTATTACTATTACTGTTACTGGCACTGGGACTGTTCCTGTTCTGGCCCTGCTCCTGGTCCTGGCCCTGGTCCTCAAGCGAACGGAAATGGAATCGTACCGCAAAAGTTGAAGTTGTGCAAACAGCAGAACGGACCACTTGACTCCGGACTCCGCACTCCGCACTCCGCACTCTGGCCTGTGAATGTGAGTACGGCGGTACATTCAGTGCAGGCAACAAAGTTTCAATATTAATGCCATTTACAGTTCTAATTTCGCTTTTTACTTACACACACACACTCACACACCCTTAACACACTCTGGCAAACACAGTGGCAAAGTTTTACCAAGAAGTTGCAGATAAGTCTCCTTATAGCCCCCTCGCCAATGTCTAGTTTGCCTGCGGCGGCTTAGCCGCAACATCGTTTATCTTCGGGGGTCATCATCTTATAATATTGGCCTTTCCGACATGCAATAAATTGCGCTCAGACAAACAACATGTCCGTTGGTCGGCCTTTCGTCCTTTCGCCTGCTGCCACACTGTGAGAAAATTTCAGCTAAAGGCGGTAGTGGGGGAGACTGGCGATTGTTGGCATATTGCGCATACGCACAGTATGCCCAGAGCAAACACACAAAGGCGATGTTGCAACAATGCGAGCAGCATTGGCCATATTTGAATTGGTTATATGTGTTTGTTAGATGTGTGTCTGTGTGGAATATATATGTATGTATGTATCTCTGTCACTGGGTGAAGTGTAGAAAACTAAAAGTTGGCTTTCGGCTGTAAACAATGAACCGGCGGCTTACTCTCTCCGTCACACTGCAGTGCAGGACGTGCGGTCGGCCATTTGTCCAGGAGGCCGTGTTTATGTGAGCCCAGTGAGGATGAGCCCGACATACAGAAACCGAAATGCTTTTACCGAGTTTCCGCCCCATGCCAGCCACTCGTTCATTCTCATCCGCTTTTCCCCCCACACACACACTCACTCTGCCGCTTTTCCGCTTGCCGCTCGCTTAACGGCGCAATTGTTTGCATGTATTGTTGTCGTAATGTTGCCTAGCCTGCCCCTGCCCCGCCCCTTTTCGTCTCCCGCCCTTCTCTATGTGTGTGCTTGTGTGCGTTTCTATTTAGTTTAGAACACTTAAACCGGAAATTGAGGCGTTTCGTGTTTTGCTTGTTTTCGTTAGATTGTTGTTATTTTAGTTAACAATTTATTTAGTTGCAACCGGCAGTGGCACACACACACATGAGAACAAGAGGCTCCTTATTTATGTGAGCCGTGCATCGGACAAGAGTCTAAAGTCCACCGTCTGAGTCCTGGAGTCCTGGAGTCCTGAGTCCCGGAGTCTCCGAGTCCTGCTACAATCTTGGCTTCTCGAGAGGCAAGAGGCTGCTGACTGGCGTCTGTAGAATAATTATTTTCATAGTCTGTATGGAATTTAACTCTCCCGTTGGTTTCTAAATACGAACTTAGGGAAATTCCTTACAGTAAAAACTTTAAATTTAGACGAGAAGTTGCAAAGCTTCCCCTTAATTCTATGGGTGTAGATTCACCCTAACAATGATAGTTTCTATAAATATTTCCAGAGCCCACTGACAGGACTCGAAACACAAGCCTGCCAATTAGTCCGAAACTCGTTGAAATTAACCAATTGTATGCTTTTCAAATCCCCAAATGAAACCAAATAATTGACAGCCAGATATATTGTACAATCCATTTTGACTTGTTCAATTTAGAAGCTTTTTGCCCAATTTCCATATATGTATGTAGGAAAAATTCGACTTGGCAATGCACCAGCAGCCACCAACTGACGTTGCTTCATTCATAACTCAATCAGGCGGCTAATATGATATGACTGCACATCGCCAGCACGTATGTGGCAACACTTGCACTCCGTTTCCTCCCTTTCCCCTAATTCCTAAGCATGCGATGCATTTGCGAGGAGTGGGACTTTGTGGCGCAAAGCCCACAACTCAATGCCCTTGCACCTCCTCGCCCCAAAGAATTATATTTTCCGTTCTCTGTCGAGTCTCTCTGTGGCAGGCAAGGACACCCATCCACAACAGGCCCAGCGACCACAGGCTGCTCCTGCTCCTCCTGCTCCTCCTGCGGCAAATCCACCACCTACTCCACCGCCAGGAGCTCCTCCTTTTAGGGCACGCTAACGACAGCAGGTGGTGCTCGTTTATTTATTTGTTTTTGCAGTGCACTGCGCCTCAGGTTTTCAGGGTTTTCAGCCTTACAGCCTTACAGCCTTACAGCCTGGCAGCCTTCACCGCCGCCACCTTTACCACCGGAGCTCGTACCTTGGCTTGTTGATGTTGTTGAACTCATTGCAAATAAATACGCTTTTTGAATGCGCATGTAAATGACTTCATAAGCATTTTATTACGGCCCAGCCAACTCCGGGCTGAACTCTCTGGCTCCTCCTGCTGCACTCGCACTTGCACACGTTTTGGTCCTGGAACTGGAACTTGGTGCATGTCCTGGTGTTTTTTGCGTTCGGGGTAAAATCAATTTGAGAAAGAGCAAACAGCTGGGAACTAGGTAATGCCACTAAAATATCAGACTTTCATATAATAGATTTTTAATTTGTCTAAAAAGGAAGTAACAAACTAAAACAATAAAACAAGAGAGGAAACTAACTTTGAGAAGCCATAACTAAGCTTAAAATGCATTAAATCGAGTCGGAAATGATTCCTTCACATTTTTACCAGCTTCTGACTAAAGCAATAAATAAAGGTATAATAATTAAATATGACTCTAGAACTAGGCACTTTACTTAGCTTAAATTCCAAAGTTAATAGCTCAAATAAATGCTGTAAAAAGTAGAGTAATCGCTGCCATTTAACTGAGCGCAGCTGTGCATAATTTCCCGGTACTCTTTTGATTTTTCGGCAGCAGAAGAGCACACTTAGTCATCGATGGTGGGCAAAATTGTTTTAATTTTTAATGAACGCCACTCGTTGGTGCCGAAACACGGAAGTCATACATCATTAGTAGCAAATCCGGCGCTAGCTTCAATACACATTTTCCAATGCTTCCACCGCCACCTTCCCCCCCGCCCTTAAAGACTGGAAGTTCCCTTGCCACTGCCACTGCGGCACTTCCACTTCCGGCCCCATCCTTGTTTCGTGCTCTGCACGGTCGCGGAAATTTACATCGAGGAACTCACATAAATTGAAAAAGGAATCACAATTAATGAGTTCGATGAATACGCCATTGCCAATGGGGGTTTGCCGTACGTGAATGAGTGCTGGTGTAAACATTAGGCTGGACCTTGGGATAGATATTATCAATATGGATATTCAAATTGAAAATTCAAAGCTGCACCTTAAATGCAGCTTAGTTTAAGGGTCTGCAAAAGGGCATATAGAATTTAGAGAAAGTATCAATGGTCCACCCTAGCTTAGATGTGTTCACATGTGTCTGTCTGGCTGGCTTCCTTCCGCTATTGGCAGCATGCTGGCCCTGTTCCTGCTGCTCCTGCTCCTGAAAGCATCCTGGTGTCTCTGACTGCCTCTCATTCTGGCATATGATTGCAAATGCCGCACATTAGCGGATATCAAGTGGGTGTTACTGAGTGCCTGTCTGACTCTCATCCAGTGTTGTTCCCGCCGCCTGTCTGCGGTTTATATTCCACTCTGGATCTGGATGTGGATGTGGATGCGGATCTGCCTTTGGATGCGCGAGTGTGCGGGTCCATGCCAAATTGAATTCCTAGCCTTTTTAGATCCTTTGAAGCGTCCCGTAATTGAGTCATTTGAATTCTGACTTTTCAATTTGCGCTGCCAATGGAACGCAGCAGCCACTTGAATCCGCCATTCGAATTAATAACTCTTGAGCGCAAAAATTATCAATTATGATTCCCCATACTGATTTCGACATTCGATTCCATTTACAGACACGTACGTTGTGGCCTGGAAACGCGGCATTGCCATATTGACCGCCGGCTCAGTGAAGGTTACACCCGATCCTCGGGTTCGCCTGGTCAATGGATTTAATCTACAAATACGCGATGCCCTGCCCACGGATGCCGGGGATTACATCTGCCAGATTGCCACCATGGATCCGCGGGAAATCACCCACACGGTCGAGATACTAGGTAAGTACTATAAAGAGGCTACAGGATATAGAATATAATACTACTCACACAAATTTGTGAACGACTTTTCGGCACTTTTGCATTGTTATGCAAAGTTCCAATCTGCCGGATTGACGTTCCATGGGATTTTTATGGATGAAATTTATGCGGCTGGCTCAAATCACTTGGGCCCCATTGTTAGGCCTCATCATAAAGGCACGGGCACCTCTACTCTGGCTAAAAGGCTGTATGTGTTGTGTGTTGGTCAAATTAACATATCCTTACGTCCTGAGTGCCTAGTGCTTAGTGCTTTATGCGTCCGGGCCACTCAAATATGCAAAGTAGGTTTCGCCTGCAATTTGGCCGCTTTACGGCCAAAGATTCAATAGAAAGTGGAATTTTTGAAGCGGCGAAAAAATCAAAACTAATCTGCCATTTGCCCGGAATCGCTGCTCATCCCCAAACCCGACTGCCTGCATCCCTATCCCCCGGAGGAAGACGGCTGGAGCGGATGCAAATTGCTGCTCCTTTGGCTCCGCTTTAGCTTGTGTTCGACTATTTCCGGAAACGGAGATGAGACGGAGACGGAGACCCGGAGACCCGGAGAGGTCGCCTAACAAGCTCACGACTCCGGCCGGGGCTTTGAGCTTTGTTTCTTTTCCCAACCTTCCCTTTTCCTTGGGCCGGTCTTCTAATCAGCAATGATGAATAATTTACATATATTTCCCCCCAATTACAATGTTGCCCTTTATTTGCATACGCCTCACTCTCTCTCCCTCTCTGTCTGTGTGTGTGCGTTTAAGCCACGCATTTTAGCCAGGCCACCACTTGCCTTTAACTGTTCCACGAGTCCTGGCGAGCGAGCGAGTGTGTGTCTGCGGTGCATGCAAATTGCGATACAATTCCCCAGATCTCCAAAGTACGAAGCACTCCTTCCTTGTCTCTATCTGTATGCGATTGAAAACTAGTTTTATTGCCGAATTTAAGGCGCTTTAAACCACGCAAATGTGTGGATTTCCATTCAAACATTATTTCAAAGCAAAGGCCGGCCTATAAAAAATGCGTATTTATTTTAGCAGCCACAACTTTTTTCATTTGTCACTGAAACTTGGTCCTGGCCCCTGTCCCTGGCTTGTGGTCCTGCCACTGCTACCAACTCCCTTTTCCAGCTCCACTCTTGGTTTTTTTGGGCGTCGCCACAGGCAAACATTAAACGGAAAACTCCTTGGGTGCGGGGAAAACAACCACGATGACGACAAAGAAAGACTGGGACAGAGGGAGCAGGGGGGAAAAAAAGTCGATTATTGAAAAGTTTTGTTTATTTTATGTGTTTATTATGCGCTCCGTTTGCCAAATAATGATCATGGCCAGAAATATTTCGTTTATTGAACTTCGCAGCGCACGTAAATTTCTCGCCCCGTTTTTTTGCTCCCGTTTTGTTGTTGTCCCCCAATTTCCCCCTCCATTATTGTCAAAGGAGAGAACAGGGAAAATAATGCGCTGTCGAAGTTTTTATAGGCTCAGCAGCAGACACGGTCGGACAGCAGGCACCCTGGAAACCTCCTGGCTCCAGCTCCCAGTCCGAAAAATCAGAAATCCAAACCCAAAACCGAACCGAACCGGGACCGGGTCCCACACCCAAAAACGTATTCGTATATAAATTTCATAAAGTTTGCCGCTCTCTGGCATCTCGGCTTGGCAGTTTTTACGAGCGTAAATTACTTTCAGTTTGGCTCACACTAAAGATGAAAAAATAATGTGCGCCACTGCCAAAGTTTTGCACTTGGCCGGCGCAGCACTTACAAAGACATTAGCCCGGCGATGGCCAAAAAATGGAGCAAACCTCCAGCAAAGCTACCAAACTGCTGCGGATGGAAGGATGCCCGTGGGCAAGGGCAAAACAATGGCCCAAAGTTTGCCCGTTGACAAATCTTTTAATATGACCCGGGCATTAATATCTGCTCCTGCTCCTTGTGACCTTTCCCCACCCCCCCAATCATTGGAGGAACAGTGGACAGGCAGCAGCCATGTCCTGGGACATCTGCCACTCACCTAGCCGAGGTCTAACCAGCGGGGCTTTAATATTTGATGAGTCCGCCAAGGTTATATGTACATACATATCTGTGTGTTGGCCCAGAGCAAACTACGGGAGGAAGACTGGTTGCAAAAGAGGGGACCGGAATCTGTGTCAAGGACCTGAAAGCATTTTCGTCCATTTAACCCCGCGAAATGCAGATGCAACGGGCATTATTCATATGACGTTTAATAAAACCAATTAGGCTTCGACATGCCCATCCACAATCCATCCATTAGCCGGTGGCAGGCTGTCGCCATTCGGTTTGGTTATGGTGTCGGTATCGGTATGAGACTACAAGTTAAAATGGGTGGGATTCTCTGACCAAATTCAACCGCAAAACATTATGTTGTGCGGTCGGGCGTTGCGGCAATTTGCACATTTTTATCACGGCCATTGAAGCGATTTTTAAATGCCTTTTTCGCGCGTGACTTTAATGCGCTTCGTTTTGAAATCGGATTGCTGCCTCTAAATCAAAATAGGTGTGCACGGTGCACGGTGCACGGTGAGCTTGCAATTAGCAGCGTAATTACAGGTCCTGCCGACCGCAAAAGGTTCAAGACGAAGGGGTCTCTCTCTCTCTCTCTCTACTTAAAGTATCGATAACAATGGCATCATTGAACCGGAAACCATAATTATTGCATCGACCGTATGCGGTTTGGCATAGAGAATGAAGCTGCTGGCCGTGATTTATATGCACAATATGCCAAAACAACTGGACACGGGACACGAGACACGAGCATGGGGCAGGGGAAAGGAGTAGTAGTTGGAGTGGAACGGAAGATGCCACATCAAGTGGAGACAGGTGTGTGAAGAGAAGGGCGGCATTTAATTATGGCCAGCACTATGGGCGGAACAACAACAATGTTTGTACAATAACAAAGGATGCTGCTGGGCTGGGCTGGGTGAGACGAGGTGTGTCATAGTTATATGCCACAAGGACGATAAACAAATGCTGAACACTCACGGAGCCAAGGAGTCGGAGGAGGAGGAGAAGTTTCTTTAGGGGAAAGCCGAGACAAATTACCAACGAGGACCCTTGGCCAGAAGTGGGCCCACAATTAAATGCCCAGCTCTCGGCAGCCGCTTAAGTTTTAGCACTAACTTTATCGGCTGCAACAGAATATGGATTTAAATTACTTAGCAGACATGGCCAAAAGTTTCCCCCCTGCCACCCACAGCCCGGCGCACTTAAACTTTAAGCCAACTGGCATGTGTGGGTGGCATACTGGCCATGGACCGGGGCTTGAGTGCGAGTTTGTGAGCCACAAAACCAGGGCCAGAAGTTGAGGCACCACAGCACCAGCAACCAGCAACCGGCAACCAGCCGTGGATGCCTCGAAATCAATATGAAACAAACTCTGTCAAAACTGGCCGCAACCGCTGCTCCAGCTCCTGCTCCTGCTCCTGCTCCTGCTCTTGATCCAGATACTGCGGCCACTGCGGCAAGTGCTTTGAAAGAGCTGCTTATTAAAATTTTTGCCAGCTGCCCGCAAGCCATTCAACCATCGAGGCACATCGTCAGTCTGGAAGATTGAGACCCATTAAGTAGTCGTCATCTGCATGACATTACATGCCGCAATCCACGTATTACAAGCCGCATACTCGAAATCAATTTCAGTGCCCGGGTATAGAGTATTAAAAGAGCTTTGGGCCCCATCCCTCGACCCATAAGAATCTCCCGCAATGGAGACATATTTATTGAATTCAATATGCGAGTATACAAAGCGTGAGAATATATTGGGAATATTCCAAGCATTCACACACATACACTCAGGACCTCGGCAGCCTTGCCTTGCCTGCAACTTCATTGGCGAGTCCTTGCCGAGTCCTTTCGCTGCGCCTTTTGCCGGGCTCATGATTTATTACACTCTAATGCATATTTTGTGGCTGCAGAAGGACAGAGCTCTCCACACTGCACAGGAAGAAAAATACCAGAGTTACATATTTATTTATATTATTTCTTTACCAAGGTATTTTTATAAACTCTTTAAAGGAGGTTCGATTTTTCTCTCTGTGTAAGCATGACCTACGAGCTGTGAGCTGTTTGTGCGCTCCTATGTTACCTCCCTCCTCCCTCAGTGATCAATTGTAATTTTCTTTCGAATGCAAATATCCTTGGGAGGGCGAGAGGATCCAAGCTGGCAGGGCTTATTTGTTTTGGCCAGAGCAATCGAATATATTATTTGATATATTGCAAATCGTATATGTTTTGAAAGAATTGCATCAATAACACATGTTTGTGGGGCCATTCGCTTGGCTGAGTCTCTGATAATTTGATTGGGACCTAATCAGAGATGCAGCCCAACTTGTATTGAGTCTACGAAAGTTTGTTTTCTTGCGCCTTTCGGTTTATAAAGCTGTTGATACTGCCACTTAAAATGTGGCTATTTCTGAGGGGGAAAAAGAAAATATCAGCACATGGCCTCAATTTACGGACAACGAATTCTCCGGGAGAGCTTAAACAAAACAAAAAGTGAGTGGAAAATGGCCGACACAAAAAATAAACTAAGCGCAAAATCACAAACTCTAAAGGCAAACAAACGGCCACAAAAAACAAAGACCAACGGACTGCCATTCTCAAATAAAAACAAAGCAGAAAATAAAATATATATATATAAAATAATGCATAAGAAATGTCCATAAAATGGAATGAAGCCATCGACTGGAGCGGCCAAGCTGCCATTGTCCTTGATTTAGCCGCCGCACAGCGGACATAATTTTTAACAGCTGTAAAATAATGCCGCCGCAAGTATAAATAAACGCCGGTCCCGAATTAAATCAAACTATGCCCCAGCGGGAACAGAATCAGGGAATCGGTACTGGGATCAGGACTCGGGGTCAGGACTCGGGGTCCAAGTCCGAGTTGGAGACGCGTAAACGCCGTTTTCCCCCACATTCAATTTGCATTCGGGGCGCATTTATTTATTCAAATTGTGTGATGTCCTTGCCGGGGCCCACTTTGCATACATTTCGATGTTGAACTCGTGGACGATGGGGGACACTGGGACACTGGACCCAGTTTGTTTGGCCATTTCTAATGTGTTTTTTCTCTCCCTCACTCTCTGTCTCTCTCTCTCTCTGTTTATTTGCTTGACAGTGCCACCAAGGATTCATCACATTAGCACCGGCGGACATTTGCAAGTCAAGAAGGGCTCGTCGGTGCGCATCGAGTGCTCGGCCACGGGTAATCCAATGCCGAATGTGACTTGGAGCCGCAAAAATAATATTTTGCCCAACGGTAAGATTGTGCATAAGTGCCAGGACCCGAGAGTCGGGAGTCTTACAGTTCGACAAAAGGATGCCGCCAAGCAGCCGTACAACAAACAAACCGAGAACCAAGGACCCAGGCAACCAGAGGCCACGCAAATTAAAATCATAAAGAGCAACAAAGGACGAGCAATGGGGAAGGACGAGGCAAAAGTAAATGAATACAGTCGTAAAAGAAACTTTAAACAATTTCCATAAAAATGGAAAGTCAAAGAAATTATATGCCTTGCCTCGGTTTCGATCTTGCTCCTCCTTTTTTCCTTTTATTAAATATAATGCCACACGCTGTGTGGGGTGTGTGTGGAAGTGAGTTGCGTTGTTTGGCGGTTACGGCGTCTGTCCGGTGACCCCGCGGTGTCCTCCCGGACATCACTGTCACTTGGCCGCACGTTGATTCCCCGTAATTGGCCCTGTCATTCCTTGGACTTCCTTCGGCTTCTGGTCGAAATCCCGGAATCCTTGACTCCCACTCTCGGTCTTGGCTTGCTTTTCTTTTTGTTTTTATTGAGTTGCATTTTTCATTTTCTCCGTTCCAGGCGAGGAGAAGCTCCACTCGCACGTCCTTTCCATCGAGAATGTGGACCGGCACAAGGGCGGCGTCTACATATGCACAGCCAACAATCGTGTTGGCCAGCCCGCTTCCAGCCAGGTCGTGCTCCATGTTCTGTGTAAGTATGCCACTTGCTCCCACATCACTACACTGGAGAAATGCTATTTTTATTGGAATATATAGTAAAATACCTACAAATATTAGAGAGAAACTAAACCCGTTTATGGACATTAAAACGAAAATTTGACTTCTGAATAAAAACCAATGGAAACTTTTGTATCAAGGACGAAATAAATCCATTACAGATTACATAAAACAAACTAACTTATTCTCAATATTAGCAATAATTCGTTAGTACCCCATTCCACCACAATTTTTAATAGTTACTAAATATTTTTGCTATAAGTATAAAGTAATACTCATAGTCCTAGCAAGATCAATTTAATTTTGACGTGTATTCCTTACAATGGCAGCGAAACGAATTAATTTTTTCCGCCAAGCGCCACTGGGCCACGAAGTTCGACTGTCAGTTCAATTTATGTCAAATCTGATTTCGATTTCGAACGGGTATTGACTTTTAACGCTCTCGCTTGCAGTCGAGTAGATGATGATGATGATGATGGAGTCCTGGCCACATACTCTACCCAAAGAGGGAAGAGGGGCAGGAAGGACTTTTATTACATTTACACACTTACCGACATTTATTGGTTGACTGGCAATTATTGAAATGCCTTGCGGGTACCGCCGGTCCCTCTGACATTTATTAAGAATTTATATGTAATTTTGAAAGGGGAGTCGTTGCCCATTACATGTGCTAATTACATAGCTCCCATCACTATTTACACTTTCTGGCCTCGATGGCTGTCGGGGCCATTTAGCCATTGATTTTTCCCGTTCATGTTATTAACTAATTTCTTTACGTTCTTTTTCTCCCCCAGTTTCACCGGAAATCTCCGTGGAGCGTCCCGTGGTCTTCTCCGGCGAAGGGCATGAGGCCACCCTGGTCTGCATCGTCCATGGCGAAACACAGCCCGAGGTATGTTTTAATTAAATTTCGTACATAAATTTTCATTATCGCGCTTGCTCACTCGGAAACACACGATGCCACACAGCGGCACAGCGCCACCAGATACACAAATAGATGACCATAGATATATCCTGGCGATAGATTTTGACGGCTTTCCTGACCAACTCCAACTCCGACTCCAACTCCGACTCCATTGTTTGGTAGCAAACCAGGAACAGATGGCTGCTGCCACAACGCATTAATTAAAAGTCTACAAAGGCAAATTGAAGTGCACTACAAAGTGCAGATGAGAGATAAGAGCTAAGGCGACGGGCATAATTTTAATCAAACATCGCTCACAATAGTCCTACCAAAGGCAAAAAAAAAATAAAGGGGAAAGACAGTATGAAGACCCAAGCATGTCCTCGTCATCCCGCAGCCATTGCAGTTTCGAAAACGACTCTTTTTCTGTAGTAATTTCGTCTTTACATTTTCAGCCAGCTTGCTCTCCTTCTTCTCGGCTGGTGTTTATTTTTGTGCTATGCGCCTTTTGTCGACATTTAAATTAATACGCTCGGCTATAATTCAAAGTAAAATTGCGGAAGTTGCCAAAGCGGAAGTGAGAAGCGGCGAGCTACCGAGAAAGAAAAAAAAAACGCAAGAGAAATGCCAAAGAACTGAAAGGAAAACCCAAAATGACATGGCGCACACACAGGCAGGATAGCAAAAAAATGGGGGAGAAAAGTATACTAGGGTGATCCTGTGTGAACTTAAATTATAATTACAAAATTGTAATTCAAAATTGGTTTTTATTTAGTACTATTGAAAATAGAAAATTTGGCTCAATTATAGTATAGCTAAAGATCAACCTATTTATCCTGCAACGAACTAAGACATTGAATATATAACTAAATCCCTAAAGGCTTTTTTCAACCTTTATAAATATTAACAAATATATTAGTATTAAAATTGCTGCAAAGCACTTCAATGTAGGTTCCAATTATTATAAAGAACTCTGGATACAGATGCACCCTAACGTGCTCAAAGGAAACCCAAAATAATGACTTGCAACCGCAAATGTCAATGCTTAAAATTATACAGCTCCCGTTTCATTTCACTTTGTTTCGTTTCATTTTTGAGGCCAGCTTCGTGATAACTCAGTGACTGGCTCTGGCTCCTGGCCCGCCCCGGTTTTCCCCGAATTCCGACAGGGCATTAAGTTTTTATGCTATTTAATTTTTAACATTTTTTTGTGTGTTGTGCTTGGCCCTCGTTTTGTGGCCGCAAAGAGTTGACTGCTTTCCAGCGAACGGCGTAACTATTTATTTGCAGAGCTAGCTGCAGCTTTTTATTTGCTCTGTCCGACACATTTCATTATAGTCGTTGCCCCCTCGGAGACTCTCCCTCCCCCTGCCCCTGCTCCTGCCCTGAGCCCTGCCTCTCTGTCCTGGCCATCCGTCCATTCATCCATCCATCCATCCCCCTCTTGGCCATCTCGGCATTAACGTCAACGCCTCCTGCTTTGCATTGTGCATGCCATTGCCATCGCCATTGCCATTCCTGGTTGACGGAGCTGTGGGCGGCTGGGCGTGGCATTTAGTAGTCTTTGGGAATGGCATTTCCGCATGCAATTTTTACATTTACTTTCCACTTTCCACTTTGCTCGCCGGCTGCAGTTCGTCATTTTCCCCTTATTCATTTAAATTTTTTGTTTCAATTTTATTTGTATCCCTGTAGCAAAGTGTATACAATTTAACGCTTCCTTTTCGGTTTGCGTTTTTTTTTCTATGGTTTTCCAACGAGCCTCAAAGTACTTGGGGGGTCTGCACATATATAAGTTTTCAAGAGTGCCAGGTTTGTTCTTTTTTGTTGGATGAAGAGTTTTTCGGCTTAAATGTTAATTAGAGAATTCATGCATATGTAAGTCCTGCGGAGCAATTGTCCAGTAATATGCTATAGATGAAACTTATCTGTGGTATTATTTCAAGCATAATCCATTTGAATGGAATTTCTGATCTGTCATTAGCGGTTGGTAAATGATGTGGAGAAAAAAGCCCGCCAATATACTAATGAGTCCTGAATGGCGCCTATTGATATGGAATACTGTACAGGCCATTGTCCTGCGACAGCGTGCATTTTTAATTATGTCTTGTCAACTAACCGAAGCTATTTTGATGCGGAAAAACCACAAATCAGGGAGCCACGGGAGCCGCATATTAATTATTGAGAGAGCGAACGAGCTGAAAGCCCCTCCGAACACACAGACATCGCACTTATGTGCATATTTACATATTAATTACGCATTGCACCACAGGGCCCAAGTCTGGCATATTCATAATCCATTGATATTGTCGATTTGATGCATAATGAATATCATAAACAAGCACTAAGCTCCCTCCCTTTACCCCATATACCCAATACCCTCGCAAGGACACGAGGATAACAGGAGCAGGGTGCACACCGGGACGATGGGACAGCAACAAAGTCATTAGAGCAATTGTCATTAACATGAGCGACGGCAATGAGACAACATCATTATCAACGTCATCGGGCGGCAACAGCGGCGGTGGCGACGGCATTGTCAACGATGTTGTCGCCGTCATCGATGTCGGACGCATTAAACATGCAGCAGCATTTGACAGAGCCATCAACGTCAGCAGCTAACAGCATTAATGGGCGTCCGCCTGGACAGCAAACTGTTCCCCTAATACATCCACCCACACACACAGGCCCAGTAAATACCATACACCCCCACAGGAGGCACTCTCCCCCTCATCCATATCTCCTCAGCCTAACAACAAGGACCCTTGAACCGGACCAATGATGAGCTTTCATCGCTCGTCAGCTTGCCCAGTGATTGCAGCAGCCATGCCGCTACTATGGCTTTTAATTATTTTGCAAATTAATTTCCAAATTGGTAATTTTCTTCACATTTACACACACTCAAACAACACACACACAGACAGAGTGAACGTAATGAGTTTTTGTGTCGGGCGAAAGGACTGCAAGTTGGCCTATTGGCCCGATCCGAAATGAGATGTTTAGATGGCGCAAAATTGCGACATAATTACAGGATCCGTCGGGATGGAAATTGCTTGCCGGCAAACGACACGGAAACTACTAGATATATCGCATACATTTAAAGTGGGTATTTATCGGAAAACTGTCCAAGGGACTTAGGGTGGGGATTGAACTACCAATTACAGCTGGAAAAACAGTAAAGAAACACAAAGTGAATGCATACTACTTGTTATCATTCAGGGCAGACTTTAAGATTAGGGTTTCTTAAAGAGATTCATAACATCTTTGATATTTTAAAGACATCTTGAGATTATTATTCAATATTATATTATTCAATATTATTAGGATATTGTAATTCCACTCAGAAGCTTAAAATGCACTGAAGGAGTCATTTCCGACCATATAAAGCATATATATTATTGATCAGCATTAAATGCCGGATCGATCTAGCTATGTGTGGTAAAAATTTTTTATCTTTTTCAAAAATTTGAAAATTTTATTAGGGGTAACCCCTAAAATTGTAAAAAATTTGGCCAAAAATTTGATTATTTTAAAACTTTAAATAAAGTATGCAGATTTGTTAACCCAACAAAAACTAGCATATACCAGCTTTCCGATTTGAAATTAACGTTGTTTTGAGTTAGTTATGAAATTTGAAACCTCAAAAAGAAGGGTATACAAATTTCTCAAAGGTAACTTAATGTTACCTTCTTATTAACAGTACAAAATTAACAAATCGTAAACCCTACTTTCCTACTAAAGATCAATTCGATATATTCAAGTATTGTATAATGTTTTGTTAATTCATCAATAAGTTTACCCTCCCTTAATAAATCAAATATATAATTTCAAACTAATAATCTTCGCATAAGTTTAAGAGTACTTTAGAAAAGTCTATGAAGTTTGAAGTGATTGGCAGGGTATATTGACTTAATAACGCTGGCACTCTAAACTGCTGTTAAACTGCCGTAATTAATTACGACCAAGTTATTTATTGTCATTATCTAATATCTATTAGCATTTCCCTGGGCAGCAACTTTGGGGAGCAGCTGGCCCGAGAGTTCTGGCCAATTGGTGTAGGCAACAACTTAAGTCAAACTGTGGCCATTAACAGCGACACCAATACCAATACCAACATCGCGCTGGAAAACTCGGCAACTTCGGTGCCACACGCAATCCAATTCTCATGTGTGTGCGGACTGTGAGTTCGTGCTGGCGTGCCAACGCTGCGTATGCGTAATTCCCACATGCCTCTTGCAATTATTTGTTGTTTCCCTTTTTCTTTGCCGCTTTTTCACTCACACACACACACACACACACACACACCCATCTAACAACACTCTTCCTCTGGCAATTTCCGCTGTGCCAGCCAGCGGAGGTATTGCATAATAGATTGCCAGGCAGGACGACATGGAGGGAATGGGAAAATAAGGAGCTAGCAGGAGCTAGATGAAGGGCAGACGAGGCCAGAGTTGGCCATGTTGGCACGCATACTCTTTTCTTCCTTTTGGCTGATTAGTGTTGATTGGTATTTCTCGCTTTGCTGCTCATCAATGCTAATTTTTCGCCGCTTCTCCATCTCATTGCTGCTTTTGTTTTGCTTCGGGAGCTTCAAAGTTTGCCAAGTTTCTTGTTCTTATTTCGTCCCGATTCGATTCCATTTCCTTTCTCTTGTTCACGTGCCCGCGCGAAAAGAAAGCATTTGAAAATTAAGCGCAAGTGCAAAAGATTGATTGGCGCAACATTTGCGTGGATCCATTAATGAAGTGCACACAGACCGGCGGCCAATCAATCGCCAAAGTCCTGGAACTGGATGTAGGAGGGATGCAAGCATCGCTAATAACAACAAAGATGGCGGACGGAGAGCAATTAATTCACTTAGCCATCTTCTGCCGACGGGCGAAAATATTAAATAAAATAATTTCTGTCCATTTTTCTGCCACGTCAACACTTACGCCTCGTTACGCACGGTTGAGTTGAGTTCTGTGGCGCCAAAAAGATGATGATAGCTACGGCTGTGATCCAAAGACCAGACTATAGCTTAAATTAAGGAAGGAGGAGCAGCCATGAAAAACGCAAACATCAACAAATAAAAGAGGCGGAGGACTAGGGGGGAGAAAAAAAGGAACATTTATGGCAGGACGGCATAACTGTAACTGCACACGTACGGACAGGGACACGGCTACGGTCATACCCATAGCCAATGGGCGGATGTGTCTAAGCGTGTTTGTGTTTGTGAGTGGAAAATATGACAACACATATGCACTGCTGACAGCCATTTTAATGGAATGTGCGGCCAAAAACACCGCCACCGGCGTTAACTAATCTCACCCGGGGAGCAGCAAATAAATACTAGACTTGAAAATAGAAATAGAAATGCCATAGATAGGCTGGCTAACCCACACATTCTCTCCCTCTCTGGTCTGGTTCTGTAATTTTTTTCATCTATTTGTTTTAATATCTCTGCGCCTTTGTGGGAACTGGAGATTGGATTTTGGTATGTGCGTCATGCCGTGGAGCACCTGCTGCCGCCATGTCCCCCCTCCCTGGCCCCTATCCGTTGTTAATTCGTGCGTTCTGTCCTTGCTTATCTGGCGACTGTGGGCCGTATCCTAGCGTATCCCGACGTATCCCAGGGTATCCCTACGTATCCTGTCTGCGAACTGTCAGGGCGGCGACAGGCCGGCGCTGCAGCGACTCGCGTCCAATTCATTTACAAAACACGCACACCCCGTGCTGTCAGTCCTTGTAATTCGCACACGAACCACGTGGCGTCGGGCGTCCTTTTCCGGGATATATTTGCACAGGACTTGGATTCGGGTGTGTGGATACGGACCCCGGACCCCGGATTCCGATTCCGGCGCACTTGACACACAAAACATGTTGTCGAATGTTGGCTGAAAATATGTAACAAACAAATAGAGACAAACAATGCGGAATCGAAGATGAATTTCATGTGAGAGAGGTGGAGAGGGTCGAAATATCAGCACCAGCAGCCATTGGGCTGTGGAAAATCTGATGGAAAATCAATACCCATCGGCGGAGCACGTCGATCTGGTTTTCAATTTCAACAGGAATTACGCTTAATTGACGCTCAAGTGACAGCCGCATGAAGTGCAAGTAAAGGAGGAGTCGGAGTCGGAGACGGAGACGGAGTCAAAGTCGTTTGAGGAAGTCCAAGTGGAAGTACTAGCCGCAAATCGTCTTAACTTTTGCCCCCCAATCTCTTTCAACCCTATACCAAGCTCAAACCCAATCACGCACACTCGCTCGCAACTCGTGCTCGCCTCGATTGACCAACTTTTCAATTATTTACAGGTAATTTGGTTCAAAGACACCATGCAACTGGATACCACAGAGCGGCACATCATGGAGACGCGGGGATCGCGGCACACGCTGATTATACGCAAAGTGCATCCGCAGGACTTCGGCAACTACTCCTGCGTGGCCGAGAACCAACTGGGCAAGGCACGCAAGACCCTCCAGTTGAGCGGAAAACCGAACGTTGCCGTTTTTAATTCGCCGCCAATCAGTCAGTACAAGGACAGGTAAGTGCATCACGAATGCGAGTGCCACTCCTTTTCAGAAAGATGGAGAGAGAGCGAAGTGTGCAGACACGTGCCAAGTTAGACAACGAAACTTGTCCGCCTAATTACCAGAACCAAGAGCCATTCACAACCCAATTATTGAGCATAAAATGCAAAATCCGTGGCAAATGTCCGACTTTACAAGCTGATTGGACAATGGACTTTGAGCGTAGAACATAGAACGTATAACGTAGATGATGCACTGCCCCCGGACGGGGCAACTTTATTAGATTCATTCCGTTGACTGACATGGCAACCGACTGAAAGACTGACGTCGGGACAGCCCTCGTGCACTGCTTATACGTAACGTATGAAACTTTTAATTGGATTAGCTGTCATCAAACACACACGCTCGCCTTTTAAGTGGGCAGACAAAGCGTGGTAGAGCAAAGCGGGGGAGACGAGACAGTCAGTCAGTCAGTCAGTCAGTCAGTCAGTCAGTCAGTCAGGCGACAAACAAGCCCACACATCTCAGTCGCACAGAACGACGACTGCTAGATAAATTTACTCGATCTGAATATATAGAGCTGGGTGTGTGTTTGTGTCACTCCCACTTCCAATTCCACCTTTCAATAATTGAACGCGAATTGAATCCAATAATCTGAAAACATTTTCTAACTGCGATGTGAGGAGAGCACTGGGAAGCCATTATAATTTGGGCCACAGCCATATTGCGCATACGCCCCGTTAGCAACTCGGCAAAAAGCAACTAACCGAGCATCGGCCATGTCAACTTTTGCGCTGATTTCATTCCATTTCATTTGGTTTTGATCTGCTGCCGATGCCAATGCCGGAAACTGGTGCCGGCAATTAAGGCTACCAAAAAGGCCAACAGCAGCCCCGAAGCACACAAAGTACCAAAAGCGATTCTGGCGCCAGTCGCCGGCTCTTCAATTGTTAATAATCATTTTTATTGCCAGCGTTAGTTTTATGCTATATGCGAAAACTTTTCTGATTGGCGTTTTATGTTTTTATTGTGACCGTCCCGAGACTTCAAGTTATTAGTTCGCATGGCCCAATAATCATACAGAATACATCGAGAGCAAAACAAATAATGGCAGTCGTGCCGACAAAACAGGAAGGACGAAGGACCTTTGTTTACAGGCTGGCAGCCCCCAAAAACTCCCTCCTCTTCATCCCTGTGCTGATTAGCATTCAAATTGTGTGCCGACTTTATCGCAAAGCAATGAACTTGCGCCTTTTGTAATGGCGAATTGCGACATCCTTGGAACAAGAATGGGATGGGGTCACCTAATTAGTTGTTTACTCGAGCAGCTCCACTGGAGTGTGCCCATAAATAACTTTGTCCATCAGCAGCTCCGGCAACTAATGAGCTGCTCCATCTTAAAGCTCTCGGTCCCGCCGGGTGGGAGTGCGACAACCTTTAAGCCATCGGGGCCAATGGCCAAAAATGCATTTAGCACACCCTCCTTGGCGACTGGCTAGCTCCCTAATCACGGCATGGCACAATGCACCGGGCACAAGTCGGGGACCGGTCATATAACTTCATTTACACTTGAGCTGAGAATGTGGCAGGACTGTTAGCTTCTCGGTTGAATGGACGCATTGTGCGAGCAGCCCCTCAGCATCGGGATGGGTGGGTGTGACTTCTAGATGCTGCAGTCAGGAAGGGAGGGGGGCAGCTGAGCAAACAAGGAGCCAATAACAAAGGAGCAAGCGGGTATTATGTTAAGACTGCAGCAGCAGCAGCAGCATCGCAGCCCGACAACAATGCATCAGCGGGTTGGCTCATACGCAGTATCTTAACCCGGCCATTGTCGCCAGCCACGTTTCCATTGATTACGATGTTGTTGTCATTCTGGAAGCTGCCAGTCCTGTTGCAGCTCCTGCTCCCCAGTGCTGACAGGTCACAAAAAGGACAAATAAACCGAAAAAATCATGGGGAAAAAAGGATACCAGAAGAGCAAAGACATTTACAAAGCACGATCAATTAACTATTTCGCAAAATAAAGTCTAAAATTTAGCTTTGTTTGGTTTAATTAAACTTTTAAACTCCATTCCATCTCCCATCTTATTTACGATGCATTTAAATAAATAATCGGCAATAACTATATAATTTAATAGTATGACAAAGAGTAAAATTATTATTCAAAATAATTTGTGAATGTGCATCCCGAAATACCACAATAACCCAAGGGACTTAAAGAAAGAGTGAAGATTTACTTCCTACGTATATATCATTAAAGAAACCCCAAAAATCTGTCCATAAAATGGACAAAGTGGTTGCACTACTGCTTTTCCGATGGCTTTAGTTACACTTTCAGCTTTTGTTGCTGCTGACGTGACTGAAGCTTGCGTGTTTGCCTTAACTGCAGCAACACCAGCTCTCAATGGAGAATTTAACAATTACATATTGATTGGAAGCGCCTCGGAATAAATCCCCCACCAACTGTTGCACGCAAAAGCTGCCGATAACCACTAACCCTTCGTTCTTTTCCCCCCATTTTCAGATACAACATCTCCTGGGCCGTGGACTCGCATTCACCCATCGAGGAGTACAAGTTGTCCTTCCGCAAGCTGCCGCAAGGACACGAGGTCGTTGGCAACGCCATCGATTCACCCTCCTCCTCGCTCTCCTCATCCTCATCACAGATGTACGGCTCCGGACTTCATTCACATCGCTCTGGCACTGGCAGCAGCAGCAGCAGCAGCATGGCCGGACTTGGAGTCGGTCTCGGTGGCAACTACGCCGGCTACGGCAACATGATGCACTGGGGCCACAACGACTGGCGCAATGTCGTCCTGCCGGCCATTCCCCTATCGCATCACTATGCTCAGGGCATGAGCTACATGGTGCGCGGTCTGGATCCTGACCAGCACTACGAGGCCACCGTTCAGTCCAGGTGGGTGAAATTTAAAAACAAAAAGCAGTTTCAGTTACAGGCAATCGAATCAATTGTTTGTGCGTGCCAGGATTAAAGCGAAATGAGGCGCACAGTGGCCAAAAAAAGGAACATTTTAATGTAATTTGAATTTAATAGAGAAAGAGAGAAAGCTTCATTGTTAATGAATACTGTGCAACAATGTTTATTTTATATCATTTTCGATATATTTGCTAATAATTTTGATGAAACCATGTACATAGCTGTCAACTCCACTGTTCTCGATGTCCTGCTAATTTGGCCACTTCAGGTATTATTTATGACCCGAGGACAGTGGACCTGTCAGCGTCGGTGCATCCGACTCGGCTCATTTGCCACAATTAGCATATTAATACCAGGCTAATGTTCCTGAGTTGTATTATTAATACAGAGAATGCTTATCAATTGCAGGAATCGTTACGGATGGAGCGATTTGACCAACAGTTTTGTCTTTTCCACATCATCGAATGGTAAGTGCGAGCTTGATTATCTTTTTCCTTACTTAACTATATAAAATTTGTAATTTAAAAATAGGGAAATTATCCCTAAGAGATATGTATTTGTTTTAATACATTCAGGTTATATATAACCTTGCATAGGATTATAGTTTCAGTCAGAAGTGTAAAACACATTGAAGGAATCATTTCCGACCCCATAAAGCATATATATTCTTGATCAGCATTAACAGACGAATCGATATAGCTAGTTTGGCAAAAATTTATTATTTTCAAAATTTTGAAAATTTTTTTAAGGGATTACATCGTTAAAATTATCCAATAATTAATAAGAATTTGAATTTTTTTTAAATGTTGAATAGAGTATGCAGAATCATTAACCTTATAAGAACTAACATAGGAAAGCTTTCCGAATTGAAACAAATGCATTTTTCACAAAATCATGGTATTTTAAAAACTGTGATTTAGCCAAACAATTGTTATATAAAATAATGTGTATTTTAAGCTTAGTTATGTAGATTTCCGATAAGATCCTCTAATTAATTAGCAAACTGCAAGAGTATATAATCTCCAGCTTCCGGAATTTAATTTCCTTTCCTGTTTTAGAGTATTACCTGCTCGGCTAGCCGAGTGTCAACAGAATCCTTTATCGGTTTGTATACCTTCTGCTGCCGACCGCATGCATAATAATTTCGAATTATACGCTGTTTTCGCTGATAATCTGCAAAAATCACAGTGAAACTGCAGCTTCACAAACAAACAGAAACGAAAAAAAAGCAAACGCTTTGTATCACAGCCCGCGGGAAAATATGTTCAGGCTGTCATAACTTAATGCTGTTAAATTTATTACTGACGAGGGCCAAGTGAAGCGTAAAGTGAACACGTCGCAGTCCCTCGTTTGTATCCGTTGCGAGAGCTTCATCCTTAATGTCGCACTCACACTTGCACTCCATCCGGCACATGCACAGCATGTCAGTTAAATCACACACAGTTTTTTTGTTTCGTGCACTCTCTCAGGTGAAAGGCCGCGGACTTTATTGCCGCCTCTGGGCTTTAATGAGATCCCTTTCAGATCAATTGAACCATACCTAATGGGGAATATTAATAAAGCTGTCCGACAAATAGCACTCTTCTAGCCTAACACTATTATTATTTTCCAGTTCGACCAAGCGCACCCATCAAGTATACGCCGCGTTGTCAGTCAATTTGAGGGAACGGTTGAGCGAACGTGCGCATAACTAATTGATGGCAAGTTTTTGGGGCCACACATTTGACTCTGCATAATGAGAATCGAAATGGTTACACAAGACTCTCGCTAATTGGATGCTGAAGCTGGTCCTTCCCTCCAATTCCTTTGCAGGAAGCGAGAAATAAACAAAGATGCACGACATGGCAGCCAGGCAGGTGGGTTTTTTGGGGTAGACACACTGTGGACCTCTAAATGCGCACTCGAAATCCATTTATATGCAAAACTATTGTTGCATTGCATACGGAATTTCTGCGGCGGGAAAAGCGGCGAAAACGGGGTCCACCAGAAAAGCGATTTTCCATGCAAATGACGCACATTTGTCGGCGCCAGCAACGGCACCATCACTGGCTCCAGAGCCAGAACCAGAGACAGGACCGCAACCAGAACGAGATCCTGCGTCTTGCCATCTTTTGGCTGCCATGCGAAATGCATGCAAATGCAAATAGTGCACAGTTCAATGCCGCTGCTGAGGCTGTTGCAGTTACGGTGATGGGTCTGCTGCCACGTTGCCTGGCAAACAAACGCATAAATATGCAGTCGCAACAGCAACAGCAGAAACAATAACAAAAGCCAAAAGAAAGACGCAATAAACACGCACATGGCGAGTGAGATACTTGCACAGAAAAGTCCTGCGAGGCGGCGGAAATTTAATAAAGCAAAACGTGAATGCCGCACAGAGAATGGCACATTCAGGACGCGACAGGGCTAGGGCCAGGACAAGGACCAGGACCAGGATGGGAAGGTATCAATGTCGCCTGGCAAAGACGTGTTGCTTTTGACGGTCTGCGAGTGAGACACGTATCCCCCGTATCCGTAAGATGCCTTGCACAAAGCTCTGCCAGGGAAGAACTTCATTATGCGCGCCATTGAAATGCGAAGTTCCAACGGTTCGCTTTCAAAGCGAAAGCAACTTCGTTTGGTGGCAATTTATGGGTTCGCTTTTGTGCTAATGGAAATGACTTCATTATATTTTCGAAACGCAAACAATTTACGCAATTAGTGGTCTAGTATGCGATGCAATAAGAACCACCACCAATACCAACATTACAAGCAGCAACAACAAGGTGCAATCCAGCAAAGCGGCAACTAATGAGCCTCGAGTGTCATAACTACAACTGCAGTCCTCGCACAATAACAGTAACGGTAATGCCAAAGGACGACAATCGTCCTAGCAGATACACAAACACAGCCAGTATCGCCAGTTCATTTACCCGGGCTACGTGTCCTACGGGTCCAGGACTCCAGCCAGCATTCATGACATTAGCCTGGCCACCAAGAGAAAGGAAAATGCCAATTGAGGACAGAGAGAGAGAGAGAAGAGAGAGAGAGAGAGAGAGAGAGCGGGAAGGAATGGCAGGACCTTTGGACATTTAAGATCCCAACAGACACTATATGACAGGCTTCCGCAGGTAGGACACATTCGTGCTGGAAATGACGTTTGTGAAACGACTGCACTCCAACAGCTTCTCTACCAAATCTACAAACTCTACAAGTTCGAGTCGGATAAAGGATTCTAAAGGAAGAGATATTATTTGAACAGGAGCAAAGTTTCTATTTACAAAGTATTCTTTAGTTAATTCTGAAGCTCTTTTTGAATTGATTTCTATACTCGTTAGCTCTCATAATTTAAGCACTTGAATAGAGTGTTTCCTAAGCAAAAGTACTTTTTATCCTGGCAGTGTGGGTCAGCCTAAGGACACCCAAAGGACATATCAACATCGATTTCCCTCGTCATATTATCCACATTCTGAATGGCCTTTAAGTGCATTTAATTTTTACGAGTCCTCGTCTTTGTGCCGCTGATATTATCCTGGCTGCCATTGTTTTTTTTCTGTTTGTCATAGTCGTTGTCTAGATGCGTAAGGAGGATGGGGAGGCAGAGAAGTTGCAGGAGGTTGAGCTGGTTTTGTGGAATAGACTCCGGTAGATGCTAGGTATGCAGCTATTTACATCATAGAGCTCAGTTATAGTAACGACGGCAAGGCACGCGGGGTCACAGGGCCGGGGCACATAGAGACATAAAAAATAATGCATTTTGTGCACGCGAAAAAATACTCGACATAAAGCAAAAAAAGAAGTTAAATAAAATTACAACATAAAGTGCGGCAACGAGTGTTCGCTCTGTTTGTATTTGTGTGTGTGTGTGTGTGTGTGTGTGTGTTTGGGGGGTTTGGACGGGAAGGAATATCAGAAAATGAAAGACTCGTTGAAAGTTGCGTAAAACTTGCTGAAACTGCCAACTGAGGAGCGCTGCAATAACAGCAACTACCTCCACACTAGCAGCAGCAGCAGCAGCAGCAGCAGCAGCAACAGCAACAGTAAAAGCAACAGCAGCAACAAGGCGAGGCATTCAAACGATGACAAAGTGGACCCTCGCTGCATGTCCCTTAGAATGCGTCGCCGCTTCTGGCAGCGAGCGTCTGCTCGAAACTTTCAATTTACTCGTCCTAGTCGACGGCCATCGTATCGTATCCTTGGATCCAGCTCCTACGTATCCCCCCTCAGCTCCTCAGGACGCCGTCCCTGTGCGTTTGAAGCTTTTGTGTTGCCGGCAGGAATACTTTAGCCGAGGCTCCACCAACAACTCCAGCAGCATCATCGCTTTTTTTCGCCTTCATTTTTTTGTTTGCCGGCATGTAAGCTGCAAAGTTTGCCCAGGCATACATACATACATAGATATATACGTAAGAGAACGGCGAAAAAAAATGTAGGGGAAATGAGCCAAGAGATGGCAGAAGTAGAAGTTTTGTAGTGGCAGCATAACAAGCACTGGCAAAAATAGCACCGCTCTCAGTTGCAAGATGTGTAATGCGAATTCTCCACGTGAATGTTATGTTTATGTAAAGTGCAGGTCCCACAATGCCATCCCGACACCAAGGAGCAAGGATCTTCTCTCCATGCAGACACACAGACACACACGGTTTGCCGGAGTTTCTTGCCGCAAGTTGCTGAGTGCTCGTTGGCACAAAGAAATGCGAAAATGCATTGTATGTCAGCAACCGGGGCTTTAATCAGGGCTTTAAGGGTCGGGCCACCGAGCCCACTTGACCGTCGAACAAGAAACCAAAAAAAAAACGGACACACAACTACCGGTATACATAATGGAGGGCCCAAATCCGTGTGGTCAGCAGCGGACATTTTGCGACAAACGAGGAACAAGCCAGTGCGTGCGGAGTTCGCTGTTGAAATGTTGCTGCCGCTGGCTACAAACAACAAAAAAATAAAACTTCAAAATCCGTGGTGAGGCGGCCGCAGCACTTCGCGAATCTGTAATAAACTGTCGGGCTGGGGCATCGGTCCCTGGGGCCAATGCCAATCCTAGTCCTCGTCATGCCCACTATGCGAAAAATCGGATTTGCCTCCTGTACTTACAGACACCAGCGACATCAGCAGGACCATCAATACGTCTACACTGAGCCAAAGTTGCATGCAACATGAAATTAAAATTGATACCTAAAACTTTAAATTGCAAAAAATAAACCTACAAGGAATTAATAAGATATTTTCTCATTGGTTTATATATAGTAAAATCATGCTTTTCTGTCTGTGTAAAAGCAGCAGCAGCAACAAAATCCATGCGGATTGCATTTGGCCATTTTGTATTTGTTGCCGCACCGCAATGCTATTACGTGAAGAGTAAGCGTGGAGGAAGAGCTAAATCCGGACAGGTGCCGAAAGCCGGACCCTATATGGCAGCCTCGAATTGTCGATGCCATGGACCACGGTCACGCCACTGCGGCGACATCGATGGCGGCGGGAGCGCTTATTTAGGAGCACAAACGAGAAATCACAAGTGACGTTACGGTTTTGTGCCGCCAACCGCAAGCAATAAAAGTCGCAACGACAGCCGATGCAAGTGCAGCATTCAACGGACCACATTAGCCGGACAGCCACATGGTCACGAGTCCAGCTTCAGCTCCATCTCTACTGCATCCTGCATCCTGCATCCTGCATCTTCTGCAGCATCACGGGTCCGTGGTCGCGTCTGTTTTCATTACAAAATTGCCAGCGTTTGCTGGCACCGCAATTGACAATTTGCTTTTATTTTATGTTGACAGTTGGGGAATTTATATGGTAATGCCCACAGTGTGTGCTTGTGTGTGCAATGCATTTGATCACCGCCCGCTGGCCATTTTTCTTAGTCGCTTAACCGGCGTGTACAGGACTAAATGGTCAAATAAATGGCCCAAAGGCTGGAAATGTTTGCGTTTAGACAAACAATAAAATCTGAATCAGAATCAGGCAGCCCTTAATCAAAGAGATTGCGAAATAAATATGTACTTGCAACACAGTTTCAGAAATTCTTCCCAGCGGCAGAGACTTTCAATTTGGGGCAACTTACTTATTAAGTAATTGAAGTGGTTTGTGAAAATCCATTTATTTACCAACACCACAATGTTCATATTATTCTGTCATTATTATAATTATTAAGGTTTGTATTTATCTTTGATATAACTTGTTGGTACAACGAGAAAACCTGTTGAGTGAAACTTATTAGTTACCAAGACAAAGATTCAATTTACTAATTACTTGACCTCCAACTAAATTATAACCAAAGGTTATGTAATAACCTCAGGTTGAAAATGTTGTTGCAAGAGGGAAAAACTAAAACCAATAGTCAAGTAAAAGACACAGCACAAAATTATAACAAAACCTTTAGAATCATTTCATTAGATTTATATTTATTACATTCAAAGTAAAATGACTGTCAGCATTCATTTTCTATTTATGTTTCCATAAAAACATGAGTTTCTCATAAATTTCTTTTAAGCTATATTTTAATATTTAAGCACACAAGAGCCTCTGTGTAGAGTATGCTTATGGCATATAATTCGTGTGTCTATTTGAAAATTAAAGGTGTCATGTTTCGAGGCGTTGGCAGCCCAGATGCCTGGATAGATAAGCTGTCCCGGTTGCTGGGCAAACATGTGTGCAACATGCAACCTACATTGATATCACGTCCGGCATTCGGCGCTATCCTCTCGGCACTCAATGTTGCCTGTCCATTCAGAGTGTCAGCAATCACTACTGATGCGAGGGAGGAGGGAGGGTTACAAGGATACAGGACCGCAGCGGTCCTTTTGCGAGATCTGTACGCCTTAGATATGGCAGCTAACTGGCTGGCAGGCTGGCAGGCCATCACATATTTATAAGTTTTGCTCGTAGCGCCCACAAACTCCTGACAGGCATCGCATTGCATTCGATAAAGAAGTCAATGTCCCTGGCAGCCAGGATGTTTCATTAAAGTCGATGGGCGGCAAATGATATATGCAGCAGCTTATCGAGGGCGGCGGTCGGGCTGGTCCTTCATTTACGGGTGTTTACAGAGTCAGCTTCGCTTTTGAGTCGCGCTCCGCTGGCCAAATGCTCATTTGTCATTATTGACAGATGCAGAACGTTGCCGTTTTAATTGGCGGCCTTAACGAAATGAGCTGCCTGCCAGCCTGCCGAGGAATGACCTCATTGCTGAATCTCCTCCTGGCCGCCCACTTGATTGGCCATCTGCATCCGGATTCGCATTCACAGTGGCAGTCGCAGTAGTCTGCGTAAAAGTAAATCCATCTGATTGCAGATTGCACTTTAAGCGTTAATGATTTATTTGCCCGCATGGATTTGATTTAAATGTCGAAGCGGACATTTTACTTAATAGTAGCAGCACCACCAATAAGCCTTAAGCCGTATCGATAGCACCTCCATCCCCCTTTTACTCTCTCTCGACTATCCTAACTTTCATCGACTGCTCCACGTACTAATTGCAGATGGGCCTGTCGATCTGTCAACCTATTTGAATCACGGTCTGTCAGGTTAGTCTAGCTATCACTTTCACTCTCACTCCCTCTGTCTCTCTCTCTCTCTCTCTCTCTATCTCGCTCTTTTATCCTATACATTTCTCTTTCTCTCTTTGTCTCTGTCTCTATCTATCTCCATACCAATATCTCTTTGCATGTTTTCATCCGCATGATATTTATTTTACATATAATACTCCTGTACACACTGCGCCATATTTGCGCTAAGCTAAAGCCTGAAAAAGAAAACAAGGAACTGTAAAAAAAAAGAAATAATAAGAAATTAAAATTGGACATTCCATGAATATATATATATATAGTATAGTATATATATTCGAATGCATATGCGTTTGTCCGCGCAGTTTAGCAACTATTTGGCGTGCCATTTCACTGCTCGATCAACAACAGAACCGAAAACTAAAACCAAATACAGAGAGATGAACGGAAAACAAGTTTTAATGTCCGTTTAGATGGCAGGTGTGCGAATGCACGGCTATAGAGGATTTCCAATGCAGAGGTGTGCATGTTGTGTCCCTTTGATAAAACAAAACAAAAAATATATACATATAAAGGGGGAATTTCGTCCATTTCAAATATGTTGACTTGCATGCCCAACCAATTTGTTTTATGGCCACGGCCCGATGGATATTGAAATGCATACATTGCGCCGGATTTCTATGTAACCATTTGTTTGATCAGCGTTCAGGAGCGGATTAATAAAAGCGATTTCCATCTATCTTAATTGCAGATAACGAGATGCGGGACCTGAGTGTCACCTTCTACGGCAGCAGTGCCATCAACAGGCAGAAACTGGGCCTTCTGGCCTTGAGTTCGGCCACCGTGGCCCTAAGTCTGCTCGTGGCCTAATCACCCGCTTCGATTTGAGCCATGAATTTCTTCGCCAATAGCACTTCGACATCAACTTCGAATTGGGGACGCAATGGAACGCCGACCGACGTCTACTCACAAACTCTAGTCTAGTCGTAAACTGGTAGAATAAAAGAAAATCTATATATAAATATATATAAATATTATGCATAAGCGTAATTAAAAGCATTCGCGCTACGATTTCTCATTGTTCGATTCGAATTTCTCAAGCAAAAAGGAAAAACCAATTTCGAGTTTAGTGAATTAACCACACAACGGAAAACGGAACCATACATTATACATGTAACAATCAATGTAAAAGAGCATGCAACTGTTCAAACTAGTACCCCTAAAGCATACACACACACACCCTCAGATTCCCCCATATCCTCCTTCGCACATCCGGCGACCATTACTGGCACCCCCATTCCCCGTGTACATAGATTTTATTGCATACTTTTAGGTATAAACTGCACCAAAGAAATAGTCACTCGACGATCGAAAGGAAAAGAAAAACACACAAAAATATGAACTAATAAATAGCAAGTACTCGATGCATAGAGGAGGAAATTCGTAGCGTTATGCAGATAGTTAATTTAATTGATACATAAATGCATTACCTAATTATCGGATACGAGCCACGCCATGCAGCAGCTTAGCCGGAATTCAGATAAAGAAAATGGAGCAACTTAAACTAATTTGCAGCATTTGCATTTGAGATGGCTTAAAGCAGACGGCGTTTTTCTAGCTTTTTGCGATTTGTATGTATGTAGCAGCTAAGTAGCTTAATTGACCGCATAAATGCAATTAAATTAGGAAACAAAACCTATTGATTTGGTATGTAAATTAATAATCCACTGCAAGCGGAGCCACAGCCACAACAAAAAGGCAAAGCATATAGAAACTTCCATATGGATTTCGGATTACAATTAGTGCGTAAGTGTAAATAAATATGATTCACATCAGTGGGATATAATAAATGAAAAATATATAATAGTCTTTATAAATAATACCCCCCAATAGGCAGTTTACTCTCGAACACCGAACACAGGGTGCGGCCAAGGTTGTTTTTATGTAAATATATATTGCACCGCAGTCTCGAATCTCATATGATATATGATATGATATGATAGGTACTCATAGTTCAATACTCGTATCGTTGCTTCACAAAACGCAAAACGGCACCTTTCGAATTTGGTTCTCTCTCTTCAGCACCCTGTATTATCCTTTTTAGCATTCCGAAATTTAAGTCGAAATCGAAACCGAAACTAACACCGAAAGCCAAGCCAGTGCACTCTTGATGCATTCGCACATGTATGAGCTAGACTATAAGTAAATATTGTATTGAGATTAACGAAGACGTAAAGACGTATATGTATGTGTATAGGAAAATATCGTAATTGATTTCCGAATTAACTCAGCCATATACAAGATACACATTCAGCTTTTATATAGAACCTAAATAAATCGGTCAGGGGGAGTTTGGACCGCAAAATAACAAAGAAGTATATGTGTAATTAATACGATTGGCCGCAAGAGCGTTAAGTGAATTATCGTAAACTTATAATTTACGTTCGTGTGTATGTATATTGATGTGTAACACTTACAAGCGATACAATTATTATAACAAAAGAAAAAGAAAAACGGCCCCAGATCCAATGACCCGCCATCCCAACCCTGAACCCAAACGATTCCCACGAATCCCCACGGAAAGTTGCTTTGGTCCGGCGACTGGAGCCCATCGATAAGTTAGCTACATGATGATATCGGTACTCAGCATATATGTATGTACACCTGAATATATAGAGAGGGATGTGTAATTTACAGCTTAGTTATAGTTTATAGTTTATAGTTTATCCTATTTTGTTAGTGCAACAAAAAACCAAGGCAAGACACGAGCCGTGCGTGTACAATTCTACTTTAAAGTAATAATAATACTAACCTACACACCTACAGACATCTTCGGTATTGAATGTATATGTGACTAGAAACGTATGTGTATGTATATTTGATTATTTTGTAAAATTTTTCAAAAACTATAAATAAAGTCTATATTACCATATAAATGTAAACCGGAGGCATCAACCTTTTCTGTGTTCTATATATTTTCTCATAATTTATGCATCCCCTTTCAGGCAGTATTTTTCCACTCACGATCCATTCTATCCCCACGTCAATGACGCTCATCAGAGGCCCTCTTGGAAGGAGGATGTCTTCCTTTGGAGACATAACATATACATATACGTAAAGGATGCATCTGCAGATAGATGGAATGGTGGCGCGACTTGGGCACTGTATCCATTCAGCTGTCGAGTGCTCCGCTCGGAGGAGCCCGGAGCTCTTGGAGTTGCGTAAATGCAAACTTGGTTTATTTTATTTACTCCATCCAGTTGTCATAGCCCAATGCAGGCGGCTCACCTTTTGTGTGTTGCCCCGTGATGGCTGTGTAGACATTTAAGTGAGCCGGCAGAGTTGACGACCCATCTCCTCACACATCCTCACACATCCTCACACATCCTCACACATCTCCATGCCCATATGCCCATCTGCCATCCGGCGCCGCACATGATGGAATGGAAATGAAAATGGAAAAGTTTTCAGGCTGCCAGAGATTGGAGTAGCTTGGCTCCGACTGGTTACACACAGAGCTCTGCTGGCTTGAGGAAAAACTTTAAATGGGAAATTTGACAGACAGACATAACGGTATTTTAAATGCGATCCGAATCACATGTGCGTCCCGGAATCCTGCGTCCCTGCAGCATTGTGTGGCCATCAGCAACTCAGTTCAACTAAGCCGGGCAGGAAACTCCTCCTCCTGTTTACCTATTCCAAATCTATTCCAACAGGATATGGTAAGTTAGCTGATGGGCGACGGCAGGCGGCAAATTGAAAAGTTCACCTTGGCTAATGAAATACCCGGTAAGCATTAAGGAACGGTATACGTGTACACCGCTGCATTTTGTTAAATAACCTCAAAAAATAATATATATAATTTCCCTCAAAAAAGCGGAATAAAGTGAACAAAATCCCGAGAGTTCAGCCGGGAAAATTGCAAGGTGCAAATGGCATGAAATTACCGCAAAGAACTGGCGACCCAAAATGTCTTTTGCCGCCGTTGCGCCATGCCTGGCCAGAAACGAAAGCGATTGTGCAAGTGGTTGTGTGAGCCGCTGAGTTTTTGGCCAGAGGAAAGTGCGGCGGGGTCCTAAAACAAAACCCAAACAAGGCCCGAATCTTGCACACGTATACGTACAGAATGTGCCCATGTGCGCTGCTGCTGTGCGTGTGTGCACCTCATTTCCGGGCATTGTTTTCGTCCCGAACACGAGGCAGGCAGGTGCCTTGCAGCCTGGTGGGGCTAGGTCCTGTGGCAGGACCTGAATTTGGCACACTTGGGAAAATATATGAATGTTTCTAGGGAGACTTAAATAATTTTGTAAGTTTGAGTCAATGTGTTAAGGAAACTTTCAGGTAATTTTGTGCTATAGCATTTCCTTTACTTTAATAAATGTATTTCTTTCAGTGTCTGACTGCCTCTGCTGCAACTTCTGGTTCTGGGTGCTGTTCTCAATGCCATTCTCGTTGCCGTAGTCGTGCCCGTTCTACTTCCTGTTGTCGTTTGGCTGCTGTTTTCACGTTATGAGCTACTTGTTGTCCCGGTACCTCTCTGTCTTTGCCCCCATCCCCAGGACACACTCACACACAGAGACACTCTGGCACAGGATCCATAGGCCTGCGTGTGTGTGTGTGTGTGTGTGACATGTTTACATAAAGTCCTTTACCGCTTCTAATGCATTATGGCAACAACACGAACGCCACTCGACGCTGCTTGCTTGCTTGTATTTATCGTATGTGCCTCTGCCTCGGCTGCCTCGGCTAGTTGAATGCGACAAGCGGCAACACAGCAGAGGCACCGGCACAGGTGAAAATTTCACAGATACAGACACGGGAGAGAGAGACCAACAAAGACACACACATAAACACATAAACAGTCTCACGCTGCCGCATAAATATTTGCATACGATATTTATTATGCTAAAAATAAGCCAAGATTTAAAAAGCGACGACGTCGCAGCCGGCAAAATAAGGCCAACTTGGCTAAGAGGGGAAAAACAGGCGCATAATGAAGGCGAGCAAGGGAAAAGAAAAATGAGAAAAAAACAAATGTATGACGACTCTCACTCTGGCAGCCTTCACACCTTTGCATTTTCGCAATCCGCCATTCGCCATTCGCCATTCGCTATTCCCCTTTTGTGGCACCGGAAGTGGGTCACGTATGCACCTTAGTCTCCCCGGGCAAGACAAAGCGAAGCTGCCTGTAATTAAGCCCCGTTTCCAAATGGGCTCGGCAAGTGCCAGAGCCGGATGTGAGTTCTAAGGAACGACAGTGGGTTTCTCAGGCCACCTGGCAAATTAACTTAAATTTTAAAAGCTTAATTCAGTTTACCAGAGCCGTAAGCGGCGCCTAAGTCGCCTGTAATGCGTTTAGCAATTGGCAAAGCACTTGCATGCTTTTAGCCGCGCGCCGCATCCAAACGAAAAGGAAAGGAGCAGCAGAAGAAAGAAGACTCCCCCCTCCTCGAAAAGGGAAAACAAAGGCTCAGGATGAAATGTGCCAGGCTGGTAAATCCATTTTACCGACAAGGGCCGCCCACTGGATGCGGATGCCTGACTAACTATGTAGCTGCCAGACTGGCATTCTGGCTGTGCGTGTAACAAGTGCCACTCAAAAGGCCGGCCGGGAAACAATGAAGGCGAAAAGCGAAAAGCAAAAAGCACTTAATAGGCTGCCACGGTGCCGTTGACATGGCCATTTATATGCCGCAACTTGGCAACGTTTTTAATTCATAATGCACGACAGGAATGGCGGTTGGAGCTGTGACGTGGCCCCTGCCTGGGAACAGGAACAGGATGTTGACTGCCGCCGGCAAACTTTGCGACACTCGCCTCTAATCCGAGCAGGATGCTGTCCGCCAGCTGAGTGTTGCCTGTCACCGCGGTTTCATCTCATCTCATCTCATCTCTCCTGCGCTGTCAGGGCATTGAATGTCAGATTCTGTCCTGTTGGATTTCTCTGGTTCAATAGCTAAAATTGATTTCATTTTCATATCAGATCCTCAGATCAATCTCTGTTTATCGACCCCGCCAGCAAAGTGTCGGTTTAATGTGGATTCGAAAATCGGAATATAAATATTTAAGAAATACCTGTGATAGTCTGACGACTGATTCGAAGCTTAATTAATAAACTTAGAGACTTGTTTAGCATTCAATTTCAGGGAATTTCAAGGCGGAAAGCCCTTCTTTTCAGAGCTACTGAAAAGGCCTCCGTAATGAGAGGATCTAAGTAAGCCGGGCCTGAATGACCAGTGACCATTTTACTCGCAACATTCTTCTTTTGGCTAAAGTTCTCTTGTGCCAACTCGGCCTTTTGTTTGCTCTTTAAATTGGGACATCGATACGTATACGTAATATCATTTATAAATAGCCTAACAACAGGCCCCCATACGTATTGATGTGCAGCTAATGCGACCCCAGAGGATGACTGGCCGGCAGTAGCAACAGTGGCACTATTGGCGCACCAGCAGAAGCAGGAGCTGGAGCGCTAACGAGCTGTGCCTTGGCTGCAATTGTTGCCAGAGCTGAATGCCAAAGCAAATAGCAGCTGAGGGGCAACTGAAACTAAAGTCAAATGCAGCAAAAAAGAATTGTAAAAAACGAGGCAGCAGCGGCAGCATGGTCCGTACAACAAATGGCAAGTTTTGTCGGCGCCAGGGACACCAAAAAGGGGGAGGGGAAGGGGGAGCCGTGGGCGGCAGCAACCAAATCAGAAAATCCGATTTGCATGGATTTGTTGGTTTCTTTTGTTGCCGTCGAGTATCCTTGCCACTGACGCCAATGCTATGTTGCCGCTATTATGCTGCACAGAATTGTTGCTGTTGACTTTGTTATTTTTTCTTAATGTCTGCTCAATGAAAAAAAAAACGGCTCTGCCGAGCGAATCTCCCCATCCTGTGGCACTCCTTCACCACCGCTGGCATCGCCTTCGGTGCCCGCTGAATTCTGTTTTGTTTGTTTGTTTGTTTGTTTCTGCTAAATTGTGTTTTCCCTGTTCATTCATTCGTTTGGCTTTCCCATCCGTTTTCTGCTTCTGCTTTCAGCTGCTGCAGAATTTTTCAGTGATTTTACATGTAAGCATCCTTGTGAGCTCTGTGGCATGTCCACAATTGAGGCAACCACTACGAACGCTTGCCAGGACAAGCTGGCCCTCACCTCCATCCGTCCGGATACCCTGATGTCTCCTCCTCGCCATTGTCCATCTCGAAGTCCTGTCCGATTTTATATGTTTACCCCGCTTACAATTTGGTCCACTGTTTCTCCCTTTTGTACAACCGGAATTGAACGAGTCTGAGGGTATATTGTATACGTAAAGATAAAGACATTCTGCTAAACATATTAAGTATAGTACCCCAAAAAATCACAAATCCTACAGTGTTCTTTTGACTAAGTCTAAGAATCGATTGAGATCTTTATAAATAATATCTTTCGATTTCCGACAAACTGATGAAAATATATGCGAAATTATGGCTTACTTTCAAGTAGGTATTCTTTGGTCTATTCCCCTATAATAACTACATTTTTTCCACACTATTCAAAGGGCAATTCCCGTGGAGTAAGCGTCAACGGAGTTGTCGTTTTGGACTGCGACATCCACCGATAGACGGGGGAGTCGGAGTGCCCACCTTCAGATCCATGTATGACTTCCGTTTCTCTCCTTCTCCACTTGCCAATTGTTCGATTCTATTGCACACTGTTGCTCACAGGGACGGACTGCTTGCGCGAGTGTGTTTGTGTGTCCTACAAGGATTTCCCATGTACAATAACGTAATCTACATAATTTTCTTTCAGTTTGGTTCTTCTCTCATGTCTCCCATGTCAACATATCCCACACCGTTTTTCAATTTTTGTGGCCAGCATTTGACTTTGGTTTGTCCTTGCTGCAGACCAGCTCACTTGTTGCCCATCACCCACACACATCCTGCTGCCTCCCACTCCCGAGTGGTGTCCTTCGGAGTGTCCTGTATGCTGCCTTCTCCTGCCTGCCTCCTGTTTCTGCCTCTACTTTTGCCCCCATGTGGCAGCATGTGTTCGCCTTCCGGCAGCAGTTGCAGGAGAAGCACTGAAAGCACGGAAAGAACGGAAAGGAGCCCGGTTAGTGGTTGCAGCTGACCCGTGCTCCAGTCACGGTCCACTTCCCGGCAATCGCATTATTATGCGGGACATTGTGGCCAGCTCTCAGCGCTGCCATAACAACAACTGCGGCGCCAACTTTGCACACACGGCCGAAGCCATAATCCATCATAAGTTAAAATGCCTAACCCATTTGCAGCAAAGATCGCCGAGCCATTCGCTCTCCTCTTTGAGCACTCGGAAAACTCGGCATAGCCCATTGTTCGCCCGGCTCAGCTCGGCCCACTTCGCTGGCCAATTGTTGATGGAAATCCATTTCATTTTACGAGTAACATGCTGGCCAGCGGCCGCAATTAGTGCACATCCAGCAGGGTAGCGCTCGCCTGGCTCAGGAGTGTCCTCTTCCTCCATTCTGTTCCCTCCTTTGGCCGGACTTCGGGTCAGCCGGAGGAGACTCCGGGTGACCGAGTGACTGGCTGACTGGCTGCCCGGCTGTCAAGCGCTTGTTGTCACAGAGCCTCCAAGTCCATGGCACATGGCATGCATGCAACGTCGTCGTCGTCGCCGTCGCCATCGCCATCGTAGCCATAGCCCTGGACATGGCCATAGCATCGCCGCCACCATCGTGGTATCTGGACGTTGTCAGGCAGCTGCCAGCTGAAGTGGCATTAACTTCTCCGTTTCAGCCTCTCTTCCCCAAGGCTCACTCCGTTCCCACTTTAACAGATTCCCGGTGCCGGTGCCGAGCTTATGTTTTAATACTTATTTCTATCCCATTGTTTTTTTCGCCCTAGCTTTAATTTTCCTCGATTTTCCCAGACCCGCACGGCAAAGAGTAAATCAAGTCGTTGTTCAAGCTGGTAAGTGGACTTGTGATTAATTAAAATCTATGTTGTTAGGGGAAAATTTATTACTTGAAAGGCTCTTCGTTATGGGCTATATTTTACATATTCTGAGAGTTATATAAATTATATATTATTATTAAAGTTATTTTCTTTGGAAATACTTTAATAATTACTTCTACCATTTGATTTAAAATATTTCATGCAAAGATTGATTTAAATAAAAATCGTTAAAATTGAACAATTGCAATTGCAACAAAGGAAAACATAATTCAAAAATAAATGCTAACCTTTGTCCGACAAATGCCATTGGCTTGCCCAACTATTTACCTCGGACTTTAGCTAAATAATATTTTTAATTAACATTTCAACTTTTTCCCTTTCGTTTTAAGGATTTGATGGCAAATCGCTCAATTTAGTTGCTCCGCAAATTGCACACTTGGCCCTATACAGCAGAATGTGGACCATGGCTAACAAAGTGCCACAATTTTCTAATTACTGACGTTGTGTGTGCGTGTGTGCCTTTGCACCAGGCGGCACGCAATCCAGGGGTATGCAACAAGCGCCAAACTGCTGCATTAAATTAATTGAAAAATCCGAAAAGTAAATAAAACCAAACGGGGGCCAAGAAGGTTCCAAATGTGTGTGTGGAGCCGAGTGCAAAATAAGGAAATTCAGTGCACGACAAAATCGAATAAACAGCAAACTGGAATGGGGATGGAATGGGCTGCTCTGGGCTGGGCGGTGGATTCAGGTCGCCTCCGCACATGCAACTGCCAAGTGGCAGGCGCAATCCCATCCGGATCCCGCGGACTTCGGGCACAGGGACGTGAGGTCGTGGGTCCGACCTCGTTCATTAATCAAAACAATTAACGAGGCCGCATTTGCGCGACATTTCCTTTTTTTGTCAAGTGCCCGAGGCGGTCGCCCTCACGTAGCCCAAAAATAATGAGCAGACATATTTAGCGCCCCAACATTATGGACTGGAAATCTACGAGGACTTGGTCTTCCTTCCTCTCCGTGTTTCAGTGCCCCAACCAGGAGATCCAATGGGGATCCGCAAAAACCATAACAATAACCAATTTGTCAAGCACATTGACCACATCCACAAATTCTGGCCACGCCTCTACCGCCCGCCGGTTGCCACCCCTTTCCGAAATGGCTCCGTTTCGCCACGCCGTGCCACTTATGGCAGGAAAACATAAATTTCATGCCAAGGAGCAGTCCTGCCATATCCCGGGCATAAAAAGCTTCGCGTCCAGGTCCTCCTCCTCCTCCGATTTCCGGTTATGAGAAATTGCTGCTGATGTCAGAGCTGCATTTCCCGTTCAACTTAATTTCTGCGGTTCACTCTGGTGAGCCAATAATCTTCTTTACTTTTGAGAATAGCCCCGACACAGATATATCACAAATCTCCCACCCAGCAGGAAAACTCGGTTTTGTGGCGAGATTTCCAAGCTGATTCCAGCTTGAGTCGCCTGTTATATATTCTCACTTAAAGTAAACCTTTTGCTGGTATAACGTATACGTAATATTACTCATACGCAGTGTGGCCCTTGTGGTAAACAAATAAGTTGTATCAAAGTCACCTAACCTATCAATCTACATTGCCATCTGGTTTAATATTGACTCTGGGTAAATATTTTTGCAGTGAAATGCTTTAAAAGAGAGTTTGAGCTACATTTTAGGTTTTACATAATGTTTACAATATAAATCCATTTGAAAACTAATATTTCCCATAGATATTTCCATAAAAAAAAACCCATTCTCAATGAAATCAGATCTACCCCGCAGTTTAAGGACACGTGGAATTAATTTTAAACGAAATTCGAGCATATTTCCCACACTTTATTCAGGCCAGGAGTGGCTGGCAGGAACCAGGTCCTGCATCCTTTCACTCCACAGCCACAGCCTGATTGCAGTTGATAATCAAAGAAGAAAGCGCATCGGACAGCAGACACGGCCACCGAAGTGGCAGAGAGTGTGGCTCAGATGTGCCCCAGCCTCGGCCGCAGTCCGCTTCGTTTATGCAACAATTAAAATTCGGAATGAGCGTGATTGTAAATTAAAAGAGATAAAAAAATATGTCACATGTGCGGCCTGTTGGTTTTCGGCGGCTGTTCGTGTGTGTGTGTTTGTGCATGAAATATGCGGCGGACTTTTATTTATGATTTCCGTTGATAAATACGCCGATCTGCAACGCCGGTGCATGTGAGCAAACAAAGGGCGGAACCGAAAAAGTTATCGAAAAGCCTGCAACACGACGGAAAGATTGGTGCTATGTGGGTGTGGGTGTGGCTGTCGGTGGGTGTAGGTGTGGGTGTGGCTTCCTGTTGCATTTTTTAGCAGCAACCTTGGCACCTGCCGCTGCTGGTGCAGCTCTGCAATTAACTGGCCCACACAGCACTTAGCCGGCAACTAAGTTGGTCCAGCCAGCCAGCAGATGCAGCAATGTCCTTGCGAATCCTGCATCTGATGCCCGACGGCGGGTCGTTTCCTTAACTTTTAATTATTTCGCGAAATGCGAAAAAAGGGAATTGCATTTCGACGCAGCTCAAGGAACGAATTGCGAAATGCGAAACTGCATTTCGCCATTGCCCCCGTTTTGGCCGGCTCCCTCCTTCTGGCGTTTATTTTATTTACCCAGCGCCATGCAATCTCAACTTGCAGCCTTGTAAATCAGTCAGTCAGAGCCGGGTTGCCAAGGTGAGGGAGGGGTGGTAAGCCATGTGACCCCGCCTCCACCTCCCGTGGCTACCCCTCGGCTCCTACCAGCATATTTGTTTTGTTGTAAATCACAAGGAGCAACAACGAAGCGAAAATGTTGCCTGCTGCTGCTGTTGGGTTGCATCCCCGTCCAAGTCCACCACTACACATGCCACTTTACACCCAAAGCAAACACGATTTTCATTTGTATAGTACACACCGGGAGGAGCAGGACGAGAAGCAGGAGCAGGAGGACCCGGATCGTGGGGTGGCTCCTGTGTTATTTATGCAGGCCCTATACCTCTCTATCTCCCTTGCCACGCCCCTTTGCCATCGAAGGCAGCGCGGATTGCTTGTTTCTCGTTTTGCCATATTTTTTCTTTTGCCGCCGCCATTGCCATCGCCATCGCCTCTGCTGCTGTTGCTGTTTAACAAAGCGCATAAATTCGCTTGCAACTGTGTCCTCAGGGTTGGCGGATTGGTCAGGGGTATTCAGGGGTGTTCAGGGGTGGTGGTGTCCATGGGGTTGGACAAGCGCCCGCTCTCCCGCTGATCGGCCCCGCAAAAGTGTTCGTTTCGGCTTGCTGCGCTTTCTCATCTACCCTTCCCTTCCCCTGTTCACAGAGGGTCCTTTTTTTGTGCGCGCTCTCTGGTTTGTTTGTTTGCCAGTGAGCTGGTCAAAACGATTTTTGCCTTGGCTCGTTGGCAGCAGGCCCCTGCCCCAGCTCCTGCTCCTGTCCCTGTTCCTGCTCCAACCCCTCTGCCTTAACCATATGCAAAATGTACTTTTTCTTGCTTTCCTGTTGCCTTGGTTGTTTTTTGCCCCTTATCTGCGCCCAGTTTGCGCTGAAGCTCGAGCTGTTGCCCTCGCTAAATATAATAAAAAATAACGCTTGCAACTTAATCTCTGACAGCTCGTTACCCGTTTGCATGAGCACGATATTCATGAGCTGCTAAGCTCGAGTTACAGTTACTTGGCCAGCGCACCACCAAATCGCTCAATCGCCGGGCCAACGGCACCGCCGCGAGTATTTGTCACAGATTGCCATTCACCTGACGCTGGGTCTTAACACTCCCTTTGCGAATATATTTATTTATATATTTACTAATATGAGAACCAAAAAAAAAATAAATATGATATCCCAGATGATTTTTAAAAGGAACGGATTTCAAGCAAAAAAAATAAATAAACAAGAAAAGATGAAAACTTCGCCCTGCAAAAGTTTGTATACCCTTGCAGTTTGTAATCGAATCATAAATCGATCATTAATATAAAAATCAATGCCTGCAAGGGCATAATAAATAGTAAATAAATATATAAATCAGTATTCATAAAGTTTTTGCTTTTATTTATATATTAACTAAAATGAGAACCAAAAAAAATAAATATGATATCCCAGATGATTTTTAAAGGGAACGGATTTCAAGAAAAAATAAAATAAAAATAAACAAGAGAAGATCAGAACTTCGGCTTGCGAAAGTTTGTATTCCCTTGCAGTTTGTAATCGAATTGGGAATCGATCATAAATATAAAAATCACGCCCTGCAAGGGTATAATATATAGTAAATAAATATATAAATCAGTATTCAAAAAGTTTTTGGTTTTTTTTATACATTAACTAAAATGAGAACCAAAAAAAAAAAAAAATATATGATATCCAAGTTGATTTTTAAAAGGAAAGAATTTCAAGAATAAAAACAAAAAAAAAAAAAACAAGAAAAGATGAGAACTTCGGCTTGCCAAAGTTTGTATACCCTTGCATTAATATAAAATTCATACGCTGCAAGGGTATACTAAATAGTTGATAATTATAAAAGTCGGTATTTATTAAGTTTTGCTGTGCTTTTTTTTACCCACAAATTGCCCAAAATAAAAATGTAAACAAAGGTAGCTTTACAGCTTTCCAACTGTCAAAAACAGGTCCCACAGGAGTGGATCATATCCCAGCGCTTAGATTCCGCTTTACAGGTTAAGAAGAAACAGATATTCAAGGGCAAGAGAGGGGGGGAAAAATGTGCTTTACAAAGGGCATATAAAGACAAAGATAAGAGCAAGATAAAAATAGATTTGTTTCACTCACCCTTTTGCATTAGATGTTTCTTCATTTCTTCTTCTTCTTTCATCGATCCCAATGATATATTAATCGACAATATAGCCTTCTTAATTGCAGGTATAGCACACCTTTTACACATTGTCTTTGCCATTATGAAATAGTCAAACAATAAGTTCTGATCTTGGCTTACTTAGTTACACTTTTCACCTTCACTTAACCTTCACTTAACCTTCACTTAACCTTCACTTAACCTTCACTTAACCTTCACTTAACCTTCACTTAACCTTCACTTTATTTCTTCTTTTTTCACTTTCACATATAAAAAAACAAAAAAAAACAAAAAAAACACTAGAAAATGCATTGATCTTGGCACAGAAACAACAAACACAATAGGGGCCGTTCTCGGCCTTGCACTTTTACTTATACTTATACTTTTCACTTTACTTTTAATAATTTCACTACACTTTTGCCACCTGTCTTTGCTTTTGCGTCTTAAGTTTTTCACATTTTAATTCAATGATCTTCGGCTGCTGACGTGGAAGGGAGTGATTTGCAATGGTCAGTGGGAGAAGTTGTGGGAGAGATAATGGAAGCTTTGGCTTGTAGGCGAGAGAGGGAATGGGAAGATGATGTCGCCAATATGAGTTGGCCACTCTTCCAAGAAGCTTTAAGTTATGACCTAAAGCCAGAAATACGTTACAGTTTGTTTTTAATATAACAAACTTTTTATAGTTATTTAGTTGGAATTAAAGAAAAAAACAAGTAAATAGGAAATTAGTTTAAATTTATTTTATACAAGAAATGAATTTAATTTATACCCTTGCAGGGTAATATTATTTTAGTCAGAAGCTTGTAAGAATGTGAAAGAGTTATTTCCGACCCTATAAATACATACATATATTCTTAATCAGCATGGACAGGCGAACAAATCTAGCTATGTCCGGCAAAAATTTAATTTGTTCAAAATTTCAAAAATTTTATAAATTGTCAAAAATTAACCAAAAATTTCATTTGTTTTTAAACTCTTAATTTAAGGATGCTGATTAATTAAAATAATTAAAACTCACATAGGAAAGCTTTCCAAATTGAAATTAATGTATTTTTTGGCTTATTTATGAGTTTTTAAAACTGTGATATTTCGAACAAAATTTCATATAAGATGATCGATAAATATCTATACAATAAATTTGATTTTTTTAACTTAGTTATGATCGATTTGCGATTCAATTCTATAATTAAATTGCAACCGGCAAGGGTATATTTCCTTTCTGCTATTTATATTATCATAGAAAAGTTCAAGGTATCAAAATATACAACAAAATGTAATGTAAATTTTCCTTTTTAAATTTACATTAACAACAAACACCCTTTTTCGCTGTCCCTCCATGTGTGATAACCCATTTAAGAAAGTGTAAATTAATGCAATTTTACGTTTCTGCAGTTTCGTGTGACTTTGACATTTCGATTGAGTTACCAAGGCTTAAACCGCAAAAGTGGGCTGCACTGGGCCCACATGTAATTCGAGTAGGGTCGAGTCCAGTCGGGTCGGGTGCCATTTAATTTATATAATTATCAACGCTGGAAGCGCCAAAGGGTTCAGCTGTGCACCCGATAAGCGACTTTCAGTTGAGACCTGACACTCGCTCCACGGGCGGTTCCCGATAAGGCTCACACGCACACGCACTCACACAAACACACAGAAGCAGACGCGGACGTGCAATTAGCACTGGCCAAAACGCACACACGTGCGTGTATCTGGCACACCCCATCGAGGGGAAACCCCCGGACTGCCGGTATTCCGGCGGCCATTACGCATTCATTGGTCCACAGGGACTTCATTGTTGCGGGCAGCAGCTGCGTGCTGCCAAAACCAAATGAGCAATTGACTGCTGCCGCCGCACCCAGAACCCCACCCGAAGGCATCGCCCCCCTCCCATTCACCACCATTTGACCTGACCTTCCCCAGCGAAATGGCACAACCCCTCGGTTCCGTTCCCATATCCATTCCCATTGCCACACTCCCATCTCCCGCCGTTCGCCATTATCTCTTGGCGTTTTAATGTGTCGGTTTGTAAATAATTGCAAAAAACACATAAATTATGTATTTTAATTTACATTTATTTTGCGCGTATTTTCAATGAAACTGTTACTTGGCCGCAACTCGGGCCCGGCCGACAACAATGTTAATTTATTGTTGCATTCCCGATTCTTCCGCCATGACATTAAATAATTGTGCATTTATATGATTTAATTTGTGGCCACTGGCCAGCAAAGGGTATGGGTTTTCGGGGTAAGGGGATGGTATATCGTTATGGTTATGGGGGGTTGAGAGGCTCTGACTAATTGCAAAGGCCACGGCAGCGCTCCATGGTGTCACACATCCCGGATGTAGCTCTGTTCGGATCGGGGTTACTGGGTTACCAGTGGATCGATCCTTTGCCACAAGGATGCCGAAAACAAGGATGCACTTTAATGAAAAGAGACTTGCAAGTTATGCAATCAAAAGGACTTAATTAATTTCATGGAATTGTATCTTTAATTAAATTTCAACAAATGACCCCTGATAATATATATATATTTAGAGTTGCTTTTGAGCTCTACAACTCTACCATAAATTTCCTCTAGTGTAAATGGCCAAGGACGAGTCCGCCACAAGGCCGAAATATATCCATTTGTGGATGCTGGTATGGCTGCAATAATGGGCGTGGGTTGTACAAATAAATAGATGATGTATGTGCAACCGCAGAGGCTTTTCCTCCTCCTTCTGCATCCATATTCAGGCGAGGTGTGTGGTGTCTGTGTGGGATTTAATTTGGATATTCTGCTCGAATTTCCGGCATTCTTGAGCTGCACTTGGCACTCGGGCAGACCACAGCTGGAGATTAGCTTGGCATTTAGCACTGGTCGGAGTCGTCTCAGGCGGATCAATCGAGCGTCGGGAGGCGGGAAATGAAGCGTGCCCGGCTCAGAACGATGATGTCCTGAAGGAGGAAGCGCAGTGGCAAAATTACTTACAAACAAATACGTATAAGTGCAAAGTTTTCTCAAAAATTTTTCTCAGCGCCGACGCTCCGCTGCTGGCACATGTAAGCCGTGGCGGCAAAGGCAAAAGTCGTTAAAAGTTTATGAAAGTCAAACAGAGGAACGTGCTGAATGGCAGAGCCAACAGGAGGAGACCAGGGCCAGGAGACCAAGGACTCTGGCGAAGACGAACCAGAAGCTAAAAAGAATGAAGACCAAAAATGAAGAAATTTTTATAAAATAACTAAGCGCAACGAAACGTGGCCCGATGGTCAGCGCGAGAGTTACGCCCGGACGGCCATGTCGTCATGTCGATGTCCATGTCCCTGCTGATTATGTGCCTTCCTCGAGCAACTCGAGGAAACTGCTTTTCAGCTTTTTCCAGCACTGCTCCGATTTATCCCTGGTATGCCGTTTCCTTTATTAAAGAGAAATATATATATTTAAAAACATAACATTTTTAAATCCAAAAAGGTTATAAAAAATGCAAGTTTGCAGCACAAAATAAGCACCACACAACATCAACAATAACAGCTTCCTTAAATTCTGGCAACTATTTTATTCATTAATCGGATTAAAAATTATTTGTCACTCTGCCTGTCTACACTTCATATTATACAATACCAAATTCATATGAGTAAATATTTACCAATTTAAGTCCATTTAAACAATAGTTAAAATGTATACCTATTTTAATCTCAACTGAATTTACTTAAGCTTGAACTGGATCAATATTTTATACTTTTATAATAAGTAAGCTGTGCTTAAAGTCTGGTATTGAGTGAAATCCCTTATCCTTTTGAAAATTACAGGTCATGTCCAAGTCGCTAGTGCTTTATTTGACTTTAGTTTTTACTGACTTTGCCTGGAAATGTTTGCCATTTTTTATATAGCGCCGCAAACGCTGACATCCCACAATGGCAAACAACAATGACTCGTCGGGGCCTTGAGTATGCTGTCAAGCGCCATTTTCCGCTTGCAAAATGATTTGATGGCAGCGGCATATCCGCTTCGAGTCGTCCTCGTCTTGGCCGTTTCCGGTGAGCTCACCACTCGGCGCAATTCCAATCCCAATCCCCAAGTCCATGTCCAGGTTCGTTCCGCCCTGTTTGAGGAGCGCTGCATGCCATAATCTTTCATATTGCCAAGTCGCTTTTTGCATTATAACTCTGGTCGAAAGATGGCCAGATGAGTGGTGGTCCAGTGGCCCAGCATTATCAATTTGTGTTCCCAACTTTTTATTTAACTTTTAGCCCACGGCCTCGGACTCGGGTGCCTTGATCAATGTCTCCCACCTGGACTTGGGACTTTGTATTTGGAACTTTTCAAGGGCCGCACCCATTTTAATTTGAACTGTCAAAGCCGTGCGTCAGAATCATAAATTTTATTAAGCGCAACCGAGGGGCCATTTTTGGCCACTGACTGACCCTGCTTACGGGTATCCATGTCCGCATCCTTCCTCATTCCTCATCCTCGTCCACATCCCATCTATTAGCCGGACTGCACGGTTTAATAAAAAAGTTTCGGCGTCGCTTAAGTGGATCCGGATGATGGGCCAGGAGGTTGTGGTTACATACACAGGCATGCGTATATACATATATGTATATATATATATTTATACTTAAACCTATTGGTGCTTGCTCCGCCTCTCCTTTTTGTAAACTTTTTTAATGCAGCCATTTTATGGAGACGGCAAAGGATGAGGGCTGAGTCCTGGTAACTGGAAGCTGGAAGTTTGGCCGCCTTCTAATAGAGTCGTAATAACTTCATCATTATTGACGCATAAAACAAAATTTATTTATGCTCGCCGGGTGCTTTTCGCTTCTGCTTTTGCTTTTGCTTTAATGCAATACATCCCCGGAAAGCAGACTAAATAAATGCCTTTATGCGTGTGTCTCGTCGTTTCCCAAACGATTGCCTTTTCCACCGGAACGCCTCCTCCCCCCTTGGTCGGTCGGTAGGCAGGATTTTATGGAATATTTTGGGGAAATTTTTTTATTCCTTTACGCATTTAATGAACTATGATGAGGGTCCCGGGGCTGGATCCCTTTCTCGTGGGCATCCAGACACCCAATTCCCCAGTTCCCATGGCATCGAAATCAGCACCCTTTTCGATTTTATTGAACTTTTTTTTATTAACTTTCCCATCAGTCGCAATTTATTGCCCTTTTGGCCAAAAGGAGGAGTTTTCATTTCGTTTCGTTTCGTCCTGTCTTAATGATAATTTTCAGGAGTGTATATTTTTTTCTTTGTGGTTCAGGGAAGATGGGTGTAAATATTTGGTAATTGCAAAGAAGAGCTCCGTGGAAATTGTGGCCTTTATTTATGCATATTTTTTTGGCGAACAAAAGGCGAAAACGACCACGCCCACACCCACACATCAAATACGTTTCACCATAAATTGCCAGGTGAGGAGAGAGTTCCTTGCAGGATTCAAGGGACATGGGAGGTTTTGAGGCAAAACGAAACAAAAGCCCCCAACAAGACAAACTTAACTAACTGTGAAATTTCTTATTGTGATTGCGTTTGTCATTGCGTTAGTTTACAACTCTGCACACCTGTACTTGGCAACACCTTACACACACACCTGCCACCTCACACCTTACACCTGCCACCTCACACACACATACCGCCGTCGCATGCCACAACTTTGCAAGGAGTTGCTGCAGCGCTCAAAGACATTGACTGCACATCTCTAAGTTATGAAAATCTGTGCGGGAATTCTCTTAGCTAAAGCGCATTGAACTGTGCAAATTGCGAGCAATTTAATTTTTTTACACTCTCCGTTCGTTTTTCTCCATCAAAATCAGCTAGCAGGGATATCCCTACACAGGAAGAAAAGGTTACAAGTGGAATTTAGTTGAAGATAAAGTCAGAAGATGGTTGAATTGAACAAGTATTTATATTAATTGAAAGAAGTTAGGGAGCTGCTTTAGTAATTTGTTTAAATGATTACATAATTCTTTTAAGGATTGAAATACCAATTGATTTATTTTTTGCTATGTGCATTTCCTAGTGTCCCGTTACCCGATCCCTATCCCGTATCCTAGCCACCTCTCACGCAGCTACCCCGCGGGAGGTTGCGAAAACTTTGCGTAATACCAAAAAGTGCTGGCAGCACATTTCGAGTGCAAACTTTATATTAGAGTTGAAGTGCCATATACACACACGCAGCACACACACACACACAGCAAGTAAGTAGAAAAGTGGCAGAAATGCAAGTACGTGGCTTGGCTTGCCCCACAGGCCCCCAACCACCCACCACCCCGCCGTTCCCTTTCACGCCCGCGTTATTTATGAGTTGCGTATGCCATACCGAACTGCAGCGGGGCAGCAAAGCGCAGTGCTGTTGCAGTTGCAGCTGCAGTTGCAGCACAAAAGCGCAGCAGCACAAAGCAATGAGCCAATATGACAACGACAACTATGCAAGAAGCTGCTCGCTGAGGAGGAGGTCCTGCAAGGAGCGACCGCTCCACGCAATTACAGAGCACAAGTCATCGACTTGGCCAAAGTTCAGCCAACTTATGATACTCGACAGCGATTCTCTGCTCAGTACCTTTTTCCTTTTATACTATACATACATATACATATATATTTTCCTCTTTTCTATTTGTGTGTTCTTTGCATACTTTTCCCGGTAATTCGAAAATATTGCGAATTTCCTCCCAGCTGCATTTAACTCTCGCGAGTTGCTGGTAGTTGTCACGGCAACGGGGCCACCCATGGCACCACCACCAACACTCGCACTCGCAGTTGGACGCGGCGATGAAGTTGCCTTTGCATTGGCACCCACTTAGCAGTCACCGAATGCCACCCCCACCTGTCCCACCTGTCCCACCCGTCCAACACCCACCCACGCCCGTCCTTTGACACGCTAGCTTGCGTTTTTAAAGAAATTAATACACTTTCAGGCATATGCCCGCCCAGCGCTTTTACCTTATTGCCCGCGTCGTTAGCCTTTGTTAAGTCCGTTCCCTCCCTCTCCATTGCACTTAGCATTTGGCATACATGTGCACTGAGGCAAAATGTGGGAAATATATCAATAAATTTAATATATCCATGTACTTTGTATGTCCTATCCCACGAGCTATAGTTTCAGTCAGAAGGGTTAAACGCATTGAAGGAGTCATTTCCGACCCTATAAATCATATATATACTTAATCAGCATGAACAGCAGAATTGATCTGGCTTTCTTCGGCACAAATTAAATTTTTTCAAAATTTTGAAATTTTTATAAGGGTTTACACCGTTAAAATTGTCAAAATTTGATCAAAAAATTTAACTTTTTAAATTTATAAACTTAGTATGCAGATTTGTTAACCTTACAAAAACTAGCATAGAAAAGCTTTTCGAATTAAAATTAATACATTTTTGGCTATGTTATGATATTTGAAAAACTGTGTTTACCAAAAAAAATTAGCATATAAAAATATCGATAAGTATGGCTTTAAATAATGCGAATATTTGAAGCTTAGTTGTGATCAAAATATAATATTTGGAAAAGACTTATAACCAATCAGTTTTTTTTTTAAAGGATTGTAAAAATGGTAAAATATATATCAATTATATCGCACATAAGTCTAATTTAAAGAGAATTTTATAGAAACATTCAAAATGTTTAAACAAAGTCATGAATTTAATTTATAGTCAAGCAATTTGGCTTATATGGACCTTAATAAAATGTAAATTTATTCATTACCTTTTGGAAACATGATAATTTAATTGCTTTCTAGCCATCAAGAACTAGTTCTTGCCTTTTATTGTTATTGCAGTTGTATTAGAAACTTGCTTAGATAAGTTTTTACATCTTGGTAACAAATAAATTATATATTATAACTTATATATTGTAGTATAAAAATTTAATCTTAGTTTTCTTTCCATGTATTAAGTATTTTCCTCTGCCGTTCGTGTTGCGTTTGTGCTCAACGATTTGGCTTTGGAACGTGCGAATTTAATTGCATAATTTCAGATTTATTTTTTATTCAACTGAAAAACTGCTCCCCCCCCCCGACACGCCGCCCCTGTCATCGCCATTTGTGCCGCTGGGTGTTCCTTAATGGGCGAGAACAAACCGTTAGCTACTTGCCATAATAACGGGTTACGGGCGAGTCAATAAAAATGAATTTGCAAATTGTGCGCATTTAATGAGTACCACATGTGCGTTTTTAATTAATAACAAAGCGCACGAGCTCACACAGATACATAATGAGATCTACATACAGGAACAGGCGCTGGTTTATTAAAATAATTTCCCGGGGATTTCCCCCACCGGATGCAATTGCATTGTTCCCCAAAGCCAAATGCTCCGCTTAGCTAAATCCGAACGCGTTGTTCATATTAACTATTGAATTACTGCGGCTAATTGGGAAATATCGAAGAGCTCTCTCTTTCCCCCTCCCATATTTTTTGGGCTGCCAAATCAAAACAAATTTAATCATGTTAATATAATTACTAAAAATTAAGCCATAATCAACACACACACAGTTGGCCCAAGTAAACACCTGCCAGCTAACGGCAAATGGCAAACAACAAGGACTCGTAGGACGCAAAAGGGGTGTAAAGAGCGGGCTGGGGACCAGGGAATGGAATGGAACATAACACCAAAACGACCCAAATTATTTTTAATTCCCCGCAGGATAAGCACACACACGAAATGAGCAGTCAGGCAGGACTCCTTCGAGGCCTCGACTTCAGCTTCAGCTACAGCTACAGCTGCAATTTATCCTGAACGGGGGACGCCAAAGCCGCGTGCTGCGCATATTAACGAAATGATTATGGAATTCATAATTACGCACACACACACACACACACTCGCATTGCCGCACACCCGCCATGTTGGTCCCATGGTGTATTGTAAAATGCGTCAACACATTTGCCAGCCGACGGCAATGGCACCGCTCCCTATGGACCAGAGGTCGTCGTCAGACAGAGCAACGAGTCTCGGGGAATGGGGACCACATGGCGCATACGCAATTTCCAATGCCTTGGCTGCTCAAATATTTGACGCATACAGTGCGTGATTAAATTAAAGGCCCAGTTCGATTCAGGGAAGCTGGCGACACAACTAATTAAAAACGCCCAACAATGCGACGTGACCGGGGCCGTGAAAGGAATTTGTTGTGACCGAAATTCGATTGCGATTGCGATTGGAATTGGGATGCGGGGTCACCGACCATTTGACCAATGCCCAAATATGTGTGCCCTTCTCTTCTCGCAAATGAGGTGCTGCTGTGTGCGTAATGAACTGACCAGGCCAGGCCAGGACAGGCGGCCGCATAATGCGATTATTGTCCCTGGCATACATATCTGGGCTGTGGGCCCGGATAATTCAATAAATTGCAATGCCATGCTGTTAACTCGCCTCCCCCGGGGGCATTCTCAGGATGCCAAATCAAATGCACTTAACTAAACTAAATGTGGCCGCAGTCGGTTCTCCTACTCCCTTGGCTCTGCCGCCTCAAAAAGTAGGCAACGATTTGCTTGCCGCATAAATTTCACTTGAGTGGAAAAGAGGAAAATTGTTTAAAAAAAAAAATAAAGGACAGGCCAAAACGAAACGATTCTCATTCTCCTCCTCCTTCTCTGACTGGTGAAAAGTTTTTTAAGTTAATTGAAATTCGGCCAGGATGCCCAAAGGATATTAAGGGATGCACACTCACACTGCAGAACCCTCTCAGATACTACCGGCAAAAGGTTTGAACTCGTGTTTTCTTTTGATCAGAACTGGGATTGCCAGTCCGCCACCATTCCCTGGTATATTTATGGGTGTGCGTAGGCCTCGAAAGGCGGATGGACTTGTTGAATGGCCCACGAATATGTTGCCGCCAGGTTTCGGGGGGTATATCTTGCTCCTCGAGCAAACAGTTTAGTCAGTGCCCGGTCCCGGGACCGTGCAATGTGCTTAAGTCTCATTTATTTTTCATGGCCTGGCCTATAAAAATTGTAATTTCATTACCACCGACAGGCGGTTACGCCGAAGGTGGCTCCCAAGTAGCAAGTGCAAAATTGAAACACACTTGAAAAATGAAGGTGCCCGGCAAAACAACCACAACTCTCACTTGTGTCTGTTGGTCACTCCTGCGGATCCTGCTGCTCCTGCTGCTGGCCTTTTTATGAATTTTTAAAAATGTTGCTGTTTTGGCGGCGGCCGGCGCTGATTTCGCAGTCATGGGCAGCCGTGTGGCCACAGGACCCAAATGCCCGGCCACTTGTTTGCTATTTTACGTTCCCACAAACACCTGTGTGTGAGTGAGTGTGTTCCCGGAGCTCTTCCGGTGTGTATCTCTGTGTGTGCCTGTGTGTGTGGCCAAGGTACTTAACTTAAATGGCATATACACTCCTTCACTTGGCCCGGCCAGTCGACATCAATTTAAATTGAATTTTCACTTACCCAAGGAGAGGCTCTTGGTCCTGGAACTGGGCATCCTTTGGTATGCAGCACAGACACCCGACAATTTACGTCCTGAATTAGTCTAATGTAAAATTTAAACCTTAACTTTGGCATTTCCTTTTCGGTTTTGGTTGCTTTTATTTTTTGTATTTATTTTATTTTATTTTCCTGCTCCTGGCCAGTGAACGGGGTTAAGTTCTTAATTGATTAGGCCTGACATTTAATTAGCAGCGAATATTTTTGAGCACATTCATCATGCTTTGATGACTCCCCAGGTCGTGCCAAAGGACCTTCATCGTCCTGCTCCTCGTCCCGCCTCAATGTCACCAATTATGCTAATTAAAGGTGCCGTGAGCTTGGGCTCAACAATGCGCGCAAAATGTCTCCGTTTATCGGCCAGCCAGGGGTTAAAGGGTGTTTCTATTTTTAAACGGCCAAATTGACGGGGCTTAAAAAAAGGGCTAACTAGCTGGGCGACTGCCGGGTCGTAATTATCAAAATATGTGCCTGGTGGCGAGCTACCTTCTGGAATTGACAAATTAACATAAGAATGGTTAGCCAAATGAGCAGCAGCAGGAGGAAGAAAGGATAACGCTTGCGGAAGGATTCGGATCCAATTGGCGCATATCTTAAGCCTCCGAGCGGTAACGAACCTGTTGATGAATCAAACACGAATTTCAAATTCCGGCCTGGAGTGGGCGTGTCCTTGCACAACGTCTGCGTCTGCTTAACGCTTGCTGCACTAATTCAATTAAATATTTGTCTTTGTAGTTTGTGTCGCAGCCAAGGAATAGAACAAAGGCGAGTAGGGCCAGGAAATATGACGAGGGCATCCCAGCCAGCTCCAGGCCCAAGAAGACAAAGAGAAAGCCAAGGCTGCTGGCTGGGGATAAACAGCTCACCGTAGTGGGTCTCCATCTCCCGTCACCCGTCCCAGCTCGTCCCAGCTCGTCTCGCCGGGATAATGCAAATATTGTCGGGAGCGCGGAGCTTTCACTCAACAAGCGAGAGCAGCCTGCCGGCGGCTGGAAGGAATGAATTTATTGCTTTTGGGAATTTTCCACTTGATGGCATTTAATGCGATTTAGTATTTAAATGAAGCAGCGCCAGAGCAGCAGGAGTTGGTCCATGATGGCAATGGGGACAACAAAGACGATAAACTCATTCGGGCGCATTAAATTAATCTCGGCCAAGGCAGGAAGGACTTGACTTATTATACAGCCCCCGATAATCCGGCTCCAATGATTCCATGTCTCTTTTTTTAGGACGGACTCTCTAAAATTGCTGCACGGCCGGAATAGTTTTCGCTGATTGAAAATCGCAACGGTCACACACGAGTGCAGTTTTAGCCCCCTGAAACCCTCAATCCCATATCAGAGGTATTGCAATTGGTAAACCCCCCCCCCCAAAACCATGACTGACAGGGCAATCTAAAATGTTTTGCTCGCTGCACAAGAGCAGCTCCTTCGCTTACTGCAAAATTTCAGTTGGTTTCGGTTTCAGATTCGGTTTCAGTTTCAGCTTCAGCTCTGGAAAACCACACACAGATAGTCAGATTAACCAGATTTTAAAGTAAATATTTCCGTAATTGCCTGGGCTTTTTTTTGCTGTGATTTTTATTATTATCTGATAGTGTAGCATGACAATATGTTAGTTGAATAAATAAATAAATAATTGGTGTATCGTAAAAAGTGTAAAGTGCATAAATCTAGCTGCCAGGCAGGCTATGTCCTAATTATATGTGTTGGGAATATGCGTATAAATATTTTCGTAAGCGGTAACATTTCTATTTGGTTAACAAATAAGCCAAGTAGCCAATTGGCTGTTGCATAATTCAATTAGTTAATGCAAATAGAAGCACAATAATTGACTTTTCATAATATTAGCGCTCGGTCAACTTTGCTGGCCCGGAATAAATATTAAAATTAACTTAAACTCCCTACCCGTCATATACTTGAAACTAGAGAGAGAAAAACATTATGCTAATTGCGAATAATCGAATGATAAAACAAAGACAAACAAACTATTTCTAAGTCAAACCACCACCTGGTAGAGAATAAATAATTGACATCGATTGACATAATGCAAATCGTACGAGGTCGAAAGATTTTTAACTTGTTTGCGGAAGAGAAAAAACTTTCAAGGAAACCTAGGGCTAATCGAGGGTCCTTAACACTACTATTAACAATTGTTCGCTTATTAAGTTGTTCATAGAACTTACTTTTGATATATCATAGATATATGGTTCCTAAAATTACCTCGACACCTTCATGCTGCCAGCACAGGATCCTCCCCAGGGCGACGGAGTTCTCTGGATGCTGCGCCCTTTCAATGCCAATTTCGCCTCGGACTACTAATGGCAGGCACCAAGCACCAGAGCAAGCTCCTCCGCTCCAGCCAGGATACGGTCATCCCGGAGAGTCATCCTGCGCACGGACAGGCAGCAGTTGAATAAAGATGTCGCCGGTAAGTCAAAACATGCGCTTTGCAGCCGCTTGACCAGCTGCAGGGCGGGATCAGGGTCGGATCTACGATCGGTCGCGGTGAAATCGGGGGGTCACTTAAAACCCTGCCCCGGCGAACTTACCTTCGCCAGCGGGCGCGGGTTTGAGCCTTACACTAGAGCCAAACTTAATCGCTGCACGAACTTACCTTCGTGCCTAACAAGATTGCGTGTGGGAGTCGGGGAATATGTACAAGAGGAGCGGCGACTAGAACCCGCTAGGCCCACAAGGCTAGCCGGGCATAGTCAGCGGAAAAGGGGTCAGGTGGGTCAGGTGGGTCAGGTGTCAGGTGTCAGGTGACAGGTGCTGGGTTCTCCACTTACAACTAGTATTAATTAAGGAGTCTTGGCGACACCTACTGGCTGTAGGGGTGACAGAACTGGTACACCAGACGCTGCGACCTCTCCGTCTTCTTCATGATGCCCTTCTTGTAGTACTGCCTTATGGAGCGGGACAACTTGTCGTAGTTCATCGCTGGACGATTCTTACGCCTGCCCCACAACTTGGCCACCCTCACCGAATCCTCGATCTTGAAGATGCCCTTGCTGCGATCAATCCACCTTATGGCCGTGCCATTGACTTGTGGTGAGGCTAGCAATTCCTTAAGGAACTGCCAAAGGTGGATATGGGATCCACCACCTCCACCGGTACGTCCGCCATTTGAACGCTTTGCCGTCGGTGCAGCTCCAGAAGTGGGCGTGGTTGTGGGTGTAGAGGTGGAGCTGCTGGTCAGAGGTGTCACTACCGCCTCCGCATCCATGTCCTCATCATCTGGTGAGGGAAAGGGAAATATTAACTCATTGTAATTCTAACAGTTTCATGAGATTAACATAACTCTTATATTTTATTACTTTTAAAATGTTGTAAAAGTAAATCTTTTAAAAAATGCAAGCTTTGACCATTTGAAAACCTCTCAAAATCAATTGGAATGAGTTCTTGTTTATTTTGGTTATGCAAATCAGCTTTTCGCTCTTCAAAGACTCACCTTCGCTATCCTCGTTGTAGTCCAGATCCAAATTGGGCATCGCATAGCTGGCTGGCCAGAGATCGGACTGCTGCTGGTGTCCAGGCTGATCGGCATAGGCCATCTTCCATATCTCCAGCTGGGCGTGCAGTGTGCTGCCGCTCTATAAAAAAGAAAGAAAAAATAAATAAACTTAGAGGGGGCGAAAGTGAGACATTGCGAATGGGCACAGAGCCTTAATCCTGGCCAGATCTCAATCTAGACGGTGCATATCAATTGAAAATTCTTTGGCTATCCAAGTGCATAAATTATAGCCAGTCTTCATGCTGCATCACAACAACAAGAGGCAAGACACAAGAGGCAACGAAGTAGACGACGACGACGACGACTTACTTTCACCTTGCAATGTCGTTGCTGGTCGTTGGCTCAGTTCGAGTGCTGCCAGTGGGGGGACCCCCCGCCCCTGGCAGTCATCTGAGCTGGCTCGTAATCATCCATCCAAGTGCTGCAGTTTCACCAAACAACCTTCACACATTCTTTCACCTTTACAGCCATGACCACGGTTACTAATTTTTGTTTCTTTTTCGACCGATCTCCGATCTCCGATTTCGGCGTTGGCTTTTGTCATTCGCCAGAGCCATTCGCGCTCCCTCGCTCACGTTCGTTGCCTAAGTCTTTTGTTTTCCATTCGTCTTTTCGCTGCACTCTCTGCGGGCAGCAAAACCTAACGAGCCTAAGCGAATGTAATCATTGATATATTTTTGGCAAATGGGAGAGCACATGCTCGGCGGGATTGTGGAGTAGTTTTAGATGCCGCCAGCTCTTTGCCTAATTGCTGGGCAACAGGTTTTTTGGTGGGGGGTTTGGTAGTGATTTTGAGTCTCAAGTTTTGCTTTTTGCGTTTTGCTTTCTGATTTTTTTCGATACCGAATGGGCTTGTAAGCTCCGCTGCCATGACGTCAACGCCAGTTACGAAACTTGTTTCGTTTTAGTTTTCGTTTCATATCGATTCGTTTTGATTCGTTTTGTTTTGCTCTTTGTTGGCTTTTATTTCTGTTTCTTTTTCTTGTGCCTCCATTTCCATTCCATTTTGCCCCCCCGTACGCGAAATTCAATTCAATGGAACTCTCAATATGGAATGCTTTGACCATTTGCATTGTGTTATTGTTTTATATGCTCCATGGTCCCCATTGGCTATTGGCCCGCTGCTGCCTTGTGATCTGATGGATTTTGTAATATGACCAACTATTTTGGCACTCGCCCAGTTAAGTCATACGCACATAATGTAATTAATTATAAGTACCACCTCAAAATCAACCTCATTCCTAAGAAATCTTATTTATTTGGTTTTCTTGAAGAAAATGTAAAAGACTTAGTCATAGCTTTACGCTAAATGAGATCTAGGTGTCATTGAATTTCTGGATTTCTTGTTTTTGGTAACTTTAACGAATGAGTCAGAATTTTGGTAAAAACCATACTATTTCCTGTAGCTATTTATATCATTTCTTACTTCTTTAATGAATTGTGAGATTAAATTTATATATATTAACCTGCATAGAAATCACAGCTAAACTGTACGTAAAACCCAAGCAATAAAATATCAACCAATGGAATTTCAAAGACTTCTGCAAGCCAACTATACATGGCAGTCTCTCTAGAGATTTCTATGACACCTTTCGGCTAGTGGCAAGTGTGACTGGACTGACTCTGGGACTCACCTCGGGCAATCGGCGCACGAATTCCTCCTCGCTGAGTAATGTCAATGCTGCGCCATCTTCGCAGAACTGCAGCTCCAAGTCGGCCACCGGCGGCAGTCGGAACTGGGCCAAGGTGGATCGAAGCCATGCGTGTACTTGGGCGGGCGACCAGCCATTTGGATCTACACAGAAGCAACACTGGGTTAAACTCCATATAATTTAACCCTTTAACCCCTAACTCACCCTGCGATATCTGCAGCTCCGCACAGATGGCGTCCGCCTCCCGCTTGGCATGCTCCAGTGCCAGCGATATGACTGGCTCAAAGTCCCCACGCACCTCGGCCAAGCCGCCAATGAAAGATTCCAGAGCCAGCGGCTTCAGATTGTGACGCTTCTGGAAGCTGGTGTCCTCCAGGCACTCGCGCAACAGCTGATGGTCGGGCTTGGTATCCTGGAGACTCGGCTGGCCGCTCTGGAGGCTCTGCTGCTGCAGCAGCGTGTTCAAATCGATCAGGCTCTCGATGTCCGCGTCAAAGGGCTCGGCCTTGATGCTCTCCCCGCAGGCGGAACGCGGCGAGGGAGTCTCGCAATTGGACTCCGGCGGCGATGGTGGCAAAATGTGTAGCTCCTGCTTAATGCTGGCCGCCTCCAGCGAGGGTGAGGGGCTGCTCAGGCTATCGTAGCTCCCGCCTAATCTTCCAAATCCGTAGGCGGCGAACTCTGACTGCAGCGGACTGGACTGTGGTGAGGGATAAGCGCTGTGCGGATAGGCGGGCGGTGGGATTAACTGGTGGGTGGATCTGGGATAAGACTGTTGCTGCTGGTGCAGCTGCTGCGGGTGCGTCTGGCTCTCCCAGGCGCACTCGACCTTGATCTGGGGGGCGTTGTACTGGAAAACAGTGGTGGGAATGGGGGCGGGTGTGGATTCCTGCGGCAGCAGCGACAGGTCAAAGTTATCCGCATAGGCTGAGTACTGATCCGGCGGAGTCTGGGCCTGGAACTGGTGTGGCTTCAGTTGCGGACTGTGCGGCATCTAAACAGAAAGAAAGAAAGTGGTAGCCAAGATCAGTACACTGGGGAAAATTTCGGTTTTATTCAACCAAAAAGGGTTTGCTGAAGACCATTGTGCACTTTTAAGTATATGCATTTCAATGATAAATTATTATTTTACCAAGCTTTTTAATCATTTCTTTTTGACAACTAATTAAAACTTTGCTTTTTGAAACCTTACCAACTTGTTCCTATTATACATGACTAAATTTCTCTCTGTGCATCTACAAGAACTAAAGTTATTTTGTCCAAGAAAAGAGGGACTGGCCAGTAGCTAAGTTGCTAATTGAAAATCTAAACACGGGAGGCGCCATCTTGACGGAGCCAACACTAATTATCAGACGAGATCTTAGATGCCAAATCGCGGCCACCTGTCTTAATTATCACGCCCATGAAAGTTAATTAGTTTTATTTCTCCAGTTTTGGCTTTCAGTTTGGAATTTGCGCATGTGTGGCCGCCTTTCTAATTCGTACTCGCAGCACCTACCTGGCCAGCAAAGGTATGGAAATTTTTGGCGGACTCGGTTCGGTTTCGGAAGCTTGATCTGATTCTGATTCGGTTCTGACAGGGTTCCTAACCTTAGATTTCCAAGGCGGTGGTCCCACTGGCGGCTGGCGGGATTCGAAGCCGACGAGACAAGAGCAAGAGGCGTACTAAGCTCCAAGTGGCATTGATTTTCTCATTTATCAAGCTGCGAGTTGGGGCTGTGACGCCACAGAACACCTTCTGTGCCTGCAAACTGAGCGAAAAAAAAAACCCAGAACCCGTAGACCATCGGGGGGTGTGCTTTTTACGGGCAGCCAAACAATGACTAGATCGAAATCAAAGCGTTCTCCATCGCTCTCACATACATTTCTGTACTTCACCAGCCTCCCACTCTCTTTGCCGTCACTATCTGTTGGATTTTATACGGTTTATACCCTGAGAAGGGCCATTATAGATTTGTTAATAAGCTTATAGTACTTTATATATTAAATTAAAGTATGATAATATACGAAAGTCAAGCCAAGCTTATTTTTAAAATTACTTATACAACGATAAATTAACATCGAACTTCTTTATAGAACAAGTAACTTTGTTTTATTTTTTACTTTTGAAAAACTTGCAGGGTATTATAGTTTCAGTCAGAAGTCTTAAAGGCATTGAAGTACTCATTTCCGACCCTATAAATCATATATAATCATGATCAGCGTCAACAGTCGAATCAATCCAGCTATTTCCGGCAAAAAATTAATTTTTTACAAAATTTTGAAAATTTTTTAAGGGGTTACATCGTTAAAATTTTCAAAATCTGATATAAATATCAAATTTTTAAAATTTTTAATTAATTAATTTTTAAACCCCCCAAAAAAAATAACACATGAAACCTATCCGAATTAAAATTAATGCATTTTTGGCATAGTTGTAAGATTTTCAAACTTTGATTTATCAAAAAAAATTGTCTTATAAAATATCAATAAATATCGATTCAAAGAATACGAATATTTTAAAGCTGACACTCATCCTGTTGCTTAATTTGTAATTAAGTATACAGTGTACAAAAAAAAATAAATAAATAAGCTAAGTTATAATCAATTTCCAAAGCAATCCTATAATTCCCTAGCAAACTTCTAGGGTATATAAATTGGGGCTTCCCGAAGTTAGTTTCCATTCTCATTTTCTTACTTATTTGCACAGCGTCATAAAAGGAGGCAATGCTAATCTACGGCCCGAATGCGCTACCAATTTGTACCTATGAGAAACTGGTTTTTCATTAAGCCAAGCTCAGTGCAGCAGTTGGCTCTCAGGGAGCTACCTGTGTCACCTGGGACTCGAAGGGGGCGGAGGAGGAGCTCCTGAATATATATATATTGCATATGGCTATGCGCTGTGCGCTTATTATTAATAAAACAGCTCATACTGGATTTTCCGACAAGCACACTCAGTGACAACCAAAGGGGGAGTGGGGGGTGTTATTATTGTCTAGGCGACGACGCCATAATTCTAACTAGTCACGATGTTATTACAATTTCTGTGTTTTAATTGTTCGACAACGGGGCGTATGAGTGATTTCAGTTCGCTTTTCTCGCCTGCCCGCTAATTGCAAGCGCAAACATTTCAGATTTCGCTGTACTCGGTGATTACCTTGCGTAATATGCATATTATTAGAGCGATATCTAAGCCTCATACATTGCCGTGTACTTCACCCAAAGCAAAGCTCAAAATGGGAGTCGAAATCTGTTGGAGATACCAAGGAAAACCGAGGACGAGGATGATTCAGCAGCTGCAGCCAATGACTCAGTCAGACTAGCCATAAAAAAATGTGATTGCTGGACAAAAAATGCATAATAAATCGACCGACTAGAGGCCATTTATGGACCATTAAGGGAGGGTCCCCTTGCCGCAAAGATCTCTACTACTTATTACACCCAAATATTCTTAAAAATGTTTAAACTATTTTCATATCACAGTTTATGGCCATTAACCGACCCTCACTCAAGTCTGCCTCCATAATTTTTCCACAAAAAGGCCTCTGCCGAGGGTAAAAGCTCTCCTAAATAGGTAGTTCAATATAATGCCAATATATATTCCCATCTTGGGGCAATAAATGCTAAGAAAAATTTGCATTTTTTACGGAAACTTTGATTTATTCTTGAAGCAGACAATAATGCCGGGCCCACATCCTCGCAGCTGTGCGAATTAGATCACTCGGGTTATTCCATTCTATGGATTTCCTGCTGTTCCCAGACGGACGGACGAACAAAGATCTGAATCATGTGGTGTACTCGTAAATTTTAATTAAATCTCGTTCTACAAAAAAGCGAGAGACCCGCAATTCTGACAGAATCGGAGTTTCCAGCACCGTGGAGGGAGAGATGCAGACAAAAGGCACTCTTTCTATTTTTTTTTTGTATTTGTTTGTTTGCGGCGCTTAAAGCCAAACGCTTTTGGCGAGTAATATTTCATTGGCATGGCCGACATCGGGCGGCTGTCAATAAACGCTTTTGTTTCGGGATCGTTACTGGTCCCCAGAATCGAATCGAATAACGCCACAGTACCTATATACATATATATATAGATATATATAGCTTATACTGATATGTCGACATGTGTGTGCCACTAGCACCCACCCACCCAATTCACGTCACAAATTGCTTGTTTTGTGTGTTTTCGTTATCGATCACCAAACGCTTGGTGTCAGTGAAACAATGAGCCCGGCAGCAATTAGGATTTGGCATGGCTCTCTCTCTCCGGCCAAGTGGCTGTCAGGTGTTGCTGATATTTTTAGAAAAACCGCAGGGCCATAATAGCCGCCGGTTCTATTTTTAAAGTAATTTACAAAAGGCACAAAACTGATACGGTTGGGAGTGTGGGTGTGACCATGTTTGTGATTGGATGGCTGAAAGGGAAATACAGTGTGTGTTGTGTGTGTTTGTGTTTCGGGCTTTCCACCTGCCTGCTAACAGGATACATTGACCAAGAGTACTCAACACTCACTCGATTCGATTGAAGCTCTTATCGCGGAAAACGATCACTGGCCATATAGCCATAGCTGCTGACTAACCAATAATCATATTCATTCACATCGGTTAGATGGAACGGCTTTCATATGTTAGCCACATTTAGACTGACACGCACTGGCACAGAAAAAATATTGAATTGAATTCCAATTAAATTATAGCATATCGATGCTGCTAAAATGCCATAAACTTCAAAGCTGACTCATGGACGGATAGACGACGACGAGGAGCAAATAAATCGAATATGCCGAATTTATTAAAATTCCAGCAGCAGGCCGATAAAAATCCATTTTCCAGCAAATAACAAAGGACAAAGACGTTTATCCAAATTCAAACAAAAGACAAAACAAAATAAAATCAGAGCAGCGATGGATTTGGATTTGAAAATCGCAGACGGAGATGGAGACGAAGTAAAGGCAAATACATTTTGCTGGACTGTCAAAATCAGTGGCAGACTTGATTTCCCTTTTGCGCCAGCAAAATTGAAAAACCCTTATCCAAATTAGCAACAATAATATTTGAGCAATGTGCCAGGCTGACATCCAAGAGGGCAGCGGAGGAGATAGAGCCTCTCAGGCACAAAGTAATAAATTGAAAATATCTGGCTTTGGTCGAGGCCACAAAAAGCTGAAGTGAAAAACAAGTTTTATGATTTTTGTGGCTGGCCAACTCAAACAAAATTCATTAGAACAAGTCGAAGCCACTGTCAAGAATGTGGCATATTTATTTACAAACACACAACGCTGTCGCCTGTGTATCTGTTTCTCGGTTTGCCTGTGCTTATGGCTTCGCCTAATAATAAAATCAAGTTTACGTTTTAAGAACGACAAAAAGCATTATTAAAAGCTGCGATCAGATAGCACTCAGCTCATTGTCTCGTACCGCAGATAAAAAATGGAACGAATGAAATGGCCAACGCCTTAGGCCCGCGCTCACGACCGATCTATATAGATACACTTAACAAGATCTTACAGGGGCGCGCCCAGGCCCATAGACAAAGGAAACCTTGGTACAGAATCGAAGTTGGGTATCTGAACTCTGGTTCGGAATCAGAATCAGAATCAGAATCAGAGTCGGACAAAAGGTTGGAGTGAAGGGTATTTCGCTTACAGTTGCAATTGCAGCCTTGAAGGCCTTGAGCGCATGACATGATGTTGAGTTATGGCCAGGTGATATTTAAATTAATTTATATGTATCTTTGAACTAAATAAACAAACTATGCTAATGCCGTGTGCTCGCTCCTAACCTCAGGTGTTCGTTCAGCTGGCTGCGACAATTGTCAGGTAATCTGTTCTAATCGCATTATGGCAATGGCGCTGGTTAAAGCCACGTTGAGCGTGGAGAGACCAGAGACCGAAGTTTCCCCTCCTCGACTGGTCTTAACCCCTCCACTCATTGAGCCCCGCTTCTGGCCGATGCGCAAGCGCAAATTGTTTGTTTAATGAATATTCGCTTGATTCGCGGGCTTAGGGATTGGATACTACAAATGGGTTTGGTGCCTGAGGGGGCACCAAGGGGTTATGGCCATGTTGAAGTGCGCTGTCAACAGCAAAAGCATATATTCAGCAGAGGAGATACACTTCAAGAAACAAGGAAGGTATGCCAAGTCTTAAAAACATACTTGAGCAAAAGCCATACATAACAGAACATTTAAAAAGATTAGTATATGATAATTCATAAGATTTAATACCTTTCTTATAAGTATAAATAGCCCATGTAGAGTTGCAGTATTTAGATATACTTTAAGCTAAAATTGTTCTTTAAAAGTTTTTCTCTCCCTGTACAGTTACAGTCGCAGACAGCCACAAAGATAGAGATACTCTGCCAAATCCCCCGCCGGTATCCACGTACAATCTACGGGCGGTTGGATGCGTGGGTTAAGCTGTCAAAGAGACAAGACTTATTTCTGCTTATTTTTACATGGCTCGCCTCTGCCTTCTGTTTCACTCATTATTCCGTATCTGAGTATCTGTATCTCGGTGGGATTGTTTGTGTATGGCTGGATATCTGTGCGCTTGGTTTGCAGTTTGGTGGCGTTGGTTTCAGCCACTTCGTGACGGTGCAATTGCGAGTGCGAGTGCGAGTGTAGTTCTTGCCGTTCTTAGCTATTTGCATTGCATTTAATTGTCGACATTTCATGCTAGATAAATGGCTGCCAGCAAGGTTAATAAATATCTCGGCTCTCGGGGTCTCGACACTCGACTTGACTCGACTCTTCAGCTGGCTAAAAGGGTGCCACATTTCAATTATGCTGGCTACTTGCCTGTCTGCTTAATATGCAAAATATCTGAGGTAAATGCAACTGTAAGTGCTCTAGAATGTTCCAATGTTCCGGCTCATTGATGGAGTTGTGGTTGCCGTGGAAAGCCATGGGAAAATTAATTAACACACCAACTGAGTGAAGACTTAATCGAGCCCAAGAAGATTCTCCCCCGCACTTTAGCCTGTCCAAGAGCCCGAGATTCTATCCCACATTAACCTGTCTAGAGAGCCTGATGGACACGCCAGACACACACCCACCTGGGATTGGGGGGAACTCAAGGAGCGTCCAAGAATGGCCGGCCAGGAATGCGCTTTAAGTCTAGGCACCGAACCCTGCTGATCCATTCCCATTCCCATTCCCAATTCCATCCAATACTAGCCAATCCAATACGATCCAATCCCTTTTGCACTCATTATGCACTGCACGCACTGACAATTATTCCGAACAAAAGACGTTGCGAAGCCAACTCATTTCAATTTGCATAAAAGCCAGGCGAGATTCCATGCTGAAGCCGCAAGACAGGAGCCGCAACCACATTTGCGCCAAGAAGAAGGTGGAGCCACACCCAAAAGGTGATTATTATTGTATAATCGGTTTGATTGATAACCAGCCCTTGGCAGAACCAACTCTGTGGCTGAGTGCCACTCTGGACAGATACAAAGATACACAGAGGCAGGAAGGCAGAAGCGAGAGGCACCGAGGAAAACCTGACAAGCTGAAGTATTTATGTCATGTCGAGTTTTCCTCAACTGCAAGTACGACGCCGGGCTTAGCGTGGCTGAGCTGCGAAAGCGGCTTGCATTTATAATTGCTGGCAGTAGTATTTATTTTATTATATCCATAAATATAATGAGACATGAGTGAGGCTGCGGTGCATTTCTAAATGCTCTTCGCTATTTGCTATTTGCTGCATGCTGCAAGCTGCTTGTTGGGAAAAGCGCGAGAAGCAGAAGCGGCTTTAGCTTTGGCAAAATCGCATCGGAGACACATTTCCATCAAATCAATCAAAAATGGTAAATACAAGTTTTTTCCTAGCCGTATTTTCTGTATTTTCTTTTATTGCAATGCTGCTGGCAGCGACACAAAACGTCAAAGACATATGGAGCCTAAGTAGGTCCAGCAAAAAAGTATCTGCTGGATTGGAATGCACTTTCCGAGTGAAATGCCAGGCCGACATGGCCGTCAGCTCTTACTATACGCTATGTTTGTATTTGTGCTACTGTTTGTTGTCATGCCATAGTTGACAATCATTTAGAATCACTTCTTGCAAAATGAAAGCATCTTTTGAAAGTTGCTGCCACTATGGTTGCCACAGCCACAACCACTGCATCTGCCACTGCCACTGCCATTGCCTTTGCTATTGCTGTTATTGTAATTAAAGCGAAATGCCATAAGACAAATGCGAAAATGTAACTAGCAAGTGTTACTGCTGCTAGCTGGACAATTGCACAGAGAGAAAAAATATATATAATCATGCCTTGATGTGGTGATAATATTGATTGAATATTGATTATAATGAATTACTTTAAAGAATGGATAATCCTAGATACTTTTAGTAAACTGAACTGTGCCTAAACTCATTAAAAATCATCAAAATACATACAGAAATTAGGTATTTCTCAATTAAATAAAACTTTGCCTAGACATATTTCCTATAGCCTTTCCCTAGTTTCTGAGCTCATTATAACTCTTTTCCCAATGAATACACCATCAATAAATCTTGAAATTATCTTGAAGAATTTAATACCATTTGAAGTAACATTTTGGCTCTGTGTAGCCAGCTCTCACCCAGTGACACGCATTCGCTGCGCGGCAGTCGCATTCGCATTCGCGAGATACATCTGCCGCCTACGCGAGATGCGCTGCTAATTAAGAGCCGCAGCTTTCTGCCGCCGAACTGCGCACAATGCTCGCATTCGACAGATACACAGATACAGATACATTCTGCGACTGATAAGCAGCCGCGGTGAAGGGGGGTCATCGATGGGTTATCGGCCATCGGGCTCTATCAGCTATATAGTTGCGCCACAGCCAGCCCCTAGCCCCTTGTTTTTTTTTTTTTTTTGCTCTGCAGAGGAGATGCCGATAAAGTGGCTCGAATCTCGTCGAATCTATAAGTACGTTTCACTTACCTCACTGCCACTGGGCATGTACAGCATTTTCTCATACTCCATTTCGAAGCCTTATTAAAGACAATGGTGTGGAGTGGTGTGGTATTCGGCAGATACTCGCTTCTCAGGCCCAGCTAGATACCCTGGATAGTTGGTGGTACTGTATCTGGATCGGTTTTGGGGGTTCGCATGCAAAAAAATCAACGTTGAAACTGCGAAAGTCTCCGTCGGCTATTGGCTATCTCGTTCTCCCTCGCGGACCGCTGCACACCTCCCGCTCTCGCCGTCTTTGTCTGGCTCTTTCACTTGTTTTGTTTTTGTTTTAATTTTGACTTTTGAAAATGTTAAACTAGATTCAGATTTCAGATTCACTCAGAGTTGCTTTTGACTGCTGACGCTGGTTTTAGTGTTTTTCGTTTGTTTCACTGTCCCTGCCTTTGTGTTCATAATGAGCTTTAAATTGCTTCGAGTCTATATATTTCTTCAGCCTGTTTGCCGTTTGCTGTGCATTCACTTGACTGGTATTCACTGCATTTCGTTACTAAAATTTCCACTGGCAAACTTGTTGCTCTCTCTTTCACTCGCTCGCTAGCTGTCTCTTTCGCAGTGTCTGGATCCGCTACCAACCGTTCGCAAAGTCTTCACGCTCAATTCTGTGAGCGGTCCGAGTCGCGATCGCTTCGCTTACCTCATGCGCCGAGCTTTTGAGCCGCCAAACTGGTTCAAGCTCAGCTCCACCGTCCAGCTTTTAGCGCCCCAAGCTCCCCAGCTCCCAGCTCCCAGCTCCCAGCTCCTAGCTCCCCGCTTCCCGCTCTCAGCTCCAAGTACCCACCTGGGAGCTTTGCCATTCAGACATCAGCGCTATCGAAGCCAGTAAAAGTCCATCAATTCCGAGATGAAATTTATTGTTTCGCATAAAATGACACCGACAGGAACTGCCACTGCAAAACAGCCACTCTGCCTGTGGCACAGCCAACAACTGTGATTGAATTGGCCAACAGGGATGAGAAAATATGGTAGATAAGCTTAAATTAAACTAAGGTATTATTATTTAATATGTGCAAGTAATAAATTATAATATCAAAAGAGACCACAAGTTTTTAAAAGAAATTGGCAATCTATTTTCATTCACTAGAATTCTGTTCATTTTTTCAGATTATTTTAAAAGTGTTCTTATTAATAATAATTTCTTTACTTTAAATATAAAGTTATATGTATATATTAGTTAAGGTACATTGGTGATTTAAAGGTATCAAATCAATAAAGGTTATTCATTGATTTTTTGGCGTACGCAATTGATATTTTTCTTTACTAATTTTTTTGGGTGAATTCAAGTTTTTCAAGTGTCATAACTAAGCCAAAAATGCATTAATTTTAATCTGAATACATTTCATTTAGCTGTCATAAGGCTAACAAATCTGCATATTGAATTTCCCAATCTAAGAAATTAAATTTTTGATCTAAATTATTTTTAATTTAAACGATGTAACCCCTTATAAAATTTGGAAAAAAATTTTGAAAATGTATTTTTCCTTCAGACATGGCAAGATCTATTCAGCTATTAATGCTGATCAATAATATATAGTATTTATAGGGTCGGAAATGACTGCGTTAATATCTTTTTTCTATAATACCCTGGTATAATAAACCTTTCAAAGCTAAAAAAAAAAACGACAAGTGAGCAGCACTTATTTGATGAGAGCCACGCCCACCGCTGAAGAGGACTAAAAGTGCATTCTGTCAATGTGTGTGTGTGTATGTATGGAATTGTTCCTGCCCGCTGCACGTCAGCTGCATTATCATTTCCGCTTCCGTTGCAGGAGACGCAAAGACGCCGCCAGCAACAGTGGCCGACATCCATCACAGAATACAATTTTGTTTGGCATTTATATTTCATTGCACAAAGGCGATTTCACTGGTTTTTGACATCTCATAAAAACTGCGACGCCGTCTGATGCCCAACCCCAGTGTTATCCTTTTGCCAATGTCCTGGCAGTCACTGACCTTCTCGATGGTAGCATTAAAATGTAATTTCGCGTATTCAATATGCTCGGATTATCCATTAAATTGTCAGTTCTTTAAGTTGTCTAGCATCTGGGCAGTTATACCCCTAAAAATACCCTTTGTTTAATACATAATATATAGTATTAATTCGTAAACAAAATATATTGAGAAGTACTCATAATTCATAGCAAATTTAATTTAAGATAATTATTTATTTTAAAGTGTTAATTGAAGCACATATTGAATAAATTTCGTGGTGAAATTCAGTATAGCATCAGCATAGGCTTCCGGCTTAACGCTGAATAATTGGTTTTGTTTGTCACAAATTCAATTTATACTTAATTAAAATGTGAAAATTATAACCAATGTTGGCCTTTTTCCAAAAATAAAGATAGTTAAAAACTGGCAACTCCTCCCAGGGAAGCTGCTCGATGATTCCTGCTTTAACAAACGCTCGATTTGCTGGCCTGCCGCCGAGCCGGAGCAAATTGGCTGAGCAGGAAGCGCTGTCGTCTAAAATGAAAGGCATGTCAACAGCAATCGCCACTCAGAGGAAGGAGCCTGGACTTCAGGTGGAGCACGAGGAGGTGGCCTCCGCAACCTGCCCATGGCCATCATTATGCCGGAAGCCGAACCCTTCGCGTTTAGCTGCGGACAGTTTCCAGAGCCCAGCTTCTGATAGCCAAGCCCCTGCCAGCTAAAGTCTTTGTACACTTGGAAAACATTTTGGTACAATTACTCAAATTAAATTGTGAAGAAAACTCCAAGGATTCCTGGAATATCCTGAATATTATGTTAATGTTGATTTTACTTAAGAACTGTTCTCAATTTGGTGCTCGAAACTACAAAACCTACAACTTTTATCAGTGTTTCGAAAATCATTAAAGTGAAAAGCCTTTGCTCCGGGCACCAACTGTGAGCAACGCTTGGGCCCACCGTGCAGCCACTGCAGCCATGTGCAGCCGGTGCCACGTGATGGACAGCCGGCTCAAAGGAGCCGTGCTCTTAATAGTGCGCTGCACCAGCCACAGGCTACGGGACGCCCGGGCTCCTGATGGGACAGCCATTAACCCACAGCGTCAGTGGACCGGCCCGATGGATTGGCCAGGAAACGTGCTGAAGTGACAGAACGCGCAAAGGCCGCGACAAACAGCTGAATCAGCCCCCGAGGCTGGTGGAGCACTCGATGGGGAAATGACGCCAGCTCCAAACTGGAGGACAGCCAGCTTAGATTGGTCGGTTGGGGATAGACTTGGCTGCTGCATTGTCCACCGAACAGTCTTATTATTTCGAAGAGTTGCGGATACGGTATCGGTTACGGTTACCCTCAAAATAATAGCGAAAGATGTCCGGACAAGATGCGGTAACTGCACTCGAGCGGATCAATGTTAACAAGTTAATTAGGCCAAGAACTAGGATTTCTGAAACTAAGTAATTATGAAATGCAATTGAGCATACAGGTACTTATTGGATTGTTTCTCCAATAGATATATTAATCCATTATTCACCTTCTTTAGTGCCACAATATCCCAGTTTAGTTCGAGCACCGAACTTGCCACTAAGCATATTTTAATCAGCCTGCTGCAGGATAAATCAGTTGCCAAACGGGAAGCTGTACGGTGCCAGGATAACCTGTGGCTGCCTGTCGATTCGAATTAAGCCTTGCTCGGGAGTCCAGAGAGTTGATTTGATTTGCTAGACACCATGTTGCCTCTTATGAGTATCGAGAGAGATCCGACCTAATGCGATGGCAGGCAGTAGAGGGGGGCACATTGCATAGGCAACGATTGGGATCCCACACTGATTGGTCCTAAATCAAAGCAAGGATTAATGCGTTAGTCAGGCAGCCACTGGGGAGGTGGCAGACATATACAAATACGAGTTCCATGCCCAGACACAGATGCACTAAGTCGGCGTGGCAGGAAGTGGGTTGGAACAAGCCTCACACATGGGCGTGGACGGGAGGAGGGGGTGAAGCCGTGGCAAAGACATGAGGCGTGACAGCGCTGCCTGCCGGATGGATGGTCAATGAGACACTTCCGGTGTAGAAGAGCACAGCAGGAGATGGAGCAGCAGCAGCACCAGCACCATTGATGTAAATGAATGCCGTTTCGCTTAAGCTGAGTACAATGACGACCGTGCGCACTCCGGAAGCACTGCATCCACAATGGGAGTGGGATCCGAGAGTGGGTGTAACAGAGTCTGTCTCGACCGGACAGGATGCCCCAGCAAACTGTTGCATGTCTGCTGGACACCAGAGTAAGAGTCCCTTGGCACGGACAGTACTAGTCCTTTGAGAACAGTGCTGCCAATTGCGCTCTTTTCTGAAGTATTTTATTTATATTTTAGCCATTTATTAAACAGAAATTGTAGTAATATTACTTATTCTACTATATTGTATTTATTTCCTCAAAAACAAAGATTAGTATTTAACACTTTACATGCATTTTAAAAAGTATTTATTATATGAACATAAAAAATTTCTCTTTTGGGTTTAATAAATAAATACAAGTGATAAAAAATTGTGTAAATTGTATCCTCTTTTATACTAAAAACTATTTGACATAATAAAAACCCCGACCTGATTTTAAATGAAAAAGTTTATTTTCAATTTTCTGGTTTGCAAAAAAAGTATGCTTTTAAACCACTTAAAATCTGACAACACTCTGAACGTGTAGAGAACATATAGCCTAGGTTGGGGAGGAGATTTACGGAGCACCCACAAAATCCAGTTTGTGGCAGGACTTTGTCTGAATCGAATCATCGGCCATCGGATCGTTGCGGTGTCAGTTCGCTTGGAAATCCGCTCGAAAGCCATTCACAAATGTAATCCGCCGGCGAGCTCAATATGCGGGTGTGTAAATAATTGCCACCGCCGTCACCATCAACGTAACGTAATGTAACGTAACCGTCACCGTCCCCGTTAGCGATTTGCCTCCTGTCCGCGGTCCAGCGTGTCCTTTGAATGCCCCAAAGGGTACTTCATGCGATTCCGTGCCGCCCATCGTAATCATTCGAATGGCCGGAGCAGACTCCGGCGACATGTTGAGTGTCAGCTCAATGAGCCGACACGCGTTGATTTCAAATAAATAAAAATGTTAATTTTAAAACAGCGACCGCCTCGCTGAGCGTCTCTGAGAAATAACAGTTATTCGCTGTACGTGTTTAATTATTTTTAAATCACGATTCGGGGAAAACTGCAGAACTGGAACAGGAGCTACTATGACTACGATTATTTCGCAGGCGAATCACGTGCCGATTGTCAGCTATTCGGGGGGCACTCGACGCGGCCCACAACTGTCCACTTAAAGTATTATTTCCGCAGCAGGATTCTTAATTACACGGACTGTTTCGTGCGGTTGAATTTGCGTGTGTATGCGTGTGTTTTGTGGCCTCCGATTATAAATATTAATTATGCCATCTTTGACGCAGGAAGCTGAAAGACAAAAAGGGCGCCTGCACTTGAAGCAACTTCAATGCATAATAAATAAAGCAAATAATAACTTTAAGGGCCCCAAGACAAAGAACTTTCCCTGTTTCCATTTTCATATAGAGCAAAGTGAAAGGAGCTGACCTCTGAGCACACACACACACACTCATACACACATTCGAATGAAAAGTCAAAGGTCAAGCAAGCCCGGGAAGGACGCGTTACTTTGTGGACTTAAGCCAAAATTTATGATTATTTCGCACAAAACAAACGAACGACAAACCGACCGACAGGCAAATGCATTTGACGTTATGCAAATGACGAGCTCAGTGACCGTGTCCTGCCTCCAGCCGTTCGTCCTTCCGGACATAAGTTGATTAATCTACTGCAGTCCGTTGTTTCGCATTTTGGGGCCCAAGTCCGTGTTTGTGTTTCACCGACCGCATAATCAAAACCTTTTGTCAAATTATGATTTCATTGTCTTTGCTATTTATTAATTAAAACGAACGTTTTATTTGAGTTTCCAGGAGGAAGGAAGTCTGTCAAAATCCGGCCACTTTCCTTTCCCTTTAGCCACCGGATTTGTTTGCTTTTGGCGGTTGGCCAGCCCATTCCCCGCGTATGTCCTTTTTCCAATATCTTTTTTTTTTGGGTTGCCTGGCCGCAGCAGGGACAACATCATCATTAAATCAATCCCCTTTTGCGTTTTCAATCAAATAATTAATTGCAAATTTGCGGTTCTGTGCAATCAAGTTGCCTTTGACAGGTCCCTGCCCATGCTCCTGCTGCTGCCACTGATACGGTTACGTCTTTTTGCGTGTCCTTGTTTAGTAGGATACTCATGAGCCTGCTGCCTTTTTATTTTTTTGTGTTCTGAAAGAGAGCCCGTGCAAGGCCAAGTGAGCTCCTTATGCTAACTGGCTGACTGACAGTTTCTATTCCGGCGTAACATATGTGTACATATGTATCTAGGGACGTAGTACTCTCATGTATATCACATTTATTTCTTCGTATTTCCTCCACTCGGATGTGACGTCAATGGCAAGTCACTTGAACCAAATCGTAATCATGTAGAGCTCATTTGCCTTGAAAGCCGAGTGCATGCAATTGAAAAAAAGAGGCTAACAGGATGACAGGTGAACGCCTCCCGTCCTCCAAGGCTCCGCCATCTCCATCATTATTGGCAGCGATAAACATAATGGCCATTCGTGTATAATGCTGCCAGGAATCAATTGAATTATGGCGCTGCTCAAGGGCTCCCGAGCGATAGACAGGCAGGCAGTCCTCCTCGACCTCGACAAGACAATCGAGCAGCAAATTGCGTAGCCCGAAACCGAATGCTTGACTGGTTACCTTCCACCTTTCAACTCGATCCCCCCCGTGTGCTCTAGCAGCTCCTTTGAAAGTCCTGCCTTCCCCCGGCCGCACTCATCTTGGGGCATTGTCTTTCCCCAAAATGCAAACGGTATCCAAGCATATTGAGCAAGCATCTTCAAGAGCTCCGATTCGGGTCTGCTATCGTATACCTCGCTGGAGCTATAAGCGCCTTAGCTTTGTTCGATTCGGTATACACGGAGAGAAAATGTGACCAGAAATATTCTATAATAACCTTAGATAGGGAAACATTTACCTCATAGCATAAGACAGTGGGGTAAGATTTATCTGTTATTTTCATTGATAAAATTATTTGGTAAAACCAATTATTTTTCCTTCTGTATTAGTACTGTCTCATAACGTGCATCTGTGTCCTCAGTATTTGCATGCCTGCCGCTCCTCCTGCTTGCCACTCCACCCTCATCTCTTTGGTGGTGCGCTTCAATGGTTTTGTTGGTCCTCGCACCGGAACGGTATGTTAAATCCTTTTTGCGAACAAATTCAATTGTGCTTGTGCAATTTTTGTTTGATAACTGCAAGCCGGAGTGTCTGAATCTTTGATTGCTTCTGCGTGTGTGGGTAGCATTGTAGGAAATACTTTATGCGATTATGAAAATGCCTGATTGCACCTTTTGAACTGCCGCATTTGAAGCTGGCCGAGCACTAATGCTATTTAGGGATTACCCAATCGATCCCGCAACAACACCCCGTGCCTCCCACGTGAGCTTCTTCCGTTTCCGCAGGGCGATAAACAACCGTGCCAAGTTGGGCGAATGTTGCAGCTCAAGCAGGATGTGCGGGAGTGGATTTGGATTGCTGCTTGGCTCTGTTGCCAACTTAGCCACAGTCAATTAAACCCGGAGCGGGGAAAAAGTGCGCCCGCAAGCGCAAGTAGTAGTAGAAGTAGTAGTAGTAGTAGTAGTAGAGTGAAGGAGCGAAATCTAAATAAATGGCGGGGGTAACAGCTCAAAATGAAACTAATACTGGTTCCTTGGAGTCTCCCCCCCCCCCTCCATGACGCCCTTCGTGTCATTGCACGCGTTATCCTTCAAGCTGAGCAGCAGGAGCCAAGTTGCGCCAGCAGCTGCAAGCGTGTTGCAAAATTAAATCGAAAAACTGGGAACTAAACTAGATTATCTCCGTGCAAGGGCGAGATGTGGATGCCCTACTCGAAGCACTTCCTGCGGCCAGAGCTCCCAGGAATCTTGGCAGGAGACTCAAGCAGCTCGCTTTAGCAAAAGTGCCCTGACCCGGAGCCATCAAAGTCCCGGCACAGATAAATGCGAGCGTATATATTCCAGCGGGCGGGCGGGCAAGTGTGTGTGTGGGCGAAGGCGACTCTTGCCTGGCATCGAAGGTCCTTGCAAAGGCAAAGGGACATTGCTCTGCTCATTGAACTGCGGCTAAGAACGCAAAGCAGCGAGCAGCAACAAGGAGCCAGGAGTTGCCATCTCCCCCAGGACCTGCTCCTCGTGCTCGTCCGTTATGAAAATGACAAATGCGCCGCTGTTGCTGCAGTTCTGCACTTATAATTAAAATATGCAAATGTTGCCCGGTATGTCAGCGGCAGAGGAAGCAGCAGCGGCACCGCCACATGTAAATATTTATGCAGCTGCCGCCACTCCCCCCTTTGACGTTCTCTACTTCCCCGCCACTGCATATAGCGCATTTTATTGCTGGGCTCGGCTCTTCGAGTTGGCATAATTTGCATGTAAACGCGCCATTTTTCTTGGGGTCACCACCCCACACCTCCTCCCACTTTCGCCACTCCCTTCAATCCCCAATGCCCGCTGTCCCCTGCTCGTTTAATTATTTTGTTTGCCCGCCGCACTCTCTCTCTTTGCTATTTATGCAAATGCAAATGTTTTCGCATCAATTTCCAAGACTGTGGCGCTCATTAAACGGACTGTCCCGGCCATTTCGTTTCGATTCATTCCATTCCATGACATGCCACCCGGCTCCTTCCTGACGATGACGATTATAATTGAGTTCGTCCAAGTGTTTTGCCGCTCAATTGATTGCGCATACGCAGCGTAGTACAATATTTACGCAATGCCGCTTTTTCAGCGGTTGATTTTGCCGTTGTTGTTTTTCTTCCGTATTTGCCAACATATTGGTGTATAAATTACGCAATTGATTCGTGCGTGGGCCCAGCGGTGGCCTTAATCAAATTAACCAGTACAGATGTAAATTAACTTTTCATACCGATTGCAATTCAATTAATTACAATGAGACCATGATGCTGCATCCCGGCCAGATTCTGTGAGACTGGCAATCGGGATCTGATGCTCATGCTGATGCTGATGCTGATGCTGATGCTGATGCTCATGCTGATGGCCATGAAAAAGTCATTAAGGCCCGCTGTCAGGAATGGCGATGCTCAGAATTTTTATTGCACGCACCGTGCACTGATCTCAAAAAATAAAATGGAACGGAACGGAAAATGAATGAAAGAAAAAGCTGTAGAGAAAGCGACGAAGACCCGCCGACACCTTGCGACGCGCACGTAAATTACAATTAATTACATTTTAATGACGCTTGTTTAATTCAGCGTTTACAATTACATACACAATTATGGGGGGCAGTCAAGGAGCAGGACACTCGCTCATTACCCCGCTCGCACTTGCACTGCAGTTGGCTGGCTGCCATTTTTATGCACTTGCCGCCATTGAATTTAACAAATTTCATCCCACTCTCTCTCTCTCTCTCTCTCTGTCTCTCTCTCTCCGTCTCTCTCTCAGCTATATTAACGACCGGGAAACATTTTCTCCACTGCCCGCCACCATTTTCATTCATTCTCGGCGTAATTAACTCGGACCGGCACTTTAATTAAAGTGCTCGCAGAACAATCAAAGGGAATTTAAACAGGGGCGCACACAAATAAATGACAAACTGAAAGGCAAACGGAGCCGGGGTCAAGGAATGAACCATCCGGCGATCCGGTAGCCAGCAATTTTCCCTGAAATATAAGCACATTAATTCAGCGGGTCGGTATGGGGGGGGCATTGGGATGAAATCAGACAACAGGCAAATTAAGGTGCGAATCCATAAACACACAAGTGCGAAGCTATAAAATGCCGGCGTTCTGCGGAGTCTGCCATGCCAATGGGGCGTATGCGTAATGCAGCAACAGCAGCAGCACCAGCTGATAGCGGCATGCCGCTCCCCTCCCCCCACCCCTGCCTCCGGGTGAATTGTGGCCATTGTGGCAGTGGCAATACGTATAAGTATCAAAGGAATGAGAGGGTGGGGATAGGGGAAAAAGTTCTGAGAGAAGGAGCAGCAATAAATACGCTTCAACTATTTGGCAATGGCGGCGGGCGAATTTTAAACGAATTCAAAAACAGCAAGATGATGTTGCCGGGAAAGGCCACAGCGGGCAGACATTAAATTGCAATTTATGCCAATGAGTTCTTAATGTACAGCAGCAGCGGGAGCAACAGCAGCAACAGCAATTGGTTCCCCCCTAATGGCCGCCAACTCGCTTGTAATTTATTTGCAAATTATTATTAAAAGTTTGCCTTGACTTTCCCTCTTCCTCCCCTTTCCCTTTGGTTGTTCAATTTCAGGCCAGTTCCTAAATGATTCGCACTTAGTTTCCTGTCAGCCACAAAAACACAACCGCAAAAGTCGCGGCCATAAATCAAACAGAAGTCTCCGCATCCTGTACAGCCCGATGACCTTCACGCGCTACGCATTTACTTGTAATATTCGAAACGCCTTCAGCTTCGCTGGGAGTTGGTATTAACACGCTCTCAATTAGTGGCTAATTAGTCGTAGTCGAAGTCGTAGTCCTTGCTGCTGGTCCTTGTAAACGCAAGGCCCCGATATATGTGGGCGATGATAGCTGCCATCGTGCTTATTCAATTAAACGCTCGTCGGCAGCTCAATTTCAAAATCACATTTATCAAGCCATTAGTGTTGAATAATCGCACACTCGACTCGCGACGAGTGCTTCATACACAGGCAGAAATATTAATAAATCTTGTATTTGAATGTTATTAACTTATGCAAAAACATTTCACATTTAATTACTGCTAATTAAGGTACCTGGAAATTATTGGAAATATTTTTTAACCTATCCTGATATTAATGTCCTTATCCTCGTTTTTTTGTAGTGTGCAAAACTAGACTGGTATTTCAGGAGACACTCGCATTAAAAGCAGCTCCCGCTTTGCTGATAACGAAATTTGCCTACCATTATAAGCAGGCCTTGCATTGCCATTGACAATGCCACTGGCTGATGGTGATGCCGATGCTGAGACTGAGACTGAGACTGGGGCTGAGACTGACGCTGAAGCTGACTCCCAGGATCGGGACTTGGAAGTGGTTGGTGTTGGGGCTCTGCTAGTGGCAGTGCAGCCATAGACGAGGAGCTCAAGCACCGACGAGTGCACTCGAGGACCGCAGACAGCAGGAGCTCAACGGTGGCAGGGGTGGCACAGAAGAGCCCAATAAGGTGGCATAAGATGATGACAACGAGTGCGAGGAGCTCTGCAAAAACCAATTGTTGGCCCGGCCATAATGCACGGCAGCAATCGCATTAGAAATAGTTGGGAAATCAAAAAGATTACCAGACCGGGAATGAAGAAGAAGAGACACAGGCAGGAGCAAAAGGATATGAAGAAGGAAGACTTGCTGGCTGGCTGGTTGGCTGGTTGGCTGGTTGGCTGGTTGGGTGGCGAGAAGAATGGAAAATGAGGACCCAGCCAGGGCACAATGGCTTGTGCCGTACAATGGAAATCAATTTGAAGTGGCACAAAATCCAAGGAAATTAAAATTGTATTCAAGGGACACGTATAGTTGACACTTTCATAAATATATTTATGTTTTTCCTATATCTCTTCCTTAAGCAACTACTTGTAGCTGCAATAATATTGCATTTATGAAAATATATAATTCAAAATCAAGTGCACTTGCCTTTTACATGATTCTTCTACGGACTCTGAAATCTGTAGTATTCCAAATTAAAGTTAGTTGGCTAAAATAACTAAGCATAATTAAATATATCAATTGATATCAGCCTAACAGTTCTCAATGACGCATCATCAGAGCTCGATGCACTCAAATCCCACAGATATAAACCCTCGTTCTATGCGCTCTTTTTTATCTACCGTAATTGAACTAATGCCCAAACAAATAATTGACCCGCTCGAAACTCCACTTAAATGGGATTGGGAACTTTTCAGCGTAAAATTGCATTCGCTGCCATTGTGCAGAGCCGCCAACGTTTGCCGCAGCCATTATGATAAATGCGCCCGGAATCAAATGATGCTGAAAAGTATGCTATGGTTTATAAGGCAGCCAGACACCGGCTCCGCAGCGGAGGAGCTCAGGCCGCATCCTGGCCCATTCGATTGCCTGGCTCCGGCGTCGACTCTGACTCTGACTGCCATTGCCACAACGAATTAGCGCCGTAAATCGCATTTAAATCGTAAAATTCCCCCAGCCAGCAAGTCACTTTACATGCAGTTCACCCGGCAAGAGCGGACGGAAAGTGAGACTGCGAAGGAGAAAGGACGATGACAGGCCAAAGTCGAATACTGCGATGGAAGCAGCAATGCCCAAAGATTTTTTGATCCTATCAACTAAATTGCATTTGGCAGTTTGCGAAAAACTTTGCGCCGCTCACCATAATTCCTGCCAAAGCCGCGCCGGGCTGAGAAAACAATGAATCAGACAATGAGGACTCCAAGAACCAAGGATACCAAAGGAGCGTAATGAAAGTCAGCGGCCATCGCACGCCTCATTTGGCCGAGGAGATGACGTGACGGCGATATCGATATGGAAGATGTGTCCGGTAATTAGAGCGATTGGCAATGGCCATTAAAATGTACGACATGGACTCTGATAAATCTGAGAATATACAACCATTAAGAGCTTCAATTGAGACAGATTTAGGTCATTTCAAAACATGAACGTGACATGTAAATCGCTGTAAGTCATTGCAGAATTGGTTTATTGCCTAAAGATTTTGATATTCTATGTAAAGGCATTGAATTAATTTTAACAAGAATGGAAGCTAACTTTAAGAAGCCAAAGTGAGTATACCCTTGCAGCTATTCATAGTATCATAGATTCGAATAATAAATCTATCTTAACTTAGCCAAAATGCATTAATTTCAGTTCGGAAAGTATTTTGATGCTTGTTTTTATAGGTTTAACAAATCTGCATATTAAGTTTTACAATTTTTAAGAATATATCTTTTTGTCAATTTTAACGATGGAACTCCTTATACAATTTTCAAAATTTTGACAAAAATTCAAAATTTTTTTTTCGGACATAAGTAGATCGATTCAGCTGTTGATGCTGATCAAGAATATATATGGTTTATAGGGTCGGAAACTACTTGTTGACTGAAGTGCAAACTTTGAACTTGAATTATAATACCCTGCAAGGGTATACAAGATATAATTGTCATGGTTAAGACTTACCGCAGTGGAGGACACATGGTTATCCGTTATCGTCATCGCTTAATTCCATCCTAAATCCTATGGTATGATCATCGATGTGAGCTTCTTCCTGGTTATCCAAATGTAATCCATTGGTTAGGTAATAATTTGGAGTCGAAGAGTAATCACTGCCACGATCACTATCGATGTTATCACTGGGAAGGCCACGCACAGACTGAGGGCCGCGCGAGTGAAGTGGCTGTATTTATAGTCGCCGAGCAAGAGAAAAGAGAAAGTGAGAGAGAGCGAGAGGGGAACAGATATTTGTTTAGCTACGCAGAGGGAGAAAGAGAGGGAGAGGGAGAGCGTAAGCTATTCCCTGCAGTTACAATTACAATTTTGATATTTACGAAGTTCCGATCGTTACTATGGCAACTATATGATATAGTCGTTCGATCCGGAGCTCGTTTCGACTTATATACTAGGGTATAAAGTATATAAATAATACTGAGAGACTAGTTTTAATAGAAAAGTAAGTGTAAGCTATTCCCTGCAATTACAATTACAATTTTGATATTTACGAATTTCCGATCGTTCCTATGGCAACTATATGATATAGTCGTTCGATCTGGAGCTCGTTCCGTCTAGGGTGTAAAGTATATAAATAATGTTGAGAGACTAGTTTTAGTACAAAAGAACAGACGGACAGGCAAACAGGGCTAAATCGACTTGGCTGTTTATGCTGATCGAAAATATATATGATTTATAGCTTCATAAACTACTGACTGAAAAAAATATATATTGCAGTGAAGTACTAATTGCTATCCGTTTTTGTCACTGCTTGTTTTCATCCTTAATTCCATCGTTGTGATCTTCCTAGTTATCCAGATGTATTGCCTCGGTTAAGTGTTATTTTGGGGTCGAAGAGTAATCTTTATCACTACCAGTATCACCATAGATGCTCTCGACGGCAGTGGCTGTATTTGAAGAAAGGCAGAGAGAGATAGAGATCAAGAGATATCTTTAGAGATAAATAGAGGGAGAAATAGGCATACCAAAAATTAGGAACAAAGAGAGAGAGAGAGAGAGAGAGAGAGAGAGAGATGTTTGAGAGAAAGTTATTCACCCTCAATACAATTTTGCATTATTACAAGAACATTAACTAACTCTAGATAACATTTAAAAATTGTTTCCTTGGCAGCTACATATGTGATATTGTCATCAGATTTTAATAAAATTGAAGCCAAAATTATAAAATAATAAAAAATTTCTTAATTTTATCCCTTCTTTTCAAGCATTATATGAAATGTATTTAAAAGCGTTTTAAATTTTCTATTATTTAACAATAATAAATATAATACATTTCCCATCTATAAGCATATGAATATTAGAACATGGATTTGGGGTTTCTAATATTTATCCGTCACACGATCTTCCAGTTGGACGCGATCGCTGTTCAAATAAACAAACCAAAGTTCTTCTGATAAGAACCACCAATCAGAATCGTCTGTGCGCGGCTTCTAACGTTTCGGCGCTGCGTTGCTGTTCTGTTCTCCAGAATGATCGTAGGTGGCGCTAGCATGTATCGGGCATTTGACGCTGCCCTGCAACAGCCCCTTTAGCTCAGTGGTAGAGCGTTGGTCTCGTAAACCAAAGGCCGTGAGTTCAACCCTCACAGGGGGCAACTTAGGATTTGTTTTTTTTTCTGCTCTTTTATTTTGTATTAACTTAATTTTATTTTTATTTTTAATATTATGCGTAAAATATCACATTATCTCATTCACCAACAGAAAAGGGTTCCATCATTACAAAAATGTATTTTGAATATTATTTACCCATCACTCTCTGTGGTTTTTATATTTTTATTTATTTCTTTTCATATTTTCAGCCTCTCTGCGGGCCTTGATTGCAGCGTTGAGTCCAAAACTGGCCTTAACTGGCTGCTGCCTGCGATTTCCAATCGATTGCGCCATGTTCGCACTTCATACGATAATGTTGAAGTTTTGCAATTTGCGGCAGTGGAAAGTTGGTCTTTGTGCCCGGACTACGGGATGAGGAGACTCCCGTGGCTGAGGCTACGGCTACCTCAAGATTTATAGAATATTTTTTCACCGCCGGCTCTCTGCCTCGCCCCTCGCCCCTTGCACCGATTCGCCGGCAAAGTTTTTTTTTAATGTTTTTTTGACTTTGGCAAGATTTATGCGGCAAAGTCGCTGGGAGTTTGAGTGTGCTTGCGCATGTTTCGATAATTTGCGTGATTTCTGCATTTATCCGGGCCAGAAACGAGCAGTGCGACTGCGAGTGCATGTGAAAGTGGATCCTGGAGTGGAGCTGGGGGCATCATTAAAACTTGCTGCCACTACAAATGTGGGCCAGACCGCGTCGCCGCTACCACCGCTGCTGCCACATTTTAAATAATTTTATAATGATTCCGTATTTATTTCAGCTGGCAATTAAAACTGGCTTGCCACATAAAATATTTACTTGCAATTAGAGCAGCTGCCAAGCCACTCAAGTGCAGCTCAGCCGCGCCTTCGCGGATGCTCGAAGAAGAATTGCGGGGATACGGGAGGATACGAGCAGGAGGAGCAGTCCGAGGAGGAGAGGCAGGAGGTGGTTCAGGACCACCAGCAGGGGTTGGCCGAGTGTGGCGAGGGTCGCCATGACAGACACTAATTATGGATTCTGCAATTTGCGACGTGCAGCTAACCGCAAGACATGGCAGCAACACAGGAAGGATGTGCCACAGGACACACCTCACTGCCATTCGCGCTGCCATTTTGCGGTTCTCCGAGAAGAGGGAATTGGCCGCATTCCGCCCCCTGCCTCTGGTCAGGGAGCCACGAGAATTAAAAGTTTGCCGCTGTGCCGTGTTGCACGGCGGGAAAAAACAAACAAATATTAGCCCGAGGCCTTGGGGGATTTTCGTTGCAGTCAATCGTTGGAGGTTTTATGCTGGGGTGGCACAGAAATCATTTGGCTTAAAATTATATTTTTATTTTCTTTGGATATCCCTAAGCGGTTCACAAAGCTGCACTTGTTTTAGAGACTTTTAAATTATATTTTTTGAGTATTTCTTGGGGCTACTTAACAGATTCCCGTTTCTAAAGCAACTAAGCTTATAAATGAGCCTTTTATTATTATATTTTAACAATATTATAGCTATTTTTCCATGTGTATAGTGCATAGCAGGGGGTCCTGGACAAGGACACGTTGCAATCGCCCTGCCATTAATAAGAAAGTTCGGTGGTTGCCTGCTGGTAATAAGCAAATTGAGATGACAAACTTTATTGTTGATTTGGGGTGCCCCCCACACACACACACACACATTCACTCCCTCCAATTTCATCCCGCCTAACTCTTCCTTTTCCGAGGACTCGGCCCCTAAATGAGTTATTTAAGTAGCACTCGCGCCCCAGTTTAAATGCGCTCGTAATTTGCCTTTGTGCCATCAAAGTTTCCTCCGCATGTGTGTGTACATGTGGCATAGAAACGCACACACCGATGTAAGCTATTAATGCGCCGCCTCCTTGGGAGACGTCCTCGAGCAGAAGGACCCCATACTCCTCCCCGTCCCTCCTTTTCCCGTTAAGTCCGCCAAGTGCGGAGTGTACAAAATGTGTAGCGCACTTTTGAGTTGCCTTTAGGTTGAGACCCGCTCCTCTGCGGTCCTGCTTCTGGGTCTCTGCGCATGTATTTTACTTGGCTAAGTACGTGATTTGATTAGCGCCCAAAAATCCGGGCTCCGTAGCTAACTCGACGAGCTAAGTATTTAAATCCGAAGTGAAAGTTAAACCCTTGTACCGCTTAACTTTTAATGTTGATTATCCCAAGGATTCATAAATATATTATTGTTATTTACCGAGTACGAAGTGTGAGACTCAAGAATGGTTTCATTTTTCAGTAATCCTAAAGAGAAATAAAAAACTAAGGCTAAGGAATATATCTACTTAAGCTCTCTCAACTGGGAACTCAATTAATAGCTTTGACGAGTCATGAATATTGCTAAATGGAAATCCTTTTTTTGTTGACAAACGCCTGTTGATGCTGCAAATTATATCACACGATTTCTCAATTCATTTTTCACTCGCTCAGTGTCCGGTGTACATATAGAAAGTGCCTTCCCGCGTCCGATGTCCGATGCTATAGCTCTTCAGTGCACTGGAATGTCAACAGCTGAATACGTGAGCAAACATAGAAATGGCTGCCATTGACATAACACACACACACACACTCACAGAGAGCAAGAGAGTCCTGAGAAGAAGTAAACGAGACATTAATGCTATTACGCGCGGCTGTGTGGGTGTGTGTCGCTTGTGTAAAAAGCAACTAATGAAAACGGAAATAAAACCGCTCGAGGAATGCTGATGACTCTCCAAGGATGGTATTTAATATGCGTAAATGTGTGTGTGTGTTTGTAAGTAAAGAGTGTGTGTGCAGCTCCTCGGAATTGTGTGTGAAAGTCTCGTGTGGGCAGAAGCTACTCCGGCTCCAGCTCCAGCTCCAGCTCCAGTTCGAGTTCCCTGCCAACCCATTTCGCACGCGCACCCAAGCACTTAGCATCAATTTGGTGGCTCGTCCATAAGACTCGGCGAATGGAGGTGGGAATGGGAGAGAGGGCTGGCAGGGAAGGCAACTCGCCGCAGACAACTAAGTAAAAGCATAAGTAAGGCACATAAATCAAAAATTCAGTGCCGCCTCGCATTGCTGCCTGTCAGTGTGGCACGCACAAATACTCACTCAGTGCCACGAGTCCTGGCCAGTTCCAGGCCAGCAGCTCCAGCTCGTCCTGCTCCTGATCCTTCTCTTCCTATTCCCAGCCCCTCAACATCTCTTCGGCCTGTCCAGAAATTCCTGGCAAAGCGCTGGTCCAGCCCTTGGGCAGAGCAATTACCAGACAAGTACAGAGGTAAGCCCACGGCAAGTCCAAGCTGAACACAATCGAAAACCCAGGAACCGTGAAATATTAAGGCTCAAGCGAAAATAGTGCACTGCCAGAAATAAGAGCCAAGGCAAGATAAAAATAAAGCTAATACGAACTCTGTGTTGGCTTAATTGTTGTATTTAATCCGCAATAAAATATGATACCTTATATAATTGAAATTATGTACATTAAAGCACTTACTAAGAGGACTTATCGGCTTACTTTGTCAAAGTTTAATGGTTGGTTCAGTTAAGCTGATTAAGCCTGCTGACTGATTTTGTAAAAAAGATTACAAAATTATTGGTTATTGATTATTTATTTAAAATGTATTTTATATATTTGTTATATATGTATGTAAGATATACATAGCTTACGATTCCATAAAGAGCTTACAAAGAAACATACATTTTCACATTTATTTGAGCTGCGAAATTTACAATCAAGATTACAATAAAATAAATAATTACTTTGGTTACCTGCAATATATATTTTTATTTCAGTCAGTAGCTTATAAAGCTATGAATCATATATATTCTTGATCAGCATAAATAGCCAAGTCGATTTAGCCATGTTTGCCTCTCCGTCCGTCCTTTTGTATTAAAACTAGTCTCTCAGTATTATTTATATACGTTATACCCTAGTATATAAGTCGAAACGAGCTCCGGATTGAACGACTATATCATATAGTTGCCATAGGAACGATCGGAACTTCGAAAATATCAAAATTGTAATTGTAATTGCAGGGAATATCTTACGCTCTCCCTCTCCCTCTCTCTCTCCCTCTGCGTAGCTAAACAAATATCTGTTCCCCTCTCGCTCCTCTCTCACTTTCTCTTTTCTCTTTGCTCCGCGACTATAAATACAGCCGCTTCACTCGCGCGGCCCTCAGTCTGTGCGTGGCCTTCCCAGTGATAACATCAATAGTGATCGTGGCAGTGATAGTGATTACTCTGCGACTCCATAATATCACCTAACCAATGGATTACATTTGGATAACCAGGAAGAAGCTCACATCGATGATCATACCATAGGATTTAGGATGGAATTAAGCGATGACGATAACGGATAACCATGTGTCCTCCACAGCGGTAAGTCTTAACCATGACAATTATATTTTATATACCCTTGCAGGGTATTATAATTCAAGTTCAAAGTTTGCAATTAAGTGAACAAGTAGTTTCCGACCTTATAAACCATATATTATCTTGATCAGCGTCAACAGCTGAATCGATCTAGTCATTTCCGGTAGAAAAATACATTGTCATTAAAATTGTCAAAAACTGATTAAAAATTTAATTTAGTATGCAAATTTATTAACCAAATGAAAACTAGCAAAGTAAACCTCTCCGAATTAAAATTTATATATTTTTGGCTTAGTTATGAGTTTTTTAAACTTTAATTCTTGGAGAAAATTGTAATATTAAAATCTGCATAAATATGGATTTAAAGAACGCGAATTATTTGAAGCTAAATTATGATCGATCGGTATATATATATTTTTGGCCTTCCCAGAGTTAGTTTCCTTTCTTGTTTTTAACACGAAAAACGAAGTTTATCTCTCAGTGTAGCTAGGATCTTTTCCTGGCAAGGACTTTGACTCGGTCGGGGCTATCCAATGCGACAGGACAAGGACCGCTCTGTGGCATCTTGTGGGGACGGCACCTGCGGAATGCCGCCGACGCTCGCTGGAATCTCTGTGAAAAATATTTCTATGCACTCCCGGCTTGTCTTATCTAGCTCCTTTTGCTCCTTACCCCAAGTCATGGCCATAACTCTGCCAATGCAGGAAGATATATAAATTTTCTGTGGCCAGACAGGTGTGTAATTTATTGATTATTCCGCTAGATATGCTCGCTGCCACGCCCTTTCACCCGCACACACACACACTCACACATACTCCCACTCACTTGTTTAGACATTTTGTCATCTTCAATTTGTGTCTGTCACTCCCGGGGCTCCTTCGTCCTGGAGGCAGAAAGGCGATGGGGCATCCGAGAGTGTGTGCGGTGCATTTCCGAAAGTGGATTACAAGCTGAAGGCACTTGTAATCGCTGTGTTAAGCCAAGATGGCGAGGGATGGTGCCTGGATGCTATTGAACCGAACGAAACGGAAGCTCCTGCCCTCCACTTGGCAGATGCCACTGGCTGGCCGGATGGCTGCTTGGATGGCTGGATGGCTTGGCATCTTCATCTATTTGCTCGGCTCTGGCAGGCGGCGTTTATTGAGTTTTAATTGGATAAGTTATAGATGTTCATGTTGCATAAATTCCGCAAACTCCTTTGTTTTGACACCTCCCACCCAGAGCACCAACACCAGCTGCAGATCCCCGGATGGATTGTGCGGTCGTGCGTCATGAGCCAGAGTACGTGCAGCTCATTTACCTGACCATCCGAGGATTCCCCATGGCTCGCCCCTCCCAGTCCAAGTTCCTCTGACAATTCCTGTCATCCCGGCGTCAGCACAATCAATGGAAGAAAGTTCATGGGGAATCCCGCTTAATTAATGCCAACTATGAGAGCTCTTTTTCATTATATAAACGCAGTGCGGAGCAGCTACTTTGATTTCCATACACCCAGAAGAAGAAAGAAAAAAACGAAAACAAAAGCAATAAATATACAAAAGCTGCGAAAAACAAAGGCGGCGAACAGGGAAAACAAAGAAAAACATTTTACTGGCTTGTCGCTGCCTTTATTGCCGCCTAATCGCAATGGACCTCGCCGAAGTTGTTCTTTTTTCAGGCTGCACTACGGCGGCATCATCAGTCATGCTACTTCATTATTATCGCTGACACCGCCACCAATCCCTTCCCAGTCCCGGAGACACCCGCACCCGCACCCACACCCATACCCTCTGTCCCGCCTGTCGCTTATAATTCATTTCTATTGTGTCCCGGCTGAAAGTCCTTTTTGATCCAGCAGACTTATTTGTCTTGAGGAAACTCGCAGTAAAATTGCTTTTCCTACTACGCGCTCACTTCCTGTTGCCGCTTGTTGCGCTCCAGCTCTGGAGAGCTGGAGCTGACGCAACTTTCCCATTGTCTTGGCGCCTTTGTGAGGGCGAGGAGTGGCCAAGTCCTGGGTATCGGTGTTAATAGACGCCTGGCCCGCCGGACTCGCCTGCAACAAGCATCAGCATCAGCAACAGAAAATAGCAGTCAGCATACTGAGAAAAATTAAATGAACTAGAATATACAATATAAATCCTTAACTATTTCACTTTCCATCCTTAACTTGAAACACTATGCTTCTTATGGGGTAATTGTCTTTTTTGAAAGTGAAGCTACTTATTTTTTCTCAGTGCCTTATCCTCAGCAACGGACGCTTGAAGTTGGCTCTTCATTTGTCGCTTTGTGCTTATTGTCATTGCGCCCGGGCTTCATTTTCTTGTGATTAATGTCGTCATTAACTGCAATTAACTTTTTTAGTTGCCAGCCGCGACAAATCTTTGCCGTTTTTGCCTGAACTTTGGTCGCCAACTTGACTGGCATGTTGAGCAATGTCAATTCGAGTCCTCCGCTTCATCCTTCACTGGACATCATCAGTCATGTGCTCGTGTGTGTGAGTGGGTGCACGAGCGACAACTTAATAGTTTTTGCCCTAATTATTTGTCAAGCATTCTGCTAATGGCCTGGGTCGACCTTCCACCGCCCATCGCTTCGCTAAGTTGTTGGCAAAAAAAAGGAGGGGAACGCGGCCAGCCATTTTCGGCTAACGAATCTCCCATGCACTCGACCAAATCATTGGGGAAATCTCTCTAAGGGGGAAACCAACACATGAGACAATTTCACTTTCGTCAAGAGAAGCATTAAATTTCTATTTATTTTTAAGTATATCTGCACAGGAAAACATATTCTTAAGACCTTGCAAGAGTTATAATGATAGAAAATAGAAACTTTACCAAAGTTCCGCTAAAAATGATCCAAAATATATCGCCTATGATAGAACCGAGTCAAGTTTCGCCTTGGTTTCGGCAGTCTCCAGTGAGAGTGGAATTATGTACACTCCCCAGGCAAGTGCACAAAAATGTCCTGCTAAGTACGAAATAAAAGCGTTACGTGTGTAGCCTAACGTGCACTTGCCGGAGTCGTAAACTGTCCGACTTCCCGGTGGAGTCGCGGACATACCTACATACATACATACATGACTGGGACTGTAACTACGACCAGGTGAACTTATATACGAATAGGTATTTACAACATGGACGCACGCGTGCTTCGCTTGCTGTCGCTGGCGGCCGCGCAGCCTAGAATTATGCTACAAATTTTATAATTTCACACCTAAAATGGGAGGGTGAGCGCATAAGTGTGAGTGTGAGCGGAAGAGCAGCATCCAAAACGGAAATGGGTCGTAAAACAGCGGCAAACGGCATTGAGAAGTTTTACGCCACCTTTTTGGCTTTGTTGTTTCCCGGCCAGAATTTCCGCCATGGTACTTTTGCTTTTTTTCGGATATTTTTTTAGTGCCACAGCAAAAAGCACACATACTCGAACCCACAGCTGGGGGGACTCTAGCTTGCATTTTTGTGTTTTAACTTTCTTACAATAAAGTGATGTTATCTTGTGCTTGCCAGCTACTTTGCGGCTTAGGCAACAGGCGTCGTGTAGGCCAAGATGGGCGATGGTTCTTGGTGGTTGGTCCTCGCGCTCGCTGCTGTTTTGGTGGGCGGTGGTTGACAGGATCTAGGGGAAATTACTCTGTGCTTTATCGTGCATATAAATCTATTTGCTCAGGTGTTTTAAGCTGCTAATATGTTTGTGATGACTTTATTTTGCGTTTACCGCCAGCTTTGGCTCTTGGCTCCCGGCACAGCTTTGCCAGCTTTCTTTATTTTTCCCTCGCTCCCCCCACTCTCGCATTTCTTCTTTTTTTTTCCTTTTGCATTGCCTTTAGCCACCTTATTTAGATTGGCAAGGGCGACGGCAGCTTAGCCGTTTGTTCTTGTTGTTTTTTGTTGTTGTTCGCTTTCGCTATGTAAAAGTTGTAAAAAGGTTTTCGCCCAAAACCAGATGCGCTGCAGGCTTAGTCCCAAAAAGAAAGAGAGAAAAAAATCCAAAATAAATTCCAGCATAACTCGCTCGCCAAGATTCGCTTTAATATTACTGCAGCAGAGCATACGCGGTGGCGTATGCGCAATTTGCTTAAATACGTGACGAACCCTCCGCAAATTAAAAGGGGCCCGGGCATTAAGCTAAATGTTTAAAGCACTTAACCGCCAGGCATGTTGTCATCAGGCGGAATGAAATATTCATGGGCGAAAGCAGGGCCAATATGCAGGCTCCAGGGCCCGGCAAGCTTTTAAGCCTTTTTTTAATGCCCCTAACTATGTATGTATGTATGTATGTATGTAGAACTAGACCAGGTAGCACACATACGCATCGTAGTCTGTCGTCGCTACCGCACAGCATTTACTCAAGGGATTAACTGTAAAGATCTTAATGCCTCTATTTCGACGGTCTTAAGTAAACTTCCGACCAGGCCGAGCCGAGGACCCAACAACAATGTGTGAGAAGTCAAGCAGCACCGAACCGAATCCCCCTGCCGCTTCTACTCTTTCCTCCTCCTTAGACCGGCTTCGTTCCCACAACATAGTACCCCTTGGTTTTTGGCTTTTTATTTGTGTTTGTATTTGGCCCAGTGTTTGTTTTGCCCACTGGCTCCACTCATGCCGCTTTCTGGTTCTGCTGAATATCTCCACTGAGAGAAATGTGAATGTAGGTACAGGAATTGGTATAGACGAATATGTTTATACTTTAAGAATATAAGAACAACAATGTAGGAAGCTATAATTGGAATTGGATCCTGGAACTCAAAATGTAAAAAAATTTCTTCATCTGTAGCTGAGATTCCAGCCTGCTGCTGCTCTGGTTGCTAAGCCTCAAGCAGCACTTCCGCATCCTTGTTTGTGTGTGCTCTGTTGTGGCCGTTGGGTCTGCTCCTCATACTGGGCCACATATGCACATTGTCATTGCCAAGTACCACTAATATTATTTACTTTTCGTTAGGTTGTGTGTTGTTGTGCCAGCTCAATAGATAAACACGTGTCGCCATCAGCCATTTCTCGCTGGGATGGGTGGTGCTTGCCATTTACTGACATCTCCTGCCATTTTTCCCGACTCCTGCCGATGGTAACAATTACGCCAAATTAAGTGCTGGAACTTTGCCGGCATTCTTTTAGCGCCATTCAATAAGCCAAAGTTTTCCCGTAGCGAGGAAAACAGAGAATTATAAAACGTTAAAATTGAAAAATCATGCCGCTGCGGAGAGCAACAAGAAGCGAACATCCAGATGTTGCCCACGGCCAGCCGACATGGCCGGGTGTAATTGAAAAATATAAAGTATCGCCGCAATCTGATTAAAATTACATTTAAATAATAACAACAAAAACACGGGGAGAAAACTGGAAACTGGCGGCAACGCCGGGCCACGGCCACAAGCGATTCTGTGACGTGCGTCAGGAACGAGGCTTCCAATTACAGTTTGTAACGCGGTTCGGGCCGGTAAAAAACTTTACAAAACTTTCGAATTGCTTTTCATTGAATTGTTATCGATAGGGAAACGATGGAAAAAGCTGTGGAAAAATTGCCAAGTAAACTAATAATACAAAATGCAGACAAAAACTGCCTTAGTTTCATTTTAGTTATAAACTATGTTCATAATTTGTTGCATATTATAATTTAATTTGAAAAGAATTTTACCTGGTCGTGAAATGTTTCAAGGTATATATATCAGAGTCGCAAAAGAGGTTGCATTAGTGGATTATGAATACCCTGAAAATTGTTCTAAACGTCAAAAGTCAACTCTGCAAGCCTTTTGACGTATAGAAGAACTTGTTCTCATTTTCGCATTCTGGATTCTGGAGCTAGCACGATGTTGTATTATTTGATTAAGTTCTTCCATCTGTTTAAAAAGAAGCCGCTGAAGATTTTCGACCACTTCCGGAGCCTGTACGTGGAGTGGAGTGATGACCGCCAAGGCCAGCTGGTGAATGATGTATTGTTCATGGTACCCGAAGGTGTACCGACCGACCATTGTCCAGAACGTCCACTTAGGACCGAGGACAATCAGATTATCCTCGTCCCCGGCCATGTGGAACGCATCATCTGGCACTTAAACAATGCCAAGTACTCGATAGATCTTGCCATGTATACAATGTGTTCGACTGAGATTTCAAAATCATTGGTCATGGCCTCCGTGCGTGGAGTGCGAGTCCGTATAGTCACGGAGACAAACTGCATGAAAATGATTGAAACTTTATCCAACATTCCCGTGCGCCAATTTCCAGCGCAAAGGGACACGTTGATGCACAACAAATTCTGCGTTATCGATGGATACCTGAGTCTACGCCAGCTAAAGCCAAAGGGTGCGAAGGAGCCAACGTCCGTATCTGTGACCGGCTCACTGAATTGGGTCAACTCCGGAGAGAGCTGTGACGACGTCTTAATCACCAGCGCCCCGCGCATTTGCAAGACCCTGGAACTGGAGTTTTATCACATGTGGTATAACTGTGCCCAAGCTAGACGTACAACTTGAAAATAGAGAATCATTTTACAATCTATTAATTATTTTTTTGGGGTCTTAGACTTTGATTACGGGATGAACGCGTTATACATATTAACAGATGTATGTAATGCTTTTGAACTGATTGCTCCTGGTTGAGGTGACCTGGGTGAGTAGCTCAGCTTATTTTGTTGCGCAGATAGAATTTGATCAGTTGAATGCACACCTCCGCATCCTCGGCACTGTCATGACCAGCCTCTGTGAGAACGAAATAAGAATTATTTGAGTAAGTTAAGAACCCTGTGAAGCACTCACCATTCTCTTGTATGATGCGCTTCAGGTGCTCAATACAGAGCGTCTTAAGAGCGCGCTTCTTGGGCGGCCCCATCTTGTGGGGGAAGAGCACCGAGGTGTCCACAACGACGTCATGAATCATTTTCAGGGCCTTCAGATCGCTCTCCAGACTGTGGCCCACAAGGATGGTTCTGGCATGAAACATGGACATCAGCACGGCCTGTACATCGCGAAGCGTGCGCGTTTGAGTGGAGAGCATAGCCTCCGTGATGCCAGAGTATCTGCAATAGACATTATTTCGTTTAGTAGGTACATTAGCTTCCCAAAGTCATTACCTACGTCGTATTGTAGTCCACAATTTTGTTGTCCGGCTTGACCAGAGCATCGTAGACGCTGCGCCCTGTAATATCCACCACTGTGACACGGGTCAACTCTATTCCGTGCGTTGTGTAGCACATCTCGCAATCCAAGGCGAAGATGTCTTTCTTGGTTGCCACGTAATCCTCATCTCGATCGATCGTCTTCACAAAGCAGGTGAGCTTGTCCGGATCGTAGTAGTCGCTGACGTGGTAGTTTGCGTAGGTGCAGCCCGGAGTGCCTGCTGGCTGCTGGCAGCACCGGTGCTGATTGTCTGTGAATCCACGTCGATAGCCAGTGCTCTTGGGATGATAGTTACACATGTCTGCTCCGTGCCGGTCGTAAATGTTCAGGCTGAACACCTTGCCGCAACGGGAGCAGTACCGTTCGCTCTCGTTGGGTCGCCGATTGGGACGGCTGGCGCGTATCACTGCCGAACCTCGTTTAGCCCCAGGGCGTGGATATCCGTTCTCCACCAGTTGCTCGTCCGTCAGGCGCAAATTAAATACCATTTCGTAGGCTTTCTGGGGATTTAAAGCGTCGAATGGTTCGCCGCTGCCCGATAACCCGAGTTTTCTGCAAGAATTTAAAGCTTTAATGAAGAAAACCATGTCACATGGCCTAAAACCAGTAACTTACTCCTTCTTTTCGACGCTCCAGGATGTAGTAAGGGCCTTCTTGCCGCCCAGCATCATCTCGTGGGAAACCGTCTTGCAGGCCGCACTCGGCCGGTTACCAGCCTCAACGGCCTCCTTCCGCAGCTTGTTGATCGCCAGCAGGCAGCTATTCTTATAGATGGCTACCGTGTTGCATTTTTTGAACACTGCCAGCTCTTCCACCTGCGCTCGCTCCCAAGCGTCGGCCAGCTGCGGATAGATGACGGTGCAGTGCTTCACCATCATCTCGTAATACTGTGTGCGCACGTTGTAGGATATCTTAGAGCTGCGTGGCTCCAATACGGTTGGCTTCTCGGCATTGACCCCATTGGCTGCCGGAGCACTCTTGTCCAGGGCAACCGTTGACTTGTGGGCCACCCGACCGGCACCTTTAAAGGACTGGGCAGGTGTAAAAGCAGGTTTCTTCTCGGCCTGCAGCTCCTCGATCTTCTTTTTGGCTCGTGCTATGGCCACAATGTTAGCCACGGGAGCGATGCTACGAGCTGAAAGATAAGATGTTTTCAATAATGTGGTTTTTACTTAGTAATGAGGTCTTACCTGTGCGAACAGGTGGAGTCAGGGCACTGCGTGAAATAAGGGGTGTGAGATTTGAGTTAACCTGTGCCTGGCGGAGCTCCTCCTGAGCTTTGCGCACCCGCTCCTGGGCCTGACGCAGTTGCTCGTTAGCTGCCTCCGCCTGCAGCCTCTCCTGGCGGCGCATTTCCGCCCGCCGGTCGAAGATAGCTTGCATCGCATTCCGTATATGATTCGGTTTACCCACTGCAGTTGCCGGTGTCGCTACTGGCCTACTCTTGTCGGCGTTCTCATGGGCCACACGTCTTTTCTGCAGCGCCGCCGTTACCGCCTCTGTGTAGGTATCGATGTCTGGAGAGGGAGCCTTACGTTTGCGGGAGCCACCTGGACCATCTTCACTCTCATTGGCGGCTTCGGATTTGTGCATCTGCGCAAACTTGGTCTCCAGCTCGTCGAATATCATCTCACATTGGCGCACGATCTCTCCCTCGGAGGTGTCCACTTCGAAGTCTAAATCCAGTTCATCAAGTCCTTCAGCTGGCTTTGGGGGCGCAGAGGCAGCTTTGGGTTGCTTTTCTGCTTCCGGTTCGCTCTTGGAAGTCCCGGTGCTGGAGCTTTTGCTGGATGAGCTAGAGCTGCTCTTTGACTTGGATCGAGAACTCGAGGAACTAGAGTTGCCGACTCTTCGAATCTGATGATGAGGAGCTACTCTTGTGCCTACTGCCCGAGCTCTTCTCATCATGCTCCTTGTCACTGGAAGAAGATTTCTTAGTAGACGAAGACGACGATTTGTGTCTGGAGGAACTAGAGCTGGAGGAGTGGCGCTCCTTCGAGCGATCCTTGTCACTGTGCGATGACTTGCTCTTATGTTTCTCCTTGTCTTTCCTTTCCTTCTCCGTGTCCTTGTCCTTGTCCCTGCCTTTCTCTTTGTCCCTTTCCCTTAACTTATCATTATCCCGATCCCTGCTGGACTTGTGATCTCTGCTATGCCTGTCCCTATGGACCTTTGACTTGTCCTTTTCTTTTTCTGCCTCTAAAGTCAATGGCGTTTCCTCGATCTCAATCTGAATCTGCTCGTCAATCTCCTTTTCAAGAACCGCCTGCCAGTCCTCGTCGTTGGCACCGCCTCCATTTGAGACGGATGGCTGAGCGGGCACATACATCGGGGCACTGTCCACGGCCACATCCGCTTTCTTCTTCGCCGGAGAGGCGTCCAGAGCCGGCTTTTCCGGATGGTACTCCAAATTGTTTTTCTTCTTGGGGGCGCACAGCGGGATGTGGGGCAGAGGCAGGGAGAGCAGCTTGGGCGCCGGCTTGTACTCCGGAACGGGAGCTGGTTCGGCGGGCGCAGCAGTCTCCACATCGTCTGCAAGCCGGAGGCGGTAAATACAGTATGTGATGAAATTCGCTGCTAGCTCTCACCTTTCCGGACATGCTTGAAGTGGCAAAAGGGACGACGGCAGGCATTGTCGCCGCCGTCCTTGACATCAAAATACGGGCAGAGGAATCCCTTGAAAAGCCCAGTAGACGGCAGCATTCCGGAAATCGCCGGTTTTGCAATATATCAATGCCGCTTTCGTCAAATTTTCTTTATATATTCTGTTTTGTTATTGTTTGGAATTGATTCCGATAACTCCCTGGCGATGGACTTTCTTCGTTAAGGACTTCTATCGTGCTATCGATAACTGTTGGTAATGCAGTTGATAAGTATACCAAGCAGAATATAAGTCAAGTAAGCAATGCTCAGGAAACCAAGCAGTGCAATTCATTTTTTAAATATGGCCAGTTTTTTTAAGGGATTAAATAAATTTGAGGCACTGGTCACACTGTCACAAACACAAACAGCTGAGGCTAATGGCGGCGGGATTAAATGATTAAATCGTTAATTAAAACATGTTTTGAGTGGCACAGTTTAACGCAATAGCTACAGGTGCGAATAAATTGCAAATTTCGAATTGCACGCTACCGGTGAAAGTACAATTCAGGTACAAAATTCAATTGCTTATCAACACATTCAACAGAATCTATATGGCAATTATCATGGGTCTTATCAGACGCAGGCGATGTCTGCGCGCTTGCTGATGATTGGGTCAATATGCCGCCACCGCCGCTGCCACCGCCCTTATCAAACTGAGTCAGTTGGCGTGGGAGACGATCCCACGGAGGTTTGCTGCGGTATCAGCTCCCGGCAGGCGGTTAGTCGAGCAACGACAGTCTGGCGTTTCGGGTGTATCCGGCAAACGTAATTATTCCAACGAGTCCAAAGGTCAGTTGGCCAGTGATTTCACCGGTGAATTACGAGCTTCTTGCCAATATAAATATTTATAAAGCATCTAAATACGGCAAAGAAGAACGGACTTTGTACGTCTGAGCAGAGGAACTTCGGCATTCACACCTCAGAACTGCATGTCCGATAGCCATAATCAACATTATTTTTGCTGTGATGTCTTCCTGAGAGAGAAGTTATTGTCTTTATGGAAATTTCACCATAATTTACGTGCAGAACTTTGGACCGGTTGACCGTAACAGTGATACGACTGGCTTTCTAATCTCGACATAGGCCTCTATTGGTGGCCACCACAAGCAAATTGTGAACCTAATCTAGCCTTTTTACCCGCAGATAAGCCACCACCATGGATCGGACCAGTCTTTACTTTCAGGGCAAGGATGACAAGAATACGTTCGACTTTGACGAGACGCTGCCGCCCCTGCCTCTGCCCGAGTTAAAGGACACCATGGAGCGGTACTACGCGTGCATCCAGCCCTTCGGCACCAAAGAGGAACTGGCCCAGGCTCGACGGGCCATTGACGAGTTCCAGAACGGCGTGGGCATCAAACTCCATGAGCAGCTCAAGAAGCGAGAGGCTAGCATGAAGAACTGGCTGGGCACATGGTGGGAGGACTATGGGTACCATCTCATTCGCATGCCGCTGCTGCCCTATCAATTGATGTCCATGCCCGCGCAGCTGGAGATGGTGGGAGTGCCGGAGACCCCGGAGTACATGCTCAAGGTGAGCCGATTCGAGTGCAATCACCGAGATTTCAATATTAATAGACTTTGGAACTCGTTTTCGCAGAGCTTGGCCCGTCACATACATCACACTCTGGAGTTCTGGGACCTCACTCGCACGTCCAGTATCAAGCCGCTCTCCTCAAACGGTGGGAAGATCAAATATTCTTCCGCGCTGTATAAGCACTTTTTCTCCACCTGTCGCGTTCCGGGTGTGGAGCAGGATCACATCGAGAAGCACTTCCTTACGAAAGACGAGGGAAAGACGCCTTCGCACATTCTCATCTCCGGAAAGGGCAGGCAATTTATTCTGAACTGTGTGCATGAGGATGATACTATCCTGACGGCACCCGAGATCCTTGTGGCACTGCAGAGGCTGCGCAGCATCTTGGACTACGAGCCAGAAGGTGACTGTGTCCCCATGCTAAGCCACGATGATCGAACGACATGGGCCAATAATCGCAACCGCCTGATGGAGGTATCCGAGGCCAACAAGGAGACACTGCTGCTGGTAGAGAGCGCCAGCATGGAGATTTGCTGGTACGACCAGTCGCCCAAGGACTATGAGGAATCCTCGCAGCTGGGTCTCTTCGGTGATCTGCATTCCCGATGGGGGGATCGCAGCAGCAGCATCATTGCCTTCCGCAACGGACGGTTCAATTGGACGGGCGAGCACAGCTGCTACGACGGCACTGTCAGCATTAGCTTTGCCACTTTTATGCAGCTGAGCTTCATGGAGGTGCCGGAGCCGGACTGGAGCGAGGCCGAGCACTCGAGCGTGGTGGAGATCAAAGAGCTCAACTTTCAGCTGGATGACTTACTGAAGAGCGAGATTAAGCGCGTTCGCCAGGAGGTTGAAGATAGGGTAAGTGAAACACAAAACAACTGCAAGAATCATGGCTGAAAGCTGATAAGCTTCAAGAGTTGTCGAGTCTATATTAATTTTGAAAATATTTTCTTTTTTAGGGAATTGATGTGACAGTGACCTTTACTGTATTCGATGATTATGGTAAGGAGTTTATGAAAAAACACCGCCTGCATCCAGACTCATTTGTGCAAGTCGTCATGCAATGGACCTACTATCAGTTGCATCAGGAGTAAGTTGTCTGACTGATTTCACATTCCCCCTTGGAGCTAATGAGCTACCTTACAGAATTGCTCCCACCTATGAGACCGCTCTGATGCGTCAATACTACAACGGACGAACGGAAACGCTGCGTTCCTGCACTGGCGCCGTGGCGAACTTCCTGCGGGCGTCATCCAACAAGCAGGTGGGAGACATGGTCCTGGCCAGGGCATTTCGGGCCGCTGTGGATGACCACAAGCACTTTATGAACGAGGCTCGGAAGGGAAATGGCATCGACAGACACCTCTTTGGGCTGTGGTGTGCTGCATACGAGAGCAAAATGGAAATTCCCGCCTTCTACGACGATCCCATGTACACGAAGAGTGGCGGCGGAGGCAACTTTGTGCTCTCTACCAGCACCCTCGGATTCACGGCCAACGTGGGCTACGTAGCACCCATGCTGTTCGACGGATACGGTGTCTTCTACTCCATAACCTCTGATGCGTAAGTTACCTACTTTCAGTTTAAACATTATACTTATTAATGTTTATCTGTTTTACTCCCGACCAGCGTTTACATCAATACCACCGCATATCGGGACAGCATCAAGACAAGTGCCCGAAAGTTTAATCACATGTTCAAGGATTCATTCCGACGCATTAGCGTTCTCTTGGAGCAGCTGGCAAAAGAGTCAAAGCTTTAAAGATTTTAAATAGTTTTAAATCAAATCCGAATACATTCTGTCATTCCCAACAATGAATAGTGAGAGATTTTGAGATCGCGTCTTTTTGAACCCTATGTTAGGGTATAAGGAATGGACATCTTCTATATTCATTCTGGCACCACATTTTAGCATTTTAAATAACCTGACACTTTTTTAATTGAGGTTTTTGTGTTGGTCAGCTAAAATTATTTAATATTTGCAAAAAATTTGGACCAAAATGGAGAATTGTGTCATAATTATGTAGTTGATAAGTTAGAGTGCACAGTTAGTGGCTTCGTGTTAAACGTTTATTCAATTTCAAGGTCTATTAGTTTACGCAAATACATGTCACACGATAAATCTCTTGTTTCAACTCTAAAATGCGGCTAAATAAGCTAAGCGCCTCGCCGCCAGCACGTTTTTACTTGCGACTTAATCAACGAATGCCGCAGCTGGTCCTAGATACTACATACAATTTAATGGGAGCTTGCGCCTGATTATATATATATATATTTACTCGTTCTAAATACGTAAGTTTGACGTTAGTAAGATCGATTATCTGGGAGCTAAATGCTAATTACAAATGTTTCTTACTTCAAAGCTACAATTCATGGTGTTCGTCGGATCCCAGATCCGAGGACAGAATGGGGAAAAAAATCTTTTGATGAGCCGAGCCAGAGATGGTTGGAGCTAGTGCGGCGGAGCGCGGTAATAGCCAGCGTGCGACTGCGGCGGCAGCATGTTGTAGGCCGACGAGGGTGAAGGAGGAGCCATTCTCTGACCTCGTGTCTGCTGCTGCGTCGTCGACATGCCAGCGTAGACCTGCACTCATTCCTTCCCAGTGGCCGCCACCGGCTGAAGGTTCTGCTCGGTTGCCGGAGGAGTGGCTGCTTCTTCCTTGGATGCACCTCCACCAGCCGCAGCACCTTCTCCGGTCGGCTGGAAAGCCGAAGGCCGTGCAACGAACATGTTGTCTATGATGTGGTCTATGTTGTCCGAGTTGCCCTCCTCCTTGCCTCCGGCTCCTGGGGCTCCGCCCTTCGTCTTGTGTTTCTCCGATGGCGGAAGGATGGGAATAGCGTTGGTTGGACGTCGCTGGGGCAGGGCAGCTGGTCGGTTAGCGGTCTGAGCCGGCGGCACAAAGTAGGTGGTACCACCAACAGTGTTGTAGTTTTGGTAAGGTTGTGCAGGCTGGGCTGCGGGCGGCGCCTGAGCGGGCGCCGGTGTGGGCTGCGGCACCACAGGCGGCGCTGCCTGCGCATAGGCCACGGCAGCGGGAGTGGTGGGCAAGTAGGCGGCACTGGCCGGATTCACATATGGTGCTTGAGGTACGGGCACGGGAACGGGCACTGGCACTGGCTCCGTTCCGGTCACGTAGTAGGGTGCCGGCTGCGCCTGCGGATACGCAGCTGCCGGTGGCGCATGTGGCTTTGGTGGCGCTGGAACTGCCCCAGAGCCAGTGGGTCCCAATTGCATTGTCTGCAGCTGCGCCTGCAGCTCCTGCTGTTGGTAAGCGATTTGCATCAGCACGTGAGGGTCCTGGATCATGATCTGAGATGGTTGCGGCTGCTGCTGCTGGAGGTGCAGTTGCTGCTGCATTTGCTGCTGCTGTTGCTGCTCCGCCAAATGCTGCGAGGCCTCCTGCTGGGAGCGTCTTAGGCTCGAATAGCGCTTGGGCGCGTTACGTTGCTCCTGGTGAAGAGGCTGCGGCGGTTGTTGTGGGCTTTGGTTGGCCAGCGAGTGCATCTGGACGCTGCCCACGTGACTGGGGTCGTTGCGCTGCTGCACTTGCTGCAGGCGTTGCGAGAGGTTTGTGGTGGACAGCGGAGTCTGTGGCTGCTGAGGCGGCTGTCGTTGTTGCTGTGGCTGCTGCTGATGCTGAGGCTGCTGCTGTGGGTGCTGCTGATTGGAGCGTGGTGTCGATTGCTTCTGATTTCGGTTGTCCATTTGTTGTTCGCGATCCCTCTCACGGTCGCGTGGCTGCTGTCCACGGCCAGATTTCTTGAACTCCATGGCATTTTGTCGGCCTGGGCCTCCGTTCATGCGCCCAAAGTTACGGTTTTTGGGCTCACGATCTCGTTCGCGTTCACGATCTCGTTCGCGCTCTCGCTCCTGGGATCTATTTGGATTCGAGCTGCTAGCCACACTTTGCTGCTTTTCCACACCTACGCCACCAGCACCGCCAGAGCGCCGGTTCTCTTTCTCCTCCCGGGAAGAGGATGTGCGAGGTCCACGCGGCTTGCGTTCATTGAGGGCCGGGAAGTCCTGTGGCCTCGGCGGCTTGCGCTCCTTATTACTGGCCTTGAGATAAGCCTGCTCGTCCTCCCAGTTCCGTGAGTATTTGCTAGGACCGCGCGTATAGCGCCGACGTCGTCGGGCTCGAGGCGGGGCGTCCTCATTTCGAATATCGTAGCCGTAAGCCTGCAACAACTCCGCCCTGGACTTGGGCGCCTGCTCGCTCGCCTCGAACCGGTCGTGGGACCACCGATCGCCACCCGAAGCCGGCTGCCACTTGCGCATGGTCTTGGAGGCCTGTGAGATCTGTGGCGTCTGGCCGGCGGGCGCTGCTCCGGCTGTAGCGAGTCCATTGAGTTCGCCATTTGGCTCTGGCTGCGCTTGCCCGGCGCCGTTCTCGGGCTCGACTAGCACGTCGCCCTCGGTTTCCGCAGTGCGGTCATCATGCTCATAGAATGTGCCTCGCTTGGGGATGTACTGCGGATTGCTACGGTCCTCATCCACCTTTTTCTGCGCCTCGCTGTCAGCAATGGACCGGTCTTGGGCATGCTCCGCCTCGCCATCGTCCGTCTCGCTGCCCACGTCCTCGTCCTCGTCTTCCGTTTCGGTCTCTTCCTCGCTGCCGCTGCCACTGGCACTTCCGCTGCCGCTCTCCTCGTCGTCATAGTCCTCGCCGCCCTCCAGATCACTTGCAGTGTCGTACTCGGAGTCGTGTGGATGCGAGTTCGAGCTGGGCTCCTGCGTGGGCGAGGTGCCAGGCTCCACGTCCGCCCCGGCGACGTCTGCCGTGGATTCCAATTCACTGGTGCTCGGGGGCGTAGCCAGGGGTATGTCGGTCGGCGGGGTGGCCGTAGGTTTCTCCACTTCGGCCATCGCGGATAGTTTTTGTTCTTTTCCTCGCTGCTGCTCTACGTCTCCTCTACTAATTTGCGAATCCTCGCTCAGGGCTAGATTCTCTGCCAAGTCTTTTAGATCAGTGAAATTTTGCAGTAAAACCAAGATTTTCGCAGACTTTTCTCGACAACAACGCAATCAGAAAATAGAAAGTGTCTAGGGTTTAGTGTGACCAGCTCTGAGTGTGGCAGGAATCCGGAGAAGATATTTAGCTATATTTTGTATAAAATTTATTTAAATTTATATATATATATCTTGATCAGCACCAAAATCCGAGTCGAGTTTAACGTTTCAACGCTTATGCTATTTTGAACAAGTAAATACCGATATTTTGTCAAAGAAATAAATATATATAAATGTTTATATACCCTTGCAGATAGAACTTCTATGAATAGGAATCCATACAATATAAATTATATATAATTGTGTTAAAAAACAATGAAGTAATACCTGATTTCATTTCATTCACCTATACATATTATATTTGCAGTTTTACATTCACAGATTTGCATTGTTCCTCCACATCTAACGATTGTTCGTATGGCACCTATGTGATATAGTCGTCCGTTTTTCATAAAATTTGACACAAAAGTTAAGACTAATATAAAATGGCTATACCTCAAATTTGATGAAAATCTGTTGAAAACTGAAAAAGTTATAATTTTAATTGTATTAATTTCTCGATCGTTCCTATGGTATATATGATATAGTAGTCCGATTTTCATAAAATTTTATGCAAAATTGTAGAGTATAGTAAAATGGCTATATCTCAAATTTTATCCAATTCTATTGAATAAAAAAGTTAAAAATTTTTTTGTATAAATTTTCCGATCATTCCTATGGCAGCTATATGATATAGTCGTCCGATCCGGCCCGTTCCGACATATGTACGAGTGAGAGTATATAGAAGGCTAACTACAAAGTTTCATTCAGATAGCTTCAAACTGAGAGACTATTTTGCGTAGAAACGGACAGACGGACAGACGGACATGGCTAGATCGACTCGGCTGTTGATCCTAATCAAGAATATATATACCTTATATAGTCGGAGGTACCTCCTTCACTGCGTTGCAAACTTCTGACTGAAATTCTAATACCCTGCAAGGGTATAAAAAGCTTCAAAAATTTGTTTAAAAAAAAGCTAAATTTCCCGCTGCTGAAAAAATCCGAATCTGACGGGAAAAAAGACACCACTGATACCGCCTCGCCTGGTCACTCTGCCGGCTGTGGAAGAAAGAGAGAGCCGAAGAAAGACTTGGAATAAAAGCAAGAGACGGTTAATTAATTGATTCCGAGTCGAGTCTGAGCAATTCTCCGCAAAACAGAGCAAGATGTCGAAGTTTCTGGGCGTGCCGCTGAAGAAGCCATCGGAGGTGGACGTGGTCAAGCCGCTGAACAATCTTATCCAGAGCACCTACAATGGGGCGTCGGAGGAGGAGAAGGCCAAGTACGCGGAGGCAGTGAATGAGTTTTCGAAACAACGCAATACGGCAATTTGGAAGTTCTTTGAGAAGTATGAGGCGTCGCTGGAGGTGGTTTACGCGTGAGTATTCCTGGAATGTCTTTGTGGGATGTGGGCTCTTTTCCGGGGCTCTCCGCATGAGTCACCAGCCTCCGCCGAGCAGAGTCGGGGCTAATCGCACACACACAGTAGCTGGGGGCACCTGTGTGAGTGCTAGTGGCCGAACGTAAACAAGCTCTCGGATGACGTCGTCACTAATGGGTATTATTGGCTGGTTTTGTTACCTCCGGCCTTTGTCTTCGCAGCTATTATGACCAGATCTGCGCATTGGAGACCAAGATATCGGTTAGCGAACTCCAGATACCCTTCAAGTGGAAGGATGCCTTCGACAAGGGCTCCATTTTCGGCGGCAAGATCAGCCTTAGTGAGTGATTCATCCACTAGCCCAGCCTTTTCACCATTAACTTCCGCTTTCCCCTTCGCAGCTCACACCTCGTTGATGTACGAGAAGGTCTGCGTGCTCTTCAACATTGCCGCTCTGCAAAGCAGCATCGCGGCCAACCAGGAGTTGGACACGGATGAAGGCCTAAAATTGGCTATCAAGCTGCTCCAGCAAAGTGCCGGCATCTTCCAGTACTTGAAGGGCGCCACACCGGCAGCTGTGCCATCGGAACCTACACCCGATCTTAGCCAGGATACACTGGTCGTTCTGCAGGCGCTGATGGTGGCCCAAGCCCAGGAGGTGTTTATTCTCAAAGCCATCAAAGGTATGCTAAAATCTAAAGCAGAAAAATCTCTTGCCTTATATACGCACTGTATGGAGTATATTTATTTAGTCATCATGCTACAAACTCTTATCTACTAAGGTCATCTCGCCGGCTCTAGACCTCAGCTTTTGTTAATTCTTTAAATAAATTACAGACAACATGAAGGAGCAGATTATCGCCAAGCTGTGCTGCCAGGCTGAGGAGTTCTACGCCGACGTATTGCGCGCAATGCAGAAGGAGTCTGTGCGCAGTCTGTGGGAGAAGGAGTGGATACCCACTATTGCCGGTAAACAGGCAGGCTTCCATGCCCTCACACAGCTGTATCAGAGTCTTGTGTGCCGTGCCTCAAAGAAGATTGGCGAGGAGATCGCCCGATTGCGCAACTCCGTCGATCTATTCAAGGCTGCCCAGTCCCGCGGTGGAAATGAGACCTATTTGGACGAGTACTTCAGCCGCGCCAAGCGCAATTTGGCCGAGTCAACAAAGGACAACGAGTTCATCTACAATGAGATGATCCCCGAGCTTAGCACGCTTGCCTCGCCGGGAAAGGCTCAGTTGGCCAAGCCGCTGCCCATCGGACATCCCTTGGCGACCAACTTCAAGGACATATTCAGCGCACTGGTGCCCGTGGAGCTGCATCGTGCCCTCACCGCCTCCGATATGCGCCGCAACGAAATTGTCAACGTGGAGATTATGAAGCTGCGTGAGTCCACACAGACTTTGAACGCCGTGCTGGCCAGCTTGAATCTTCCAGCAGCCGTGGAGACGGCCGATGGCAACAGTGGACTGCCGCCTTCGCTCAAGGATAAGGCCACAGAGGTTCGTGAGAAGGGCGGCATTGAGAACGTGCAAACACTGCTCAAGGATCTTCCAGAGCTGTTGGATCGAAACCGCGAGATCCTGGACGAAACGGAGCGTCTATTGGACGAGGAACGTGATTCGGACAACCAGTTGCGAACCCAGTTCAAGGAGCGCTGGACACGCATTTCTTCAGATAAGCTAACGGAGATGTTCCGGACCAACGCCAAGAAGTACCGCGAAGTCATCACCAATGCCATCGAAGCTGACAAGGTTGTGCGGCAGAAGTTTGAGGCCAACCAGAAGGGAATCCAGTTACTGTCACTGCCGCCAGATCAAATCCAGCAGTCACTGCCCTCGGCTAGCGGAAGTGTAGATCCTAACTGCTCCAGCGTGCAGCGTCTCAAGAAGCTAATGGAAGATGTGGAGACCATTAAGGCGGAGCGCGAGGCTGTAGAGTCTGAGCTCAAGGCGGCCACATTCGATATGAAGGACGAGTTCTTGCTGGCTCTGCAAAAGGACGGAGCAATCGATGAGCCCGCTCTGTCTTTGGCCCGCATTGGCCAGGTTCTCAATCCACTGCAACAGCAGGTGCGTGAGAGCGTGGAGCGACAGAAGTCTCTAGTATCCGACATTCAAAGTGCTCACGGTGCGTTCGTCTCGGAAACTGGCAGCTGCGGTAGTTCCCGGGACACCTTATACCAGGAGCTGGCCACCGCCTACGACAGCTATATAGAGTTGTCCGGCAACTTGCAGGAGGGTACCAAGTTCTACAATGACCTCACCCAGCTGCTGGTTGTATTCCAGAACAAAATCAGCGACTTTGTGTTCGCCCGCAAGACGGAGAAAGAGGAACTGCTCAAGGATCTGACCACGGAGTCGAGTCGCCAGGCCTGTCCGGCCACGCCGGCCCTGCCTTCGCACTACGCCTCCACCTCAGGCAGTGGCAGCGGTAGGTTGACTCTTGTTAACTATAATTTACAAAAACTATAATAGTATATTGTTTTCCTTTAGATATTCCAGCAGGTGGAGCACCCAGTGTGCCGCCAGCCACAGCTGCTGCCAATGTTCCGTATCCGGCCCAGGTTCACGGCATGCCCGTGCCGTATGGAGCCCAGCCGGGTATGCCATATCCAGCATACGTCCCTGCTCCGATGCCGCAGAGCTTTAATCCTTACGCCACATTACCCTATCCTGGAAGTGAGTATTCTTTTGCGAAAGAAGTGGATTTCTAATGACGTAAATCTGTTCTTACAGACTATCAGTACCAAGGATTCCCGCAGGGGCCACAGCCCGGCCACTACGGCACCTACCCCGGCACCTATGCCAACCAGCAGGGAGGGTATCCCAACCAGAAGCCACCAGGCTGGTAAAGGGCCACTAGTCTCCCCAATTCATGTCCTCATGAACGCAAAATGTCTCATGAAAGAGCTTGAGATGAGTCTGGAGATGAAGAGAAGGCAAGATTGTATTCGGCATTTAATGCTCCTTGTTCTTGGTTCTGTTTGCAAATTGTATCATACATGTTGACGGCTTAATGGATTTTAATCTCACATATTCAACAATATTATCCTGTATCACAGTAAACGTTCTTTCCTAGACTTTCTCGTGTGTTGTCCTACGAACTTTCATCCTGGCGCAGTCTGCGGTAGAACTCTCGCTTCATTCCGGCAATCACTCTGGGAGCACACATGCTGCTGACCAGGTGCTCCCACGTGGAGCTCATCGGACTGGGCTCGGACGGCGCAGCATCCGCGCGATGCCTTTTAGCATTGCCCTTCAGCAGCAGTTTGAACTCTTCAGAAGGCATAACATCGAGAGGACGCACTGTGTGGTTGATAGTGGAGAGCAGGCGTCGAAAGTTAGCCTGGCTGAGGTATTCAGTTTCCCAGAGTTTTCGGTTGCTCTGTCCGCTCTCCAAATTGTGCACAGCCCGCTCGAACTGGGCATAGAGCTCGCTGGGCGTGGCAGAGATCTCCTCCAATTGATTTGGATTCAGCAGGTACTGCTTCATCTGATCGCTCTCGCCCTTCACGAAGCTCTCCACGATGTGCTTGACCAGAAACTCGTCGAGCGCCAAGTCCATGTCGTCCTTAAGCGGCACCCAATAGTTGACGCTCAACGATGTAGACCTTGCCTCCACGTAGTGCCACCAGTGGCGCGGAACGATGAGCACATCACCCGCCTGTAAGTTGCAGTGGTAGGCCTGCGGGCTCAGTGCCTCGAGTTCCTGCATCTTATCTGGATCGGGGGCGTAGAAGTTCTCCAAACAGTAGACACTGGACTCCTCGTAGGGAACCCGCGTGCTCTGCAGTGGCGTCTCGGGTGGGAAGAGCAGCCAAGACTTGCAGCCATGCACTTGCACAACTATATTCACGCCGAAGGTGTCGTAGTGGCAAGGAGTGTTGGCCTGTTCCGATCCCAGCCACAGGGAGAAGTCGTTGCCGTGCTCCGGGAAGCCGAAGCAGGAGAAGTCGATGCCCTTTACGCAATTGGGGGGAATCTCGTGGGCCCGCTTGTACTGGTAAGCCGCCCAGTGCGTCTGTTCCTCCTCCAGAACGCCGTACTCGCGGAGGAACTGCAGCATGCGGAGCGGGCTGCTCCTGCGCTTCCGCTCCCACTGCGGCGTCCTGGTGTCCGCCAGAGCCATCAGTTCAAAGGCTGGAGGATTGGAGGTTTCCTGGTCGAAGCGCTCGCACCAGTCGTGCAAGGAGCCATCGAAGCATTCCCATTCCAGCGGAAAATGGTCGAGGACCAGCGGCACGCGGGTGTTGAGGATGAGATCCCGCAATTTTGAATTTGGCGCCATGTCAATTTTTTTTTATTTTATAAGTTTTTTTGTTATAGTTTTAAAATTAAAGGTTTAAAATTTTATAAATTTTTTAAAATTCAGTGTGGCTGCCATATTTTCCATGAAAATACCAGAAAAATATGCGATTTTTGCAGCTGGTTATACTTACGAAAACGTTATAAACTGTTATCGAGACTGTTATCGTGAAACAAAGGCGCCAAATTCAAGTGTTCCTCATGTTTTTGTGTGGGTATCACGAAAGACAAGTAAAGCTTTGGAGGAGTCTAAGAGTCGAAAAGCTTATTTTAATTGTAATTTATTTTAGTCTCAAATATTTGTAAGCATAAAATGATCCAAAAACCTTCTAAATTATGGCAATAAAACATTTTTTAATTAAGCCTTCATCTGTCTGTAGAATATATTGTTGCTTAATACCAAGTCACCTGTAAATACAATACTAGATTTTAACAGAAATATGAATATATTAATTAATATATTAAGCCACATAATAATATAGTTTACATTACCAATTTCTTGCTCTGCACAAGTTAAGGAAAATCAAAGGCAATTCCATAGGCTTGTTTCTGGAGCGCAATGCAAATACGATTAGGCAAAATGTTAGTTTAATTAGTAAGAATTTCGGAATTACATAATTGCAATCAAGATTGCGTGAGGAACTCGTTCTGCAGATCAAGTTGTCCAGTGGTGTTGCAGCTAGACCGCCAAACCGCCCCGCACGCAAACGAGAGAGACTTCGCATACCGTGGTCTTGTTTCGAGATCGGTTCGGTTCGGTTCGGTTGGGTTCTTAGGACTGGGAAACACTTTTAGATAATTATTTTGATATGACAAGCGGAAATGGCGTTAACAAGTAGCAACTTCTGGCTCTGGATCCGACTGGGATTGTGACTGCGATAGCTCTGTGAGTGTGGCACTAGTTATCCGACATTTGATTGCCAGGACGGTTATCTGCATTGCAGCTTCGCGCAGCCATTTCACCTGATGATGGCCATAAAAAATCAATGAGCCACGCCACCCATGCCCATCCTCCGTCCTGCATCTCAGACACAGTCCCAGTTGATGGCATTTGTCATAAAAGTGATTTATGTCTCATTCGTTGGCTGGCTGCCTGCGAAACTACAAGTCATTAAATCTACTTAAGCCGCGCACTCAATATGCCACAGACTCTGCCGGCCACGGATACGGGTGAAAAGTTCAACGCACGTGAGTCAGCAGAGCCCGAGTTCGAGCAGGAAGGCATAAGCCGCAAAAACAATTATGCGCCCAAAGTCGCCAAAAGAAAAAAATACAACAAATTGAGAAAATGGCAAGGGAAGAACAACATTATTTATGCGGCCGTTTGGAGGTGTGCCGTCTGTCTACCCGACTTTTTGTCGCCGTTATTATCATTATCGCAGTTACTTATTGCGACCTGGCGCTGGGCTTATAAATATGTATCTGTTTCTGTATCTGTCTGCCGCTTTATCTGCCGAATGAGAAACTGCGCATGCGCACGCTCGCTCCGCTTCCGCTGCTGCCACAGCAATCTTCCCATAGGGCTCAGTGGCCGAACACTCCTTAAAGCTTCTTATATAATTAGCTCGGCTCTCGCAGACTGTTGTTCCGCTGCCTGAGCCTGTGTCTCTGTCGTGACAGCAGCCAAAAAATTGCCAGCCACTCACCTTGATCCACCTTCGCACCGCCCGTCTGATAGCGATTTACCTCTGTCCAAGTCAATAAACTCGTGGCAGACAGTTCTGCCTCTGTCGGAGGCGGATTGCATTTAAAAATCAGTCAATATTTATTTATCAAAACAAAATCGTTCATGCACTTAAACCTAGCTTGATATTTGCCATATTTATTGCCTTGCCATAGATGCTTAGCTAAGATGCAGTTTGGGCTGGTCTTCCGGAGGGATAATCTTCATTGGCTTCAGATTTGGAGGATATGTTCAATATGTAAATATTATTATTGTTAAATAATATTTTAACCAATACCCATTGAAATCTGTTTGATATTTTCTTTAGTTAAAATTTAGTTTTTGCCATTTTAATCTCTGGGAGTTGGGTTGAAACTTATCTTGATATAAAAATATATATGAAATATTTTTTAAAAAATATTCTAGCTCCAAATCTATTTAACCCGATTAACTTTCTACCTATTTTCCGTGTTGATATGTTCCTCCTTCGACCAGCCCAAATCTGTTATTGTATTCATTGCTGCCTTATAAAAATAGACTTGACCCCAAAACTGTTTCACAGTCCTTAGAAGTGGTCGGTTATAGCTCGGAAAGTGTTCCAAGCGGAAACTGGACGGAAGTGGGGATCAGATGGCCCCTGAAAAAGTCGTAGAAATAGAACACCCTGCACCACGCAGTCTTTTGAAGGAATGGCTCGTTCCGGCAGCACTAACCGGATTACGAGATGATGTTCTGGTAGAACTGCGGCTTGCTCTGGTGCTCCTTGATGACGTAGAAGCCCTTAGGCTTTCCATTCCCCGCAAAGTACTTGTGGAAGCTCTGCTTACTGACCGCCTGCGAGGGAGCATAGTATGTGGGCGATTTGGGCTTGAGGGATTTGCGGTACTTGGACTTGCCGCTGCCCGCACTGAAGCCCTTCTCAGCGGTCTCGTTCTCCCAGGGCTGGCGCCAGGTGGGCACGCTCTCGATATCCAGCAGCCTGTTGCGATCCGCTGCAGAGACGTGGGCAAAGTGCGGCTTCTTGGCCAGAGCCTGCTTCAGGACCGGTAGGTTCCAGTGGTAGATGCGGCCTGGCCGGCCGTTGGAGCTGAAGGGAAACGAGACCTGCAATTGCAAACGCACTGATTAGACAATATTACCCGGAGAATGACTCTTGGACGGGGAACTGGAGACTGGTACTGGCAGTGGCAGTGGCTCTGGACTGGCGTCCCATAAATCAGCCGTGCTCTGGCGTCTAAATCAGGCTCACTAGCCGGCGGAGTGGCTCAAACAAATTGCATTTTTAATTGAGGCTCGGACTTGGTTAATGGCCTGCATATTAATTTCTGGTTCAGGCGGCATCACTCCACCGGGAGTCGTGAGAGCGTAATAATTTTCGTGCCAGTGCCAGTGCCAGTGCCAGTGCCAGTGCCACTGTCTCTGTCTCCTGGCAGCTTGTCCGACATTCCCTGACATTGACACTTGCCGCATTAATTCTGCAGCAGCAACAAAGGCCATGTATTTTGCGGCTTGGAATGCTGCAGTTGACATGGAATGGGGGCTCTATGGACTAACCGATACCCCGTGCCGAGCTGACCCTATCAGCAAGTTATTTATAGGACAGCGGGCCATGCCCAAGATACCCATTTTGGGCATTGGGGTACACGCACACGCATAAAAATAGCTGCAACTGCAGACCCAGTCGCATGGCCAAGAGCTCTGGCTCAGGCAACGGTCTTGGTCGTGGTCGTGGTCTTGGCCGTGGTCTTGGTCTTGGTCTTGGTCTTCTCCCATGTCTGCCTCTGCCATGGGCCCAAATGGGTAATCCACTTCTGCTTCTCGGCTCTGTTCTCTGTTCTTCGTTTTGCAATTTGTTTTATGCGCATGCGCGGCGATGTTTATCGCAGTCTCGGCTAGGTCCAAACCTGGCCGAATCGCTGACAGCCTGGAGCTGAGCTGAGCCGAAAGCAGAGCCAGTTCTGGCCAAGGGGAGTCATCGGGTGAGTCTCTCCCTCTGTGTGTGTGTGTGTGTCTATGGTGTAACCTAATGGAATCCCGTTTACCTTTTTCCCGTTAGCTTTCAACGCCGACGCCTCAGCGACCGATGTTGATGTTGCTCGTGTGCCCGATGTTGTGGCTGTTGCTGGTTGCCATCTTGTTGGGTGCGTTGCCACCAGCAGCAGCAGCAGCAGCAACATCAAGCGACTTGTCGCTGGCCGGGTGATCCGTCAGCGCATTCTTCGCAGCGGGTCCTGCATAGTAGTGCATATTTGGCGGCAATTTGATGATGAACATGTGTGAATCATCGCGCGAGGCGTGGCGGCGTGACTCAACCGCCAGGCGCTTCCTGTTGTGGCTGTTGGGCGCCTTCACCTTCATGAAGCCCATCTGGCTGCAACGACCAAGAGGTTTCGGTTGGGTTTGATGTAATAGAGGTTAGTCCGAGCAGGGAAAGGGAAAGAAGGTGCCGAGTGGACTGTCTGGGTGTATATGGTAAGCGTTTTCCATGAATATTTCATTATATAATTTATGATGACTGGCAAGGGGGATGAGCCGCACTGGACATGCTGCTTTAATTAAGCCCAAAATAAGAGGCGTGTACCGGCTGGTCTCATACCCCTTGCAGTGGAAAACATAAAGCCATAATATCAAGAGTTGGTACTTAAAATGACGGCTTGATGAGGCTTGCATTTATTGCTTTATTACCTTGTTACTTTAATGTTCTAAGAAGTGGTTCTTTCCTTCCTCATTGAGAAGTTAAAATTTAATTATAGTGTTTACACTAGATAGTAATACTTAAATAGTAGGTTAAGCCTTGCAGTTTGGGTTATCATTTCTCCCTGTGTGGTTACTCACCTGAGCAGCTTCTTGTTCAGGCCGTGAGCGCTTCTGACCAGCTGCTTGGGCTTCTTGATGGCCGTCAGAGGACTCGTTCCGTGGCGCCTCTCCTGCCTCTTGATCTTGTGCACTTGTGCCACATCCTTGGCCAATGCTGGCGATGCTCCTGTCGCTGACCCCGCTCCTGATCCCGCTCCTGAAGCCATGGCGGCTAGGCACAGGAGGCAACAGAACCTGCGGGTATAGAGTAGAATGAAACAGCTTTTATGACCATCCGTTTTATGCGCTGCCACTGCTCGTTTTATGTGCGAAATTCTGTAAGGGATTAGCCAGCGGGCCTGCGGTTTGATTGGACCCTTCGGCCAGGGTTCAGGGTCATTCTGGCGGCGGCACTCACTTTGACAGGTGAGCCGGCCGGCGAGGTCTTAATTTCGAGTCGTTGTAGCTTTTGCTCGCTGGGTGTTGGGTCGGTCGAGGGGGTAACCAAGTTTAGTGTTCAACTTTAAATAGATGTATCGCCCCCTTCCCCGCCTGAAACTGAAAACCACTACTTGCTGCTGCTGCTGGTGCTGATGTTGCTGTTGTTCTTCTTTTGCGCTAGAGTGTCAAGTAATAATAAGGAAGAAAGCGGAAAACGAAGCAGATAAAAATGCAAATAGGCACGTACAATTACACTGCTGTGTAATACGCTCAGTGAAAAGCGAAGCTCCGGAGGTGGGAACTCCGCGAGGCATGGGCTCCCATTAGAAGCAGCTAAAGATGCAATTCCATCACCCATAGCGATAGCGATACTGATACCCACAAAGACGGCTTTAAATGCCACATTATGTGATTATATTCGTGGACTTTCAGCAGGTCTTGAGGTCCCTATCGGCGACTTTGTCAAGCCAAAAAGCTATTGACCGACTAAGCATACGAGTACGGGTTCGACTCCCGGCCCCTTGGCGGTCTCCGCTCGTTACAAATTATAATGGAAATTGGCTGGGTTTTATGCAATAAATGTAACCGAAGGCCAAGCGACGTGCCCGGCATCCCGAGTAAAGTTTTAGGCCCCACGGAGCTCCATGGAGCTCCATGGAGATAATGCATGCAAGAAACTGCACATAGCCAGCCAGGCCTTAGAAGCCGGCCAAGAAGCTGCATAAATTGCGCAGTGCAAGACAGCAAGGAAACTGTGCCTCCGGGCGGGATTAGAGGCCAGCTCCATCGGGAGCTGATGGATGGTATGGGGCCAATCGATTCGCTGGCTGGATTGCAAATCCATGAGAGTCTCAGCCCAATCGAAAGCGCCCAAATCAACACGTACTTAGCAATGGCCACCACATGCTGTTGCCCCATCGTCTGGAGTACGAGTACCCCATCCAACCAATTCCAGTCAAACAAACACCCCAGGCTGGGCCTGTCCTGCTCCTGCTCCTGCTCCTGCTCCAGCTGCTGCTGCTGTTGCTCCTACTCCTACTTGGTGTCCTCTGTGTCTGTGCTGTGGTTTTTGTGGCCATTTTCATGTTAACTTTGTATTGATAAATTGCAGAATAAGTGAATGCATTTTTTGTTGTTGCTCTGTAGCCGCCGCCGTTGTTGTCCTCGTCCTGGGCCTGAACATATGCGGCATTTTTGAATTATTAATGAATTGCCAGCACAAAGGAGCCCGCAGCTATACACCAAACCCATACATTGCAACAGGCAACAACATCGCAGCGACAAGAGGTTGCGTGTTGCTGGTTTTAAGACAAATTTACGAAAAAGGGTTTCGTGTGAAAATTCGGCAAATCAAGCCGAAAGGCAGTGTGCCTTTGGAACCTGTCAGTTAGTTAGTCACACTCTGAGAACGTAGTACCACAGATAGATACCTTATTTTTTCAAAATTGTTTGTTATATATCCGAGCTGTGAACAGAAATAAACCAGAACGAAAGCATAGGAACAATATACACCATCATGCACATCGATCTGAAGGCCCTGCTGCTGATCGCCACGTCCGGCGCTCCGGACAGCGTGATCCGCATGAACAAGCGATTTCAGATAGGGAAAGCCAGGTGAGTGAGGGGTCAGAGTTCGTTGTCAGTCTAGTGAATACTCTTTATTCAAGTTTTATGGTTCGCTACGAACTGCGGAGAGGTGAGCTAATCATCCGCCAGATGAGGAAGGTTCGACATAGTTCCACCCTGGCCAGCAGGCCAAGGAAGCGCCAACGTCGTCAGTACCGGAAGATAGATTTTGTCGATTCTAGGACGGATTTCGGTACTCAGACTTCTCAGCATCAACACTCAATAGCTGTGAGCACCGAGGGGGCGATTCTGGTGACCACCGCCAGTCAAACGCCACGTCGCGAATGTAGCAGCATCCAGATGGATACCACAGACCTTTTTCCCACCTTTTCGAAGGATCAGCAGACCACCAGTTGCGAAATTCAGTCTTCTGGCAGCCAGACGGATGAGCAGATTCTGCTGAGTCGCGCCACCCAGGCGAATATTTCCGCCAAAAGCTGGTCCACTCAGACCAGGATACGAAACGCCACCCTGGGCTCACAGACCGAACATTTCTACAACAATGTGGGTATCCAGAGCAAGATAGAAGGCAATCACGAGACTACTCAGACCGACGAGATCGAGGAGCAGCTAATCACGCCTTATCTGCAGGCACTGATGCTGGAGTCCATCAAGGACATGAGCAATCTCATTAGCACCGAAGTGATTAGTGCCGTCAGCCAGGTGCTTGATATCAGGGGACTTGAAATCAAGAAGACACTGCAGGAGCAGGACCTGCCCAGGGAGGGAGCCCTAGAGCCGCTAACTCCTCTGCCTGTCAAAATGGCTGGCATTAGAGGTCTTCTATCGATGACGGCTCACATAACTAGGTAAGGAATTCCTATGACCGAAGCTTGGTGGCATTTTAAGAGGTTATCCTATTCAATATCCATTTATCTATCCCCAATTAAGTTAAAATATTTTAAATATCCTGTAAAGGATTCACTTATGGCATTAACTGCAATCAATTTAGAAGAATTTACGTTATAAATTTCTTCTAAAAGACTCTGAACTCAACTAAGCCAACAATGCCAGGGCACATAACTATAAAATGTCTCCTGGCTGATTTAGGAACCAACTAAGCCCCCTTCTCTACCTCTCGTAGGCATTTCAAAGCCAAAAAGTCCTCCGCTGGCCACTCTTGAAACTGCGCAAGCACTGCGACCTGCATATGCATCCCAACCGAATCCGTTTGCCCATCGAGTAGGTGACTCAACGCCTTACCTTTGTCTTCTTCCCATCCTCTTCTTCCACAGCAGCCAGAGCACGCAGACCGAGGAGAGGGAGGAGGAGGACAGAGAGTCGAAGATGGCGAAGGTCAGCATAGAGATGGCCACGCAGACGGAGAAGTCGGAGAAGGAGCGCAGTCGCTGGACCCTAAAGCACTTCTAGAGGACCCTCCGTCTCCGCGTCCTTTCTACTTACCCAAGCATCCAGGCCATGGTCCGGGCTCCCATCCAGGTGGCACTCATATTGTTTTATGTTTTTATAGTTGTCAATTTTAGCATGTGGCGAGCGATTTGATCGAAATACAAGTGATTCGATTCAGAGTCTCGAAAGTCTTTCGGTTGTGGCGCCAAACGTTGGACACCAAATGCATCTAGAGATTCGCGTGATTCAGTCTCGGAATTCGGGGTTTGGTGCTCGGATTCGGATTCGGAATCGGAATCGGATTTGGATTCAAGTTTTCCAGTCAGCCGCAGACACGTCCGCACTCGATAAAATCTCGCCAAAGACTGAATGAACGGGGCCGGTCGTCGTTGCCGTTTATGCCACAGAACGAAGCCACCACTGGTGGACTCTGGGTATTTCAGCTAGGTGCTTCACTGGGCCATGACTAACCCTTGGATTACATTAACTCTGGTTCTGGGAATGGGACCACATTTGATATACCATTGGGGAAAGTTTTTTGAATAAGCAATCTTGGTTTTTTTTAGACCTTTGCTAGATCCAGCATTTCTCCTAATATATTTTATATTACAAATCATTTGACCAAAATGTTACATGAATTTTGAATTTATAGTAAACTTTGGAAGTTAATTATTAATTGGAAATCATTATAAAATGCTACTATATAATATATTATGGCATACTAAATTCATATTGTAAGGGTATTTGTACTGCGATATGTGCAGATTACTTCTGACTTCTTTCTTCTCTGGCTTTGGTTGTTCGTGGAGTGGCTTCGACTTCGAGTTTAGAGTTCGGCTTTTTGTTTACGTTCCCATTCCCAACTCTGACCGCCACCACCCCGCTCCGACGGTATGCAAAAAGCAACAAACAACAATAACAAAAGTCACGCTTAACGACTGTGACGTCGTCGCGACTTGGCCAGCTCTGTGCTCCGGCACAGCCCCATACCACCTCCCTCCCCTGCACACCAGGTTCGACTGTGTCCAGTCTCCAGATCGGGACCGGCTTCTAAGAGCCAAGGCAAATAATAAACATGCAAGTGCCGCATGGCGTGGCATAGAAAAGAATAAAGAGTGGCAGCCGAAAAGCCGAGCCAAGCCGTGTCGGGGTGTGAATGCGGAGACATCTGTGACAGTGAACAGTGGACACAGGACAGGGACGGGAGACTGGCCACAGGGGGGGGGGGTCAGAAGTCCGGGATAAGCCAGGGAGTAGCCTTGTCCGCTGATTGATTACCATCCTGGCCATGGGAAACGCCCCCTCGAAAAGGGGTTGCATTTTAATTGAGATTTATTTATGGTATGTGCGGCCAGAAAGACAAAAGCGCCTGGTCCCAGGTCAAGTTCCCATCAGGAGCCACGGCCATAATAACGAGCAAACAATGCGCAGCGTTCCTGGGATCTGGCAATATTTGGACAGTGGGCAATTGAAGAACTCCAATTGTGTGGCTGCTTTTTCAGTGGTTGTTATCGATGATGTTGCTCCTGCCCCCCGATGTTGCTGCTGCTGCAACCAAGTGGTGCTCAAGTGGGCACAAAGAGGGAGGTGAGCCAACGGTTTGGGTTGAAAATTGGGCGGACGCCGCCCGCTTGTTATTGTCAATTGTTGGCTATGAGTGGCATTGGCAGTGGCAGTCTTTGTTGGACAAGTTAACAGATTGCAATACAAGGTGAGGAGTGTGTGTGTAGAATGTACCTGTGTGTGGGTGACATTCTAACTGTCTGTCTGAATCTGGCCTGGAATTTGTAACTCCCATGCCCAAACCCATACTCCCATAGCCATCATTGATTTCGACTTCGGGGCTAAGTGGCATGTTGCGGTTTACTCATACAGCAATTTTGGGCCAGCTCACTTTAACTGATACACTTGGAGATAAGTTTGTATATATATAATACACCAATTCATATATGAAAAATATACAGCTTATGAAAGAAATGTTGAATTCAATGGTCTAAATTATAAGTATTACTTATTTAGTAATGAAAATCTTGCACCAACAACTTAATTAAAAGCCGTCAGTCATTATTTGTATCCCTATTTTAAATCAAAGTCTCATAATAATATAATTATCTCCGATTAAACGTTAAGATACTTTTCCTTCCGTGTAAAACACACATCAAAGTCAACGCCCACCTCGCAGTTCAGCTCGTTATGCCCAATTAGGTATTCGCAATTTCTAGATGCCATGGCTCGTTCGTTCTAAAGCGGAGCACAACTTTCACTTTAACTGCGAACAATGGATACAAATTCGCAGACATAAACGCATACAAAAAAACCACAACAAAATGGCGCAGACAGCGGACGACAACAAAAGCAACAGGAAAATGGCGTCCGGCTTCCTTCCGGTCTAGCGCCGAATGATTCAGTGCTGCGTTTGGGTATCATACAAGGGAAAATTCCCAAAATAAACGAATAAGATAATCGAACTGCAGAAAAAGAATTGGGAATAACATAGAGAAACCTTGGTTCTTGTTTGGCAGTCAGTCGCGTACTAGCATCCTCTGGCACCTTGGCCGTAAACCACCGTTCATAAAGCTGCCATAAAAAAAAGAGTGTGCTGAGAGGCAATCATTTCCCAGAAGTACCTGGGCTGGTACTTGCAAATTTCCGCAAGCGGCCGCAAATGATTAATGTCAATAAACGTTGGCCGATGGAAAACGCTGGGATCATTCAAGAAAGTTACCGACGTCCATGTGGGTCGTGAACCTGCGCGTACCGTGGCTTGGTGGTTGCCTCGAAGAATCGAGGACAGCAGCGATCTGTCGGCGTCGTCGTGTGGGAGCAGAGGTTCAAGTGGTTGCTGGTGGCTGCCAGTCAGGTGCGGTGGCTAACCTCGATAACTTGAAAATTGCCGGGATCGCATAGATGCTGCAATTACGGCCGCCATGAGGCAGCAATTCGGAGCGAGCGAAAATCGGGCACGCCTCCCCGGCCACGATAATTAGCTGGGCGATCTAATGAGGAGAGGAATTCGAAAGTGGCAACGCCTGCGCGCCTTGGCCCCATGGGATATGACATATGTTTTATTTTTTTGTCCCCCTCTGTTTTCTTAGCAGTTTGTGTTGGCCATGCTAGGCATGTCCAGCAATTTCACCGCTTGTTCCAATGGCGGTGACGGCGGCGGCGGCACATTTGCCTAAGGTTTATGCCACGTCACTCCCGCCGCGCATGTGCAATGCGCAGTAAATGTGACAGGTGAGTGAGTGGGACGTCGCGTCGGGGAAAACCTTTGGCTTGGGAAACTCGGAGCACGCGATCCGATCCGATATGCTCCGCTCCTTCCTATCCGAAACTAATGGAATGCTCAAGGGTCATTGTCATCGCATGCAGACTGGAGGAGCCCCCCAGTCGGATATTAAGTGTCCCATGTGGCGGTGAGCCTGTAATTCAATTAAGAGTCGGGCAGCATTCACATTGCCATTCCCATTCCCATTCCCACTACCATCGTCACCGCCACCGCTGCTGCCGGCCCCACACGGCGTCACCAACTGCAGAATTTCTTTGAGGCGCAATTTAGGTAACGGCGGTTCTGCATTTAAGCCATATTTGGCGGGATCCGGTAAATGCTTTCCAGCCACCTTGATTGACAGCCGCGAGAAACTCGTTGAAATTGAGGTGTTGACGGAGTGTCAACCAAAAAGGATATGCCAGATCGGTGGCCACTATTGGGGTCCAGTAGATTGACGTTGGAATTTAACACCCTAGCTGAGAACTTTTATTAAATTTGTGAACCCGAAAATATAATACATTTAAGTATTTAGTACATTTTTCCACGTTGGTTAGGCAATTGATAAACATTTATTTTTAATTAGAGAACGTGCCTAGTTAGCTAATATTAAGATTAGGAAATATATGAATTATTTTAAAATAGGTTCTTTCTATGGGGTTCTGAAAAATAAAAAAAGCACTTCAGCTGCTTAGTTAAATTTTTTTTTTAATTTTTCGTATACTCTTCCAGTTTAATTATTAAATTATCATAGCTATGCCAAAAATGCATTAATTTCAATTTGGAAAGCTTGTCTGTAATAGTCTTTGCTAGGTTAACAAATCGGCATACTCAATTTAAAATTTTAAGAAATTAAAATTTTTGGCCAATTTTTTACAATTTTAATGATGTAACCCTTTATCATTTTTTGCAAAAATCGAAAAAATTTCGAAATTTTATTTTCGACCGGGCATGGCTAGATTGATTCAGCTTTCGATGCTGATCAAGAATATATATGATTTATGGGGTCGGAAATGACTCCTTAACTTAATATTTACAAAAATTCAGATAATAAATGTTATAATTTAAACTGTTACAAAATCTGGTTTTTAATAGGTTTGTGTCTGTGCTAGATGTAATTCTGCAAGCACGCCATCTGTCGGGTCAAATCTGGACTATACGGACTATCGCGTTAGAATCATAGCATCGATAGAGCTAATCATCGGTGCTATCGATAGTTACTACTGCGGTCACTCTGCAAACAAGAAATCTGAAAACTCAGCGAAAATTTCGGAAAATTTTCGGGAAAACGCTAAATATTGTATTGAAAAGCCTCAGAATTGGTGTGAAAATGACGTCGCTGGACCCGGCGCCGAACAAGACATGGGAGCTTTCGCTGTACGAGCTGCAGCGCAAGCCGCAGGAGATAATCACGGACAGCACCGAGATCGCGGTTTCACCGCGAAGCCTCCACAGCGAATTAATGTGTCCCATTTGTTTGGATATGCTAAAGAAGACCATGACCACAAAAGAGTGCCTGCACCGCTTCTGCTCGGACTGCATTGTGACCGCGCTACGGTCGGGCAACAAGGAGTGTCCCACGTGCCGCAAGAAGCTGGTGTCCAAGCGATCGCTTCGCGCTGACCCTAATTTCGACCTGCTCATCTCGAAGATCTACCCCAGTCGCGAGGAATACGAGGCCATCCAGGAGAAGGTGATGGCAAAGTTCAACCAGACGCAGTCACAGCAGGCGCTGGTCAATTCCATCAACGAGGGCATCAAGCTGCAGTCCCAGAACAGACCCCAGAGATTCCGCACCAAGGGCGGCGGAGGCGGCGGCAATGGTAATGGTAATGCTGGAGCTACTGGTGGAGCTGCTGGTGGGGGAACAGCTGCCGGCGCAGGTACTGCTGCTGGCGGCGCTGGTGGTGGTGGTGGTGGTGGGTCCGCTGTTGGTCGCAATGCCTCTAATCAATTACATGTCCACGATACAGCCTCCAACGACAGCAACAGCAACACCAACAGCATCGACCGCGACAACCGGGATCCTGGACATTCGGGCACCTCGGCAGCATCGGCAAACACAAGCGCTTCGAATGCGCCGCCCTCTTCGTCGGCAACTTCAGGAGCCAGTACGTCCGCCACTCGGATGCAGGTCGACGATGCCTCCAACCCGCCCTCGATGCGTAGCACACCCTCGCCGGTGCCCTCCAATTCGAGTAGTTCCAAGCCGAAGCGCGCCATGTCGGTGCTGACCTCGGAGCGGTCCGAGGAATCCGAATCCGACTCTCAGATGGACTGCCGCACTGAGGGTGACTCCAATATAGACACCGAGGGCGAGGGCAACGGTGAGCTGGGCATCAATGACGAAATCGAGCTGGTTTTCAAGCCACATCCCACGGAGATGTCTGCCGATAACCAGTTGATCCGGGCCCTCAAAGAGAACTGTGTGCGCTACATAAAAACCACGGCAAATGCAACTGTAGACCATCTCAGCAAGTATCTGGCAATGCGCCTGACCCTCGACCTGGGAGCCGATCTGCCAGAAGCCTGTCGTCTACTCAACTTCTGCATCTACGTCGCTCCCCAGCCCCAGCAGCTGGTCATCCTCAATGGCAACCAGACGCTGCATCAGGTCAACGATAAATTCTGGAAGGTAAGTTGTCTCTCAGACAATAATATTTTTGGACTTTAACCCTTTTCTCCTTTTAGGTGAACAAGCCAATGGAAATGTATTACTCGTGGAAGAAAACCTAAGCAGTACTAAAGGCAATTAGTATTAGGTCGCGTATTTCCGGACGGGAAATATCCCTCTAGCTGTAGAACTTCACAATTACATAAAGCTTACAATATAAAAGCCAATATATTAATTATACAGATTATATTTATGGATAAATCGCTTTTAAAATCTGTATTGCTTTTCGAATAGGTCGCGATATTGTTCTAATTTAAGTACTTTGATTTTTAGGTTTCCCAACCTAAACCTTTCAATTAGAAAATAACAACAATTCCTTATGATGTCTTGGAATAATCTTTATTCTAATTCCTCTCTTAACATAAATATTAAAACATTTCGAATTCTTTTGTATAAAATTCCAACTTTACGCATCTTAGGATCCGGTTAAATCGAGCTCTAAAACATACATAAATCATCGTAATGCACAGGGACAATATGCTCCGAACTATATGGATTCTTGCTGAGCGCTGTGTATCGAAAATAAAACTGGGACTTTGCAAGTTATTAACCTAAAGCTTGGACTTCAGTGCCTTCATCAGTTTTTCCAGCTTGAGGGCCTTCTGGAAATCCCCGCTAATCTTCAGTTTACCAGACATATAAGCGGGAGCTGCCTTTAGCTTTCCCGAGAACATGTCGAAGAAGTTGTTCGAGTTCATGGTCAACGTGGCATCGGGGGCGGCGGACGGATTCCCGGAGCCGCACGAGCCAGAACCGTTCTTGAGGTCCAAGAACCAGGTTCCCTGCTCGGCGCCGCTGATGTTGAACTGGTACACGGCCTGCGTTTTGGAGACGATCTCAGGCGACAGCAGAGATTCGATTTTCTTGAACAGCTGGGGTATCTTCCCGTCGCTTGCAGCGGGAGCGGCAGCTGCAGCACCACCAGCAGGAGCTGCGCCTTCGACAGGAGCTCCCTTCGCCTCAACGAAGAAATCAACCATCAGTGCGTTGGCATTTTCCCGGACACAGGCATAGTCAGTCAGGTCCGTGATTCCCACGGATTCCAGCACCTCATCGTCTATGAAGAACTGACCAGTGGCCACCTTGGGCTCCCTGCTCAGAATGGCGTAGGCTGCATCTGCCATGATCTCTGGCTTGCGAGACCAATTGGCCGATTCGGAGCCGGTGAGCATCTCGATGGCAGCCGTGAGGATGGCTGTACGCGGCCAGAGAGCGTTGACGGCGATTCCCTGGTCCCGGAACTCCTCGGCCATGCCCAGCACGCACATGGACATTCCGTATTTAGCCATGGTGTAGGCCACATGGGGACCAAACCACTTGGGCAACATGCTCAACGGCGGCGAGATGTTAAGGATGTGTGCGTGGTTGCTCTTCTGCAGGTAAGGCAGACACTCCTTGGAGACCAGGAAGGTGCCGCGGGTGTTGATGTTGTGCATTAAATCGTAGCGCTTCATGTCCGTGTTGGGCGTAGTGGTCAGAGAGATGGCACTCGCGTTGTTTACCACGATGTCGATGCCGCCGAACTTGGCCACCGCCTCCTGGACGGCAGTGCGCACCTGCTTCTCATCGCGCACGTCCACTACGCAGGGAAACGCCTTGCCACCGGCTTTCTCAATCTCCTCAGCCGCTGAGAAAATGGTGCCGGGTAGCTTGGGATGCGGTTCGGCCGTCTTGGCCGCCACGACGATGTTTGCTCCATCTCTGGCCGCCTTCAGGGCAATCTCCTTGCCTATTCCCCGAGAGGCGCCTGTGATGAAGAGCGTTCGTCCGGCTAATTTTCCCGAGTTGATCATCTTGGAATTCAGAGTTTATATTGATCCGAAGATTCCAAGAGAAAGTCCAAAGTGCAAGCAACAGTGCCGCCAACTCTTCGGATCGTAAAAAAGCAAGAAAAGCTTTTAAAAAAGCTAGAGCGTGGAAGCGAGATGGAAAGATGAAATATTTTAAGTTGGCAGCACAGCTATGACGGCGGGCTTTTCAAAATATGCTGTGAGATTTAAAGAATTGGAAAATAGATATAGAGTGTATGGGTTCGACTATGATAAAACAGACAAAACTCTTCTCAAAATGAACAAAACTGGTATTTTCGAAGCTTTATGCGTACATCTAGTTTGATTCTTGTTATTTGGTCTGTTAACTATTGATCGGAATAATAATGCCCCCAATTGATAAGCGATAATTGTTTAAATAAATAGAGTTAATATTAAATGCAGCATACAATTTGGATATAATAAACCACTTTAAGTTTGTTAAATATACTTTTTTCATCATAATCTTACTTACCTTCTTTAATTTAAATATTAATAATCTCAAAAATTAACATTAATTGTGCGGCACTTGATGTATGTATATGTCCCGAATATACACGAAAACAATTTGAAGACATTATAAATGAAGTAATATAATTTTAATTCTGAACTGTAAATAGTTTTATTACATCTAGTGCATAACAAAGTTATAAATCATAAAATATAAAAAGCTATGTATATGTTTTAAGTAAAAAGTTGTCTGTTACGTTTCTGAGGGTTTAGTAGAATGCGATTGTTCCGTGAGCATGGGCTCTAGCACGTTTCGGAAGCCACTGGGAGATGAGGGCGGACGGTTTCCATTTGTTCGTTGTACGATGACTATTGATCTGCGGCCTGAGGAGCTGGGTGAAATTTGTGGAGGCCACAAAGGCACTGGGAACTGTGACGGTAGCGAGGTTGTGGTACCAACTTGACTTTGGTATGCGTCGTAGAATAAACACAAAAAGCACCAGCTGCAGCGAGCTGTATCATTTCGGCACCCGACGCAGCTTGTCGGCGATAGAGTCTCTGAAATCTCGGAAGTCAGCGCTGTTCTCGATCTCGGTGCGACATCTGCCCTGAATGCGATAAAGACCGAGATTGATGTCAGTCCGCTGACCGCTCAACATGCGTCTGCTCAGATCCTGTTCCAGATCGTAGGGCAGACCAAGATCGACGAGCTCATCCACCTCGTCCTGGGTGAAGGCGCGCTGAGCCTCCTGCAACATCTCGGCACACTTCTCATAGATCTCCAGGTACTGCTCCGCCTCGTTCTTGTCGCCGGAACGCCGACTCTCCATGAAGCGGTGCAGCAGCCGACTGGCATCCGCATCCAGCAGGGTCTCGTGGACACTGTTCGACAACGTGTAGATCCTGCGCACCTCAGAGACGGTCATGTCACTGCAGCCGCAGAAGCACTTGATCAGCTTTAGGGTCTTGTCCTGGCGGTAGCAACGAATAAATGTTAGTCAACTTCCGGTGTGCATTTTCTTCAAGAGGAAATACCTTGTACGAGCAGGAGGCCATGTCGACTGTCTATACGGCTTCTTTGTCAGAACTATTTATTTATGCATGTCCAGCTGGACACATATTTCGAATTTCCGAAGAATTATTTACCCAAAAATTGTACCTATCAACAATAATATGACCCCGCTGAGGAACGGAATAAATACCAAAAAGGCGAGAGAGGTATTCTAGTTAAACGAGATCTGGTCAGACTAATCCGCGCAAATATTTGTGTTTTGTTTTAAAATCTTTTAATGGCTAAAGTCTTCAGTTTTTATTAGGAAAAACACAACAAAAAAGAGGTACAAACACAATAAAAGAGGTTTTACAAGTCATAGCATCTATAGCTTCGATTGCAGCGCCTTCATCACCTTTTCCAGCTTCAGGGACTTCTGGAAGTCTCCGCTGATCTTCAGTTTTCCGGACATGTAGGCAGGAGTCGCCTTCAGCTTCCCGGAAAACATGTCCAAGAAGTGGTCAGAGTTCATGGACATTGTGGCATCGGCTGCGGTGGGAGGTGCCCCAGTGCCGCAGGATCCGGAACCGTTTTTCAGGTCCAGGAACCAAGTTCCTTGCTCGGCACCGCTTATGTTGAACTGGTACACGGCCTGCGTCTTGGATACGATCTCAGGTGAGAGTAAAGCTTCGATCTTTTGGAACAGCTGAGGTATGCCATTACCGCCTGTACCATTACCTTTAGCATTTGATGCAGCACCTGCACCTCCGGCAGGAGCTCCCTTCTCCTCCACAAAGAAATCAACCATCAGCGCGTCGGCATTCTCCCGGAAGCAGGCGTAGTCGGAGAGATCTGTTACACCCACCGATTCCAGCACCTCATCGTCTATGAAGAACTGACCAGTGGCCGCTTTGGGCTCCCTGCTCAGAATGGCGTAGGCGGCATCCGCCATGATCTCTGGCTTGCGAGACCACTTTGCAGAGTCGGGACCGGTGAGCATTTCGATGGCAGCGGTATGGATGGCGGTGCGGGGCCAGAGGGCGTTGACGGCGATTCCCTGGTCCCGGAACTCCTCAGCCATGCCCAAAACGCACATGGACATGCCATACTTAGCCATGGTGTAGGCAACATTGGGACCGAACCACTTGGGCAACATGCTCAAAGGCGGCGAGATATTAAGGATGTGAGCGTGGTTGCTCTTCTGGAGATACGGCAGACACACTTTGGACACCAGGAAGGTGCCGCGAGTGTTGATGTTGTGCATCAGGTCGTAGCGTTTCATGTCCGTATTGGGCGTGTTGGTCAAAGAGATGGCACTGGCGTTGTTCACAACGATATCGATGCCACCGAACTTGGCCACTGCGGCCTCAACCGCAGTGCGCACTTGATTCTCGTCCCGGACGTCCACTACGCAGGGATATGCCTTTCCTCCGGCCTTCTCGATCTCCTCCGCCGCTGAGAATATAGTGCCGGGCAATTTTGGATGCGGTTCGGCTGTCTTAGCTGCTACAATGATGTTTGCTCCATCTCTGGCCGCCTTCAGGGCGATCTCCTTGCCTATTCCCCGAGAGGCGCCTGTGATGAAGAGCGTTCGTCCGGCCAACTTTCCCGAATTGATCATCTTGGAGCTTCAGTTACTTCAACCGTTCGCGGTGAGTGATATATTTCGACTGCCTTAGTTAACGCTTGAGCACACCCTTTTGCAGGGGGGATTAGAATTGAACTGTCACCGTTAGTATGCAGCTATCACATTTGGATCCAAAGATTCATAGTTTAGGTCCAAAGAGCAATCACTGATCTAACCCAATACCATAGAGCGCAACCAACAATCAACATAAACAAGAAAGCAAGCTAGAACCACCCAAGCGATGTTTGTATACCCTTGCAATAGAATCGATAGAATTAAAAACTACGTGTTATATTTTAATGAAATTTAAAACATTAAAGTTAAAGTACTTTTCCTAATATATTTCCGTTGGCCAGATTAGATTAATTTATATATGTATACACTAAGAGATTAGTATGTGAGGGACAATCAAATCGGTTGATTAGGAATATATTATAGATCCGAAAGTGAATTCGTTGCAGACTTTCAACAGAAATTATAGTGCCTTGGAAGTGTATATCGAGGGGTACAATATATTGTTATCAGCGATAGCTTCACTTTAAAATTAGGGCTGGCCCCACGTATGTTCTTAGCGCGTTTTTTAAATGACAAAACTCCCTTTTTTTGTATTTTAAAAACCAATAAAATGTAAGTTATTAATTCCTTCACAAATTTACTGATCATAAATTTATCCCGCAATCACTTTACATAAGTGCGTATACGTAACATGAAAACCAGCAACATTTAGAACGACTACCAAGTTAGTTTATTAATTTCTAGCTTTACCTATAGAATACAAAATGGGCACACAATGGAAAACAACTATTTGTCTATAAAACGTAACATCCCAATTACTAATGTCTTTTGAAATTCCTGTTAACTAGTTCTTCCATCTATATTTCTAGGTTCTAGAGTTCGTAGGCGCGGTCGCCGTTCTGTGATTGTTAAATGAGCGTGTCCTCGTCCTGGCCCTCAAACACCATGAGGAGTGAGTGTTGCGAAGGCGACCGACCAAGTGTAAGTCCGCCCAAGGATCCGTCTGGCGAGAGCAGTCCCGTCTGTAGGCTGTTGTTATCCCGATAACCCGATGTTGATGATGTCTGCGAAACGGAGTCCCAGGATATCTCGCCAAGTGTCTTGGGCTGGGGCTGCTGTGGCTGCTCCTCCTGGGAGTGCGAGGTGACCTTTAAATGGTGAGTAGATCTGTAACTTAATAGATTTAAAAGATTTACGAAACGGCTTACAATGCTGGGTGGTTCCATGGGGGTTAGACGACTGCGCTTCAGCCTGAAGGTCTTCCGGCTGGCCGCCTTCGAGCGCTGTAGTCGTGAGCGGGTGTGATCCCCTGAGCTGTCTTCGGCCGGGCTTTCCGGTGATAGCGGTGTGGTCGAGGTCTCCCCGGAGGAGTGCCGGAACTCCACGGACGAGACGAAGCGCAGTTTCGGGGGCTGCGCCTTGAAGGGAGCCTGCTGGAGCGACTGCGAGTGCGAGAGGTGCGAGGGCACGGCAGAGGCGGTGCCGCAACCGGTGCCGCCGTGTCCCGATCCGCTGGGCGTGGGACCCACCAGCGTTGGCGCCGAGCCTGCGTCCGCCTCGCCGCTCTGGCTCTCGCTGGTCGTCGTGTGCGGATCGCGGCCCGTGGAGCTGCTCGACAGCGACTCCCGCGGCGGGTGCAGCGTCTGCTGCGACAGCGTGTCGCTGGGCGTGCAGATGCCCCCGGATCCGCTGCGCGAGTCGATCGGCACGGCTGAGACGTGTGAGTGAGTGGCCTGGCCGGTGGTGGTTCCTGTGAATATAGATATGAGTGAAGGTCTTTGCTGCGACTTGTGAGCGTCTGCCGCACTGGTTGCCGCCGGGGTGTCGCTCTTCTTCTGCTCGGAGCTCTCGCGATCTGTGGAGACTGAGACATGAGTGCGTGTGTGTGGATGCAAGAATGGGAAATGGTGCCCTTAACGTGGTCTTACCGTATCGCTTCTCCTCCAGCTCGTCGCGCAGATCGCGCAGCTCCCGGGCCAGCTCCAGCAGCAGCGCTCCCTTCGATTTGATTCCACCCTGAGGCGGGGTGCCGCGAAGTCTTTCCCTGATGATGAACTGCATGTGGCGTTCGTGGTCTCCAATGGGGGGTTGCGATATCTAGAAAGAGTTATAGGTTAGCGCTGATTACCTTTCAACGGCTCGGTGACAAATTAATATGATAAAGTTTAGAAGTCACTTAAAGAAACTTATTCATTTCCTTAAAATGACCATCACCCCAATTGAGAAGATTGATACTTCCTGTCACCCAATTAGGACATTGCATATTACCTTGTGCAGAATGAAAGGCAGCAGGACAATATAAAGAGGCGTTCGGTGGGTGACGACGAACTCCATGAAGCTCCACAGATCGGGCGCAGCCTCATTCCGCCTGCCCAAGTCCCTCATCACCCGGACGATGCGTGGCCATTCATTAGAGAGTCGATTCTCAAAGCAAATGCAAACGATGCGCAGGGCCAGGAAGGCGGCCTGATAGAGGGAGCCCGAGATGCGGGCCGGACGCTTGGCGTCCCGACTGCCCGTGAAGGTTAGGGAACCGGCACGGAGATCACCGGTAACTCGGTTGATCTGCGACACAGCCTGACCAGTGCGACCCGCCGGCGGGCTCATGGCATTGAGCACGGCTGTCAGCAAGAATGTTACATCCGTCATCTTGAGCTCGCCCACATCGGATACGCCGCGTCCCGAGCAGACCTTCAGACACAGCGGCATGATCAGATGCATTAGAAAGCCTTCGGCCTTTTCCTGCGTGGCAAACTCTGCACTGCCCCCACAAATTTGAACCAAGGAGAAGCAGTCCACGGGGCTTACCACTTGCAGAGCCACTAGGCGCACTACGGCCGAGCAGAAAAAGGCCGGTGGATTCTGAGACATGAGCGCCGCCCCTGCGCTGGAGACACCCTCGGGAATGCCGGATCCGGGCTCATTGACAATCAGATTTTGCACCGTGCTAATCAGGGTCTTCATCTGCTGCCAGTGGAGGACGTACGAGTGCCGGATGATCGTTTCGTGAATGCCCTTTAGCAGCCCGGCTGCCGCCTCCCAGTCCGTATTGCGTCGAATGGAGGGCTTCTTCGAGATCTTGAGAAACACCTTGTCGATGCGCCTCAGAATGGTGACCAAGGCGTTCCGAAGAGTATCGTTGGACCATTCTGCTCGGGGCAAAACAGCCTGCATATAGCGCTGCAGACCCCGGCAAGCCATCGATTCCGGGTCGTACGGTGACACCTTCAGAAGTGAGTGTGCAATATCCGCCAGGCGGATGTGGCATTTGGCGTCCAGGACCTCAGTAGGCTTGGTATCACTGGGCATCTTCTTGGCAAGTTCCGCCAATCGAGCCGTAGATTTTGTAAGAAAATCCGCCACCACGGAGAGCAGTACGTCTCGGGGTCTCCGGTACTCAGTGCGAATCATTTCAGAATCCTCGGCAGAGTCCATCATGTTCTTTGTGCGAGCATCCGTCAAGTACTTCGGGTGTGATTCCTCTTCAAAGTCCAGACCAGGCGAGCAGGGCGGTCCTCGGCTGCAGTTGCGCTGCGAGGAGCCCTTGTGCTCTGGACTGTTCCTATACGGTCCGTTGTAGCTCTTGGCCAGGCCCTCACAGTTGTGCACCATGGTGCGAATGGCTACCGCCAGCTGGAGGATAATGTCGCGTTCGGACTTTCCCTGCAGGGGTATGTAGCTGGGGGATTGGATCTGCTGTAAATAGCATGGCAGGATAGCCTCCAAAATAATCTGAAAATAGGTATTGAGAGGGAATTCGTTTCGCAGAGTATTAAGATTGGACTCACCAGCATCTGGTATCCTCGAGTGCTCTCCGCCGAGTATGAAACCACCATTACACAAAGTGTGATGCAGTCCAACACAGTCACGTCGTCGTCCTCGTCGTGGTAGCAAAAATCAATGGCCTTGAGAGGCTTTGGTTCCTTGACCAATTCGGCAATGTTGAGCGGATCCGGTGAGGGATCCTCCAAGCTGAGCAGGAGGTTAAAGAGACAACTGGACTGGACTTTGTGCGCCTCTCCATAGGTGCCGTCTTCGTCCGTGTCCAGGATGGCGGAAACGGATCCAAACATCTGCAGGATGAATGGCTTCCGGTTGAGTAGATAGAACTGCTTGACAGCGTACTCAATGGTGGTGGTGATCAGCTTGTTGGTCTGGTGCAGGGAGTAAACCTGCAGCAGCGTGGGCATAATCATAAAGTATCCGTTCGTAGAAAAGATGTTCTTGAAGTTGAAGGCGGCGTTAATAAAGGTGGCCATCACATAGCGCATGATGCAGGAATCTTCGGCATGCAGGATGGAGGCGCCGGAAAGGACGTTCAGGAAGAGTTGGATGTCCGCCGAATAGGCGAAGTTACCTGCCATGGCCTCGAACATGCGAGCAATCAGTCGCACCCACATGAACTTGTGCAGGACGTCCAACCCGAGCAGGACCTTTCCGTACTCGCCGCCATGGTGCAGATCAAGATCCACTTCGAGAGCCTTGCGCGGAAACGAAGGCAGCTTCATTAGCTCTTCGTGCAGGAACACTACCCGCTGCACCACCATATCCACGTTCTTGAGGATCGCCCAGGTCAGATGGACCTTTCCAATCTCTACAAACTTTTTGGTTAGCTCCTGCTTTTGCAGGGCCAAAAAGGATTCTTCCGGACGCATTAGCATGAGACGCACCTCTGGATACTGAGACCGCTTGAAGAAGTACAAGTCGCGAATATACCAATTTGGGTTGAGGATTTTACCTGACAATGGAAAAACATTTGATATTACTGGTCCTTACTAAAAGATGTCTCCAACTTACTGCTCTTATAATCCACCAGGCAATAGTGACTGGTGTTCTTCTCATCAATGGGATAATAATCCAGAGCCTCTTTCAGCAACTGACAGAAGAGTGTGTCTTCCTGCACGGGAAATTGCGAGGGTATGTTGTAGTCATCATCAGCCGGTCCGTGCACTACGATCTTCTTGGCAGCCGGCACATTGGCTGTTAGCAGAATAGAAGCATCACACTGCTCCTTTCGCAGGATCTGTTTCAGATCCTTAAACATAATGCCGTGTACTGAATGAACCACCATCCACAGAACTGATAGGGCTGACCCCACAAGCTGAAAGTTAAATGGGGTTATTACAATGATTGCAGCAAGGAATCTTCCAAGGATTACCTCTTGCTTGAGCTCGTTGGAAGATCTCACGTAGAACATGATATACCCAATGATCGAGTTGTAAAGAGCAAAAGCTGCCTGCTGGGGCAGACGGGGAACAAATCGGATGAGGTGACGCAGTAGCTTGAACATCTGATCCTGACGATCACGAGTCAAACGCTCGAAAACATAGCGCAAGAACAAAGCGGACTCCTCCACCAGGCACACCCAGATCACCTGGTAGGCGATCTCATACACCGCATTGCCGTCTGATCCGATGGCGGCGTCATCCAGGCAGCCGACGATCTGCATCACGGACGAGCAGAGCACGGAGGGGAAGAGCGAGTGGGAGTGGTGCAAGTGAGAGGACATGCGCGTTCCGTCTAGATCCTCCTCGATCTCGTGGTCCTCCAGCTTCTCCATACCAGGCTCATGGGAGGCCTGCTGACTTATGGGAATCATGGTAATGAGGAAGCTGTGCCGCTCCGCCCTCTGCTTGTCCCGCTGCTGGCGCAGAGCGTTCCGGATGGCCTCCGTCTGCTGCATCTTACGGCTTTTGGTGGCGGTGACCAGGGATCGCTAGAAAATGGAAACAGTTAATTGGTTGGTCGCCCAAGATCTCCTCCTGACCAGTACATAACCCAGAGTCTCGGCAGCCTTCTCACTCACATGTCTATCTTGGTTCAGTGTGACATCCATGTCCTTCGTTTGCTGTACTGGCATCCACGGCGGGTCCACTACCGGAAGACTTTCGATGCCAATTTTGGGTGAGGGCAGGGTGAACTCAATACCGCCTGGAGGAACCTTGAACGTTACGTCGTGGGCGTTCTCTTCCATTCGTGGCCAGACATGGAAACGGCATTTCCAAAGTACAAGATACCGCTGGATGGCCCCAATCCTTATATCCGGATCCTTGTGCTTTAGGGCTCTCTGCATAATATCGAAGGCAAAGTTCTGGGCCTTTACTGAGCCCATCAAAAAGACAGCGGCGCTAGAAGTGGCCGTATCATGGTTTGTCTCCAGGAGAAGCTCCCAGGCAGCCGGCATTGCCTCGATGACCATCTCCTCGGTGAGCACAACGGCACCCTTTAGCAATGTGGCCAGCGGAAAGTGAAACAGATTGCGAATGTGGATGCGGATGAACTTGAGAATTGGTGGTTCCTCCTGCAGCTTCTTTTCCTTCTCCTGGCGAAAGGCTTTGGCCAGTTTCTCAGCCATTTCCAGATCGGGGTCGTCACTTATGCTGGGGATATATAATGGTCTCTATCTCTCTCTCTGTCTTGAGTGTGTAATTAAGACCACTTACCGATCCTTGCGGGACAAACTATCCTTACGCTTGGAAGGGGAAGTCTGGGTGGAGCTCTGCTCTGATACTTTCCTCGTGGAACGGGATCGCGAAGTGTGGGGCTTGCTGGAGCTTATAACCGTGGGCTCTACATTAGGATGATCGGCATCGAAGGTAAACCCAAATTCTTCGCCATAAACCTAGGTGATGGAGAGTCAAGAATTATATTTTATGTAAAGAACACTTTCAAGTTAATCTCACTTTTCGGGTGGCCTTAACCAACCGGGTGCAGGACCGCATATGACGCTTATAGCAAAAAGGATGACAGTATCCTTTGTGGGTGCAGTAGTAGTTGTAGCTGGACATCATATCGATGACTGCCTTCAGCCAGGGCATATTCTTGGCCGTGTCATCGTTTTCGTTGGAGTCAGTTGGTGATTCTGGTTGCTGGTCATCACTAAGGATTCCCGGTGACTCCTCGCCTCCGCTAATCATGCCCTGCTCAGAGGTGTCACTGCGATCAGACAGGGAGGACACCTTCCGTCGTGATTGCATGTTAACTGGATGGATTATTTCGAAGAGTTAGTAGGAAACATGTTCAGTCTAGCTGAGATGTGTTCTTGGTCAAACTTACAATCTGTTTCAATATCCTTACTATCCTTGGTGTTGCGACGAAGCTTTAGAGACCGACGCTTGAAGGATCCGCCTGTGGTGGTGGCAGTGCCACGTCTCAGCAGGAACGGGCGAACGGCAGAAGCTGTGGGGCGGCGTGCTATGAAAGGAACAATTAAAATAAGTTATTTAAAACAAGAAAGGAAGCTAACTTCGGCACGCCGAAGTTTATATACCCTTGCAGATAGAACTTCTATGAATAGGAATCCATACAATATAAATTATATATATTTGTGTTAAAAAACAATGAAGTAATACCTGCTTTCATTTCATTCACCTATACATATTATATTTGCAGTTTTACATTCACAGATTTGCATTTTTCCTCTACATCAAACGATCGTTTGTAAGGCACCTATATGATATAGTCGTCCGATTTTTATGAAATTTGCCACAAAATTTAAGACTTATGTAAAATGGCTATACCTCAAATTTGATAAAAATCAGCTGAAAACTAAAAAAGTTATAAATTTAATTGTATTAATTTCTCGATCGTTCCTATGGGAGCTATATGATATAGTAATCCGATTTTCATAAAATTTTACACAAAATTTTAGAATAATATGAAATGGCTATATTTCAAATTTGATTAAATTCTGTTGAAAACTAAAAATGTTATCGCCACCGCGATTGTCAGTCTTCCGACAACAGCCACCGCCATTCTCATTCCTCTCAAATTTCTCGATCGTTCCTATGGGAGCTATATGATATATTAGTCCGATTTTCATAAAATTTTACACAAAATTGTAGAATAATATGAAACGGCTATATCTCAAATTTGATGAAAATCTGTTGAAAACTGAAAATGTTATACTTATTAATTAAATTAATTTCTCGATCGTTCCTATGGGAGCTATATGATATAGCCGTCCGATTTTCATAAAATTTTTCACAAAATTGTAGAATAATATGAAATGGCTATATCTTAAATTTGATCAAATTCTGTTGAAAACTAAAAATTTTATAATTTTTTTTGTAAAACTTTTCCGATTATTCCTATGACAGCTATATGATATAGTCGTCCGATCCGGCCCGTTCCGACATATATACGAGTGAGAGTATATAGAAGACTAACTGCAAAGTTTCATTCAGATAGCTTCAAAACTGAGAGACTAGTTTGCGTAGAAACGGACAGACGGACAGACGGACAGACGGACATGGCTAGATCGACTCGGCTGTTGATCCTGATCAAGAATATATATACTTTATATAGTCGGAGGTGCCTCCTTCACTGCGTTGCAAACTTCTGACTGAAATTATAATACCCTGCAAGGGTATAATAAGAAAGGAAACTATAAATATACCCCTGCAGTTTGCTATCAAATTATCAAAAATGCATTAATTTTAATTCGGAAAGCTTTCCTATGCTAGTTTTTATTAGGTTAACAAATCTGCATACCAAATTGAATATTTAAAAAAAAATCAAATTTTTCGCCATTTTTTGACAATTTTAATGATGTAACAACCCCTTATCATTTTTTGCAAAACTCGAAAAAAAGTTGAAATTTTATTTTTTATTCGGGCATGGCTAGATTGATTCAGCTTTCGATACTGATTAAGAATATATATGATTTATGGGGTTGGAAATGACTCCTTCACAAGATATTTACAAAAAAACGATTTTTTGACAAATTTTTGCATATTTTAATGATGTAACCCCTTATAATTTTTTGCAAAAATCGAAAAAGTTTTGAAATTTTATATTTTACCCGGACATGGCTAGATTGATTCAGCTTTTGATGCTAATCAAGAATGTATATGCTTTATAAGGTCGGAAATGGCTCCTTCATAGCTTTAATACCCTTGCGAAGGTATAATTAGGATTTAGATAGACATCCTCCTCTAATAGAACTCACCCTCTTCGCCTCCTTCCTTGGTCAGCGTAGTGTTGCTGCTGTTCTCCGACTCATTGTCCGGTTCGTGGAGGACAAAAGAGATCTTCCGCTCCGACTGACCAGCAACATCGTTGCCCGCTGCTATTGACTGCAGACTCTGGGCCGAGGTCTGCGAATGCCCCATTGAACTCAGGGCCATGGACCAACGGCGGTTGGCTTCGCGATAAACTTTCTCCCATGGCGCCGGCTTGTCTCGATGGATCAGCTTCGATGTCTTGGGCAACATTAGATAAGTGTCCCTCAAAAAGGCAGTGATCTCGAAGAGCAGGACGCAGGCTATCAGCTTCAGGGAGTGAGGACAATCGTTGCCATGCGGGTTCACAGATGTCTCGTCCAGAAAGTCCTCCTCCTCGTCCTGCTGCAGCAGTTCGCGTTGCTTCTCTGGATCAGTGAGACTAGCATTCACCGCTTCGTACTGCAGCCGTTCGGTGAACAGAATCTCCTCTAGACGAGCACCCACCATCTCCGCCCACTGGTGGAACATCTTCCCGGCGGCACGTTGCAGGATGTGAGTTCGTCTGGCGCTCGTTTGGCTCACTTGCTGTTTCATCTGGTTTATGTTGATGTTGGCCCCGGAGGCCCGGTAGCTGCCCACATTCTGCTTCATCCAGGCGGGCCACTGGCCCTTGTTGCACAGGTGGACAAAGTGGGCGCACTCCAACAGGAATGTGGCCCGGGCCACGAGAGGAGCTTGAGGCTGTCGGCATAAAGAGTTTGAAAAGTTAAATGGATTTGAGGAGGATATCTGGCGGATAATGCCGGCTTTTACTAACCAAATCCAAGACGGCTGCCACCAGCTGGGGATCTGGAAAGGAGCCAGGGGCACAAGTCTCCAGTAGAAAGGACAGACGTAGCATCCCCACTCGCACCGGTTCCGTGGGCACCAACTTCCGCTCCTTGAGGATCACAACCTCCGATTCTCTCGGCCCATCGCACATGTCCGAAGAGCTGCGCCGGCTGAAGTCTGCCGTCTCCTCAATGCCGCCAACCTTCTTCTTGCCCTTCACAATGCCGCCGAAACGGTTCAGCCGCCGCTCGACGCGTCGCTTGGCACGCTGAATGGACCGCCCAATGCCATCGCTCGACCGGCCGCGCTGGATCTTCAGCGAGGCGTGCCGCATGAATGTGGAGGAGATCTCCGGATTAAGGGACCCGATCTCCAGGTCAATGGACGATGCCTCCTTGGGCGTGCCGCGAAACCAGCGCACCAAGCCGCTGAGCCGTCCCAGCGAATTGCGTTCCGAACTGGACGTGGAATCGGAAAGCAGGGCTCGCTCGCTATGTCGAGGTGTCAATGTGGGCCTTACGCCAGTGGTGCGCCTCCGGAAGTTGCTCAGCGGTGACTGGCTGGTCTTGTAGTGTTCCTCGCATGCCTCCGTTTCCAGGAGACTCTGCAGGGAAAGAAATGAAAGCAGAAAGGGGATCACTTTCAAGGAATTGATTCGGAATCGTGACTCACCACGGCGCAGGCGGATGACGTGCTGCGCTTCTTCAGCAGCAGGCGACGCTGGGACCGATTGTCGTCGTTCTGAGAACTCTGCGGAACATTGGCCTGGGGAATGTGTCTATAAAATATGGATAGAAATCTTTAGTTCCTCTTTCTTGGTAATAGATTCTAGAACCTTTCACTTACCTAATCACTCGTGTGGTCTGCGAGGTGGGTCCCTTCTTGTGAGGTCTTGGGGTCACAGCCAGGATGCCGCTAAGGGCCACCAGGCGGAAGGGTCCGCCATGGGCTCCTTTTACATAGGTGACCAACTGCCGGATGTCGCCGTAAAGGGCTATGTTCTCTGGACCCTTCAGGTCCTTGCTGGCCTCCACAAAGCGACTGACCAGGGGCTTGAAGACTGCCCCAACTACTTGGGCCTCGGCGCCGCCGCTCATGCCGCCACTAAAATTGGTCGAATAGCCGCCCTGACCTGGTACGCCGCCAAGATCGGTGTTAGCATTTTTATATCCACTCTGACGTTTATGAGCTATTGCATCATTTCATACATACACATATATATACAACGTATTGGTGGTGACAGTAAAGAATCGGGAGGGACAACTCAAAAGCATTAGCAAAAGGTCTCGGCATGCAAGAATAGAACCACAAACAGCATGGCGGATGCGGGGTAATGGAGGCAGGAGATGGGGTCCGGGATCCGGGATCCGGATCCGGATGACGGATGACAGATGAGCAAATCAAAAGCCAGATGGGAAGCCCAACACAAAATGGCCAATGGAACTCAAGAGACTGGTTGGAACGAGTGTTAAACGGGGATTCAGTGCGCCTACTTTGGGGTTGGCATCCAAGCCCAGCATTTGCGGTTTGCCATCGGATCTCCGTGGGTCAACACTTACTTAGGGGCGACAGCAGCGAGCTGGGGTCCACGCAGAATGCCAAGAAGGCATGGAAGTAGTCGATGAGCTCCGGCAACGGCGAGGTTCGCACCATCTCCTGCATGTATCGCTTGGTTCGCTGGCCGGCCTGTCGCAGCATCCGGGACAGGATCTTCTGGCACTGATTACGCAGGAAGTCGGCGGGAGGACCTCGAACACCTGTGGCAGAAAGGAAACTCTGAGTGATTATCTTATATGAAACACGCAACTCACCATCATTGCATCCGTGTGGACATCCCAGGACCTGGAGAGCTCGCCTGGTGATGCTCATGGAAATCTCGTGGGCATGTTCACCCAACTTGAGAACCCCCATTTCGATCAGGAGTTCGCAGATATTGAGGCCCGCCTCTAGGACACGAAGGGAACACACTTGAGCTGGATCCCGCTTGAACACATTGCTAATGGCCAGCAGGATTATCTCGTAGTCAATGCCGCCATCGCGGGTTATGTAGAAGGAGGACCCAGGTGCCTCAGACTCATCCACGCCTGTATAATCGATATGCGAGTCCGTGTGGGAGCGCAGCATTTGCCCACGGTACCGGGTGGTGGTGCTGCCCATGCCGGTGCTGCCATTGCCTCCTCCATTGCCGCCAGCAATGCTTCCGCCATTACTTAGGGCATCCAGCTGGGAGTCAATGGATCCCTGTGAAAGTGCAGTTTTTTTCCATTTAAACTCAGGGTTATCTTGATTACTATGTGACCTTAACTCTGACCCAGTATTAGTGCTCACCTGTCGCTTAATGTAGTCTGGCGAGGGTGTGGGCGTATGCTCCGTAACAGTAATGATGGGATTCCGGGGGTAAAATGCCGTGGAGCGCGGACAGCTGGCCTGCGATGGCCTTGGTGCTTTAGGTGGCTCTACGTATCTGTAAAATCTTGTATTTTGTAGGAGACGTGCGAGAAAGTGTGTGTGGCATTAGTCAAAACGGAGTGCGGCAAGCTTAGGGGTATTGTTTGAGGGTAAATAGGGGAAAAGCTGGGGAGAGGTGCCAAAGAAACGGCATGGACAGGTGCCAGAGGTGAGCAGGCAAGGCGGTAGACGGGGAAATGGGGAAGAAAACTGTGACTGAGGCACGCTTATAGACAGGCAAAGAGCATGTAGATATATATATAAAGAGTGTGCTTGTAGATCAAGAAACATCGTATTTAGTTGCTTGGCAGACCAAAACTCACCCGCTATCAAGCAGACAGCTGGTTGTTCATAGAGAAGAAAGTCAAAGTACAAGTCGTGAGGTATAGAATATATAGCATTAGCTGGAGAGCATAGAATGAGTCGAGAGTTGATTGAAAGTGTTCAAGTTTTTGGTTCTGGTGTCAGAGGCCTGATTAAGAGTCAGTCGAATGCTTTCGATGGATTAGAGGAGGTGTTTTGGGGGATATTCGCTTACCTGAGACTGGGCATGGATTTGCCCTTGGTCAAGTTGCTGGCCGGCTCGCGACTAATCATCGAAGCGGAACGCGATAGCTTCTTCTCACCTGTGTCCAGGCTGCGGTGGTACTCCTGGCAAGACAAAGTTTATATATAGTTAGTATGCAAATAATGAAAAGGGTCCTGGGACATATGTAAGTCAACATTCAACTCTCAAGCCAAACAAACACCATTGACAATGGATTATTTATGTGGGGATTATAAGCGGGATGCCAAGCAGAAACACTTAAGAACAGTAAACATAAGTTTTCACTCCGCTTACTGCATGTTGCAGTGGTGTTGGTGTCTTGCCATTGGCAGAGTTTGTATCTAGCCCTACTTTTTCCAAATTCTTCTCCGACTTCGAGAACATCTTTGTCTCCACAAAGGCCCGCAGATCTGCCATTTTAACCCGTTTCTTCTTCTCGCTGCCACGCCTTTCACTGGTGCTCGGTGCACTTTGGGGTTCCTCTGTAAAGAGTTGAGTTATCATAATTCCATCTCAGAAAATCTTGTTGTGATCTTTCTTACCCACAACACAGGCAGTCACCGTGGGCGAAGGATCAGGTATCTCGATGTAGTCCTTGACTACAGAGCTCCCTGGACTATCGCGACTGTTGCTGCCGGGTCCCTGGTAAAGAGATATCTCGATTTGGGGTATGGGCAAGGAGTTGGATCGCTTGCGAGGTTGATTCAAGGTAATGGCTGCCTCTTCTCCAATGTCGCTGAGACTGCAAAGACAATAGGGTAAATAATCACTATGGATGAGGAGTTTTTATTCAATAAGATCTCACCGATTATACAGATACTGCAGGCTCCAAAAGATGCCCTCCTCCTGCCAGTGGGAGATGAAGAGGCAACGAAGGACCGCCACATCGAGGAAGGTGGCCGCCGATACATCCGCCTTGATGCTGTCCGACTTGTCCGAGTCAGTCTCCTTTTCGATGGAGGCACTTCGTTTCTCCTTCATCGAGGCACCGCGCATCAGCTCCTGCTGATCAAACTCGAACTTGGTGGAAGGCACTTTGTCCTTGTCCCGAGAGTTCATGGACTGGCGACTGCCACGACGGCTCTGAGACTGCTGCTGCTGGAGCAGACTCGCATCGGCCTGTTAAATATACATAAATAAAATTACACATTTTATACCTACAAAAAGCCTCCAACTTACCGTAAAGAACGAGTTATCCATAAGTTGTGGCGCCGAAGGCAGCCTAAATATGACAACGCGTTCGTCCTCCACGCTGGAAGCCTCCTCAGGAATGGTTTCGGGAAAGGCAAACTCCTTGGGCGAGGACACCCAGGAACCCTGTGATTTAAATGAATAGGATTATTATTTTGGCCACCTTGGAATCTTAAAAATTGAACCTCTTCATCCTGCCTGCCGTAATCGGAAATGCCACTCTGCGGCGAGTCCGCTTTGGGGGACATGGCATCCGCGCTTAGGGAGTGCTTACGGGCGGGAAAGACATCCGTAGATCCTTTCGGGGTGGGAGCACACAGCAAGTTCCGAGCCTTGGGCTTGACCGAAGCTGTAAAGCAAGGGGCTCCCGGAGCGCGGTTGTCCCACATGCCCTGCCAAAGCTTAATGCCATTCTCCAGACGGAAGTTCTGGAAATCCGACTCCTTTAGGTGATGTATGATGGGTGCAAAGAGATACACAAAGAGCTGGAATTGAGCGAAAAAATAAGTAATTGGTAATCATATGAGTTCATATCACTCACCGTAATCGTTGGCACTGAGAACAAGTACTGATCTATGGACTTTGACTTGGGCTCGGCCACCTCGCCAAGGCCCAGGTCTTCGCCACCTTCATCGTCGGCGCACTCCTCGGCGGCGTACAAAAGGATCCACTGCATGGTATAGAGTAGCTTAGTTTCCACGGGTCCGATGGCCTGCATATCCTTGACGCGGTTGTGTAGCAAAGCGGCACAGGCATGCATCACGTGGGGCAGGGCACCTTGGAGCAGGCGCCATCGGGGAATGGCTCCCAGAGCCTTTGTAAGCGGTGGAGAGAGACCGAACTGGATGTTCTGCACCAGCACTTTCTCGAAGGACTGCAATGGGAGCATTAAATATCTGATATTCCCTGAGGTACATTTCATAAATACTACCTTGCAGGCTTCCTTCGACTCCTGGACATTGAAAAAGGGGCGAGAAATGTATAATTTATTATTATTAAAAACCAAAAAGCAAATCCAGAGCAACTATTAGTAAAGCAAACAAAAAAAATCTTAAGACAAAACCAATCTTAAACATAGGCACATAAAACACGTAACATCTACAACAAAAAGAACGAAAGGGAATAAAGGAGGTTTACTCAATATACAACCATTTCAAAGGATTAATTGGAATGTTGTTCATTGAGTCAACTACCTTTTGGGGTTAGAAAAAGGCAAGAGCTAAGACTACCACAAACATTTATAACTTACATGGTGTCCCGGTGCATGTTGACAAAACTACATTCAGATTTAGACAAATTGCGAAAGATTTTACAATGTTAATTTGTACAGTTTGTTATTGTTATTGTGGTTTTAGTTGGTTTCGTGTACAAAGCATACTGAATGTAACAAACACACACCCGCAGGAAGTGTTTCTTAAACAGGGCTCAAAGTATCCAAAAAGTAGAGCATACTTTTTAGGGTCAAATAAAGTTTAGCTGAAGAAATTTTTAACTGAAATTAAGAGACATTTCCTGCCCTTGTGTGCGATAGACGAGTCTGTTGTTCAGTTCGTGGAAGGTGGCCGTGTTAGTATTGGTTAAAAAAGAAAGTATATAAAATGCAGAAAAATATAAAAACATCAAACACCAAAGTATAGATGGGTTTTTGAATTTCCGTTTTCCTTGAATTGAGCTGAGAGAAATCAAAACGGGAAGACATTGAACACAATTTCTTTGGTGTTGAAATATAAGTGCCAATCGGAATGCCAATGGTTTCTATTTTTTTGGGTTTCGGTATGTTACACAGTCCATCCTTACAACAAACACGCATAGCGAATATACAGCAAAGTTCACATTTTCACTTGGGAGCGCTCTCATTTTGGCCAAAAGTTTCCTCTTCATGTTCGACCATTGTAGCTTTTTTATTTTTAGACTTTTGGCAGACCCGAGGACTGCTCTTTTTGCTGGCCCACCTGGGCCACACTTACCAGACAGGTAGACTCGTGCAGTTTGCCCAGCTTGGGACGGATGAAGGGGGCTATTTGGCGCCACAGGAAGGTCTGCACGGACACTGGCAAGCCCAGGTCCTGCAGTCCATTATCCTGGTCAAAGTCAAAGTCATCGTTGTTGTTATTTGCCGCATGGCTGTTGTTGTTCGTTTGCAAGTTGTTGTTATTCGTGGCCGTGGTGGCTGTTGCTGCTGCTGCGGCTGCCCCCGTTGTGCCGGCGTTGGTCACCATGGTGGCCAGCTGTAATGACAAGGACACAAATCAAGGGGCTTGTGCAACAGCTGCGAGTCCGGGTCATTCATAAAACCGAGCCATTAGCATGTCCCAGCAACAGGTGTTTGCGTGCGCAGGCAGGCCTGCCTCGACTCCTGTTGCTCTGGTATTTCCCCGACTAGGTCAGTGCCACCACATCCTTGTGACTATGTGTGTCTGTGTGACGAAGCAACCTCCCCACACCAGCCCAGTGACGGGTCCAGCTGGTCCTGGGACGCTGCGCAGAACGCAGACTCCGCAGCAGTGCCGAGAACGAGGCGACTGGGTTATAGATACAGAACTGGGTTTCTGGTATACATGCTAATTTGGGGCAAAAATTTTCACAAGCTTATATAACCCCGACTGGGATTGTTGAAAATTTCGAATTTTGCCCAATTAATCGCTGTCGCAGCACCAATTGTTTGGCACTTAGCACACACTCAAATCAAACGTCGCCATTTGTGCCAACATTTAGCTTGATTGGGGCCGCACCCAGCGAAACGCGGTGACAATGGCTCCTGGCCATAGCACCTCCTAGCTGGGCTGGGCCGCAGACTTTCACTAATTGCAGACCCTTTTTGTGTAGTCACCGTTTAGCACTTAATGTTTGGTTTCAATTTGTGTATTTTAACCATTTTTTTCTGCTGCAACCAAGTTTGCAAAATGGCTTCTGAGCTTACCTTGATTTGCGCTTGGCCAGTTTCGATAACGTTTACTGCTGGAGCGTTCGGATGCAACTGAGACAAGCGTCGTTAACTGACGAGCTCTGAGCTCCCTGTCGTTGTTATCCTCGCCTGCCGTCTTCGTCCTCCGTTCGCCATCGTTTCCAATACCGACAGCAGCAGGCCCACAGTGCGTATACAGGATACACACACACACACAGAGAAGCACCCACACAGGACCACAAGCACCCGCACTCCATATCAAGTATACGCACTGGCATGCCAAAAGGGCTGCGCTCGCCATTTATAAAATGGGTGTCCTTTCGCTTATGGCTGCTTAAGTGAGTGTGATTCATGATCAGGACACCCTGTTTGTGGAGCCACACTTATCAATGATAACAAATGCCTGAGGGTGGATATTGCGTATACGCTGTCCGCCAGACATATTTATGTCCATTCGCCATTAAATTCCATTGTCTGTCCTGCCTCTTAGGGGTGCGTCTGCAAATAAATGGTGTTGTCTTGAAGGGGGAAATTCAAGGGATTTGTTAGTGTCTGTCGCTCACATAATCTATTTGTTGAAATTGGAAACATTAAATAATTTATTGAACCCTTGTTTTAAGAGAAACTCTGATCCAATAAGAGTGTTCAAATTGATATTGATTGATAACATGATAGTTTCTGGTTTCTTAAATAACCATAGTGCTTCTATAAAAGAAACATCAATTAAATCATATAAAATAATATATTCATTTATTTTCGTTTAATAAGTATATGTATATATTTCAAGGTCAAATACATGTATAGCGAGGGATGATCTTATAATTATTCATAATCGTAATATGAACTTTTAAGTTCCCAAAATATCTAACTAATCCCCGAATACATCTTTCAGTGGACCTGTTTTGATGTTGGGGAAAAATCAGGGTATACACAAATATTTATAAATACATATTATTTCCTCCCATTCCATCTACTTCGGTTTATCAATGACTTGCGCACCCAAATCTGCGCAGCTTCTGTGCTGCATCTATCGGCGACTGATAACAGCTGTTCGATTAAGGACTCCCTTGGGCCCAAATGCCCAAGCCCCACATACAAGTATACTCCTGTGACAACAACAGGTGTCCCATCGAACAGTGCTGTAAACAATAACAAAGCCAGGGAGGCTGCGCGTCCAAAAAAGCCGAGCCGAACCATCAATGGACTGAGCGGCAGAGGAGCACAGCTCTCCGGAAGTTGGCAACACAGCTGGGCGGCTCTAAACTGGGTCAAAGACGGGCCTCTGTCTCTGAAAGGCACGTACACACGAATGTCAAGGACAAGGACACATCGATGGCATCGAGTCCAGGCCAACTCTCGTAAGTGTAATGGTCTGTGAATCCGTAGGGGCAATGTATAGCTTAATTGCTCTAGGCTGATTTTCCGGCTCTTAAGCACCTTTTCACCCTTCAGGCCTGGTCGGGCGTTTGTGTGTTATGTACCTAAGCAAAGCATTTCGAACGAATATTTGTTGCTGTACATTTTTGCTCTGAATACGTGCTGTGTATCTGTGTCATAGTTTTTATAAATAGCGCGCATTAAATTGTTGTAGATAGACTGCGCACCGAAAGGCGCCCGAGGGGCCAGCCGTGGTGCTGGTGCCGCCTTCTATGTAGATGAGATCCGCCCGCGGTTCGGGCGGGAAAGCCAAAGACCCATAGGAATAGAAGAACTTTTTGGAAGATGTATAAATATTGAAATGGCTTTCAGCTTTTCAGGTGTTGCGGCGTTGCCGTCAAACAATCGGTGGGGCGGACGAAAATCGGCCATTTAACACCCCCGCTCGACCGACCGACCGGCTGACAAAACATTTCGATTCCGAATGATAACACGCAAGACCTGAGCAAATCGTTGAAAATACTCGAAGCTTGCCAAAATAACGATCAGGGTCGATGAGTGTATAAATACACAGTACATGGTCCGGCACATACATAAGTATGAATGCCGAGGAGCAACTATGTGTGTGGGTGTCCGTGTCGTGGCATCTACCCGCTCGACCGCTCCTCCATGGAGTCTCCCGCCCCCCGACTAATCTATTGCGCAGCCCCATAACAATAAAGCCCCATAGCGTCTCCTGCCAAACTATGTTGCCTAAAATATTATCTGCAAAATCATCTGTAACATCGAATGATATTCAACACTATCCGGCTGGGAATGCCACAAGCGATTATTATTTTGCCTTCACGAACCAAACACGAAATAAAAAGAAAATACACACAGAAAAATAATGATTTAAAAATAGACGCCCTGTTAGGAGGAGAGCACAACAAACGGCTCCATGGGAGGAGAGCTTTGTGGCGCATTCGAAGGCGAAAAAGTTCCCAAGATGAAAGTAAATTCTTGGCATCGAACTCGGCACCCCAGCGATGTGTGTATGGGTGTGTGTGTGTGTGTGTGCTGCAGCCTTGCGCAGGAGAAGAGCGAGTGTTTCGTCACTCGCTCGGCCACTCGGCTGCGCCTGTATCTGTGTGCGCTCGTATCTGTGTGTGCTCGGCGATCCGCCGCTGGCTATCACCTCAGAATTACCTTGCCGTAGTGCCGCCAACGAATAACGTTCAGTCGAGACCGAGCTCATCCGCGATACAGTTGATTTTCGCATCTAACAGACAAAATGGTGAGTGCTCCCAGTGGCCAAGGAATCTCTACACTTCCTCCTCCTCGAATGTCCAGTGATATATATACACATTATGGCAGCAGTTTGAATAACTCAAAAAATTAATGCAAAACTCTCAAATCTTTTTACGATTCCGTTGACAGGCTGATGTTCCAAAGCGTGAAGTTGAAAGTAAGTTGAATCGCAAAGAACAGGATTATCTTTAACCTCAAACGCAAACGAAATCCATCAAAGTTAAACGACAAACTGAAAAGTACAATAACAAACCAGTATAAACTGAGGAAAGTCAGGAATAACCTCTCAAAGGACTAAAAATCATAAAAAACTCTCTAATTTTTGTAAATCTCGCGTGGCTGCCTTCAAAAAACTCGATTACATAATGTGCGCGTGTGAGATACACATAATATATATGTAGATACAACGAATAGTACACAAAAAGCCAGTGAACATATTTCGTAATCACTTGGAATATACCCCATATATACATATATATACACACATCACGAATCCTAAATATATCATCTGGTGCGGAAAATTTTCATTACGGAATGTCTATATGCATCGTCGACGATCTATTTTCATCGCCCTCGCCCCGATCGATCGACACTTGACCGACCGATGGGATGAACCAGAAAAGTGGCCAACGGGCGAAGCCAACAAACCAATTCTTTCCCCCGGGAAAAACTAGTGCGAAGTCAAGTTGGACTTGGGAAAAGTTCGCGGGGAAAATGACAGTGTGGTGGAGATGTTGTGTATATTCGATGGGATGGTCGGGATCCCGAGAGCGCGAACCCGCGAACGCAGATCGTTCAGTGATCTAATTTTGGCCAAGTTATTTCTCGAGATTTATTTTCGTTCGAACGCACCGAGAGCGACAGAGAGAGAGAGAGTGTGTGTATATGTGTGTATATATGTGCTGTGCATGTATATAGCGAAGGCGTTCGGTTCGGGTGTCGGATTACGTATACGCAGTGTATGCTTCGTGTTGGCAACGCTCCCAGATCGCCACTCACGCACACACACATACACACTCCGCCAGTGACAGTAACTAATGGGCTGCCGTGTCAAGATTTTCATGATGACCAAAAATGTGCGTACCAGAAATTTCAGGGTTACCACATCGACCCCGTTTCCTAAGGGTGTCAGCGAGAGCGTAGAGGGGTAGGAGCAGGATTATTTTTAAACAAATAAACCGATTAAATCAATAAGAAATAAACAATAATTTGATGAGATTTTCGAGCGAATCTATAAAGATCAAAGCATGCTAACCGACTCTTTTTCGTGCAGATGTCGAATTCGTTTTCGAAGTCATGGGATCCCCCGGCGAGGGCATTGATGCCGTCGACCTAGGAGATGCCCTCCGCGCTCTGAACTTGAACCCCACCTTGGCGCTGATCGAGAAGATGGGCGGCACCAAGAAGCGCAACGAGAAGAAGATCAAGATGGATGAGTTCCTGCCCATCTACTCACAGGTGAAGAAGGAGAAGGAGCAGGGTTGCTATGAGGACTTCATTGAGTGCTTGAAGCTCTACGACAAGGAGGAGAACGGCCACATGATGCTGGCTGAGCTGCAACACGCCCTGCTGTCGCTCGGTGAGTCACTACCTGAGAGGAGTACTTGCTAACAGATCTAACAATCCATCTCGTTACCCCTCCACAGGTGAGAACTTGGATGACGAGCAGGTGGAGACTCTGTTCGCCGACTGCATGGACCCCGAGGATGATGAAGGCATGATCCCCTACTCCCGTAAGTATTCGCCAACCGAGCGATCTATCTGGATTGCCGCATTTCTTAGCAAATGCACATGTTGTAAACGCCGTTTGTCTATTCCACATGTCACTCTTTGTCTGCGCACAAACCAAATCTCCCCACCAACCACTCTGCACCTGCACTGTGCACTTTGTACCGTCACGACCTGAAAAAATCCCAACGAATGTGTTCTATGTTTGCGTGTCCATGTTTGCGTGTCACTGCCACTGCACCCTGCACCGAAACTTACACACTCAACACACACACACTCGAATGTCATGAACACCACGAAATATCTCAAAACAACAAACACAACAACTCCCGAATGCCACTCGAATGGTGACTGCGTGCTCCTGTATCCTGTGTTCTCCCGCCGTTTGTCGTCGCTCCACACAGAGTTCATCCAGCGCTTGATGAGCGATCCAGTCGTCTTCGACTAAACAGTAAGTAGGGTTGGAGCCACTGGCCTCCCAACAGGGTCCACCCGATGTCCGGATGATGTCAACGTGTCCTGTCCCCCAAAATAATCTTGTGCTAATCTCGGTATCTTTGCCCTCTATTTCGCAGCATTCCTCGCCAGAATGTGTGATAGACCAGATCAGCTATAAATAGTTACAAACACCAACAACAGCAACTATAGAGCAACAACAACAACACCAACAACAAATTTATAGCAACAACCATTCTCCATAGATGTTATATTCATCGCTAACTCTCTCTATCTCTCTCTCGTATATTATTTTAATTAAAAATTACATCTGCTACTACAACTGCAAAATTGAACTTCAAGATAATATTATTTTTTAAAAAATAAAAAAATTTAAATTATAAAATAACGAAAAAAAAACTGAAAAAATTCAAACTTTTTTGTGCACCATTATTTTGTTATGAATTTTCTGATTTTGTTGGTGATGATTACACTCACACACAAACGAAACAACAATAGTTTATTATTATTTTCTATGAGACGTAAATAAAACAAATAGCAAATAAAATAATGTTTAGGCAAATTCTAAAACCGGAGCCAAATGGGAAGAATTCTTCCCGGCGGTTGCTCTCAAGTCTTCTTTTGAGGTTTTAACATGTGATTGTGTGAATGTGGATTAAGTCAAATGTATTTAAATAAACACTAAGAAATACCTGTGCGACCGGAAAGGTGTTGCACAATCAATAAACAGTGCCGTTCATAGGGGTTGTGAGGGGGAATCAACAAGGAACGGCATTTTTAGAGGAATAAAAATATACTTTCATAGTTTTTAAATTGAAGAAGATGAAATTTAACATTTTTTTAATAATTTAAAAACAAAATTAAATATATTTATGGCATTATAAGGAGACAGACGTATTTATATAATTTTAAATATTTAAATACGATTGTCAATCTTTAAAAGATGTATAATACTCTCTTAAATTGTTTATACATGCAGAGGTAGGGTTCCGAGTCCAAAAGGTGGTAGATTATCTAGCTTTTCAGCAAACTTATTTAGCGAGGACACAAACCATTAAGCTAACAAGAAATTAAATAAAAAGACTTGAATAATTAAATCAGAAATACAATTAATTTAAACACAAATCAATAAATGTAGCAAAATTGAATACCCTTACAATTTCAATCGATCACAACTAAGCCAAAAATGCATTAATTTCAATTCGGAAAGCTGTTCTATGTTGGTTTTTATATTCTTAATAAATCTGCATACTGAATTTAAAATGTAAAGAAATTCAATTTTTTGCCAATTTTTGACAATTTTAATGATGTAACCCCTTGTAAAAATTTCAAAATTTCGAAAAAATTTCAAAAATTTATTTTTTAACCGGACATGGCTAGTTTGATTCAGTTTTTCGTGCTGATCAAGAATATATATGATTTATGGGGTCGGATATGACTTCTTCACTGCTTTTTAGTCTTCTGAATAAAATTAGAGTAAGCTGCAAAGGTATAGAAAGCTATCCTTTCTGCTGATATACCCTCACCTACCGTGTACTAAAAAAGCCCCGGCTGAGTAGCTTGCGGAAAAGCTCAGCGGCGCGCGCCGCCTGCGAACGTTGGTTGGGAATTTTCAACGCATTGAAAATCAGTTGAAACCGAGATAACAAACCCCAAAGATACAAAAGAGCAGACGGAGCTGCGCTGCCTGGCCGTTTCAAAATTTGCACTAGCAGAAATCCAAATAAATTAGCCGAGTGCCAGTGAAGTGCGAGTGAGCGTGTCGCAACGCTGAAAAAGTGAAATTCTTTTTGCAATCTGCCCCTGGGGGATTAGAAATGCAATAGAAGAGGCTAGATCCAAAGGCATTCCAAACGCTGCGATACAGATACGAAACCGAGAAACACCGAATACCGCCACAGTGCACAGTGCAAAAGTGAAAAGGATTCGGACCCAGGGATATACACACACAAAAGTGCCGCATCCCGTTTTCCCGTGAGTGCAGCCAACACACGTACACACACACACACACACACTCTCGCTCGGCTTTCAACATGGCGGATGTCCTGGAGAAAAGCTCGGCGCTGGATGCTGTGCCAGCACTAGGCGACACCCATACCCAATCCCAGGCCCAGTCGCTCCAGCAGCTGCAACAGGAAGCAACGCCACCACAACAGCAACAGCAACTGCAACAACAGCAACAACAGCAGCAGCAGCAGCCGCAGCAGCAGCCACAGAAACCCGCACCAGCGAGGGCAAATCAGGAGCAGAAAGGTAAGAGTTACTTCACACCGCATTACGCATACGCCGCGTACGCCATAGAAAATCAATTAGGGAAAGTTCCAGGCACGCCTCTCCATCTCCAACTGCATTGGCTCAATGGCTCAATGGCTCAATTAAAAGGAAGTGTGCTGCCGGCACACCCCAGGACATTGACGACGACTCAGTTACGGTTATGTCAGGCGAACATGCAGCTCCGGCTCACGTCATGCCCTCCATCCAGCCGGTTTTCAGGCAGGGGACATTATGCAAATAGATTTGTCAGGTTAGGAGCTCTCTCTCCAAAGCCATTGTGTGTGATCTGTTTGCTCAGCCGCCGCTTTAGGCCCGTCTGAAGGGGGCTCGACTGTCTGTCTGTTTCTGTGCGTGTGACAGGGGGCAGGATATGTGGGAGGCGGGGTAATGACCTGCAACAGGGACAGCTTTTAATTGTGCTCCCTAAGTCAGAGCAAGAGCTGCATTGTCGAGGCTCCAGTGTGTATCTATCAGATACAAAGGCACAGATACGGGCACGGCGATAAAAGTTATCAGCCATTCGAGTTCGTGCTGATGCGGCCGTTGATGTTGCGGTCGCTCTGCAGCTGACCTCGTTTCGAATCAAGCAGCAAGTGCACCTACCCACTGAAAGGTCGGTTAGCTAGACGGAATTCGCTGGGTAAATAATATAATATAATAATAATTGCGAACTTTTCCTGCCAGGGCATTCCCCAGTCGGCAATAGACTTCATTGGGTTAGCGGGTGTTGAGTGTACACCCCTGCCTCGGCTGATGATTAAATCAAGTCAAGAGCAAACCGGCTCTCTGTTAAATAATAATAAAAAACAATAGCAAAAGCAAACGCCGCTTTAGCTTTGTTTAGTGCGAATGACAGAGAAGAGTAGAAATATAGTTGTTGATTACTATCAGCGCCTCTCATCTGCATGAAGTCACCCGTTCGGCACCTGCTCTACATCAATCTGATTTCAGATTATGGACTTTGCCAGGTCGTCCTCCAGCTGATAAGCAGGAGAAATGCACACTTTCTTTCTGTGTCATTCATATTTTAGAAAACATATATTTGCGTGACGTAATTGCGAAACGAAAACAAACCCATCTCTTTGCACATTATTATTATTATTCTGCGCTCTCGCGGTCTTTAAAAATAGCCAAGATTCGGTGCAATTTCTGTCGCCTATTTCGCTTTGGGTTTTCAATTAACACAAAACGCTGCCAGCTGAGCGACAGTTTCGTTTCTCATTTGCATTTGGCTCTGCAATTGATTTTCCCCCTCGTACTTTTTCTCTTTTCTTTTCACCGTCTTCAGAGAACCCAGCTAACGGGGGCGTGCTCTAGATACTTTTGTGCTTTTGTAGATACTTTTTAACAAACGGCTTTAAAAACTCTGGTAATTGTTAAGGTTTCCGCTCGGAGAAACAATTACCGAATATTTGGAGCCATATTTGTGAGACATTTGGCTGCCACGCCTTGCCTCAGTTAATTCAAGCAAGACGAAATTTGGTTGGTTGTTCAGATTTTGTGACTTTTGGGATACGCTTGGCTCCCCCGCCCGCATATGGTCTTTACGATTAATTAATTAGTCGGAAAAATGAAATTGGCAGCCGAGCTTAGGCCAGGAATACCTGGTTTTAACCCTACAATGCATGCTTGGAGGTGCAACAATTAGCATGCACATGGCGCACAATGAGCGTCCATTAGGTTGTTATTGTCTCGTAACTGCCGGCATATTAATGCATTGTGTATCTGATGGATGCATCTCGCAGCTTGAAGCCCGGAATGCACCACAGTTTCAGCTTGATTAATTAATTACAAAATTAAAAGTTTGATCAATAAAGTTTTTGCTGCAAAAATTAATAAGGCTCCAAGTTTTTAGGGTGGCGGCTCTGGAGTCTCAAGGGTTCAGGGTTCGCGGCTCAGGCAGGCGTGGTGGGTGCTGTGGCAGGTTGGGTGTTTGCCTAATTGTTTTCCCGCAAACAAAGTGTCGCTAGACACGCGACACGCAAATCCCGCTCCAGCTAAAGCTCCGTACTCCGAGTACTCCGTGCTGCCCTCTAATTAAAGCCACAAAAGAGTTGTCAAATGGCTTCGGCGCGAACATCGCCCCGCAGAGTGCCGGTTGACAATACCGATATTCCAGTTCAATAAACTCGGCCATCGGTGGCTGTCTGGGACCGGGGACCTGCTCTGATTTCGATTCACTCGATTTTACCAGCGATTTTCCACCAGTTTCCACGGGCCTATTGCACTTTCGTTGGGGAGTAGCCATCAGAGTTGGAGTCTCTTCGGAGCCGTTGGGTGGGTTGCCGCTTGCCCAATCCCCCATTGCTACCCCAGTGGCCACTGCCTCTTTGGGCAGACGCCGCATAATTTGTTGTTATGCTTGTAGTTTTTAGCCAAGACCATATACGGGGCGGTATCGCCCGTTTTGGCCGACATCGGGTAACGTGCGTGCGGCTGCCTCACTGACAATTGCCACATTTTGTGGAAGGCAATCAATAATCGAAGTGCGTCAAAAATACAAATGTTAAAGTTACCCAGCCACCAAGCTCCCACCGCGCGACTATAAATCTAACCATGTTCGACACGATATGCACGTCACCTGAGGTCCTAGTCGATAATATAGCCATAAATTCGGCTCTTGATTAATTGATAAGGTGTCGCCGCAGGGAGAACCAATATCATTCACAACATTTATGAATAAAGAGGAATCAAAACTCTTTAATTAGAGAGAGACTTTTAAATCCAGTATACTGCTATTGGGTTTATTAATTTATTCCTTCTTGGCCAGAAAGAGCTTTTTGTTAACTCAATTTGTGGCATCTCTATAATACCTATCTTAGATTTAGAAAGCAGTTATTCCTGTCCAAATTAAATATGAGGTAGCTTCAAACTAAATTCCTTCATCTCGAAATTTCTTTATGTGTTAACCACATGCACCTTGCCTTGGGTTACTTTCACAACCGAGCCGTGATTCATCTTCTACGCCGCAGGATAATTCAAGTTTGACCAAACATGCGCAGTTTGCGAGTCCAGCAACCACATGAGGATTCCGCCCTCGTCAGAGAGCTCACAGGAATGCTGAATAGAATAATCAATGAGCATAGCGTAGGCACGGAATTGACCAAGGGAAGGAAGCCAACCAAAAAAAGGGAAGGCATGCCGATAGATACAGCGTAAGCGGGGCAAAGCTACCCGACCGACCGGCTGCATCCCCCGAAAAAGCAAAACAAATGCCGGGCGGTTAGGACGGAAATCGAAAGCACTTGGGGGTGGCAAAACAACCCCCAACGCCACAGAGTGACAATAACATAAGAAATTCGGCCTTGGTTTGCGTGCGTTTCCGATTAAATGCACTCGCTTTACATAACTTTTTGCTGATTCGAAATGATTAAACTAAATCGATTTGATTTAAATTGAAACTTGATTAATTTGATGTTTTTCCTATGAAAATACTTAAAGCCTGTGTTCAAGAGCTATAGATAAACACCTAAATTAATTTTGAAATAACTTGCAGTGCTATTTAAATTGAAGTTTTTAAACACAAAATATGCCCTAGATAAGTTTAAATTTAAATTTCCCGGCAAAAGTTCAGTGCGCTTACATTTCGAAAATGGTCACACTTGAAACGCTGACAAAATCTAAAGGTAATGCCAGACTAAGTACAGAAAGTCGAGACACATTCCTACGTTTACGGATATTTTTGAGATGTCAAAACTTTTGATTTTGAGTCTTAGTTTTAGAAAGCGTAAAAGAAAATTACTTATTTATGTAACAAAAGTCGGACAAAACGCAAGAACGAATCCTGGGACCAATTTTGCCTATTGTTTAAATACTAACTACGTTTTGGGTTGCTGTATCCGCTTAATTTGGACACACACCATTCGGCGAATTGCTACGAAACGAAACGCGGCGAATTTATTTCTCGTTATATTTGAATATTTGAAAATAACAATTTGTATTTATATTAAAAACAATAATATGTGAAATATCTAAACAAAATGTTTTTCTTTTTCTAGGTATGTATCCAAATAACAGGATAAATGTAATCAATTAATATAATCCCAAGATGGCTTCACTTATATTGGTATGTTAAATCAAAGGCTGAATATAACCATTAATTTCCTTCAATATAAGATTAAAAAGAGTATAAACTAACCTAGGCAACCAAGTCGAAAGTAAACTCTTTCAGAAACAGACAACTAACCTTGGCAATCGAATTAGGCTAAAGAACTATGCAGACATTAGCCAGGAGGCAATCTCCCCACCATCGTCGAAGAAGTTTATTCTCAGTCAACCTCATGTCAGTTGGGTTCGTCTCTGGTTTACTTTTATGTCTACGCATTAGAGCGTTCTGCTGCCGTCTTGCGTGATGGCCGCCTGTAAATAGACAACAATTAGGGGAGCCTATGACAACAACACCTGGATAATAAATATGATGCGGTGCGTGGCAGGCGGTGCCTGTAGCTGCCTCACATTCCTGCCCAACTCCCTTCTGTATATGCAGTGTGTGTTGGTGTGTGCTTTGGAGGCATTAGGAGCAAAGGATTGCGAAGGAATTGCACAAATGCGCGTCCATGTCTCCCCCCGGGGGCCCATTAAATTAATCAAGTCAAATGAAATCTGCATATAAAATCAACGTTACCCCAATGTTGGCCTGGCTGGGCCTCCCTGCTCCACTCTCGGATTGGCGTGTTGAATTTGCATTTTTCCCCGGCGCCCCACTAATAAATTTGTATGTCAATAGAATAAGCCAGGCGACGCCAGCTCTGGTTCTGGCTATGGCTTTGGCTTTGCCTTTGCCTTTGCTCCACGAAAATATCCTGCTCTTTGAACTGCGCAAGGACACTTTCTGTTTATGCGCCCCGAGAAGTTTACGAGCGGCTGCCTCGCCAGTCCAACAGAGAGGCAGGGCAGGGGCAGGCGTATCAAAACAAATTCTAAGTATTGTAATTCGAAATTTTTCAAAGCAAATAAAAGCAGTCGAGTTTTAACACTCGCGCCAAACACAACGCAGTCAGAGCTGGCGTCGCGGAGCACACAGCCGAATAAAATATTAAAAAACCTAAACTAAACTATAGGAAATATAAAATAATATTGAAAGTAATACCAGTTTAAGGGCACCCTTAAGCCAGGTTAAGCAGGAGTTTGTGTCTGGATCGAGGCGGGAATTTAGCGACTTCCCTCAACATCCTTGCGGTGAGCGCAAAGTGCAAAGTGCATTAGCCTTCTCAGACTGTACGTGGCCAAGTTATTGCCCTCTTGGCTAGAAAAATCGATACAATTGCAAGGCTCGGTTTTACGACGAACTGCAACAATTGATAGTGGTCGTCGGTCGTCTGTCGTCTGTCGTCTGTCGGTGTGTCCGTGATAAAATCGCAACTGCAGTGGCAGTAGTTTCCCACATCCTGGGGAAGCCGAAGCCCCCCTAGGCCCCTTCCCGCAACGAAATTCAATTGCCAGGGGACCAAGTTTGTTAACAATATTTCCCTGGCTGGGGAATCTAATTGAAAAGCGGAGCAGTTACGCTTAGAAAGGGGCTCCCCCAGAACTTTTTGTGGTTTATGGGCCGCAGTCTGGTCGGAGTTGCACCTGCAATTGGCTTGGCTTTCCGCCCCTGCCCCTACACAGCGAACAATTGTTGATAATCAATTTGGCCAAGACCATTTGGCCACAAATGACAGTTGTCGTTGTTGCGGTTGACATGAACATTGTGTGGAATTTCGGTTTATGTCAGCCGCGACAGGGAAACAAATCATTGTGGCCCTAATTTGCAGTTGCCTGACAGGCCTCCTTTCAGTGCCTGTAGTTGGCCAGGAAGTTGGCGGATCCGTTTCTGGCTCTGACTCGGCACAAGTTCAGTTGCGAGTCGAATGTTGCACGTGCTGAGGCCCCTAAATTGGAGCTCCTCCAGCAGCAGCAACAGCAGAAGCAGCAGTAGTAGAAGTTTAAAGGGAATTACGAGCCGTTTTTCGGTGGGTCTGTGCTATTTTATCGATTTGCCCTCCAAAAGGTAACACACCAAAACTAAATGCGAAAGTTTTCGGTTCTTTTTTTTGCCGCCGCCGCTACCGCATAAAGTTAATTGCCAGGCAGTGCCGAGAACGAGTCCAGAGTCCGCGTCCGGTTCCCAGTGCCACACAGTGCCTCCTCCTCCTCAGAAATGAGTGATACCGATGCGGTGAGTCCTTCTGGTGATGGTTCAAGTCGAGTACCTGTACCTGTACCTACAACTAGCCTACCTGTGCAATTCAAGAGCAGCACTATAGCACCGCCAATTGCCCATGCACAAGCGATTTACGAGCATAATTTGAATATGACAGCGATATTAATGGTCGCATTATTCCGGCAAGGCGACCTTGCATACATCATTGTGGGTCGGATCGGGATCGAAACCCTTTGCGAAATAAATCAAACAGCGATTTGCTCTCGGCCTGCATTCGATTTGGGCGACTTAGAACTGCCGAAAGCGAAGCCGCAACACAAACTTTTGTTGAATCAATAAGTCACAAAAACAATTTGGGTCATGTTACAACTGGCAACCGAATTTCATGACAAAATTCCCTAATGGTAACCGAAGAGGACCGCCGAGCGGCCCACAACATGCCGAGAATGCCAAAACAATAAAATGTAAACAAATGCAGAAAGAGCCATCAAATTTGAAAGCACCACTCAATGTGAATCGTATTGATACGTCTGCGGCGGATACATGAATCCTGGCACCCACACTCTGGCACTCACTACTGCGATATATGGCCATACATATGCAAATGATATGGGCCAGTTTGAGGCGCAGGAGAGGGCGCCAACGGGGCCACGTGTGGCATTGGCCAATGCTCTGGCGGCTCCTCGAGCCCTGCCAGCTATCGGGTTACCAGACACTTGCACATTTCTGCACCGACACCGCAGGCGAGAAGTCCTAGCTTCAGCTCCAGGATGTACGGCACGGAGAAGACACGAGGCGAACGATCCAGCCAGGAGATTTCCCAGAAGGAGTACAGCGGAGTTAGAGAGGATGCAGCTCAGCAGCAGCAGAGTCGCCAGTTAAAGACGGAGTATCTGCCGACAGATCGTTCAAACTACGAAGTAGACTCGGATCGCTCTAAGCAGCCGTTAAGACCTCAACCTAACCCGGAGTATCTCGGCAACAGTGCCTCTGATTCAGGCGCCAGATCTCCTCTCAACACTGATTATTCCAGCAGCAATGCCATCCAAGATCGTCCTGTGTATCAGATGGACTCAGTGTTCTCAGATCGTTCCAAACAGCCGATAAGATCTCAGTTGAATACAGAGCTCTTAAGCAATACGGGACCAGTAGAACGACCCACTTACGAGGCAGTTGCTCCAGATCAAAACTCCTTAAATCGTACCCAACAGCAACCACAACGTTCCCAGCCTGTGGCAGATTACCCAACTAGCAGTGGAAATGTTGATCGTTCCCTCTACGAGTCCAGACAACTCCAGCAGCAGCAGAACACCTACACCGCTTACAACGCGGCACCACCCAAAGAACGCAACATTTTGCACAGCAAGCCCAGCACTAGCACCAGCACCTCCTCCACACCGAACACCAATCCCAATCACACGCCCAAGCTGCTGAGTAAACCCAATGCTGAGTATGTGCGACCACCACAGAACTTTGTCTTGCCACCGCAGATGCGTCCCGCGGTGGGACCGCCCCAGCCGCGTCCTCCGTTTGCCGGTGCCCGGCCAATGGTGGGTATGGGACCGCGTCCACCCATGCCGCCTCCAAACATGGCGGTTAGGCAGATGGCGCCGCCACCACTTCGAACCACAGACAGCAAGAGCAACCTGCTCATGGGTCCGCCACCGCCGGGTATGAGACCTGGCATGCCGCCCCCACAGTTAAGTCAGCAGAGCATGCAGCAGGCACGCTTGCCCAACTCCGGGGGGCCGCTTAGTCCGCCTGGCCAGGGACCGCCAAGGCCACCGGGTGGCTTTCCCTGGAACCCGGCAACCGGGGCACCTGGTATGCCGCCTGGCGCAAGACCACCACCACCACAAAACATGACGCGTCCACCGCCGCCTACATTTCCACGACCGCTGCCAGGTCAGCCGCTGCAGGCACCCTTCCGACCGCCCTTCAACCAGCCGCCCATGCAACCGCAACCGCAACAGCAACCACAGCAGCTGCAGCAACAACACATGCAACAGCAGCAGCAACAGCAACACCAGCCACCGCAGCAACTACGCCCACTTTCGGCAGCGAGTGCTCACAACAACAATGACGACGACGATGACGTGATCATGGGTCCGGCAGTGACCCCGCTCAAGACATTCAATCCAAGGGCCGATCCCATGGGCTCGCCGTTGCTGGAGGAGACGGAGCCGCCATTTGAGACGAGCCCCCCGGCGGTAGAGGCCAGGAAGAGTCCCGGTTTCAGTAAGACAATCTAAATAGTTATATATATACCACAAGTGAAGCCATCTAGGAGTTATTAAATTATGTTTTTTTAATAATCCTTTAAAAGGGAAATAAGATATAAGGTCAAGTTTTCCTTTCAAGAATAAGTTATAGGTCTTCAAGTAACTATTATTTCCATAGATGTTTAAAAACCCATAAATCTTCAACTCCATTTCAAATCAAATTATTTTTGCTGATAAGTTATAGGTTTAAGTCTGTTTCCGCGAAATTTGTGAGCTGATTGAACGTAATATTATTTACATATCAACTAACTCGTTTCTTATCAACTCATTTCAGAGGGTGACAATGACAGCGGCGTGGATGAGTCCACTCAGGAGAAGGTGAGTTTGCGATGGCTTTGAACCAGTTAACTAGTTGGCCATAAATTGAGACTTCTTCTACGTTAATTGAGAGGAAATTAACTGGAACTGGCGACAAATTAATTTAATTCCGTTGACCGTCTCTGTTCACAAATCATAAATATCTGTAAAAGGCCGGGGCTGCCAGCGGGCGACGAGCTCTGAGAGCTTAGCTCTGCTCAGCTCCACGCTCCATTGGAGACCATATAGAAAATATTATATATCAGGCCCGACTTTTGTCTGCGACAGTTCCGCCAGTTGCTCAGTTTGTCAGTTTCCCAGGTTGGCTCGTGTTCGTGTGCAGACGCCAAAGTTCAGACTAAGTTTTGTCTTGGCAGACGGTAGTTGACGCGTCGGAAAAACCCGCAGAAAAGTGCGACAAAAGTCGGGCGAGCTGACAAACATATAACTCTCACTCTCACCCAGATACTATACTATATGTATATGAGGTACGTGAGGCCAGCAGGTAGCAGGTGCGAGGCAGTAACTCCCAAAAAAAGAAGTCAGTCAGTCGCAGTTGCCGAAAAGAAAAGCACAGAAAAGAAAGCGATTTATATGCCTGGTGATATCTGTGCCTAGATAAGTGCCAAACACGAAATGGGGCGGGGCGGAGACCCAGGGAGTTACCAGGGGACTAGACCAGAGATGGGGGAGCAGGAATCATAGTACACATATATCTGCAAAGCGGTTGTTGGCTCTATAAATACAGCCATCCATATGCAAAAACGACACGAAGCGGCGACAATCGATAAAACAATGCATAAACTATAAGTCCTTCGTACCGACAACGACAACGACATCGACATCGACGACGACATCGGCAGTTGGATGGCTTATTGGCCCGGCCCGATCTGGCGGCAGTCATAAATGCCAATGGCATTACGTTGACAGCTCCGGATAGCCAGGGAGTGTTGAGAGCGAGTCGTAAATAGTTTATAAACCACAGCTACAGCCCCAAGATGCATCTCGTCATAATGGCCGACTCCAGCTACTTGCTAGTAATCCACGAGGGGAATTGGATTGAAATTAGACAGTTTTGTGACCCTTCTTCTGTGTTTATCTCATCTCAATAGGATCGCAACGGCCCCAATTCGCCCAGTTCGCCGGTGAAGACGCCCACATCGACATCGTCGAAGCCGGGCACGTCGCGCCCACCGAGTGCCACGCCCTCAAACAAATCGGCACCCAAATCTCGCAGCGCCTCGAAGAATCGCTTGCTCCTCAAGACCCCAGAGCCCGAGCCAGTCAAGAAAGGTGAGTGATATATCTTTTTAATATCGACCTTGATCCTAGAGCAGAACTACCCATGCAAAGGGTCCTTTGTGTCCTGGCTGTTTTATAAAAAGCTTAGTTCCTTCGGGCATTTACAGCCAAAAAAAAACCCTATATATATATACTCTAGGTATATCTATATTTTCTATGCTAATTTTTAGGCTATACCAAAGTTATCAAATGTCATAACTAAGCCAAAAATGCATTAATTTCAATTCGGAAAGTTGCAATTTGCTAGTTATTGTATGACTAAGAAATCTGTATTCCGAATTTTAAAATGTAAAAAATTAAATTTTTGTCCAATTTGTGCAAGTTTTAATGATGTAACCCCTTATCATTTTTTGCAAAAATCAAAAAAATATCAAAATTTTATTTTTTGCCCGGACATGGCTAGATCGATTCAGCTTTCGATGCTGATCATGAAATGATTCTTTCACTGCATTTTAAGCTCCTAACTGAAATGAAAATATCCTGAAAGGGTATAAAAAGCTGTCAGGATTATAATAAATAATGTAAAACAATCCCCTCTCTCTGCAGTTCCAATGAACAAGGTACAGGTCGGACATGCGCCTTCGCCCAACCTGAAGGCGGTTCGCTCCAAAATCGGATCCCTGGACAATGCCACCTACAAGCCGGGCGGTGGCCACGTTAAGATCGAGTCCAAGAAGATCGAAATCAAGGCGGCTCCCCGCATCGAGGCCAAGAACGACAAGTACGCGCCCAAGGGCGGCGAGAAGAAGGTACGTTTGGGCAGATCCAACTCCAGTAAAGAGGGTAATCCAGGGCGGGACCGGTGTATCCATTCAAAGCATTCCTGCTGGGGCAACCCAGGACATAAATCCAGCTCTTTCTCTCTCTCTCTCATATATCTTTGTAAAATTCTATCATCTACAAATGGCTTTTGTAATACCGAGAAAAGCTCTCTCGTAAAAAAAATAAGAAAAGTAACGTATTGTCGCGTACTGTAAAGTAACTTGTATTGTATTGATTGGTAAACTCAATTTCACGGTCGATTTGCGATTTGATTTGAGATATACTTATGCCCATTATAGATGGCGGCAGCACGGTATATTGAGTCTCGTATCTTGTTGTAGGAAATGCAATTACCAATTCGCAGCGACACTTAGCAGCATAATTCCGTTGCCTTATGTAGCGCGTATGAGCTCCAACCCCATCCGTATCCGCATCCGCATCCGACTGCGCCTCCGCCATCGAACTGGATGTGCCAGAGTTGGGTGCGACGACTCTGACATTGACAGCGTCAGGCGGCTGGCGGCAGACGGCAGACGGCGCAGCGGGATATCTAACATTGGATCGATATTTGACTCTGGCTTATAATCGTTTACCTAACTTGTATCTATTTACAACGTACAACCATCGAATCCGCACACACTCGCACCAACAATCCACCACCAATCCGGCACTGCAAATCCGTAGATAGTAACAACAAAGTTGCAGTGGAACGCAAAGTCGAAAATCGGCTCGTTGGAGAATGCCGCCCACAAGCCCGGAGGCGGGGACAAGAAGATCGAGACCCTGAAGATGGACTTCAACAACAAGGCCAAGTCGAAGGTCAACTCCAAGGACAACGTAAAGCACCAGCCCGGTGGCGGTGATATCAAGGTATGCAGGCCCCCTCAATCCTACCACTCCACCCGTCATCTGAACCCCCACCGTTTTCATGTTTGAGTTTGACCCAGAGACCGAACGAGTTAACATTGATTTTTGTAGTGGTTAAGTATGATTTCCGATTGACGTTGGCTTTCGTTGGTTTTTTGGATGCTCTACTCTCTCGTTTTGTTACCAACAATAACCCGGCATGTTCATGGGCATGGGCATGGGCATGGGCATGGGCTCTCTCTCCCTCAGTGCATGTGGGGCCGAAATGTTATCTTAGTTTTAAAAACAGCATGCTGCAAGTTAAACCCTCCTTCGGTGTCCAACACTCACACATCGAGAAGCTCAAACCTAGAACTACAAACCAACTAACACGCAGATCACCCCTAAACCAATGCCTTGAACCAATTTCCAGAACTACGATAGGAAGATGAACATCATCTATGGCGAGGGGTCCAAAATAGTTGGCCACTGCGCCAGTAACAAGCGCCTGGATGAGAATATGTATAATGAGGAGGAGGTAGAGTTTTAGCCGGGGTAGGTAGCCCACCCACACCAGATGTACATATACATACATCACCTGGTTGTTGACTAAAAGTCGAGTAATACACACCTATCCTATGTATAGTATTGGGGTCAGCAGGGAAAACCATTCTGTTTAGTTCCTAACCCATACCAAATAGCTAAATAATCGAGAATAACTTATTATTTTTCCATCCTTATTTTAACGAAACGAAACATGTTTAAACAATATTTTGTTTTTAACTAAACCATTTAAAACACAACGAATTCAAAGGATAACAACCCCAAGGATGTAAGTAGTCGTGATAACTCTTTTCCTCTGTGTACATCTGATAAACATATCTTTGTGTGCATCCTATGTGTGCTTTTGTACGAACCCTTAGATGCATCATGTCTTATGTTCTTATTTTTGATCTTTTTGAAACACCTTAGCCACACTTTTTTGATCTATATACATAGTATCTCCCCAAAAGGCACCACACCTACCTAGTAGTTAGTAGAATATTTTATGTATCTTTACTTTTTATAATATCCATTTGTTACGTTCCCCGTGCTCTGTCCCCGTGTTTTTGTGTGTTAAATTCCAAATTTCAGTGTGTGTCCTCGATTGGCCGACGTCCTGTGTCCTAAATAATAATAAACCACCAAACCCAACCACGCAATGTCGAAAAGGCCCATTTGGGTCGTCCATTTGAAACACTTTGGAAATAATGATTTGCTAATCGTTTTCTGTACGTTGCCGGTGCCGGTGCTACTTTTCAGATCCAAACGCAAAAAATAGAAATTAAGGCACAAAGCAAAGTTGGCTCTTTGGATAATGTAAAGCACAAGCCCGGTGGCGGTGAAAAGAAGATTTTCGATGATAAGGATTATTTGAAAAATGTTGAACACTCTGTTGCACTGACAACACCACCAACACAGGTAAACTACATGTACATAAGCTCGTAGTAGTTATACGTATTCAAAACTAGAATTTAACTTATACCTAACCCTGATTTACTAGACCTCTTTTTAGTTCGTTAAGAAGGAAACAAAAAATATATAATAATCTAATATTATCGATATCCCATTTTGTGTTTGCGTCGAGAAATTCATTTTTGTGTAATCCGTAATTGTAATTGATTGCGTCAACACCTTATGGTTTATGATCAAGCCACTAACAGAGCACCACACCCAAAAGAGACCCCCCACACACACGTAACCCAAGAAGCCCCCACAGATACCTTTCCCACTTTGCCACCCGGAACCGCTTTCAGAGAACTCCCACCAAAAGATCACCACCTATCCGTAAATTAATGAGTAAAGTAACATCTGGACAAAAAGTATTTGTTGGCACTTTTAGGTCTCGATGGCGGGCATTCGATATTCGTTTTAGTTTGTTGTAACCTTTCGTTTCGTTCAGATTATCATTTCATTGAGTTAATTGCCATTACGTTGCATTTAAAAATGAATTTCCCCACAAACCCAAACTGAGATTCATTGGCGATGACAATAAGCAAAGAAAAGAAAATTGGTAGCAAGAGCGCTTTCCATCCATCAATTTGACATGTGTTGTACCAGAAAAGATTCTCTAAACAAATCTCTCTCTCTTTTTTCTCTGTCTCCCCTCGCTTTAACCGGCTGCTAATGTAGTTTGCGGCGCAAGGGCGCTTGATTGCCACGATCCACCTAGAATTCGGTCTCTGTAACTCAGACTGTGTGTGTAACAATATATTCGAGTCGCTTTTTAAATGAACTCCCTCCTAGCTTTAATCAGCCGAACCGAATCCGAGCTCGATATCGACCACAATCGGGTTTCGAAAAGACATCCATCAACTACTGAACTGTACCTTAAGCCAAACGATAACTAAACAGGACAAAACTAAGAACAAGAACTAAGAACACCCAAACTCAATCAGAAAGTCTCGGCTGAGTTGGCAAGAGTTTCTATTTTAAATTGTACACTAAAAACGACTAAGTATGTTGAGGATATGAGCTGTCCTGCCCCTGGGTGGGATCTCGAAGAGGAGGCTCTCCCGATCCGGCCAGGTGTAAATTGAATTTAACCACAGCTTCAGCTCCGAGTCACTGTCCAGGGGCAGAAGACAGCAGCCCGATGTTTGTTAACTCCCCCTAGTCCCTAGTATGTAGCGAAACACAAGTATTATTTATGGCAACGGTCAAGAACCCTATACGACGTAGGATAGTACAAATTTTGAACAATATACTGATCCGCGATTGCTCAAACCGAAACCCCGTACCCCAGACTCTGACCCTTTGGACGGTTAAGCGAAAGGCTGCCCAGCATTTAAGTCATCTAACCAAGTGCTTTGCTCGCTCACACTCGACACACGAAAACACTGAAAGAAATGTCACTCATACATTCACCTCATTGTGCATACATCAATACTGACATCCAATTTATATTACGATTAATTATGAATTATTAAGTGTACTCTTCATTTCTGTGCTTAACCTTTTCTTTCGTTTATTATAGGAATATATATACACGTTTTATTAGGCTAGTCATACGAAACTAAGTGCATTAAATTCGAAATTCGTATACATGTTACGTCCATTAGAGTTATTTAAAGCCTATTACGATTGCTACTGCAACATAGTACATACATATACTGGAGGTCCGAATGCGACGCTACTTTAAGCACTATAGAAACATTCTATCCGATCCGATTTGATTCGATTCTAATTGATCACGGTACGATCACGCAAGACCCGTAAGTCCTTGTGCGTTGCAAGTTCTTCTAAGATGTGTCCATTATATACATACGTGCATAGATAGTTTGATATACCTAATATTTAACAGTGCTGTGATAGACTAACCGAACCGAAGCTGATTTGCCAGACCACCTGCATCCAAACCATATACATACATACTCTATAGATCCCGAAACGGTTTCAAGGGCAACTGCTTGCGACCCCCAATCTTACTCCATTGCATTCCAAAAACCAACTCATGATCTAACAAGGCTTATGGTTTATTTCTGTAATAGTTTACCTTATCATTTGAGCAATCGATACGCATTCACGTTTATATTTTTATCTTGAACGCAGAGTCCACTACCATCCATGACGGCTTCTGGCGCTGATGAAAATTTAAATCAACAAAGCTAAATGCCCGAAATGCCCGAAATGCATGTCGAGCCGATATCTTTTCCTTGCAAGCTAAGATAGCCAAGATTGAAAGCGAAACGAACATTGAACCAGCTAATTTGAAATGTACTATCTAAGCAAAAAGCTACACAAAAAGAAAAAGTTATGCAATGATTTCCACACACCCTCACAATCCAGTAATAAGACCCGAACAATTCGATAGAGGTGCAAGCACGCAGACTGCAGATGCAGATGCAGATGCAGATTCATCTCCACCACCACCCCACATAGAAGCGGTATTTGGTATACAGATCGAAGTATATTGACTAGTTGAGCAATGCACTCTTTATCGTCAGATACAAGACATAAATTATATATCTCAATGTATTACAAGAACTTCATATATACATAAAATATATATATATATATACATAAAAGTATCTAAATATTTAAGCAAATTATACAAGATTCGTACGAAGAAATCGTGTGCTTAGTTGAAATGTTGAACGACACCTAATTACACTCGACATCTAAATGTTATACGACTAAGAAAATGCGACCCTATGATATGTGAACCGTTTAGATACTTTTGCGACAAACAAAGCCACATAGAACAGAACAGAACAGTACCGAACCGAACAGAACAGATAATACCACGTATAAGCATATTTTTACTATTATTAATTTGTATCTTATTAGTCAAGCGCATCATTCTCACGATTTATTTACACCCTGTTACAAAATGTAAGAACAATGGCAAAATTTAAGCATAATAAACAAACAAAAAAACGTTTTTTCATTTATTAAATCCCGGAGTTGTTGTTGCACTTTAGTGTTTTGAATATTTCAACTGTTTGGTTTGTATCGGTTTGAGATTATGCGATTTGAGACAACTAATTTTGGAGAAACTTAAGTACATTTGGCAAGACACGCCCACGCCGCAAGCGTTCCAACAAAGCCACGCACGAGCACACATCCTCTTCTTCCTCATTTGGATGCATTGGTAATCGAAAACAATCGAAATAAATTTGATCAAGCAAATTGTAAGTCTCCATATCAATCGAGCTATGACTGCGACAACTATTTTGCATCCGCCACCCTGGACTATGAACCGCATCTAAAAACCCTCTTTGTATCCGAATCCCCCTAGTATTGGAAGGCGCCGCGCATTCAACGCGCCACCACACTCACCTCGTCCATGTCGCTGCCAGCCGAATGCCTCGTTCTCTCCGTGTCCATGCCGTCGCTCAACTCGGAGACCAAGCGTCCAAAGAGTGCGGGTCCCAAGAAGAAGCCCGGACAGGCCGTCCACACAAAGCCATTCCGCCTGTACTAAGCCGATGGATCGATGTCCTTCTAGCAGCAGTCAGTGTCCAGAGCTGCTCCACCACAACATTGCACAAGACGACGCATCCCAAGCGAAGCACTTCGAGATTCGAGCACAAGTTGATACCGAGGCACGCACTTCTAAAAATACATATCCAAAACAAATTTTATCAAACTGTTAATTGTTTAGAACCGAAAATGAAACGTGGCATTTACAACAAAATAAACGACAAACTGAGAGGCAAAGTTAAGCACAAAATACATCGGTTTGTTGTTCTTGGTTTAAATAATTACAGTATATATTTCGTAAGTATTAAATCAGTTTACGGCTGCTACATCTCTCTGGAGCCAAACGGCCTTCGTTTACATTTCATTTACATAAGACTTTCGTTAGATTTGTTTATATAATTAGTACAAAAAGTGTCCTGGGAGTTCGTTACATCTCAATGCAAACATCTTGCTCATTGTTTTCTAATTTGTTTTTTCTTATAAGTTGAGGGCTTTTGTTGTATTTATTTTTGATTCTTGTTTCTTTGCTTATTCGAGTCGGGTCATACATAAATGCAGTTTGTTCGCCTCTTCATTTACATAATCCTTTTGCTATACTTACGCCGTAAAAGTTGTTTATACAATTCATTTCATTAAAGTTAGGATAATAAATAGGTCATTATAAAATAATAAACAACACTTGTTACATTTTCAAAAGACATGGTCAAATGCGCGTCAGATGATTATGATTACGATTCGAGGGTCGAGTTAGAATACAAAAAAATTCGCATGATTAAATATCTTAAGAAGTGGCTTTCTCTAAGAGCTCATCGTCAAGTGGATTGGCCTTGATTCAGTTTTTGGTAAGCTGGAAACAGGGAAAGTTCAGCTGCTTGAACGCGTGGCTACATAACTATAATACATTTAATGGGAAATTAGGAAATGCATAGATGCTCGTGATATGCGAAACCAATTTTTAGCTGTGAGTTGGCTGCGGTTCTTATAATGTGCACTCGCTGCTTGTTACTATTAGTACAATACATTCGATTCAATTGACTAGATTTCTACATATGTAGCTGCATTAGATTTACGATTCTGTGTTGTTCCGATTTAGTTTACGATGCTGTTTTAGTTGTCGCGGGAGGGATTTGTTTTTTTGTGCCAAAAATATTCACTCTTAATGGCCCCCCATAAGAAACACTCATGAACGATTTCGCGCGAATTTCGGGATTCCCTCGCATCATTTCACGCGGAATTTATCGTTGCTTTAGAGCTGCTTATCGGGGTCGCTAAGAGACTGGTACATTAGGAGTAATTTTAAACTTATGTAAATAAATATGATGCCCAATGAATGAGTTCTGTTGTTTGATTTGTCGATGAGGACGCTGCGTGAGTGTCTATGTCGGCCGTCTCGCCGGCTTACGTGCCGCTTCCAAGGAATCTTTGTCGCCAATAACATGTTACCATATTTACATAACTAAACACTTTCGCTGGCGTCGCTTTAACGGCTCTGGTCTAAGCACTGCGCGCACCGCTTCCTCAAACACCTAGTTGGTAAGGGAGTGGGGAATAGGTAAGTGAGTAAGAGAGCGGCGAGGGAGTGCCGGTGATGACTTACCGGCTTGAGGCCACGCTGCGTCAAGGCGGAGCACTCCATGTATTTCACAGCGCGTATCTTGTTCGCCAGCTTCTGGCCCTGCTCGCGCTTCAGTGGCGTCAGCCCCTGCTCAGCGAGGCCACTCAGTGTCTCTCGATCTTCGCGCAAATCGATTTTGGTTCCTGCAATGTGTATTCATTGTTTATATATGTACTTCCTTTGGAGCGCTGGCAACTTACCAACTAGAATGATGGGCGCGTCGGGGCAGTGGTGTTTTATCTCCGGATACCATTTCGATGTGACGTTTTCGAAGGACGAGGGGCTCGCCACGCTGTAGCATATCAGGAAGACGTCTGTCTGAGGGTAGGAGAGCGGTCGCAGTCGGTCGTAGTCCTCCTGTCCCGCCGTGTCCCACAGGCCCAGGGAGACCTGTATTGTGTCCACTTGCATTGGTGCTGAGTAGTTGTCAAATCTGTTGGGGCGATCAAAGTGGGAGTTATCCGGGTGTTGATTCGGCGACTGGCAGAAGGGCCAACTTACACTGTGGGCACATATTCGCCGGGAAAACAGTCTGTCGTGTAGGAGATTAGCATGCAGGTCTTTCCGACAGTGCCGTCACCGACCACAACACATTTTATGGGCCTTCCGGTTGACATCGTGAGTCGTGAGTAAGTGCCGTGTGTGTGTTTTGGTGTGTGGAGTATGCTATGGGCAAGAATAAGATGAAACTGTGAGAATGTGTCTTCGCAAGTTTAATTCAATTAATTAAGTTCTACTCGAGGCAATAAACCCGGCAGTCTGGCCGCACATTTGTATATACTTTAATTGCCTTTCGCTCTGCTCTGGCGTATCTCCGAGATGATCAAAGGCAGGGCACTCGAACGTCAACGAAAGGTGTGTCCCGGCCGCAAAACCGAACAAAAAAAGTAAAGAAAACAAATAACAAAACCGCAGCAGGGCCATAAAGCATAATAAAACGAGACTCTCATTTCGGCTGCGGCACTTCGTTGTTTTCGCAAATACATTTTTCAAAAATAGACCATGATGGGCGACAGACTGCGGCACCACAAATAAATGGGAACAGCGCGGAGCGGGCGGTGCGAACGACGAATGGCAACAGTTGCCCCCGGGGGTCTCCAGTGGTGCAGTGTCTGCGTGGGCGGGGCTGGGGCGGCGGGGATTACTTTGGTGACGCGGAAGCCACCGGCAGACGCACACCGCACAAAAATAGACACAATTAAGTTCTAATAATGATGGGCGAGGGCGCCACTGCCGCTGCTGCCGATTCAATTAGAGTTCAACTGAGACATTGCGCCACATGCAACGGGGAGAGGCGATGGAGCGGGGAGAACATCACAGATGTAGAAAGTCTTTTGTTGTGGAGGAGCTCCATTGTTGTGGACAGGAGAGAATTTACCGTTTTCACCTATCCTTTGTCTGGCAGGCGCGACTGTTTTGTACTCTGCTTATATCACTGTGTGTGTTGCTGGGTTGGCCCTGCCTTGGAGCGCTGGCCGCCACTTGCACTATTTCGTTGAGTTTTTCACTTATTAATTTAGATTTAATGGGAACCGCAGCGTTCTTGAGTGATTTGAGGTTTTTTGTTTTATCTTTTTGTTTCCACACAAACACACACCCACTAAACATCGATGTTACTATCGACAAGAGGTACTATTTTCCAACATCGATATTGTTATCGATATTGTTCGGGAACCAAAAAACTAATTAAATAGAAAATGTAATTGCATTTATATCTATATTATTATAATCTTCTATATAAAAGTTAAATTTTTAGTTATTTGAAAGGACCGAGCTGAAAAACATTGATGTATTCACTATCGATAGTTCTACAGCTCCATCAAGCGTCTCCCGCTCTGTCACGTTTGATAAGCAGTGTTGCATATGGTATGTCAGTTCAACGTTGCCCAACACTGGCTGCCATGGGTGCTGGGAAGGGTTCATCTATTTTTATATGCCAATACTGACTGCCAAGGTATTATATTTAGCTTTAATTATAAATAAAGTGACCTTACAGCTTAAATACTGCAAAGTAAATATATTTTTATTAAGACTTGTTGCTTTCCTCTCCTGATATATATCAGAAACATGAGCCCCTATGGAAAGATTTCTTCTACGACCATGGCTAGTTGTTGTTTTTGTTTTGGACCGCGAAATGAGCAGATTTGTTTGTACTTTTTTACAAGGTGTAAACAACTTGAATTTGGGGTCAAGACAACTTTCTATATTAACTAAAAGACATGCAGGAAGTGATTCAACTGTGGAGGCCCCCGCCCGCACAGTGCTGGTGGAGAAGGACTCCCACATAACCCTTATTGGCTTGAATCGCGAACAGCAACGTAACTCCATTGATGCCAACACCGCTGAGCAGCTGACCGAAGCCATTAGCAAATTCGAGGCGGACGATACCTCGCCGGTGGGAGTACTTTACGGAATTGGTGGCTCTTTCTCCGCTGGATATGACCTGGCGGAACTGGAGGCGGAGGCACAGCGCGGCAGCCTCAACTTTCTGTTGCGTCACGAGGGCTCAGTAGGACCAACCAGGCGACACCTTCGTAAGCCCCTCGTCTGTGGCATCAGCGGTTTTTGTGTGGCAGGCGGAGTGGAACTGGCGCTCCTGTGTGATTTGCGTGTGATGGAGGACTCTGCAGTGCTGGGATTCTTCAACCGGCGCCTAGGGGTGCCTTTAAGCGATGGCGGATCAGTACGTCTTGCTGCCGCCGTTGGCTACTCCAACGCATTGGACATTATAGAAACGGGCAGACGCGTCTACGCCAAGGAGGCCATGAGGATGGGCTTGGTGAACCGAGTTGTGGCTACGGGCACTGCCCTTGGACAGGCTGTGAATCTAGCCTTTTCAATCGCCAAGTTTCCCATAGCTTCGCTGATGCATGATCGGAATGCCTTGCTGGAAAATGCCAATGCCTATAACTGTCCTGGCTTCCATGCGGCCAGCTACAACGAGATCATGAATGTGACATCGGATATGATAACGGATATGCAGGAGGGAGTGAAGCGCTTTAAGACCTGTAAGTTATTTTCCATTTCAGTTTTTAAATTCTTTTTATCTTTCTATCTTTTAATCGCAGCTGAGCTGAAAGGAGCCAAAACCGATTCCTGGCACATAAAGGAGAAAACCATTCCAGATTGGGAAAAGGCAGAAATCGATATAGAAAATCAAACGCGAAAGATGTGATGCAATCTTTGGAAATGGTAGGCGAAATCTCACAGGTGCAATATTTTTTGATATTTATAAAACGAAAGCCTTTATTCACGTAAAATACATTTATTTAATGATTTATGTAGTTGACCGCCTAAATCGTTTACGACTCGTGCTTATTTCAATATTCACAACAATTACAATAACGAATTTTCCTTGAAATTAAGCCTACCTACCAAAAGAGTTGAGAGGAAAAGCACAAAGTTCTGTATTCCTTGCCGTCGATCGATTCAGCATTCACAATTAGTTTACACATATAAAAAATATGCTAGCATCCAGTGATCGGACGACTCTCGTCCTTACGCGCAATGAATGGCTTGAGTGCTGGGCCAAGCAGTATGCTTCGGTTTCGCGAATATGTCTGCCTTAGATCTAAGAGTTAACGAAAGGAGTTATATTGCACTTAAGTCGAGTAAAGCAAGAAACGAAGCTCTATGCAAAAAAGGCTGCTCTTGTACAAACTAGTGTTAAAAACCGACTGATCGATCATCCGTCTATATCGCGTTAAAGTAGTTTGATTTAAAATACATCGTTCGTCGTTACGTTACGCCTAAAATTTACACTCGGCTACACTTAATCCAAAAAACTTGTCATACAAATATTGCACAAAAATGGATCGGACTGTGAGTTGCACACCCATGCGCACACACCCATGGGTGTTTCCTTGTGCTGCTAATGGCAAAACCTTCAATCAAGTGGTGGTACGTGTTCACATACATACATAATCATTAAAATACGGTACTTGGAAACCTAAAGACCACAATATACATATACAATATATACAAATGAAGAAGCAATTTTTGCTAATTGTCCATTCCATCGTCTGGTATAAAAAATATATATAGCATAGGCCAAAAAAGCAATTGCTGCAATCAGCTGGCGACGTTTTTGAAGAGCTATACACGTTAAGGATGCGGTGCGATGCGACCAGTTCTCCGATTACTTGAGTCGCTGTGTCACATTGGCCAGGGCCACGGCAAAGGCCTGGAGGGCGGAGAACGGATATTGGAAATCCAAAGTATAAGCGTTGCCATCGATTCGACCGAACTGCATGACCTATTTTTGAGTAATGTAACAAATATTATCTCTTATCTCAAGGTTATATTTCGGTAACTGAACTCACCTGCTTGCCACGAAACTCGATTTGAAAGTTCTTGGCCGACTCCTGGGTAACACGACCCCCAAAGTCCAGCTGGTAGACCTGGCTCATCTCATTCCACATGGGCGCCTTGTTGTGCATCACAAACTCGCGACGCACTGGCGCCGGATTGGCACAACTGGCACTGCCATTGGGTTCAATCTTGCCACGCTTAAGCTGTAAATATTAAAATTATATTAGTTAGTATATTCAGTCTTTGTCGCGATTGAATCAGAATTGTTTTTGATTATTAATTTCGCAAAAGATATCATTAAATAAGGCTCACCTTTTGGCGCAACTGAGCCTTTTGGAAAGTCTCTAGGTCGCGATACTGCTTTCCATTGCCCGCGTTGTTGCTCTCCTCGCCAGATCCATTTGTCTGATTGCCCTCATCATCAGAGCTCTCAATGATGCTCTGCTTTTTGCGCTGGCGGCGGTTTAAAAGCGGTGAGTTCAGGATGTGGCGAATGGGAGAGTTGCTCTGCTGCCGCTTGTTCTTTTTGCTAGCCGCAGGCGATGCTGGTGAACTACGTGGGAGTCGCTGGGGCGTGGAAGGAGGTGTCAGACGACCCTCGTCGAGATCACGAAGACGGCTTATTATATTTTCCAAGGTGGTTAAAGCCTGAAATTTTTAAAGGAAGAACATTAAAACCCATTACATCTTAATTTTTTAAAGATATCTACCTGAGTGTGCAAGGAAACAGAAGCCTTGGCCTCCACTGGTGTTGCTTCCACTGCCCCACATGTTGCTCCTATCATCTCTGGCTGCTGCTGCCTCTCCAACGTGCTCGCATTGCTGGCTCCATTGATTTGCGCCTGTGGCGTTTCCTTTCGTCGCCAGCGAACCTCGGACAATTGCTTTACAAAACTGAAGCCATTGTCCTGCTTCCGTCCCAGCAGCGGTGTGGAGTTCTCCGTAACCGCTGTCTCCTTGTTGCGTCCGTATCCGAAGCGGTGTTTCCTTGTGAAGAGCGGCGAGTCTGTGAAGCTAGTGATGACATCGAAGCGTTTCTTGGGGGCCGGCTTTGCCTGCACGCTGACAACTGGAGGCTCTTTGACTGGAGGCTCTGTTGTTGTTGTTGCCGCCACCGCGGACGTAATCTCATCAAGGGCGGAGACCGTTGACGGCTGGCACCGCTTGCAGGCACTGCTGGTGTTCATGTTGTTGCGGCACTTGAAGCACAACGTGTTGGCCGCACTGCTGCAGGCACTGCTGTCGGAGATCTCTTGTAGCTTACGCACCACCTGCTCGTGCTCTTTGCTGGACAGCTTCGTCTGGAGCGAGAGCAGCTCGCAAGAGTCCAGACTCTTGGATTTTCCGGTTTGCTGCAGCTTGTGCCGGCGGGCATCCTCCTGCTGCTGCCGTTTCCGGCGGTTCCTTCGCTTGTCCACCAACACTAGTCTCTTATTTGGCGCATCCTTACGCAGGGCGGACAGAGCCTCATCGGATGGCGTAATGGCCACCGAGTCCAGATAGCCCACGCTGCAGCTCCGTGTTATGGAGTCGGGCAGGGCTGGTGCTATGGACACCACTGTGGGCGTACGCTTCATGCTATTGGCGCTCGTGGTGGGCGTGGGTGACTGGGTCTCCTCGTCGATGTACAGCATATCACGTCGCTTGGAGGTAGAGGCCGTGGCTGGTGCCATGCACTTAACCCGTGCATCCATTCGCTCCAAATTGAGGTTCAGATTCAGAGGGACCGGATTCACATGGCTATTAGCCGAGCGTACCGGCTCTGACATCAAAGCATTCTTCACCTGCACAACATTGTTGGCGTAGTCTGCGTTGCTGGAGTACGACATGAGAGTGGTTTGTCCAGCGGCAGGCACGGCTGGCCTTTCGAAGATGATGTCTGAGGGCGCCACAGCATTCTTGGGACTCTGCAACGTGGGCACAGCCCCATCGCAGTATAGCGGAGAGATTGCGTGCCGCGACTGACAACTGGAGTTGGAGCTGGAGCGGCTATAGCTGTTCTTGAAGCTACTGATAGTCTTTGGACGCGTGATCGTCTTGCTGCTACTGCTACTGGGACCAGGACCCGATCCGTTGGAGGGTGCCTGGTGCAGCACCACAGTGGTGGACTGGCTGCCCGTGGCACCTGCCTCTTGCGACTCATTGGAAGAATCATCGTCGTAGCTCTCTGCTCGCGCCAGGGGGCTTATGCCCGCCGAGGAGCCAGCACCACGCTCTCCTCCATTCACAGTCAGGGAATTCTTGTGCCGCGCCAGAATACGATTAGGCCGGGGCGACATCGGAGCTATCAAGGGAGCAGAAGCTCCATCTGTGAGCCGTCTCTGCGGTATGGTCGGTGGCTTGAGTGAGGCCACGTCCTGCGCGCTGGTCACGTTCACCTGCGGCACTGCATCGTGGTGGTTAGCCTGATGCTGATGATGTTCGTCCTCGTCCTCGGAGAATATATTGGGATTAAAGCTAGGATCGGGACCGGGTGGAAAGTCGTCGCGCAGTTCGGTGATGACCAGCGTCATCTGACGTGGTTGCAAATGCAGTAGGGACGTCTTATAAGTTACTTGGCCTAAATTGGCTGGGACGGTTTTGGCAAGTCCGTGGATCTTGAACTTGGTTCCCCAAATGTTGGAGGTCACCTCCACCAGCTTGACTTCCTGCTTGAGAATGAAACGAATGATTTGAATCAGTGATGGCGTGGATCTTCTTTGGCCAAAAAAAGCCACCTACCTCCGGCAGTGTGTCCACGTAGGCCAGCTCATCTAAGCTGTCGGGATCGTTGGTTGCACCGCCTCCGGATGTGCTTAGTCGATCGCCTGCCTGGTGGCGCCTCTTCGGTCGAACTCTTTTCTTCCGCGGCGTCCGCGGGGATCCGAAGCGGGAGCGCTCCTCGTATTCGCTATCCGAGGAGTCTGTCCGCCCACTGTTGCCGGTGGTAGTGGACTGGCTGGAGCCGGAGGAGCTTTTGGCCTCGGCAGAGTATTGAAAGTACAAGGGTGCATCTGAGAAGAGGAGAGATAAGTAGGTAATTATGACTTCCAATGCTAATTCTCATGCGAAACTCACCATTGACTTGGGGATCGAAGATAACAAACTCCGGACGAATCTTGGACGTCCGCTTGCCCTTAAGCAGTGGCACCAGTCCACCCAAGTACTCCAAATAGAGCGTGTAGCAGGTGCCAGAGCTCAGGTTTGAGTCGTCGTCGTGCCGGATCATGGTGCAGTGAAGCCGGGTCGAGCAAAGCGGCGGTCGTGAAACAAAATCACGCAGCGACTTCAGGTCAGGTACACAGCACTGCAACGGGATTATTATTTAAAATTAATTATATTAAAGTGTCTTATTAGACTTACTCGTATCGTTTGAGCAAACAAATTGCCAATGAGAGACTTAATCCTAGAAGGCAACGGAAGCAAGGGCAGCAGCATCTCAGAACCGACACTAGCCTGGATCTCCAGCCGGCAGAGGAGCTGCAGGGAGGCCACTCGCCTGGACACCCATGCAATGTGCACCTGCGTTCCGGTGGCTATGAATAGCCGCTTGTCGTTGTGACCCCAAGTAATGGCCGAAACTGTGGAACTGCTGCAGGGGATGTGCGCCTGGTACAGACAAGTGCCCGTCTCCGTGTAGAACTTGACCAGGTTCGTGTAGCTGCTAGGCGTGCCCAGCTCCTCTGGCTTTGCGCCGTCCAGTCCGGTGCGCAGCGTACCAGCGACGGCGAGCAGCTCCCGGGAGTTGCTCCACTCCATGACCATGCCAAGGGCGCCATTAAGGCAGGTGTTGATATGTGCGGGTGAGACGTCGTCGAACGACTTTAGCAAGTATATATATCCATTCTGGAAGCTTACAGCCAGCACGAAGGATCGCTTGGCTAAGGGAATATTGAAGATATATCTTTAATATATTTTCCTGAAATGATATTCTTTATTTTCAACTCACCCGCATTGGTTACACCGGGCTCAGCTTCCTCGCCTTCCTCCATCTTGAACTTCTCGCAGGACCAGGCCATCGAGGTGATGGGCACATCATTGGACAGCTGTACCTGCGACACCATCGCACCGTGCACATCCATCACAATCACCTGACCCTGTGTGGTTCCAAAGTACACTTGCTGGTCATCGGGCGTCCAAATGCCGCACGTAATCGTCGACTCCAGGTTGAGCATGGAGGACCAATAGCGCTGACCGGCCACAGAACCCACCAGCACAAAACCATCCTGGTAGCAGATCAGAGCCATCCGGCCATCGTGCGACCAGGAGAAGTGGGTAACCGGTGTGTTGCGATCATTGATCAGCTCAATGGACCAACGACCCTCGTACTTGATCCACACGAAAATGATGCCCGAACTGTCGCAGGAGGCCAGCTTCTGGTAGGGCTCATTCCACTTGACCAGAATGACCTGCAAAGGTAAATCATCAGGAATTATTTTGATGTCTTTAAAGGATCAGCACTAGTTATACTTACATCCGATCTGTGGCCGCGCAGATTGTAGTTGGTCCTTAGCGGATAGTCCATATTCTTGCGGCAGTGCGAGGTGGTGAAGGTCACGCCCACAATTCCTCGCACATTGCCTGTGGCCAGCCATCCCTCCTGGTAGTAGTTGGTGCGATTTAACTTCCATCCTTCGTCCTGCAAAAATTGGAGATAGAATAGAGAAAGAGAACAATGAGAACGATGTCGACAGACTGCAGCTTGGTGGCAGGTCGTCGCCTAAGCCTGGCAATTGCAATTGTGAGTCAAGTGGCCGCTGCTGCTGGCTCCCGGAATGGATTACCGCAGGCTCAAAATCCTGGCCCTGGCCCATTCACACATTGCCACGTTGGCAGCATCGACAGAATGGCGCAAATATGCTCCACTTTGTGACTGCATCTCTTATTCCTTGAGCCGCTCAAGCTGCCAGTTGCCAGCTGCCAGCTTTTACAGCCCCAAGCTCGCCATTTTTTACAAAATCCGTTTGCGTTCTCCGCAACTGGCCGGCGAATGGGGTATGCTCACCATGGAGAAAAGCTTGAAAATGAATACTCTTTTGGCCTGAATGCTCCTTCTACTTAGTCATATTTAATTCAGCCTTACATTAAGAAGGCTTATCACTTGACTGAGAGTTAATTGTGACCCCCTTTTTTGGGCCCCATTAATCTTCTTATTTATTCAGTAATTTAAATTAATTTAATATGATTTATGTATGGTAAACTAATAGAATTGCAAACCCCTCTCGGCAATTGTGCTATCACAAATTTTAATTAATTATAGAAATGAAATTATGCAAGCCATAACTCAATTTAACATGGAATTTAAATGAAATCGCGCTCACAAAAGGTGAATGAAAACTATCGTGGTGTTTGCAGAACGCAAAGCAATCGCTCGTTGAATTAAAACCAATTAAGGCGTCCAATTAACATTTCAAAAGCTTCATTCAGTCATCAGGCAGTCGAGCATTCGTTGTGCAACTTTTAACTTGGTTTGTTTGCCAGCTGCGCCTTTCTTTCACCCGGCGGGGCTTTCTTTGGAAAACTCTTTGCCAGTTTATCAACTGCTGCAGCGGCTCAGCCGCTCAGTTCCAATGGCGGAGCTGGCCATCTCCTCCATCTCCTAGTGCTGCTGTTGCCTCACAATTTGATCTGATTGTTGCCAACGCCCCATCGGGCCGGGCCCCCCCTTCAATTGATTGTTTTTCCGGGCTTGGCTGCTCACTGCAAAAGCTTAGCCTACATTTCAGGGCGCGATAAGCGCTACGCCCAGCGAAAAATATATTTCAATTTTAAACCAAAATTCGGGCGCTTTCAGCATTTTGACTAATCCCCGCTAAGCCAAATTGGCGTTTTCGGTGAGGGCCCAAATCCAATTTGTGAGGCATAAATTAAAATGCCGCCGCAGAGGCAAAAACAAGAATTACGAAAAATTTGTAATTTCCGTTTCGGCCAGAGGACGGCAAGCGGCGTCGGCCCAGTTAATTGCTTTATTAGCCAGATTGATTGATGTGCATATGCCGATGTCCTTGCGATGGCCAATTCAATTATATAATTGGACACATTTCCCAGGACGCACATGTACTCACTTGCATGAATGTCCCAGGAATGGCCATCGACCATTGGTCGTTGAGTGGCTCAGTGGCTCACTGGCTCATTACGGCACCATCGAGCACGTGGGGATGTCTCCTCCAGTGGCAACAATTATAAGCGGCATTCAGCATTTCTTTGTGAAGTGTTGTTAACCTTTCGCCGGGCCACTTGAACCAGATGACGCTGCCCGTGCTCTTGGCCAGAATAGATGCACTTGAGGCACTCGAGCAATCGGCATGCCTTTCCTTTCGTGCATGTTTTCAGCCACACTTCAGTAATGTAATAAGCTCAGCGAATAAAAACCCAATCTATTTTCTGCAACGCAAGGAAAAACCGAAAGAAAACTCGGACGCAATTCAATTAGACAAAGTTAGCTTTAAGCAGTCAAATGGCTTGAATTTCCTTATTGCAGTGGGTAATGCAATTTTCCCTAAATGCTGTAATTTCATTTGTCAACGCTACGACAACATCAGCAGCTACGGAGAAGGAGCAGCAAGGGGCAGGAACTTCAGTGTCAGGGCGGCGACACGAAGGCGAGGCGTTGACATCCTTGTTAAAGGATGTTGTTGATGCCCGCTGCTTCGCCTAAAATGTGTAAGTGGCTACTTGTAACTAGTTAGACGCTCGGCGAGGCTGACGTCCTAAAGAAATTACCTGGCAATCACTCAGATGCAAGTTTCCCTTGCAATATCTACTGTGAACATATTTATGTGAATACTTTGCACCAAACTCGACGCAGTTTCTGGCCCAGATGCCATTGCCGCGATTGCGATGCAGCAAACCATGGCCTATGCGGCGATGTTGCCTCCATAAATTATGTTGCAGCTATTTGGCAGACGAAAATTGCATGTATTCGTGTTGCTCCATTTCAAATATGTTGCCCCGCCGGCACACTGGCTCTTTCCCTGGCAAACGCATTTAATTAAAAAGGCCATCTTTTTTTTTTGTTGCAGGCACCTGACCGACCGACCCTCCATTTTCCGCACTCGGGCGCATTAACCATAATTGCAATTCATTATGCATGCCAATGGCAGCCATGCCACGCCACGCCACGCACTAGCGTCCGCTTCATTATCTTCCCGGACACGGGGCTAATGGACAAAGCTGCGGCTAAACGGACAACTAATGCCAATAAACATTTACTAAATTAAATATTTGGTTTAACGTTTCACAAATGGCGAATAGATAATCAAAATTAAACGGTATTTACCCGAAAAAAAGGTAAATAAATAACGAGTTCAAAGAGCTTTAAATTTTGTTGATAAATATTTAAAGAGAGAGTAAAATGAGTTTGTAATAGTCTATGCTTTTAACGCTGTTAATTTGAATAAATATTTAATTTAATTCAGTTAATAAAAAACTGTGTTTAAATAAACCAAATAAATTGATAAAGCGAAATTAACGACTTTTGACATTATTCTGGAGAAGCAAATGGCCAAGATTCCGTTAATTCTCATAAACTTAATCACGTTAAAAACACAAATAAAACAGAAAAAGCAACTAAATTGAGAAACAGAATTTGTATACCCCTGCAGGTTAAAATTTTAATCGGATTAAGATCGAACCGGAAATATATGAATTTAAGAAATTCATTATAATTTAAGTCAGAACACTCCAAAACCAGTGAAGGAGTCATTTCCAACCACATAAATCATATATATTCTTGATCAGCATTAAAAGCTGAATCAATCTAGCCATAAACGGGCAAAAAAAACATTTTGAAATTTTTTCGATTTTTGTAAAAAATGATAATCATTAAAATTTGCAAAAATTGGCCAAAAATTGATTTTTAAAAAATTGTAAAAATTAATATGCAGATTTGTTAACCTAATAAAAACTAGCACAAAACAGCTTTCCAAATTGAAATAAAGGCATTTTTGGCTAAGTTATGATATTTTGGAAAACATTAATTTACCAAAAAATTTAGCATATAAAAATATCCATTTAATATACCTAGAATACACATATATTAGGTTTTTTTGATGGTACCCAAGGGCCAAGAAGCCAATGATTGCCAAAAGTCATATCATTTCCGATTTGTAATCAAAATCTTAATCAATAATGAATATAACATTAAAAAAGTCTTTAAAAACAAACCCTATAGGCCTCACACCTTTTCATCAGCTCCAAAAGGCCTGAGTGAAGCTCCCCCGAAAAAAAGTCAAAGAACTCTTATGCAAAACAGTCCCCCCAATTTATATATAGCTGCAAATCTATATATATACACTTCATTTGGGCTATTTCTGCACCTTTTGTAGCCAATTTTAAACGCCATCCCTGAAAGAGACACACTGTGGCTTGTTATTATGGACTTGGCTTATTTTCGGGGTCGTTGACAAAGAGTTCAGAGTATTGCCTGGAACGCCTCACATCGTATCCATTGGGGTCAAGTGCAGAAGCAAATAAAAACAACTCGGAAGAGGAGAACTGAACGCGATTGCCAAAGTCTTTCGAGAGCACATTCTGTAAATTTTCAGCTCTCAAACATTTCGTCTCTCTGTATTTTCTTTTGCGATGAACGAAAGTGAATTTGAATTTACAAAAAGAGCTTCGCCGATCCGTCAGCACTTGGTCAGCACTCGATGCTCAGGTCTCCGTGTTTGCAGTTGCCAAAGTTCGTTTGCCGCGACGCGTGCGAAGATCCCTCGATTCCGGCGTATATTTTTAAAAATGTTAAACATTCCCTGAACACTGAAAATTGAATTCAAAACAGAGCCAAAAAAAAAAAAATCGCAAAATGGGTGCAAAGTTGTTTTTGTTGGCACTAATTGGCTGCCAATTTCTGCTGAGGAGCGGTGACTGTTTTGAGGCCAAGCGATTCTTTGGCGTGGGAAAGCGGATTCCTGGTGACCAGCTTCTAGTCAAGGATGTGCGTCACTCGCGTCCTGCCGGCGCCGAGGAACTGCCCCGTGTGGACTTTACATACGAGGTCCTGGAACCGATTACCTGCGTTGAAATTCTGTCAGAGGAAGTGAGTTTGCCTTGGTTTATTTGATAAACAAAAGGATTAGAAGCTTTGAGTTGGGGGTTCCGAAAACTTGCATTATTCAAACGATTTTAAAGTTAAATTTAACTCAAAAGGGGGAGCGATTCAGTTCAACAGTAAATCATTCAGCGTTTCAAAAAATACTAAAGTTTTATTTTCATTTTGTATGGACAAAGGCTACAACGATGCAGATTTTGCTACAACATTCGATCGTGTATACAATGCAAATATTTCCGCTTCATTAAGGCATAAATCATGTATTTTGGGTTCCGAACAACTGAGCAATATATATGAGAATTCGATGTTGACTCTGGGCATTTGTCGTTCTGACCCCTTGTTGTGTTTTATTTTGCACATGCCCGGTATTAAAATAGAAACAGAACTGGCATTTTTTTCGTCACCAGCCGACGACAACAACAAGTTTCGGTCATAGATGTGTGTTTATATTTATATCCAGTGTGTTTGAGGCCGCCGGGCAGTGTTTCTTACATACATTTCCCTCCTCCCCCAAAATATATCTTTTACCAAGATCTTGTTTATTTCATTTTGCCCTAAAATATGATTGGATTATGAGTTCGACCGAGTTATGAAAAAATGAATTCCAAATATATAGACGTCTGGATCGATAATGCAAATTGTATAATCGACACTTGCAGGCTAATAAACACAAAGTGGCTTATTGAAATATTTGCAAAATATGGCAATTTGGGAAAACAGAACAGTCAAGTGGCGGAGAACGACCTTAAAGTGAATATATTATATCAAGAATATCACGAAATAAAGTCTCGCTAAATGCATTTTCAATTTTTGGCATTATGACGTGAGATCTTTTCCCCAAAAACACCCACGAAATACACATATATCAAATTATTCAAAGTACATAATGTACGTCGTTGTCAGTCTGAGTAAGCATCTCGGAAATTGTTGCAAGTCGTTGATGGATGTTACCTCAATGGTCACACATGATTGAGTCTGTCCATATTTGATGGAACTTTTGATCTGGCCTTCAATCCCTCTCACTTTGCTTCTTTCAGAACATTTCGGCGGAGGTGATATTCAGCCTGGTGAACCGTCTCATCGTGGGCATGGTCCGGCTGGCGGGCAGCAACGAAAGTGGTGTCTCTCCTAGGACAGAGGCCAGTATTCAAGTTCCGCCACCAACTGCATTCGATGTGACCATTATGATCTTTGGCCTGAATGAAACCGCCGTCAATTATGATCCCTCTATGATCGTCAATCCCGACCAGCAGTACGAGGGTGAAATGGAACCCTACAGCGGCTTGGAGGTTGAGCAGATTTCGGATGCCGAACTGTATGACAATAACCAACGAGAGGCACTGGAAGTGGAGGAGGAAGATTTGGATGGCGACCACTCCTACGAGGAAATCGATGAGTCTACAGAGGGACTATTTACGCCCACAGATTACTTTGATAAGCCGGACAAGATTATTGAAATTGGACAGAGACAGCCGGGTAAGTTAATAGATAATGCAATCTATCGATTATACTGATGTTCCTTAAATTTTAGGCGATCAACTGGTATACGACTGCTACCATGTAGCGCCTGATGATTCCGCTGATAAAAAGATAAATCGATCGGTCATATTTTACTATATCGATTCGGCCTCTGTAACCTATGTCAAGTTTGTCATTATGGATGTGAGTAATATACACTTAAGTACACTTAAGGTTTTAAGGTCCCTTAAAAAGCAACCCAAAAGTATTGTTGCAACATTTTGTAGCATAGTTTAAGATACTTTTGTAAGCCATTTAAAAATTGTAATTCCTAAACTTCCAGCACTTTGGAAACAAGAACATCTCGGATCCCAGCTACGTTGCTCCCGTGGCAGAGTATAGTCACTTCTCAAGAAATACCCTAAAGGCCGTCATCACGGACTTTGACACGGAGAGTCTATTCGTCAAAATGTTCATCTATGGATATCCTGCTAATGAGGCTCCGGCCACATATGTTCCCTTCCTGCCGCCGCCACACTGGCAGGGAAATGGCGCCTCCACGGATCCTCGTAGTCCGCTCTTGACACCAGTGCAAACGATGCAGCTGCTCCTGATGACCGGCCAGAAGACGACTCCGCCGCCGGTGGTCTACAATGACAGCGATACCGAGAAGCCGGGAACCATCAAGGCGGAGGATATGGAGTTCACACGGATCACAAACGATTTAGACGAATCGGATTCGGCAATGCGCCAACTGGATTCGAAATTTGTGGTCTGGCTGGGACTGTTACTGCTCCTGGTGCTGCATCACTAGCGAGGAGTCATTAGTTAATCCATGGAAAGCTTTATGAGTAGTCTTTAGTCCAACATTCTGTGTATTGTATTTTACGAAATAAACTTTTTTGGCCTAACCCAAGCACACCACACAGACACACATTCACAGCTCACTCACTCTTCGGAAAATTGAAAAAGTTGCCGGGAAAAGTAGGTCATGGCGTTGGCTTGGCCCCTGACCCCCATCGTCCTCATCCCGAACCACAAACACTCTCTGACACACACATTGTATGCGCAACCCTCGCCCATAAACCAACTCCCTTGGCAAATTATCTGCGTCGGCGGCGGTGGTTGATTCGGCATTGCAGACAAAGGAAAAGCGGCAGCGAAAGAAAAAAGTGGAAATCCAACTGACGACAGCGGCAGTTTTCCGCCCACACCACGACGAATGTGTTTATTTGCCTGGACATTAAGTCAGCAGACCCAAATGTGTCCTTTGCCTTGGCAATTTATGTGCCTTGTATTTTGTTTCAACGCAGCGGGTGAAGCACAACAACAACAAAAAATATATAGGAAAATTGGTAAAGGAAAATGGCTTTCCCAGTTCGAGAGGCGAAAAATCAAGAGTGACTGATTTACGACAGAGACCCTACGCCAAATAATCCTTTAAGTATTTGGAAACGTTCAAAGGCTTCCCATATTCAGTGTGGCAAATAAATGTATGAATAGATTTATAGTAGCTCCCTATATCATTGCAAAGCTGTGTTGTCAAAGGAATCTAATAACTTGTATTTCAATTTCCGGCTTGCTGCTGCCCGCCTGAAAACACATCCTTGTGGCTATCCTGTGGCTGCAGTGCCATGATGCTGTCGGTCTCCTTTGTTGGTTGTCGCTTGCAGGTGGAAAGAAATTCCATTCCAAATACAAAATGCTGATACCTGGTGGTAGCCTGCAGCAGGAGCAGTAAAAATGTCACAGCCACACAGAGAGAGAATGAGGATGAAACCGTAGCGGTATAATGGCTTCCAGGGGGAGATGAGCAGCAGCCAGGGAAGTGTCCGGCACAAAGGACATGTGAGTGAACGACGTCCCAAGGAGTTGGGGAGCTTGGCAAAGTAGACTTCTACCGCAGCTTTCCGAGGGAGTGGAAACTGACCCCCTAGGGCACAGCTTACCAACAATATTTATGTTTAATTTACAACTGAAATTTAGCAATATTTGCGACACTTGCAGCGGTTCCCATGTAGAACCTTAAACTTTAACAGTTTCAGGCAAGAGCCAGCAGCTTGTGCGGAATTGAAAATTTTCTTTTTCTGCTTGGTAACGCTTACAGAACTTTTTATGCTCAGACATATAATTCAGGCATTATACGAGTGTATATATACAAGGAAAACACGTGTAGAATGACACTGAGGAAAAATAAATGAGAGTCAGTTAAAGGCTTTAACAATAACTCTTGGAAAATGTTGGATATTCTGACAAGTACAAGATACTCTTATCTAGAAGAAAGTATAATGTTTTTTAGCAATTCAAATATCCTGTTTATTATCTTTCAACTTAATCTTCATAGCATACTCGTCCTTAAATAATTCATTGCATACTTTTAGAAGGCTCTTCGTTACTTTCAAATATATTTTATTGATACTTAGAGGGACTGTTTTCCCTCAATTTATAAGGAATTTCCAACTCAATTCTCACAGTGTCTGCCAGTGTGGTTGTGCGGCTAGGCGTGGCATTGTAAACAATAAGGGATAAGCAGCGCACAAGTGTCGTCCGCCTCCAAGTCAGTCTCTCGCCGAGTGCCCTGGCAACCCACCCAACCCAATTCATTCCCATCCAGGCCGGGCCAGGCCAAGAGCACCACCCAACCCAAACCCATTTCCAATGCCAAGCCAAACGTTGCCAGAAGGGGTGACGTGAGCTTTTGTCAATAACTTAATAACTTAAAATATGGTTTAATGCTCACGTAACAACATTTTGCCACTTGTGCCAAGCACACGTAGGTGTGAATGAGCCGGATGGCCCAAAAGGGGTGCGGGACAGACCCTTGCCAAGGCGGGTTACTTAAGGTCGCATCGCGCCACCCTTCCTTCAAAGCCAAAGCCATGGCAATCGGCAGGAGCAGGAGCAGGAGCAGATCCAGTAGCAGGAGCAAGAAACCGAGCTAAAGGCGGATCAGGCCGACCAGACAATGCCAATGGCAATGGGAATGGGACTGGCAACTTTTATGGGTGTGCGGCGGCAATGGTTCCGATGGCTTACATGTGTACACACCGGGATATAGTCGGACTATGCCCGATATATATATATATATATATTTGTGTGCGTTTCGCCTCCTGGCTGTGCGCACGTGCTCCACCTTTTGATCCTTTTTAATGCCAGCCCAAAAAGCGATATCGATTTTTTTCCCTTGTATGTTTTTTTTTTGCGCTAAAGGAGATGCCTGGGCCCCAAGTGGACTTGCATATGTGTGTTTTCGCATTTAATATAATTAAAAATACAGATGGTTTCAAAAATTTGAATTTGGAGGGTGTTATTCCAGACTTTCTTTACTTATTTTAATGAGTAAATTAATGGTTTTACTGTTATTACATCTTATACAAGATATGAAAGGGGCTAAAGCTGTGCTCTCATCAGGATTTAAGGGCCTAAAAAGGAGTTGTATTACCACAATTCAGTGGGGGCAGTCGCTCTACTGCATCCTTTTCAACTGCATAATACATTCTCTCTCTGTGTGTGTGTTTGGAGACAAAACTCAACTCATTAGCGTGTGTGGCAGAGGCTGGAGTAGGGCACAGTGGTGAATCCCCATTTTACTCCCTACTCACAATGGGAGCACGGGGCGTGGCATGTGGCACATGTCTGGCTCACTGGTTTCTGCATTTGAATTTGCATTTTATTAAATTTCAAAAGCTCTCCACACATGTCCCAACATATAGCCAGCATTCTCCGCACTTGAAAACCCACCTGAAGCGACCGTTGTTAGACAGGTGAAGGGTTCGGGTTTGGGTTTGGGTTTGGGTGGTGCAAAAGTGCCGCCAAGAGGGTGGTGGTGCGTCTGCACCGAGTGCAAAAGGTTCAGCATTGCATATTTATGCACTTAATAACGCATTTTACCATGCTCAAGTGCATCTCATCTTTTGTTACATTCCGACAACAGAGGAGGGAATGAGGATGAGAATGAGGCTGGGGCCTGAGATGCTAAGGGATGACATATGGGGAGAATGGGCGAAATCCAGGCGATACAATGCAAAATGAGTTTCCCAGTAAGAGAAGGCAGCCAAATGTTGTCTGTCTGTGCATGTTGACAAATGGAGCATGAGAGCAGCTGACATGTCCAAACATTCAGAATGCATTCTCTTATTACATAAAGGCCTTCAGTGAAGCTAAAGCCAGTTCTTTGAAGAATTCAACAATGATTTTGCCTTTAAGAAACGCTTGAAAACATTAGTAACTGATAAAAGTTGCTGTCTTGTAGTCAAATATTAATTTTAAGTGTCTAAAAGTAAAAGGCAATTCATAGAATATTTAATTTATCACGAAAATTGTATATATTTTCAAAGCATTCTACTTATATTTCACATTTTAATGAGGGAATTACAGAACATGTATATAAAATGCACTTGTATAACTTTTAAGAGGATACTAGAAGCGTTATACATGTGTTTTTTAATATGAGTAAAAGTATCCCTAGAAGCGAAATGCAAAAAAATGAAATCCCCACAAAGCTGAGAAGCTCTTTCCCCCCAATCAAAATCAGTGCCATAGGGACTGCAATCAACTTTGGTTCCTGCACTCCTGGCAACCGTCAGTGGCAGTCTAGTTTTATGCAATAACAATGGGACAGGCGGTTGCATAATTGATTGATTGAATCCGTATGCAACAATTGGACAGAGATGGTTAGCCAACGAGGGACAAGCGGTTGTGGAAAAGGGATTTTGGACAGGTCCTCTGCATGTGTGCAAGTTTGCCTCCATGTCCTGACGTCCCATGGCCCATTGTTGGCAAGTGGCAGAGGCACAAAACACAAAAACCGCAGTTACTACTGGACGGACTTGATCGAAGGCAGTGCTAGCAAACAAACAAACAAGGAAATGCTGGACAAACCAATCAATGACACAACTGAAAGCCACAACGTCACCCAAGTGTGAAGAACCAAGTGGGGATGATTGAGGAGCAGCTCCCCACACACTCGCAAAAAAAAGGAGTTTGGAGTAAGTATGCAAACAAGAAAACTAAATAAATCAAACTAGTAATACATTTGAAAATGATACTGTTGCGTAAAGCTTTCAAGTCGATTGAGAAATTGTGTGCAAATTGCAAACAAATCGATTGCAATCTACTGCTAAATTGCTTCAATTTATTAACTGGATTTAATGGGAATTCCCAACACTTGAAACTTAATTTTCTCGGGGTGCATCCCATACCCATCACCCAGGACATCATATGCGGCTGGAATGTGGACACATTAAATTACAGTTTTCAGAGCCAAGAACAAACAGGCGAAAGTGCAGAAGCTCATTTATCCAAAAGGAAGGATGTGGCCGTTGGTCTCGATTGTTTGGCAAAGTGGCGCCGCTCGGGAATCTAGCAACCAACCAAAGAACCACGTCCTTGGCCTGAACGGGACGCCTTCTAATTGAAACTGTCAGCGACAGGCCTGGGTCGTAAATCAGGGCCCTTAGAACTAAGCCAAGTCTGTTTCGAGATGTGTTTTGCGCTGCCTAAACAATTAAAAAGTTTTCAATTAACTTGCAGCTACGAAATTGGCACTTGTAATCGGCACCTGTTCAACAAGCGTAACAAAACAGAGGCCTGCGGATATTTTCCGAGGGCAGCTTTCCACGGTTCCTGCCCAAATAAGCCTCTTTGGGGTGGTGGACTATACAGGGGGGGCATCACTACCACAAGCGGGCACGTAATACATTTATTACGCGTGAGCACGCCGTCGAATGGAAGTATGTATGTGCGTTAGAGGGAAAATGAGTTTTCAACATTGCGTTGCATACTTACGGGGTGGCAAAAAGTTTCGGGCTTTAAAGAGGAAAATTCAAGAGGAATTTAATGCTTTCCACAACTATGGGCATTAGCTGTGCTTAGCTGGAGAACTATTTACAAGTCTTAATACTCTTTACCCTATCTAGAAGCTTGCATCTTTGGATTTATTGAAAGAATTGAAAAGGTTTCATTAGATTACTGTTTAAATTGTCCTTAGAATTCAATATCCTTTGCTTGACTAACCAGAACTGACTTTTATTAGCCTGAACTATGAATATTATCATTCCTTTTAACATCAGCATTATTTAGCTTTTATTTAAACTGCTAAAAGCACCTGAATATATGTATTTTATTTAATTATTTCAATATACCTAGCTCTTTAGTTGGGAACCAACATTTGCTGGCTAACAATAAGCCCGGAAAATGGTGGAAAGGTGGCGGTAGCTTGGCATTCTCATGATCCGGTGGAAATTAACTTAGAGCACGCACCGCCAGCACAAAATGCGCGACTGCGAGCATAATGGTCTACTGCACATAATTAGCCAGTGGCTGGCCGAGGGCTATTCAAGTGGTTTTGTGGTCACTGACCAGCAGCAGGAGTCACAGGAACAGGAGCAGAAACTGAAGCAGAGCCACTCAACTGTCGCCGCGCACAAAGATTAAAAAGAACTCTATTATTTTTTTACTGCGCGTAATTAAAGCTCAGCTGAAATGGTTAGGGGAGATCCTTACGGATTGTCCTGTGTCAGTGGCACTGGCAAATATTAATGATGGTGAGCTGCTAATGATGCTGTTACCAATTCCACAACTCTATAGTGTAGCTATGGCTACATTTGCCGGCTTCATCAACAGTTGCCAAGTTAATTACGCTAAGTGAACCATTTGAGCTAAAAGCCATCAGCATCGCCATCAGCTTCAGCTTCATCTTCAGCTCCAGCAGCGTGTTCCACTTCAGCCTGAGTAGAAATTGTTATTCTTTTTGCATTATTAAAAGTTTTTCCGAGACGTGGCAAGTTCATAAAAATATGGCATACTCTTGAGCTCGCCATAAATATGTAAAATACATTCCCAGTTGCCGCCAGCAATTTAAATGACTGGCGGGCAATATATATATGGTAGGCAGTTATTTTACAGTGCTTCTCGAAATTGTTAATCATATGGCAAAAAACTCAAATAAATAGGTGGAGTTTAATTCATAAAATATTCAATTTCTTTTTATAGCCTTGAAGAGTATTTCAATTTCAGTTAGAAGCTTGCAACTTGTGAAGGAGTTATTTTCGACCTTTTAAATCATATATATTCTTGATCAGCATCAACAGCCGAGTCGATCTAGCCATCTCCGGCAAAAACTAAAATTTTTCAAAATTTTGACAATTTTATAAGGGGTTACATCGCTAAAATTGTCAAAAATTGTTAAACCTTTAATTTTTTTATTTTAAATGGAGTAAGCTGATTTATAAACCCAATAAAAACTAAATTAAATTGAAATTAATGCATTTTTGGCTAAGTAATGAGTTTTTTTAACTTTGATTTGTCCAAAATATATCCATTAAAAAAATTCGAAAAATATTAAGCTTATTTATGGGTGATTTTCGATAAAATTCTATAATTGAATTGAAAGATTAAAGAGTATATTAACTTTTCATTCTTGTTTATGTTAAGATATCAAAATATACCAAGGAACCTTTCTTAAGACATTCAAATATAAGAAATTTAAGATGTTTCTTATAACCTCTTCTATTTTAATAGTCAATAAAAACTAAGGACTCTTAAGTCAAAAGGAATCACGATAATTCAGTCTTAATCTATTTCAAGATACCTTTTAACAAACTCTTCTCTGTCTTAATGTGCACAATCAACCGACTCAATACAGCATTTCCCCTCATAATCGTTCCAGAAAGTTTCCACTTTTTGTTAACTTCTCATAATTTAGTTATCATTAGATTTCATTTGTTATGGATTTTGCATAAAGCCAAATCGCCAGAGAGGAAATTATGATGCCCAACCCGGGGATTTCCCTTCCGAAAAAAAACCCGACTTGTGTGTCATATGCCAGACGGAATGGAGAAAGCTGGCTATTAAATTACATTTTATGATTGGAGGATGTGTCCTTGTCCGCTGGCATGTCAATTTGCTGCGTCAATTTATGCGAAAAGACCGCGACAGTTGCTCAAACCTTGGGATGATGGAAAAAAGAGCGAAGGAGCTAAGGAATCCCATGTAGTCCAGCATCGGCATTGTTTGAGTTTCCTGCGAGTCTCTAAGGATGTTGTCCTTTTTCTCTCCTTCAAGCGGAACACCAACAAATCAACGCACTCAGCGACGATAACGCACTCCATCATCAATATTCTATTAATGGCAGTGCAGTTGTTAAAATATTATGGTCCCCAAGCAAAATTTGACTCCCTTTTTCGAGAGAGGGGAAAGGCGGGTACTTAAAAAATCACTTCAAAATATTTCTCGCTTGTTTTAATACGCACTCGCTCATCCCCTCGCTGAGATGATTTATGCGTGGAGGAAATGGAAATGAGGACAACTCCCCGATGGGTTCGAACTTGCCTTGCAAGGGGCAATACTGCTGCTTATCGCCCGTAAATTGCTCAAAGGCGTAACAAGGAATTAAGCTTGTGGCTTAGCGCACTTGCAACAGAAATGGAAACGTAATCGGAATGGAAATGGAAACGGAAATGGGAAGGTTTTCGGGGGAGATGATGGGGTTGCATGTTGGATAGACACGCGTCTCTCTCACAAACAGAATTTCATATATACTTCAGATGCCTCGCTTGATGATGAATAAAAGTTACTCAATGTTCTAAGTGTATCCCTATCGTGTAGAAAACAAAATTGAAAACTGTTAAACAAATCGCAAAATGGATTTATTGCTCGAACTGTGTGCAGCATGGCTCAAAGGAGACGTCGAGATAACCAGCATAACCAACCACACCCCATCCCAAGTTAACCACTCATCCAACATCCAACATCCTGCATATATTGGGCTCAGAAAAGGACCGCAGACCGACAGACCGAGGATCCACTTGAGGCTGCGTGGGCCGCATTCACTTAACTTTAATTTTGCGCTACAAAACACAGAGGAGGAGGTAAGTGGAGCACCTCGACGGTTAAGGCTGCCGAGACAGACGTGATTGGGTTTTTATATTCAATATAAAAAGGATTATATGGCTGTTTGTTGTGAAAGCATTGAAAGTTCATAATGATTGGAAAAGTAACGGCCACTCAGACGGTCGGCACCTTCATAGACAGACCCCAAAACCCTCACTCTCATCCGCTTGAGCTTTGCCCCACACGTGGCGTGTAAAATCAATTTGGAGTCCGAAATGAGTGCAACGTGGCCATTAGGGAGTCCCTTCGCCCCTGCGCCCTGCGACACCTGCCGCGTTGTCCTTCACACGGCCACGTCCATGGCCAGGTGTATAAATAGGTACCGCTTCAAGCCAAAAAGCCGCGGGGCAGCGCCTAAGCACTTCCGGTGTGTATGCTTTGGGCATGTGTGAAATAACCAGCCCCACATGGAGATCATCTAGCTTATGCCGGGGATGGTATGAAATTTCCATGACCTCGACTGAGCCGAAGCCACTTTCCAATTTATGAGCTGACCACACACATACACACGCTGAACACTAGAATCCATTTCATCCACCCCACTCATCCATTCCGGCTAATGGCCAACATTCGGTCTTAATAGTTTCGCCTGACAGTTTAAAGTGTCCGACAGTTTAATGGACTTTGTTCAGTATTTATTGTATTAATATTACACCGAGAGCCATTGAACAAATGAGACTGAAAAGGCCAGTCAATACACTAAGGAAACAAGGATCTCTCAAAAGAATAACCCTTGAATAAGGATTAAAAAGTAAATGGGAATAATATAAACTAAAAAATGAATAAACCCTCAGAATCCCCCTTAATTTTTCTCCGTGCTGCCTTGTTAAGTATCAAAACTAATGGCTTTTGGCCTGGACAATTGTCAATGGTCGAATATCACAAGTACTTACCTCCGGTATATCATCTGGCACCTTTCCCATCCATGATAACGAGAGTATCGTGCAGTCGCATTTTGTGTTGATGTTCCGCTCGAAATGTAAATGCATTTTATGGCCCAAAAGCGAAGGCCAGCTATTTCCTTAAGTTCGTTCGGTTTCAGTTGTTGATGTACGCTGATTTAAGCCACACACATGTTGCTAAAAGGAAAAGAGCAGAGGAGGAAAATAGATGGGGTTTCATTATCGTTTAGTATAACATGCCAATAACTAATTTACGATGAAAGCCAAATGGAGTCGTTCTTGGTGTTGTTGTTGCTCCTTGCTGGCCCACTCGTGCTGCCAATGTTGTTATTATTACGCTTCGTGTTGTTTTAGTTGTTGTTGCTGTTGTTACTGGTGCCTTATCAGGCCAAAACACACACATTGTCAGGCAAACCCTGCCTTACTGCGGGTCATTGGCTGTGCTTTGTACGGGGATTTATCGACGGGTGGAACGATGTCCCCGGCATATGTTCACCGTGCTTCGGGTATCAACTTCATCTTTCCACTTCCCTCAAGGGTTGACAAATTGCACACGAATGGCGCAGGAAGAGCTCGCAGGACACACACAACACACTACCACGTACACGACATAATTTGAAGCATACTTTGCAGGGCACACTAATTGGTATTAGTGGGAAAGTGGATGTGTCGTATCTGCCTTTGCTCCGCCACTCGCACGGATAACCCGGATAACCCACTCACCCATACACACCCACACACACACTCGCACAGGACTCATAAAAATGCTCTTTAGCAAATGGCTTACATATTCGTGCACATTTGTATATGTATATTCCTGCAAAAGTTGAAAACTTTTAGCGGAAGTCGAATGCCTCGGTGGCTAAAGTTTAAATTTTGATAATTTGGTTACTTTAGCTTTTCCAAAACTTTGTTTATGAGCATGGCAAGCTAAATAAAATAATTACAAAGTACTTCGTAATTCGTTACAAATGAATTTAAAAGGGTTAAAAGCTGAAGAGATTGAGTGGCTTTTGAAGGTGGAAAGAAAAGAAAAGAAGGAAAGCGAATTTATTACCTCCCTATGGCATTGTTCAGTCGCTTAAATGAATAATAATTCCTTAGAAAACCTTGACAAAATTAAACCAATTAGTTCAAAGGATTCTTCAATCGTTTCTTGACTGCAAAAGAATAAGCCGCTTTAATAGGCTCTTAACAATTCAAATTCAAATTGAGATTGTATGCTCGATTTATTCTAGGAAAATATGTCTGTACTTTCCACGAATTGAAAAATATTTAAAATGCCATAAATGTTGTCAAAAGTGTCTTGTCACTTTCACCCTACGCCACTCATTTAAATTATTTAGAAAGTTGTAGAGGCACAAAGTCGAGTAAAGTTGAGCGATGCTAAGAGCTCTGGGCAAAGGAAAACAATCCCAATCCCTTGCTGAGCAGAGCAAAGACGAGCAGCTCTCCTTCAGTACGGGAATGTTTCAAATTATGCCTGAATAATTGATATGGCTGCTGCTGTCTGTTGTCTCGTTTGATGACTGCCTGACTGGCTTCCCCCGCTCCGTCTCGCCTGAGAATTTGTTTGTATACTTGGTCCTAGGTAGGAGGTATGTCCGTACACGGACAAATAATACCAAGGACATTCAAGCTGTTCATTAATGTTGTAACAGTAAAGGAGAAGGCTTCAAGCTTGTTAGAGTTATGATAACACAAATATTTAGCTTTCATTTTGGTTTGATTTTATTTAAGGTGAAAGAAATGGACACCAGGAAAATATAACTTTTATTAAGAGTCTATTATTTATATATTTTCATAAAAAGAAAAGCCTAAAGCATCATAAAGATATATTTGCAATTCTTCATATCCCTGCTGTTTTACATTAGACAAATTAAAATGTATCCCATTAGTGTCTTTATTTTTCTTTCAGTGCACTCTGCCATCGCTTGGGGTTGGGAAAAGTGGGGAGGCAGGAGGAGCAGAGCTCAGACAAAAGCACACACACACACACACACACACACGCATTTGCTTCAATTATATCCTGCTCTCTGTCTGATTGAATTTGACATGTTATATACCATTTTTGATTGCGTATACGCCCCGGGGGCAAGCCGTCATCAGCACAAGCATCACTACAAAGACCGAATGCCAACTAATGGAATCCTTGGGTATAAATACTTTTCGGCAATGGCCCTTTTGCCTGCTTAAATATTGATAAAAAGCCAACTACTACAAACTCGTTATAAATTGAAGAGTCCTCCGAATTCCATTTCAATGCGAGACACAGACAGCGGGAGGAATGCATTCTCGAGTAGTTCACGAGATGAATGATTGCACATTCGCCATAGGGCACATGTGCGGGACGTGTTACTTTCGCCACTCTGCAGCCAGACAGCCATTGTTCGGCTGCTTTTTAAATTGTTCAACGTGGCAAGCGGCCACCAACCTGCACTTTTCCAACCAGTAACCACCATCTGCCATTCCATCCTGGACGATGCCATGCAATCATGCCCCTGCCCCTGCCCCTGCCCCTGTCACCTGCTTTATGCCTTTGCCTTTCGGCGCTTTTATGCGACATTGAGCACTTTTTAGCCGTGTGCGGTTCATGGCCGCCATAACGCTGCAAAGTAACGAAAATAGCTGAGATGGCGGCGGTGGCGGAAAACCTGTCGAAATGCCAGTCAGACCGGGAAATTCTTCGCAGGTGTGCAGCGGACAGCCTGGCCAGACATCATGAAATATGCATTTAACCGTCAACAATGGTGCCATCAGCCTTGGGCAATGGCCAAGAGTTAAACTTCCGAATAAATAAGCCGAAATTGCTCTGTAAAAGATTACTCAATCGATTTGCCAAGTATTTTGTTATTCGTGCAATTGCAACAATCGAAGGGAGAAGCGTTGTGTAAATATTTTAATTATCCAATAAAACGGATCGAATTTCAGACAAATATTTCAATTTGTTTAGCTATAATTTCACGCTCTGACCTCCTTCAATCGTTAAAGTTCAGGGGGCAAACAACGCCATTTTGGCACGAGGATAGGATTTGTTTGGGCTTTGCCATTAAAAGTTAATTATGTGGAAAGAAGCGGGGGCGGAACACACATAGAAGTCCAAAAAACAAAAGTAAACTTTAGTTCGTTTCCCTTCGGCTGCTGCAATTAAGCTGCCGAAATTGGATTGCGTATACGCAACGTAGTACGCAGTTGGCTGAAAGGCGCTTAACTATTATGAAGTCGTAACTGTTGTTGTTGCTGCTGCTGCTGCCGCCGTTGATGTTGTTACTTCTAATGCCGTTTCAACGGTAAAACTTTTTGCCCTTCTTGCAGGATATAGCATAATTTTTGGCATGTGGCCCCTCCCTCTCCCCCTTACAGTGGGAGTTGCAAAACTCAACTTGGAAAATGTCTTACTTGGAAATTTAGCTTATATTTTGTCAAAAGAAACTGTGAAAATGTCTCTAAACTCATTAGGATTTTATATTAAGAATGTAAATATTAAAGGAAACATAGTATAATTTATTGAAAATCACATATCCAAGTAAAAAAGCTAAATTATGCAAATACTCAATGTTAAATCTTAGCTCATATAAACATGGCCCATTTCACTAAAACACACTCATATTTATAAGAGGATTAAGCTGCACACACACACTTTATTTAGTTAATGGCCACTTATGGTTACGTCACTTTATTTCGGATTAACATTTTCTCCTCCCCCCCCCCCCACACACCCACTATTACCGCAAATGCAAAAATGTGCTTTTATTTATGCCATGGACAGTCGCTTGGACCCCACTTAATGCCGCTAAAATCCAGATTTACTTTTTTATCCTCGGCGCATGTCTCTCCATCCTGTCGGCGAATTAATTGTGGCAATTTGCTTTTGATCCTTGGGCCAGGACTGAATTTGAATGCTCGCAATTATTTCATTTTCATCATGCTTTTCATCTACCTAACGAGCTGGCATTGTTCATATTTCCTTGTCGCTGTCGTGGTTTTTTGCAATTGTTATTGCTGTCAGCGGGCTGGGAATGTCCTTGAACCGCTTGCAACTAGCTCGGCTCGCTGCTCCTTTGCATGTAGTATAATGAAAGTGCAGCGGTGCATGCAACAAGACCAAATAGCAGAGAGTCGAGTGGAGGCAAGCGAAAAACTTTGTGCCCAATTCGGAACTCGTGTGCGTTGCCCTCGCCTCGAAGGGTTCGTGACGTTGGTCGCAGGAAAATTCATACACATATCATATGTAATATATACTATAAACATATATATTTACATGTCCACATATATCGGGAAAGCACTTAATTCAGCCTTTGCTCCCAAGCCAAATGTTTGGTTGTTTAGTATAGTGGTAGCTCGTAAATCAAGAGCCCTTGGTGAGAAGGAAATTTCCAATTTGCAAAACTACTTTTAATTACGAAATATATTTTAATAACATATAGCACAAGAACAAGTATCTGAGAGTTCTTATTCAAAGTAAATTTATTCCAGAAAAGAACAATTATTTGAATTACTTGAGAATGGCTTAATTTTCAATTGATTCTTGATTTAAAATATAAACTACCCAACTTTCCTATTCAAATATGTCTTTGTAAAACATTTCTATATCTTTAACAACTTCTAGGAGTTAAGAAAAAATGTAAGATCACAAAAGAGACTTAAATCAAATCAGTTTCTTGCAATTTTCCTGCAACCTCTGTTCGGAAGAAGGACCTGTTCCTACTGTTCCTGGTTTTAAATTTGCCCTAATTATGTATCCGCTTTGTTGTGTGCCGCATGCCAGGCAACCAGTGGGATTGAGGCAAGTTCAAAGCCCGCTTTTCCGCTTTCCCCCCTCTAATTTTCTTCCGTCCCCCAATGGGGGGCTGCAGGCAACCGAGTAATTGTTGCGAGTTCAGTTTCAACTGCCCATGGGGCATTCGCTTTAATTAGCCACACGCCAGCAAGCACAAGAAATGCGTTTGAAAAATATATATAATAAGAAAAAATAGGAAAAGTGGGAAAAGTGGGAAAACAACACAAGGCGACACCAGATACGTGCATGCATTTAATTGGCGAACCGCTCCCCTTTTTCCTTAACTCTTCCTCTTTGGATGATGCGCGGGTAAAAGCAACCAAAGACAAGAAAAAGCAATAAAATTTTGCATAAATGACGAAATAAATGACAGCAAAGGAAAGCAACATTGACAAATACGCACCCTTGGGGAAGGAGGAATGGAGTGTGTGGGTGGGTTTTGGGTTGGAAAAACCCCTCTCTTTTGGGGTGCCCGAGCTACATCGAATGTCTCTATGTGTGTACTGAGCTTTAATGGAGACTCAAAAGGAAAGTGGAGGTTGGCTTCTGGGGGCACTGGGGAAATTTCCTACACTTGAAGAAATGTATAAAGCAAAATAACTATTTAATAAAATCCAAGAGGGAAACTGAATGTAAAACAATTTAAAGGTAGATAAGGTTAGCAAGTGAAAATTTCCAAGAAGTTAAATAGTTAATAAATAAAAGGCGAAGTTACTTCTATTCCTTTTTTCAATTATTATTGATGAGCTTCTTTAAAAGCATTGAAATTAAAATATTATATAATTCAAAACCTACTTTACACAGTTAATTTTCTAATTTCCAGTATATAACAATTTCAATATCACAAATTTCAAGGTTTTGAAGGCTAATTTTTTTTGCAGTGAACCAATCCTGGTGGACTCTTTTTCCCTGCTTTCCATCCATTGTCCGTGTAGTTGTTGCCGCTTGTTTATTGACTTTGTCCCGGGGTTAGGGGCTGTTGGGGGTGTGTCGCATAATTTGTTTCTACTTTAACCTAACCCTCGAGCCCCGCCGCTCGGAAAATGTTGGGGAAAATTGTGCGCCTCAATGGCGCTACAGTTACCCAAATGTATCTCTCTTTTTCGTTCCCGCCCGTTGTTTTTGCTGCGGTTGTTGCCGGGTGCGTTTTGCCCTCTCCTTGACAATATAAACAATTGTTCCATTATTCGGTGGCGCTGCTACCGCTGCTTCAGTTATGCAAAATAATCAACATGCCAGATTCTGATATTGGCAAGGCAAGGAATAACAAAAATAATAACAATAACAGAAGTAACAACAAAAATATATAAAAATGGAAAAGCAACAGCAAAGCCGCCTGTTGTCAATGGCGAAAATATTGGCAAAACATTCAGACAAAAAAAAAACCGCAAATCGAGCAAACTGCACTTGAACTTGCCACAAAAGCCCTGCCACATTGTCCTCCCGCCGCCATCTCAAATTATATAATGCAAATCGCGAGAAATACAGTCCAACTTCGGTGACTAACTTTAATATTCCGATTTTGTTATCGTTAGAAATATGCAAACATAAAAAAGCTACCAAAAGATGGCTATTTTGAAACTTTCCGGGTATTAAATTTTCTCAAGGATGTCATTGAAACTGACCTATAGGAATCATTATCCGACCTATTAATCATTATATTATTGATCAGCATCAACAGCCGAGTTGATCTAGCTATGTCTGTCCAAAATGTATTTATTTTTTCAAAATTTTATAAGGGGTTACATCGTTAAAATTGCCAAAAATTCGAACAAACATTTTTAATTTGTTTAATTTTAATTTTAGTATGCAGATTTGTTAACCTAATAAAAACTAGTATAGAACAGTTTTCTGATTGAAAATTAATGCATATTTGACTTAGTTGTGATCGATTCTTAATGCAAGGATATGACATTTTGCATTTTCGAAATTAGCATCCTTTCTTGTTATGGCATGACTTTCTGCCTTATCTTAAAGATTCTCAATGAAATTATTTATTTAAAATTTAATTTTGTAAATTTTGTTTTCAACTTTATCTGAAAATTCATCTTATCGAAGTTGACCTGTTAACGCAAAATGCGGTTTGTGGGGGGATGGGGTTGGGAAACTAAAACGCAGCAAAATAAGACAAAATGTAATGACCTTGGCAGCCAAGCGCCAACGCAACGCTAACACACATTGGCACACACACTCAAACGCACACACCCGCGCCAGCATTCAAGCACACACAAACTTAAAAATAATTTCTCAAAGAGCAGTCGAGGAGAAGGCAAAGAAGAAGACGAAGAAGCCCCAAGAACAAGACATTGGCGCTGGCGTAGGCGTTGACGTGGACGTTGACGTTGGCAGAGCCGGTCGCTGCTGCAGTCGACGTCGGCGCCAAGGCATCTAAATTATGCAAACTGAGAAATTGCGGCCCCAACACACATGCACACTCGAAAAAATAATAAATAGTTTGGACATTTTCAAAAGAAAAATAAAAAATTTAATAAATATTTTCGAAAGAATTTCTTTTTGAATTGATTATTTTTTTAATAAATTTCCCTTTTTTAGGATCCCAATTTGAATGCAAATTCAGGTCCTGGTTTTTCTTAGAGTGCACCTAATGTGGCGCCCGCCGTCCAGCTGTCGCCCCCATGTAAATGTAACGGTTATGTGGCTTAAATGCTTATCGCTCCAGCTGACCAACTAACGGAATTTCAATTTCGGCACGCATTTTCCACGCGCTTTTTATAGGCGTGCTCCTGATTGCCACTTCTCCGGCCGTACGTACGTATTTCGGCCGCCGGAGTCGCTTTTCGATTACGAAGAAAAACATACAACACACACACTCGACCCATCAGAACACACACACATACACATGTCGCGAGGAAAGCCAATGCCGATCGATTTTCACTGTCATTGGTTGTTTGATGCGGATTAATCGAAAACGTGCGTGGGCAGCTCACTCAACCGAAACTAAAAACGAAGCCGAAACGCAACAAATTTAAGTCAGCAGAGAGCCGCAGGCAAATAGGACTGATAAAAAGCATTTAACCAATGGAAAAATTAACCCACATGGCCGTGGCTTAAAAACACCTTTAATTAGCCCTGAGTTGTACGAATTGCGGTGGTGCTCAAGGTGTTTTCCTGGTTACCACAACAAACACAAAAAAGTATAACAAATCATCCTTATATAGTGAAGCCTCGTAGGACTATGAATATCGGACTCTTCTAAGATAATAGTAACTTAGTTGCTCTGCGGTCTGTTTAATCGGAAATCAATTAATTTCAAAACATAAAACCAATATATCCAAAGTTACAATAGTTTTGAAGCTAAACATAAATTCAAAGTAGTTTTCTGAATAAGATAAAGACATTTGCTTTAAAAATAGAAAATCAGACTTACTTAAACCCATAATACATTTTTAAAGCTTAGAATTTTAGTTCTTTTGGATATATATAAGATCAAGATACTTCAAATACAATCCATATTCAGATATTGGCATTACCATTTTAAAAAATAACCACCATTTAACTCGGAGTTTTCTGATATTACGTATACGTACAAATATCGTAAATTTACATTGAGAAGAATTTTTCCCATTGCATTACTAAAGTCTCCTAAACCTCTGCAAGTTGAACTACAAATTCATTGAGAATGCAAGAATATTTGTTTTACAGGGACAGGACTCGATGACGCGAGTCCTTTCAATTTCAGTTCGATTTACGGAAGTCAAACTGTAGTGCACAGACATTCCCAGTGTCCATGGCTCGCAGGGGGCCAAATCCAAACCACCACCATCGTCACCGTTGCCGGGATAAAAAGGATATTTGCCAGCCAAGGGGACAACGGAATTCCACAACTCACCTGTGTCGTCACCGCCCCTCTCGCGTCTCTCGTCGCTACTCGCTGCTCTGCTGTGCTGGGCGAAGGCTGGATTCAATTGAATTACAGTTTTTGCACCGAAAAAGTGCTGCATATATAAATAAACCGCTTCGAGTGTGTTTTAGCAACTGTTTTGGGGCAGACTCTCCCGTTATTTTTCTCGTTTTCCGTTCTTTTTTTTCCTTCACTTCCTTTTTATCCGCTAACGCACACATTCACACACACACACACACGGAACGCACATGCAGCACTGGTGGAGAAATTCCCGTTAGCACACTGCCGCAACAACGTCCGAACGTGGACTGTTTGGGATGGTATTGCCGCTAGTGGGGTTGGAAAAGCGGAAAAGCTCCAAGAGCGCGCCTGCGCATGTCTGCATAGTTCTTATCACCCATAACTGTCAAACTGACGGAATTTACGGTATTGTTGTTCTTTTTAACGGATATCGATTTGATTTCTAAAATGATCGAATAGAATCGATGCACCGGGAGTCGACTAAGACTTTGTATTTAGGATGGTAATTGCCGTTTTTGGGGTTGGCGGGGAAAAGCTTATTTCAGGTTAGATGTAGCATATTTCGTTTCTCTTTTAATTTGTTATTTTACAGGTATGGCATAAAAATTAATAATTATAAAAGAAAATTCTGTTGTTAACTTAATTTTATAATCAATTATATAGATTCTTGCGTTTAAACTTAAATATTTGAATGTCCCGATTTTAATTAAGTTCATCGTTGCGCGCTTTTTAGCCATGTTCCTTACCTTAGCAATGTTATCAACCCCGATTATAACAGTTTAAAAGTTGATATAAGCCTTTTTTCCAATATCTTGAAATTTCGCCTGCTGGCTATATGATTGATATTTTAATTGAATATATAAATCAGAATTATTGTAGGCATCTTTTCAAACGCATCGGCTTTTCATATAATAAAATTATAATTATAAATATATCGATATCTCGATACATCTGCTCAAAACACATCGCGATTAAATATTTGCCTATATATCGATATACTGATATTTTGATATATCTTCGACAACCCTACGTGCTGCTCCACGAAGAAATTTGCTGTTTATTTATCGCCTACACTTGTGTCCTCCTCTCCGTTTATTTGTTAAACAGCAAGTCGCGTGCGTGTGCGTGTGTGCCAGTGTGTGAAAGTGTGTGTTGGCCACTGGCCTTGGGATCCCCCAACTGCGAACAGCAGAGGCCCCAAAAGCCCAAAACCCAAATAAAAAAATTGTGCAATAGTCGCTGCTATGCGAAAATCGAAGACCTGCTGCCCCAGGACGACGATGTGAAGCTGCTGGCGAGCTGCGGGCGAAACAAGGACGCGTCAAATCATGTGCCTGGCGGAGCACCCCGCCCGGAGCAGTATCCCATCCGCTGGCCAGCGGGGCGGCAGCACCTCGCCCACCTTCAACGCCAAATATAGGCGAAAATGCCTGCTCCTGCTGACGCTGCTCCTCTTCCACGGCTGCTTCAGCGGCCTGCACCGGGCCAGTGCGTTCAACTGCACGGCACACGGCGGACGCTGCCAGAACGATGGGCAGTGCCAGGAGGATGGCCAGTGCCTGTGTGCCGACGGTTGGCAGGGTCCCGAGTGCCAGTTCTGCGGCGGAAAAGTGCGGTGAGTAGTTATCCGGGAGAAACTGTGATTCATGGCACGTTATTCAATCAGCGGCGCTCAATTCGCTTTTTCTTATTTTGGCTTTGGTGTGGCCTGGCCTATTTGTGTCAGGCAACGGTTCCGTTTCATCTCGTCGGACGGGTTCTTGGCCTCCACAGCACAGCACAGCACTCCACTGCCCGTTCCCATTCTCGTTCTCTTAATCTCCCGCTCGCTCGCTCTCTCCCTTTGCCTCTGCCTCACAGTGTGCATTCTTTCACCTGCTTTCTGCTTTCTCCATCGCCTCCTGCTGCTTCCAATACGGATTATTTAATTAGTTCGATTTGACTTTGAACTTGTCGCCCTGACCGAGGGCCCTCAACCATATGGAGTCCTTGTGGGGATATCCAGGTACTCTCAGGGTCTAATTGGGTGTCACATGCCATAAGCACAGCATTTATTCATAGCGGGAAACATGTCTATTGGCCTCCACAATGAATAGTTCTATATTATCTATGGTCGAACTTTCCCATCTCAATGTCTTTGAAAGCAGAACCCGTTTTGGGAGGCATAAACATTGATCTTACAGTGCACGTTCAGTACAGTGAACTTGTTTAGGATTGATATGTTTATTTACAAAACTACATATGAAGTGAAATATTTCAACGCTTAGAATAATTTACTCCATGTTGTTAAGAAATCTGTTTGTTATCTTATTGTAGCTAGCTCCATATTATCATTGGGTAAAATATAAAAAGGATGGATTTAATTTTAGAAATACAAAATATTTTGTTAAGCTTACAAATAATAATTAATATGATATACAAAAATTTGATTTGAAGTCGTTAAACCTCTGTTTTTCAAGTTTCTAAAATCTACCTTGAGCTTAAGTTGTCAGAAACCATTGTGTAACTTTTAGCCATTCAGACGCTTGCCTTTTAAAGGTCAAATTAATTACAAAACATGGCAATAATTCATTAATTAATTATACCATTTTATCTGTTAACTGGGAGGCAAAATACAAAAATATTCATATATGTATATATTTACATTATATAAACAAAATCAGAACTTTCCTTAAAATACCTCAATTTGTGAGCTTTTAAATTCACATTTTGACCCACTTGATATATTTGTAGACCAGTTTTCATTACAATGGGGTAGCATACCACATAATTTAATAGATGTATACATTAGTTAATGATCACATTATGATCCTAATCAAAATGCTTGTTCTCCATAAAGACAAAGTGATATTTAAAAGTTAAAATGACACTGTGAAAAGAATTTTTTATAGTTTTTGCCCACGATTATACTGTAGATACATGTGTAAAGAGATGTCACTGGGCTAGTTTGGTTGCTCACGCTGGCGTCATAAAGCTTATGAAATGGTTTGTTTATGTTTCTTAACAACGGCTATTTGTTCGCGTAGCACGATAAGCGAATGTTCTATCTTGACATTAATTAAGCCCCCCGCCCTCCGTTTGCAGTGCGGTGATGAGCCCGGGAATTTGCGCACTCGAGCATTGAGGTCGTTTCACCTGCCACACCATCGGAACCAGTTCGGTTTTGTAGAAACCTCTGATCTCGACCTGCGTTTAAATGCCGCATCGCCGCAACTCTGCTCGTAACGTACCGTAAATTCCGGGGCCACACACTCACTCCGTTCGTTCGATTTACGCCCCCGATAAGCAAACTCGCTCACTAACATTCTTATCAGCTGTTGTTGCCCGCTTATCGCCTGTGAATTTTCACGATTCCAGCCCACCAGCTCCACCCTCTTGTCTCTGTTTGCACACGATTCCAATTGAAATGCCATGAGAGGGAGCAGCAGCAGCAGCAGCATTTACCGGCTTTCTATGCAAAATCCGAGACAAAAACTGGGCGCAATCAAACTGGTTTTACCTACAACCCCTACCTTCATTCCCTCCGAAATGCATTCCAGACCATTGGCCACATGACGAGGACGCCTGGTCATCTGGTCTGGCTTCCAGCTACCTGCTCCCGATTCCTAGGCTTCAAGCTCGAAAGCCGTGCGTAAGCTTAGCGCTCGAGTGCACAGAATGTGACTCACCCGCCGGCTGCCAATGAGAGTGTAAATATATCTTTGTTCAGCATTGATTTTTCGTGGCTATCGATGGAATTGCCGCCCACAGGCATGGGCACGGGGCAGCGACACGGGCTGCATCCCGGCTGGCCAAGTGTTTACTCAAAGTTTAGAACTGACCGAGAATTGACGCCCAACCAAGGCACGCTCATACAGTTGAGGATGAGATAATAGCAGGTTCCTAAAATCCCAAGTTTTAATTATATATTAAAAAAATTGGCTGAAAAAGGTAAAATTTCAATACCATTTTAGGTCTTAACCAACAGAAATATGGCAGAATGATGTCACTTAGAGCTAGGAGAGATAAAGTATAAGGGAAAATCGGGGTTTTTTTTTTAGTGATATAAGGAAATGTTATCAGTAATATTACGCTAGTTTCCCATCATATAATTTCTGCTTTCATATGACTTCCTAATACAATAATATATTTCCATATATTGTCCATTGCGAAAAACACCTAAGAATTGATAACATATCACCTAAACGGTATTTCATGAACAGGTCATATTGTCACAGTTTTGACAAATTGAAAAACATAAATTTAAAGGGAGATACATTGCGAATAAACACATTTCATTTGATAATATAAGGCGTTTGTTGATTTCTCATTAAAAAATACTTCTCAATATGAGGATATCTTGGTTAATTCTATAGTTTTGACCTAGACTGTGAAGCTGTGCTATATGCAGTACTTATCGGCACTTGCTCAGTGTAACGTGAGCTGCATTAGAATGCGGAAGGCAACCGTTTCCACTTTCTCTCAGTACACTAGTTTTGTGAGTTAATTGTTTTTAACTTGTGTATAAATAAACATCTTGAAAGAGTCTGCAAAACTTGGTTTTGGTTGCAAGTAGAACACAATAAATTGGGAATCAATATGTGAATTCTACTCAAGTTTCACTCTAAGCTTAGTTTCTATAATCTAAAATTACGTACCATACCTTGCCTGGATATCAACTATATGACTGGCATTAATCTCTGTTTTTGTTTAATAAAGTCTGACTTCTTATCTGAAGTAAGGAGAGCAACAACCATATAATATCGCAACCACTTATATCTTTATAATAAGTCTGCGGCTAGCTGTTCATAGGAGTAGAAATGTTTACACATCAAAATCTATTGAATTTCGTTTGATTTCTCATCTGTAACTATTCATCTGTCTTGACCTATTAATTCTTAAGTTTAAGAAGAAGGGGAGCTTGATTTTAATTTTAATTGACCAGAGCACTGGGCTTTGTCCGGGCACAGCTGTGAACTGAAATCAGAGCGACTAAATCAGAAGAAAGCAGTTATTTTTAAGCGGATGTGCACACAATACGCTAAGCTAAAAGCAAGACAAACAAAGGAAGTCGACGCAAAAACGCGACTGTCGAATACCCTTATCGAGTTTCATGTTCGCGCTTAAGTTGTCGCATTCCGTCCAAGACCTTTTCCCCACTCATAATCTGCCGCTTGCAGAACAAAAGCCACAGAGACTTGGAGAACCAATGGCGACTTGGCTGCCATCGCCGCCAACAACTCAACAGTTTTGAGGCTTCAGCTCGGTCACACATGCTACACTACACTACTTTACTATATACTAATATACTATATAAAATGTAGCTCATACCGTTCACAATCTCGCCGTATCAATTGGAGATTGCAATTCCGCTGGCCAGCAGATTCAATTATCTGTGCACAGCATCGAATCATCGCCATTTGCATACGTGGACGGATGGCAATGTGCGCTCCACTATCGCTAAATCGATAGAGGAATTGATTTATTTTGCCACTTTGCTTGCGCCTCCCAAGCTAATGGATTTTCCGCCCCTCTTCCCGTTTCTATTTTCATTTACATCTCACAGCATGTACCATACCATGGGCACGATACACGACGGCTGGGGCAACTACTCGGTGAGTGTCAAGTGCAGCTGGCTAATCGATGCCCGGCACCCGCACTGGAGCCGCCGCCACAACACGAATCCCTCGCGAACGGCCAACATACGGATCCACCTGCGCGAATTTGCCACTGAGTGCGGCTGGGATCACCTGTATATATACGATGGCGACAGCGTGGACTCCCCCCTGCTGGCGGTGTTTAGGTGAGTTGGTCTGTAAACCTAATAAATAAATATTAAACTAATTATGCCTTTCATCCTTTCCCTTTTAGTGGTCTCATGTATCGGGGCAACTTCTCCATTCGCCGAGTGCCGCAGGTCATAGCCAGGTCCGGCACTGCCCTGGTGCACTTCTTTAGCGACGATGCCTACAATATGTCAGGGTTCAATCTCACCTACAAGATGAACGGCTGTCCCTCTGATAGCGATGGTAAGATAGAAACCTACCCTTATAATTAAAGATTATTAATATTTGGCTTATTGCAGAGGTTGAGTGCTCTGGCCATGGAATGTGCCGGGAAGGCGACTGCATCTGTGATCCCATGTACCGGGGCGAGGCTTGCAACATTGCTGCTTGTCCCAACAACTGTTTGGAGTCCAAGAACCAGGGCCATTGCCTACCCGAACAAGAGCGGTGAGTTGGGTATTCATTAAGGGATAGAAAACATCGTAAATATTTGTATATATCGCATGTCGGAGCATTGCTTCTATCTTTTCCGTCATCCTTAGTGTAATTTAAACCCATAATTCCGGTTTAATTAATGCTGATAGTACACACTTAAAAACAATTAAATAGTCCAAGTTATTTTTAAACCAAACACCAACGTAGTCACCCATCTAATTAAAGCTTTAAATGCAATTGCGTAGCTGCTTAACTTATGTACCCAACTTGAAAATGTAAATTAAACAAGATATGAGACGAAAAATCGGGAGTAACTTTGAAAGTGAAACCCTAATAGTGCCAATTACATTAATTACTCACGAAACCCTTTAATTTTGTGCAGCTGCGCTTGCTACGAGGGATTCGCCGGCGACGACTGCAGCCAGATCAGCGCCCATGGAGCCTGGACCACTGTTCACCCGAAACACTCTCCGGCGCCGGCAGGCACCGCCTCACATGGCGCCACCGTCTGGCGCGACACATTGCACATTGTGGGCGGAGAATCGTACGGCCGCGGCGAACTAATGAGCACCTATGACTTCAACCGCAATGTGTGGGAGACTTTGCGTCCGGAGGAGGGTGGCGAGGTGCCGGATAAACGCTATGGTGCCTCTACGGTGATGTACGGCGACAAGATCTTCATGTATGGCGGCGTAGTCAAGGGCCAGGGCATCACCAACGAGCTGTGGGCCTTCGATGTCTCCGCGCGAACCTGGGCCAATATCTCCGTTCGATCGGATCCCTCGTGCAATGCCACCGGCGGAACCACCGCCATGTGTGGACCCCTGCACGTGGTGGGCCACACGGCCACTTTGGTGCCCGGATTCGGGGACAAGAACAACTACCAGTACATGGTGGTCATCTTTGGCCACTCGCCAAACTACGGCTACCTCAACACGGTGCAAGAGTTCAACTTTGGATCACGGGAGTGGCGCATCATTCCCACCACAGGGTATGTGGTGAAGGGCGGCTACGGACACAGCGCCGCCTACGACTTCCTCACGGAGAAGGTGTACGTCTACGGCGGCATCGTGTCCGAGAGCGAGTCCAGCCAGGTGCTGAGCTCGAGGCTGTACTCCTACGAGCCGGCGACGCGAGTCTGGAGTCTCCTATCTGCGGCGCCCAGTGCCCGGCTCATGCACACGGCCAACTTTGTGAACCAGGGCCTGATGATGGTCTTCGGCGGAAACACGCACAACGATACCTCGCAGAGTTACGGAGCGAAGTGCTACAGCCAGGACCTGCTCGTGTACGACGTCTATTGCGACTCGTGGCACTACCATCCGATGCCGGGCCACCTGCAGGCGGATCTGGCCCGCTTCGGCCACAGCTCGGTGGTGTTCGAGGAGTCGCTGTACATCTACGGAGGCTTCAACGGCCAGCTGCTAAACGACATGCTGCGCTACCAGCCGGGCTACTGCAGTTACTATACCAAGCAGGAGAAGTGCACGGCGGCTCGTCCCGGCCTGAAGTGCATCTGGGACGTACAAAAGATGCGCTGCATTGCCATAACGCAGGTCCAGCGTTCGGCCATCTATGGACGCGAACAGTACGACTATGTGGCCTGTCCGTCGAAGAGCCGGCTTACGCTCACCTCGGAGCTGCTGCACGACGTGCATCGCTGCCAGGAGCTGGCCAGCTGCCAGTCCTGTGTGTCCACCGCCTTCGGCTGCACGTACTGCGGCAACGGAGTGTGCATCAAGGAGCGATGTCGGGAAACCACCTCAATGGCTTCCGTCTTTTTTGAATCGTCCACCCAGCTGGCCGTGTCCACGCCGGGTCCTCCGCTGAATGCCAAGCACCTGGATTCCTGTCCCATTTCTGAGGATTACCTGATCCAGTCCGTTTGCGAGCAGCTGCACAATTGTAGAGCCTGCTCGGCGAACCTGGCCTGCCGCTGGGACTCGGAGCAGAACCGCTGCCGGAGTCACTCATCCGGCGGGGGAATGGCAGCCAACAGGACGCAGGATGAGGTAGCATGCGCACCGGCTTGCTCGACGTTGACCAATTGCCAGAACTGCACGGAAGATGAGTGCATCTGGTGCCAGAACGAGCAGCGCTGCGTTGACCGCAACGCCTATACGGCCAGTTTTCCCTACGGGCAGTGCCGCGAGTGGACCACCTTTACGGCCAAGTGCCGCTCAACTCCGGCCACCAAATCGACGGCACTGAGCGTGGGCAGCACCACTGCACTCTCTAGTGCCCAGTGTGGCTTCTACAACAGCTGTCAGCAGTGCCTGGACGATCCAGCGTGTGGTTGGTGTGACAACGGCTCCAATACGGGCCTCGGCAGATGCGTAGTGGGTGGCGCCTTGGCGCCCTACGACGACACGGAGTGTGCGCTGAAACACTGGTTCTTCACGTCGTGCCCCCGATGCAATTGCAATGGTCATTCATACTGCAACGACCAGCAACACTGCGAGCAGCCGTGTAACAATCTAACGACAGGAGCACACTGCGAGAAGTGCCGCACCGGTTATTGGGGGAACCCCATCAACGGTGGCAAGTGCCAGCGATGCGAGTGCAATGGCCAGGGCGTCTATTGTCATCCGGATACTGGCAAGTGCTACTGCACCACCAAAGGCATTGTGGGTGACCACTGCGAGAAGTGCGACTCGCAGAACCATTACCACGGGGATCCGCTGAAGGGCTCCTGCTACTACGAGCTGACCATTGACTACCAGTTCACATTCAATCTTTCGAAGAAGGAGGACCGGCATTTCACGCAAATCAACTTCCGCAACTCACCGGGCAAGCCGGAAATCGATGCGGACTTTACGATCACGTGCAGCGTGCCGGCCAAGATGGACATCTCGGTGAAGAGGGCCGGTTCGCCGGACATGCTCATCCTGGTGGGGGTCAACTGCTCAACATTCCGGCATCGATTCGCCAAGACAGAATACCAGTTCGGACACTCGGCGGACGACAACAGCTCGCTGACCACGTTCTACGTGTTCGTACATGACTTCCAGCCCCCGATCTGGATCCAGATCGCCTTCTCCCAGTACCCCAAGCTCAATCTGCAGCAGTTCTTCATCACCTTCTCCTCCTGCTTCCTGCTGCTGCTGCTCATGGCCGCCGTCCTCTGGAAGATCAAGCAGAGGTACGACATGTTCCGGCGGCGTCAGCGCCTCTTCGTCGAAATGGAACAGATGGCGAGTCGACCGTTTTCCCAGGTGAGTTCTGAAGAGAAAGACTTAATCCGATTCCCGTTACTCAACTCTTTTATTCCGAACAGGTGCTGGTCGATATCGAAAACCGCGACAGTATTGATCTAAGTCTGACGCTGGAGGGCATTGGCCACTTGTCCAAGAAACGCAAAAAGGTGGGCGAATCAATCAATAAATTAGTATTAAATGTTGTGAGTCACTTTAAAGGCTAGTATCCATATGAAGATTGTTTGTTTTTTTATAGAAATTTGTGATATCTTCGTAAAACTATAAAGAAATAATTTATTTTTGGAAAAATTAAGCTGCACCCAAAACGTTTCAATTATAAATGCAAAAAGAACAACAAAATTTTAATATAATTCAAGAGCGCACCATACTTATAAGGTTTGGTTCCAAAGATAGGAGCAAGCCTAAGTTATTTAATTAAACCAATCTGTAATTAAAATATTTTAAATTGATCTTTAAGCTTGCTATATGTTATATATTTCTAAATGATTATTAGATTTGTATTATGTTTAATAATGTCTAATTGCTATATTATGTATATTTTTTACAGGAATGCCCCAGTCCCATTGCTTTAGAGCCCTGCAGCGGCAACCGAGCCGCTGTGCTCTCGCTTCTAGTCCGGCTGCCCACGGGTAAGGATCTCTAAGAATGTCCTAAAGCATTTGAGTTATAAAACCCTTTTCCCACGCAGGTGGCCTTTCGCAGGCGCCGTCTGGTCAGTCCGCGGGACTGGCGGTGGCCAGCGCCTTAGTCACGCTCGGCAATCCGCGTCGCCCGTCGATCGACCAGCATCCCAAGGAGCCAAAGTCGAAGCGCAAGCAGAGCCAGCACCCAGACAGTTGTACATAATAGCCAACCGTAACACTATGCTTACCTATATAAAGTAATAACGATAACGATCTGATAATAATTATGATAATATATAACTAGAGAATAGGTACACACAGACACGCCCACACACACGAGTATATAGCGTATTTGCCCCGACTTTCTTCTACTAACACAAAAGGCAAGCTAGCAAGTTGATAATCCGCAGTTATTATTACTTTAATGTATTAGACTAGTAACGAAGCGAGAAGCAAACAAACAAACAAAAAACAAAACAAGTAATAATAATAATTTTTAGCAAAAGGACATATTTATATACGGTTATATACAATTTGATATAGTTGATAGGTCGAGTAGCGTTGCAATAGTTATAAATGTTTAATTTATTATTTATACCGCGTACGTGAGCTAAGTTCGATGGCAAGCAGCTGTATTCAAATGATTATTGTATTTTTTTTTTACTTATCCACATACACATAGCTTAAGCATGTTGTTAGAATTTATTTATGCAAATTTTGCGCGCTGCGTTGGACAGTGGAACGGAAACAAAAAGACATTTAATCGATCTTAGTGAAAAGTGATGAACAAAAAACCCGATGACAGACGAAAGCGATAGGGGAACATTTATGTACATGGGAGCTATGGTGACGAAAACATGCAATTACTGTGTTCAATAATAGGAATATTTATGTTTTCGATAATCGTGCAAATATTTACAACGCAATATACGTGAAAGGGGAACCGTGGACAGAACAAAACTAGAGCAAGCCAGTGTAAATAAAGATACGTAACTCTTATTACCGCTATATAGATAGCAGCTATACAAAATAAAACAAATACAGAGAGCGCGCAGAAAACAAATCAAACATTTAAGCAAAAATTTAAATTCAATCACAAACTAATCGTAAGGTTTCCTCTGGGCAACGTTTGACTACTGAAACCACAACTCACGCAGTTAATTAACTCGATTCAAATCAAACTAGGACAACAACACCAATTTACTAGACGCACTCACTCTCTATCTCCGTAAGAACAACCTTTAGAATCAAAAGATACTCGTCTCAACTTGAACTAACACTTAGAAAAAAACCTCTCAACAAAGTACACAGTCTCCAGTCGCTTCGCGCCAGCAGGACAAACAACAGTTGTAAATCTATATATTTTTGTTCCAACAAAAGTCCATTTGTGAAATTTAATTTCAATTGTAAAATGCGTTTAGATATACACATAAGATATATACAATATATATATATATATATATGAATGAGAATACTTGCCCCGAAAAAACACATAGAAATAAACAACCGAAGACTTGTTTGTTCGCCCAAAAAAAAAAGACAAAAAAAACTCAAAGATCCCTGACAGCCAGCCAGAGCAGCAGCAGCGAGATATAAATAGATAAAGAATCATATATTAGTTTTATTAACCAATAAAAAGACACTCCAAATGTAAGTCCACTATTATTCATTTCCTCCCGTCTCCATTTCATCCATCAATCCCAGAGTAGCAGCTGGCGCGCATGCGCAGAACTTTCACTTTCGGTAGCCGGCGGAGGAGTACATTTCGGGGGCGTGGCGCGGCCCAACTGCATGGCCTGATAAACCAGGTAAATGTGAGACTCCGATTCAGGTCGAGGTTCGTTCGATCGGTGTAATTGTGGGCTCTGTAAAAAACAAGATCTCTTTCACGTATGCGGATGTTGTGATTGTGGATTGGGAATGGCCCTTTCCTGTGCCTTCCTTCTTTCTTTCAGCCAGTTTTCGTCTCCCCTCTTACGATAACTTACGTTTTTTTTTGGGGGGGGGGGCAATTTTCGTGACTTTTGTGTCACGATATTTCCAAGCACCGCATTTAATTTAATGATGACGATTTTATTAATGAAACTAAAGAAGAAAGCCGGCAAAAGCGTGCGAAAACCGAATTGAAGCGGAAGTGACTGCCAGCAGAGATCTCTGTCAAAGCATCCATCAGACGAAATCAACGCCCTTGGTGCCTGACTGACTGACTGCATTGACGTACAAATTTTGGTATTCAAGCATACCCAACCGTGTGTTTATATATGGATATGTATATTGTTGTGCATACCTGAGTTGAGTCAGCCGATGTGCGGGTAAGTTGAGTTGGTTTTACCCGGCCGTTAAGCTAATTCTGGCCCGCGAAGGCCAGCACGCACTAGGCGGCTAAGTGAACTATTGCGTCCCCATAACAAATGATTATCAGCATTAACAGATCGTTATGAATCAACGGTGGAATGCCCCGAGCTTGGAGAGAATCCGGCGACAACGTTGCCAGTGGAATTGGAGCATGAATAAGTGTCCACATATGGGGCACCAACGAAAACCAACCCTAATACGCAGCATATCTAAAAAAGTGTCAAAGATACATAACATTATACATTTTTTGTTAATGTTACAGTTCAAACATTACATTATATGTGTATATATATATATTACTATTTATATTATTTTATTCAGAAGCTTACATTTATCAAATGTTTTATTATTTATTGGTAAAGATTTTGAGAGTTAATCAAAATATATATGACATATGGCAATCACAGGATTTTTTTCCTTCCAACAATATTTAAAATATATGTATTCTAGGAATATAAAATCTATTTTTTTATATGCTAATTTTTTTTGTGTAAACTAAAGCTTTTTAAATATCATAACTAAGCCAAAAATGAACTGATTTCAATTCGGAAACCTTATCAATGCTAGTTTTCATAATGTTAACAAATTGGCATATTGAGTTTTTCAGTTTTAAAAATTATATTTTTGATCAAATTTTGACAATTTTAATGATGTAACCCATTAAAAAATGTTTGAAAATTTTGAAAATTTTATTTTATCAGGATATAGCTGGTTCGGCTCCGGCTATTGATTCTGATCAACTTTTACTATTGTTTTTTACTGCGTTTGAAAGTATTTGACATTTGGATATATTTAAAAAAAAGCATGTGAAAATGTGAATTCACGGAATTCTAAATATATCGGCTAATCAAATGCGTGCAGCAATACCCGATATGTCAAAGTAATGGACATTTATCGTAGTTTTACCCTACCAAGTTTTAATTCCTTCAAACCGTCAGTTTTTGAGCAAATAGCATAACAGTGGTCTAAGCTCGGGGTCGGCCCCATACAAAATAAGGAGACTAAAATTGTAAGGCTTATTACTTCGACTTAATAACGCGTGTACATATGCACGGTAAATAGGCTTACTAGAGAAAGATTAGCGAATATTTAGTGAAAATTTCAATTGTTTTTAACCGTCAGATTTCGAGAAAATCGAATAACAGTGGGTGGTGCATTTGGTCTGATAGCTAAGGCGCGAACTATGAAAATGGAACCAGCAGAGAACCACTTGCTGAACCAGACCATAACCATGTTAAGAAAAATACTAATTTAAAATACTATAGCAAATTGTTGAATAAAACATTAAGAAATGTGACTGCCCAATATATGTAAAGCCCATCAGAACAATTTGGTGGAATTTCATCTAAATCAGGGAAAATTACCTATTTCGTTCTTTTAGATTATTTTAGTATATACCTCGGCGGAATGTTATGCCCCTCCCCGACAAGCAAAATCGACCCTAACTTTTACAAAAATCTTACGCCCTTAAATGAACGCTTGCAAACAAATATTCTATAATTTATAATTTAATCTAACCCACAGATTTTTAAAAATTAACGTTTTCTATTTCCGATTTCATTCACAAGCACTGGCTTCATATCGATAGGGGCGCCTCCCACACCCTATCGATGAATAGCCCGTCAGAAAATATTCCTGTTGACCGTTAAAACAATTGTATAAAATATGCATGCCCCATGACTGGAATTGACATTCCAAGCATTTTGGTAGCTGTTTCATCAAAATCCGTTCAGCCGTTCAAGAGAAAACAACACTTTTTCAGTTATTTCCATAAATGCTCCTTCGAAGAATAAATGTATCTGGCAGCACTGTTTGCCAAAAATTAAATCAATTTTATTTACACTTTATTAAAAAAGTTATGCAAAATGAAGATCGTACCATTAACGGGATCGCAATTCTAAACATTTTGATCCTCGTTTCGTCAAAATCCGTTCAGTCGTTCATAAGAAATCCCGACTTTTTCATTTATTTCCATAAATAATATATCCCGCAGCCCTGCCTGCGTAAATACCAAGAAAGTTGATTTGAACTTTATGGTAAAGCTTATGCAAAAGGAAGACTTTCCCATAAACGGCATCGTAGTACTGGACATTTTGATCTATGTTTCATCAATATCCGTTCAGTCGTTAATGAGAAATTTGACTTTTTCATTTTTAGCAGTTGGGTACCAGGGGTGCACAGTCATGCCTTCTTAGTATATAAATTAGTAATTCAAATGTTAATTTCTCCCAAACTACTGAACGGATTTTGATGAAACACCTACCGAATTGCTTAGAAAAACGATATCATTTATTGGGCAGACTATTAAATGTTATTTCGAAAATTTGCTTCTCAAATCTATGGCTCCAATGCCCTTGCCTTGTCATATGATTTCAGGTCAAAAATTTGCAACGCAGTGAATAAATTATTTTCGACCATATAAAGTATATATATTCTTGATCAGCATCAACAGCATAGTCGATCTAGCTATGTCTGTCTGTCTGTCAGTCCAATTATATGGAAACTAGACCCTCATATTTAAAGCTATCTAAATAAAACTTTCCACTTAGTCATCTATACACTTTTACCAGTATATAATGGATTAAAATATTCAGAACTACAGTGCCGGTTATTCATTTTGCATACATACGTCCTACCATTAAGTTTAAATAACATTCTTTTATTTAATATTCTTCGTCAAACATGCACACATACATACATACATATGTACATACATTTACGGCAATAAATGAAAAATCGGAATTTCTCATTAACGACTGAACGGATTTTGACGAAACGTGGATCAAAATGTTCAGAATTGCGATCCCGTTAATGATACGATCTTCATTTTGCATAAGCTTTTTTTAATAAAGTTTAAATGAAATTGATTAATTTTAAGCAGACAGTGCTGCCAGATATGTACATTTATTCTTCGAAGGAGCATTTATGGAAATAAATGAAAAAGTGATGTTTTCTCTTGAACGGCTTAACGGATTTTGATGAAACATCTACCAAAATGCTTGGAATGTCAATTCCATTCATGGGACATGCATATTTTATACAATTGCTTAAATGGTGAATAGGAATATTTTCTGACGGGCTATTCATCGATACGGTGTGGGAGGCGCCCCTATCGATTTGAAGCCAGTGTTTGTGAATGAGATCGGAAAAAGAAGACGTTAATTTTTAAAAATCTGTGGCTTAGATATAATTTATAATTATAGAATATTTGTCCCTATAGTTTGAGATACCGTGCAAATTTGCACGCGTTAATTTAAGGGGGTAAGAATTTTGTAAAAGTTTGCGTCGATTTTGCTCGTCGGGGAGGGGCATAACATTCCGCCGTTGTATATGCTTAAATAATCTTTCTCTGAACTAGATAAAAATCCCACCAAATTGTTTTGAATGGCTTTTCCATATATTGGGCAGTCACATTTCTTAATCTTTTATTCAACGCTTTGCTATTTTTATTTAATTTAGTATTTTTTTTAACATGGTTCCATGGTATGGTTCAGCGAGTGGTTCTCTGCTGGTTCCATTTTCATAGTTCGCGCCTTAGCTATCAGACCAAATACACCACCCACTGTTATTCGATTTTCTCGAAATCTGACGGTTAAAAAGAATTAAAATTTCCACTAAATATTCGTTAATCTTCCCCTAGTAAGCCTATATACCGTGCATATGTGCAAGCATTTGTAAATCGAAGTAATAAGCCTTACAATTTTGTATTCCTTATTTTGTATGGAGACGGCCCCTAGTAAGTGGGTAAAAAAGCTATATTGGTAAATAATTTTTAATTACTTTAAAATGTTAAATTTGACTATACGAATTGCTGTATCACTTTATATTAAAATTATGTAATGGGGTCCATGGCAATTAGGGAATTAATTGGAAAATAAATGCATAGCTTGATATTATTGTCATGGTTAAGACTTACCACAGCAGGAGAGTAATTCCATCCAGTTTTGAGTTATATTCCTGATGACTTTAATTAGGCTTTCCATGGTATCTTCGAAGTAAGCTTCTTCCTATCCCATCTGGATTACCATCCAGATGAATTGCATTGGTCATGAAGAGCAATCACTATCACAGCCACTATCACTATCGATGTAATCACTGGGAAGGCCACGTACAGACTGAGGGCCGCGCGAGTGAAGCGGCTGTATTTATAGTCGCCGAGCAAAGAGAAAGGAGAAAGTGAGAGCGGGAGAGAAACAGATATCCCCAGAGCTAGGAATATCTCTAGAGAGTCAGTGAGAGAGAGAGAGGGAGATGCGACAGAGGAAAAGGGAGCCAGAGTAAAAGAGAGAGGAGAGCAGAGACCGACGGACATGGCGAGTATATGTTGTATGTATATATATATATATATATATATGTATGCAACTAGTTCTTAATTCTAAGTTTATAACTTCCGATCATTTAAAATTGAGTTTGTCCCAGACCCATTTCCGTAACAAAAAAACCTAATTTAAATCATTGGGAACATTGTCTTTCACAAAAATCTGTGTATTTGGAGCGGAAGTTGAAATAGCGGAGAAAGTTTCTAAGAAATATTCGGAGATTCTTGATTATTAGCTGTTTTTTTATAATTTATAAAATGAAGGTATTAAATTTTTATATAGTTGACCTTGCCTTCTTAAAATATTTTGGCTTGTATACCTTTTTTATAAAACTATATAAACAATGAACATAAAAGTATGACGAATGTATAAAGTTAAATAACATTATTGTATAAATACAATATTTAATTATTTAATCATTACATATATATAACCATGTTAAAAGCGAAAACAAATATAAAATGTATATTTAATGGACCATAAAATAATCGATTATGTTAATAAATATGTTCAATGTAAAATACAAAATATATTTTCAATAATAATTTAATATACATACATTAATACATAAGTCTATTTTTTAACACATTAATCAAGCCAAACCTAAGCTCACTTTGTAATGGATTACCTCGTATTTAAACAAGCAAATTAAATTTTCATTTTAGGTTAAATCTAATTAAAACTTATTTTCCCTGCCAAACTATAACCATGTTTATTTTTAATTTGTATTGTATTCAGTACAAAGGTACCTAAGGTGTACGTCTTCCCAGAATAACCAATTTAAAAACGTTTTTTCGGCCTTGCAGCTTTGACTAGCAGACCCCCTTCGAATGCGTCATGGGTATTTGAAATGAGTTAGTTGGAGCCCGACTTGTTTTGGGGTTTTGGCCTTTTCGGTCGCACCGCGACATGTTCGATCGAACCTGAGCCACCATCGGCGGAGCGCTACTACTAGGCCACGGCGGAGTCTTGCAAAAGCTCAAATGCGCACCGCCCGCCGTTGAGGTTGCACGCGAATTCAAATTGCTGCCGCGAAACGTGAAATTGTAAAGTTTTTTGCACCGCGAGAGAGTTTTACGAAGTGATCGGAGTGAAAACCCAAATTGGCACGACTTTTCTGCTAAATATATACATATATGTTTATGTGTGTGTTTGTTGTGCTGCCCAGTGAAATTCAGTGAAAATTGCAAATTTCATAGAGCCGGCCAGCTGTGTGCACCTGGATTAAAGCACACCGCTGGAAATCGAAATCGAAACCGATACCAATCAAAATAGTTTTCACTTTTTATTGGATTAGCCGCACCAGCAACTCATCTTAATTAAACAGGTTTGTTGAGCAACTTGAATAGAGGAATTGGGTGCGGAGACTGCTGCTAATTGAAATCGAAAACCGAAAACAGAAACTTTAAGTGTCGCTCGTAAACGGTGTCAAAGGTGCCCACAATCAATTATTTTTTGAGCAAGCAAATTAAGCTGCAATTCGATCATTCCAATGAGTCTTACATCCGACACCCACACAGAGAAAAAAGGGGGTTAAACTATTACAAGACTAGGTTCAAAAAAATATAATTTAAATCATTGAAATACAAAGGTTTTGAGAGTTATTCCGTATAAGTTATTAGTTTACTTAAATCAAAGTTTTCGATATGTCAGTGTGTGAAAATCGAGTTGAAATCGATTACATTTATATTTTCCCAGCTCTTCTTCCATGTATATTGATTTTCTCATTTTATAAACCAAACCCCAAGCAAACATTTAAGAACAAATTTCCTATTAGTTCAAAATAATAATTTTTTTTGAAATATATTTATTACATATATGAAATTTTCATTGATCAACATACATCATATATAGATCTTTGTAGTATTTAGGTGCAAACGTTAATTGTACGCTCAAGGTGAACTATTGGCATTTGCGATCGCTTTGCGATTCTCCAAACTGGAATAACCGAGTAAACAAATACGCGTTCTGGGCAAATATTTTTTAAGCTCATTACGAAATTATGTCAGAGCGAGGCACTGACAGTTGAGCTCCAGTCGCAGCCCCTTAAGAGTTCGACACGCGCAATTTAAACGGCTCTAAAAAAACGAGTGAGCCAAAGAAGAAACGACATTAACTGCTGCGCCAGTCCAAGCCGAACCGTTAGGTGTAAGCCGAAAAACCATTTCGCAAGTGTGGTCTAACTGAAGCTAACTGTAGCTGCAGCAGCGAAAAAAGATGTTGGCAATAAGCCAAGCCTGTCAAGGGAAAATTCCAAAAAATAACCAAAAGACTTATGTGTTGGACTTTAAAGTGGAACATGTAGAGTGCTGGGTTCCCAAGGGTTGAGAGCGCACCGTTGATCCAATTACAGATAGTTCCTGAAAAGGTGCTTACAGAAACGCAGAAAATGCGTAAAAAGTTCGTCATAAAAGTAGTAAGAGAAAAGAGTTATATACTTATATACTTATTCTTACTTCAATGTTATCTTTAATTTTTATAAATAGCACCAAAGCAGTTCTTGCATTGTTTATTTAATTTTTAAGTGCAGTAACAATACTCGGATCTCAGAGAAAAAGGCACATTGTAAACCAACTTGAATGCCCATTCAAATCCATACATTTCCCAGTTATTTTTGGGTTAAAGGTTGAGCACTTACATGATCGGATTACAGGCATTCCGTACCCAAGTACTTTAAGACACAAAGCTGCCATGAAATCCCTTTAGTTATGCAGAGCCCTCAACTGACACATGTGGCCTCATTTCACCAATCATTTAACTTTACACTCTACTAACTGCTGGCCAAACCAAGCATGTCAGGCAGGGTCAAGATGCCTCAGACCTAGACTCAGTCTCAGCCTCAGTCTCAGTCTTAGCCTTAGTTATAGTCTCAGTCTCAATCTTAGCCTTAGTCTGAGTCTCAAGTCTTAGTTAGTACCCACAACCCATTAGCCACACTTGACTCCTCGTGGCCCCCAGTCAATGACAAACCATAAAGCCAAGTGCTGAGCCAAATGTTGAGGTTTTTCCAGCGTTTTTTTTTTTGTTTTTGCAGCTTTGCATGCGCCAGGTGAAATCTTTTGGCAGGCGCGCCCAAGTTTGGCCCAAGTTCAAGTAACCAGGCTTTCATTTCGTATTGACTGCAGTGAAAATGCTGCTCCATGCAGGCTGGCCTCGTTTTTCCAGAACCATGCAATAGCCAAAAAAAAGCGAAAAAAACTGACTGCCTTTGTTTCTTTTTGAATTTATTTTTTGGGTTTTTGCCGCCGTAGTTCCGTGTTGAAATTTCTTTGTGGATCGGCGGGTTTTCATTTGCAAATGCGGCCAGTGATTCAACAGCCTGAGTTTTCACCAAAAAAACCGCTATAAAAACGGCTTTATGTGGGAAATAATCAAAAGACTTAGGACACAAACTTTACAGTTTTTGACCAACGTTGGGGGAGGCGTATTGGTTCATTATATAATTGACTTGTCTTAATGAGGGAAAATCCTGAGTGGCATTAAGCTGCCCCCCAAAATGCCGCCTCTGCCTGAGCTGAGCCATTTTCAATGGACCGGAAAACGCAAAAGCTCACACACGCACAGGCGCTGCTGAAGTGAATTTTGAAGAGAAGACAAAAAAATAAATAAAAATAAATGATGTATAAAGTTGACTGGTTGCTGCCTTATTTTTTCTGTTGCCAAAGTGAAAGCGCAGCGACAGCAGAGTCAGTGCTTGGAGGCAGATTAATCACCCGCCCGTAAAGCGAAGACAGTTGGACTCCAAAGACAATCCATGATGGGTTCGTGACCCCTGTGGCCGATTCCATTTCCACAATGCTCTCCATTTTCACATGTTGCGCAATCGCAACCAAAATAAACGCTTTGAATTCTTTTGCCGCGCCCCAAAGCATATGCAAATGTATGCCAGAGCAAGCTCACTAAGCGCGATGATAGTGAAAGTGTCTAGCTGGAAATCCAAGCTCAAAATTTTTGAATCTCACGGATCGCGACGCGTGTGACGTCAAAGCCAAAGCGAAGCAGCTGCATTACTCACGCACCTCTCTTTCACTCTTTCACTCTTGTCTTTTATCGTTTTCTTGTTTGCAGAAAACAGGAAACTTTTGGTTCGCTTTTTTTTTGGCAACTCTTGGATGCCCCAACATGGCGCACTATGATCAACGTTGGCTGAAGCTCTTCTCCGGCTGCCTCTTCCTCTTGCTGCTGGCTCTGCAGGTTTCGGATGCCAAGCGATCAAATGGTAAGTACACTGTAAAAAAATATATATTATATATTAGAACGTATGTCATAGCTATGTAAGCTAAACTCATAAAAATGGAAACAACTTTTCCTAAACTAAATGTTTATTTTTCGTATAATTAGAAAGATTTCTAGTAGTTTAGGTCTAATTGATTTAAAAAAAAAAATTAAATTTCTTTTTTAATTTAAGGGTATTTTAATCCTGAATTAAGTAGTTAGTTAGTTGATTTTAGGGTAAGTAAGTAAGTGAACAGTAAGTAAGTAACCATGACTTGCAATTTCACATATATCAAACGTATCTAAGACTAGGCCGGCAACCGTGACTTCGTTCCAGGGATGTTAGAACCAGTTGGGAATTATATGCACAGACGTGCGAGAATTCTTAACTCTAGAACGTTTATCTTAGTTTTTCTTAAGTTACATAGAAAAGTATTTGTATGAGTGTAGGTAATAACTTTTACAATAGAGTATTCAATTAAACTAATTATTTAGTGTAGGTTTTCATAATTTAATTTATATAATTTATTTTAAATAAATATTAGACTCTTTACCTGATAGGTTATTTCTGATATTATTATTTTTGGAACTATGTATTTGGGCATGCAGCCAAAGTTATTTAAATTCCCAGAACCTTTTAATATCTTCTAAGAGTAAACATAAATTAATATAATATATAATATAATATGTAATATATATATAAAAATATTACCCAACTTCTGGTAGTGCTTATTTTTCTGTGTACTGGAAAGTTTGGCAGAGTTGAGAGGCAACTTTCAAGTCAATGACTTATTAAGCCAGAACTTTTTGCTTCTGTTTCCGTTTATTATTTTTGTTTGTTGCCAAAAGCAGTCATTGAACCCGCCATGGTCGCAAATGTGGACCATTTGGTGGCTCATTAAATGCCAGGTTGCACCTGCAATAATTAACGTGACGTGTGTGGAAATTCGTGTAGAACGCGGTCTGCCTGTGTGTCTGGGTGGTGCGAAAAATATGGCACGCCATCATTAAAAAGCGCTTAGCTGAAAATTACGCCAGAAACCGTTAAGAGCCCGACCCGGCTAGAACAAAAGGGAGACAGAGAGTCGAAACTCTAAGCCAGTTTCCAGCTGCAGGCGGACACTGTGTCAGTCGGTCAGGCGAGGTTCCAGACCCAGACCCAGTCCCAGTCTCAGTCTTAAGTTCCACAGCCACTTCACAATGGGCCATCTTGGATAGGTGAGGGAGGGGGGAGAGGGGGACAATTCTCCTAGGTACGTACCAGTTTGCCGCTTTGATTTCGATTTCGTTACGGTTCTGTTTCTTATTCGCCTTCTTTTTTTTGCGCTTCTTGCGTGGAGCGGAAGCCAAAACGAAAGACTTAGGCGACAAACTTGATTGTGGCAAAGTGGCGAGAGAATAAAAGTCGCTTCCAAATGACGCCAACTTTGCTTTTGTTGTTGTATTTTTTCTGCTTGATTATATTCATCATTGGCCAGCTTTAATTGCCAGCTGCCCGACGGCTTTTGCTTTGTTGTTTTTGTTTTCTTTTCATTCATGACAGAAACCGAAAGCCATTTTCATTTTGTACATGTGTGTGTTGTGTTTACAGCAAATACCACAAATTGATGGCCAACTAAAGCTCGAGGCGCTGACAAAAAAAACTTTCATTCAATTTCTAGCGAAAAGTCCAGAAAAAAAGACAGTGAAAAGTAAATAAAAATAAAAATACAAAATTTCGGATGAACCAAGGCGGATATGCGGTGAAAAAAAAGAAATCTCTGTTGATAAGTTCAGCGATTACTCGACGGTTGCCAAGGCGAACAATTTACAATAAAGACATGTTTTACAACGAAATAAAAATGAGACTTTATCTTAACTTAATTTTTATAATTATTTATGTAAAACAATTTGATGTATATTTAAATTAGTATATTAAATTAGTTTAAGCTTCTATTTTCTTACCAGAAAGTTAGGAAGGAAGAAGTAAGGAAGGAAACTGGATAAGTAAATAATATAGTCAAGGAAAAGGCATTTTTTAATTAAATAAATATTTGACAGGACATTACCTAATATTTTTTAATATTTAAAATTTAATTACAGTTCAAGATAGATAATGAAATATCGCTATCTCTAGCTCTAGATCATTTCGAAGCATTAAACTATGGAAAGTACACAATCAAACAAAGAAGATATCAATTTTGTTTCAAAAACACTTGAAAAATATATAGATTGTCGTTCACAAACCTAGTATTTTCCAGTGCAGACCTAACATATATGCCCCGAGTGCCCCTTTGACAGTTGCATAATGACTATGTTGCATTTAATGTGTATCGAAAGTGCACGGGAAGTGACCAGCAATGAGCATTGCGATTGACGCAACTAAAAGCTCAGCTCAGCTGTCGCAACCCCAAAGGCAACGTTGCGTGCTGGACAGGTAGGGGGGGAAGGGGATAAAAGGGGGGATGGTAATCACTCGCTTTAATTGCATAAGACGTTCATCGAGACAATGGCTTAGGTCTTCCCAAAGCAGAATGCTCAGAGCATCCACAGTCCGTCCGTTCGTGGCCAGTTGAAGCGAATTGCTTATACGCCCCGTGGACAAGTGAATCCCTCCACGGCATACAAAGCGTTGAATTCAAATAACGCTGACTTGGTTGGCCCTGGAAAGCCGCTTTAGGCAAATGAAACAATTCAACAGCTGGAAATGTCTGGCACAAATAACAACAATTTCAGCAATGCCGCCGTCGGACATTCCATTTTGTATTTTTAATTTCAATTTTGCAGTTTTCATAGACGCTGGGTTTTTATTTATTTTGTTGGTAAACGCACGCGTCACGTCCCAAAAAAAATTTTAAAAGTGAAATTGTAGTTAGCTGGGATTCGGCAGTTGAATAACACGAAAGTATGTCAAGCCCTCTCACTCGTGAAAATAAATAAGAAAATGAAATTACTTTGATATTCTTAAAGACTTCTGCAATAAATAATAGTGAATTAAATTACTAATAAATATTTTAATTAAGTTTTTAACAAATATTAAGATGTGTGTCTATTTCATATCGACTTTTAGTCTATTAATGAGTTAGGAATACATAAGTAAGCTTTGGTTCAAGTTAACTTTGAAAAAATCAATATTTTAAGCTAATTAATTTGTAATTTAAGCATATTTTTAATTGATTTCCATTAATAAATACGTAAGTCATATAATTAACCTTTAATCACATAAAATTAACTGGGAGAGATTAATAAATTATACTTTTGCAAGAGCTGACCTCTGACTTAACTTCATAAATTAATTACCTTTTTCATTGGCTCTATAATTTAGTGCTCAATTTGACAGATTTCTTGCTTATAATTAAGTGCCCAATTTGACAGATTTCTTGCTTAATAAACTCCAATCTTTATAAATTAATTACGAATTATTATTTATATACTTACAGCCAATCTCACGGCCTGCCAGCATCTGAGAAGGGCAGAGACGAGACGAGCCAAGGCCCTGCAAACCGGAGCTGAAGGACCTTCAGTTAGGGTTCCCCGCTGCCAGAAAAATGGTGACTTCGATACCATCCAGTGCCAGGACGAGAGAGCTGGCCGCGATTGCTGGTGTGTCGATGAGTATGGAGTGGAACTGCCCGGCAGTCACAATGAGACACGAGCGGGAGTAAGTTGCTCCGAGCCCAAGCACTGTACTGCCTCCGCCTGCCGCATGTTTTGCCCCTCGGGATTCGCTCGGGATCCTGAGACTGGCTGCTCCGTTTGCCGCTGCCGTGATCCTTGCGATGGACTGGAGTGTCCTCGCGGTCAGTCCTGTCAGCTGCAGGAAGTGCAGTGCAAATCGGAGCCTTGTCCGCCGCTGCCCACCTGCAAGAAGGCCCGATCCTTGGCAAATCTCTGTCCCGCCGGACTGCCTTTGGCCATCGATGACACGGTGAGACCCTTCTTGTGTGGCCTGGAGCCCGGTAAGCCACAGTGTCCGCCCCTGTATCAGTGCCTGGTGGAGTCCGGCAATGACTATGGCGTCTGCTGTCCCAGTGCCCTCACCTTCCAGAAGCCTGGAATTTGTCCAGCGCCGGAACAGAGCCAGTATACGGAGCGCACGGGCTATATGTGCGGATCGCCCTGCTCCCACGACCTGGAGTGCCGCAACCTGGAGAAGTGCTGCTTCACCAAGGGATGTCAGTTCAACTGCCAGCAGCCGGGTAATATTACGGGTTGCCACCAGGCCAAGGCTCTGGCTGACATTCTGACCATTAACGAGCGCGAGGGACGCGGCTATGTCCCAGAGTGCAACGGACCGGGTGGTCAGTTCTCTCCCAAGCAGTGCTCCCGGAATGGACTCGTCTGCTGGTGTGTGGACCCTCGGACTGGACACAAGATCAAGGAGACCATGGGTGCCGCCAACAATGTGAACTGCGAGGGATGGGAGAACATGATCAGTCGCTCCTATGCCAGGAGCTTCCAGATGGAGCAGTGCGACACCAACATCTGTGCCGCCGTCTGTGAATATGGATTTAAGGTATGGTTTTATCCTGAATTATGAAATCTTAATTTTAAAATCACTGTTACTTCTTTATTTACAGAATGACCACAATGGCTGTCCCACCTGCGAGTGCTCCGAGCCCTGTGAGGGCTTCAAGTGTGCCATTGGCTCCCACTGTGAGGTGGCCACCGATCCTCTGTGTGAGTCTGGATCCTCGTTGTGTGCCTCCTGGCCTGTGTGCAAACCTGATTTGGTTTACTCCAATCCCTGTGATGTGGGAACACCGCTCTCCGACACGGCAACTGGTGAGGTGATGTACTGCTTCGAGGAACGTCAGGGTCGCAGCTTCCAGCCCACAGCCTTTTTCGAACCGGAAACGGATACGCTGTCAAAGCAGGGCCGTTCCATGAGCAACCGCATCATGTGTCCGGATCAATACAAGTGCACAAAGCTTCACAGGGAAACGGAGAGTGTGTGCTGTCCAGTGCCCGAGCAGAGTACTCCTGCCGAGGGAGTAACAGGTGGACATCAGCAGACCAGTAAGTACAGAATATCCTTAATAAGATTCAACACATCTAACCCACAGATCCTTTCACAGTGTGCGAATACCTGAGGGACTTTTCGGAGCGCATGGAGGGCACCGAGGAGGGCATGCAGCTGGCAGTTCCCTCGCCTCGCTGCACCAACGATGGTGACTATGAGGGACGCCAGTGTCAGCTGAAGAAGATTCGTGTTACCCGCGCCGAGCAGCGCAAGATCCTCGAGGAGAATACCATCCGTCGCATGAGGATGCTGCTGGCTAGCGCTGCTCCCAGTGCTTCAAAGCGTAGTCGTCGTGATACGGAGCGCCTGAAGCTGTACCGAGTGGAGGACAGTGCTCTAAAGGTCCAGGTGGCAGCTCCTGTGATGGGTCGCAGTGCCAAGGTGATTGACATGGGCGCCGATCGCCAGCAGGGATTGGGTCAGCTCTTCGAAACGGACTTCAAGAAGGTGGCTTCGGCATCCAAGAGGCCGCCGGAGAACGAGGATGAGCTCGTCGAAATGGAAGTGGAGCAATGCTGGTGTGTGGATAGCTTTGGTACCGAGATACCCCAAACTCGTGGCTTCAATGTCAGTGAGGAGACCTGCCGGAATGTGCGCGATGACCTGGAGTGTTTGGACCTCACCTGTCGGATGGGCTGCGAGTATGGCTTTGCCCTGGATCCGGATACCCGCTGTCCGGCCTGCCAGTGCCGTGATCCCTGCGAGGGCGTAACCTGCGGCTCCGGCAAAGAGTGTCGCGTGGTGGACGTGAGCTGCGAGGGCGAATACTGCCCTCCGGTGCCGGCATGCCTGCCCAGAAAACCGGGACAGTGTCCGTATCTGGTGCCCCCAGGTCCGGATAACCTCGATGCGAATACCTGCGCCTATGAGTGTCGTACGGATGCCCATTGCGAGGGAGCCCGACGCTGCTGCTCCAATGGTTGTGGCACCCAGTGCGTGGATCCCCAACTGAAGACAGCCTGCCAGCACCTGCAAGCCATCCAACTGCACCAGAGCTCTGAGCTGGGAATTCCCGCTCGCCAGATGGCTGTGGCGCAATGTGATGCCCAGAGCGGCAAGTGGGAGCAGGTCCAGTGCTCCCCAGATGGTCACTGCTGGTGTGTGGACGACCAAGGTATGATACTGCCGGGAACCAAGGTGAAGTCTCCGGCAGCGCCGAAGTGTCAGGAGAACTCCAGCTTCGACTGTCCCCGGACCAACTGCAGCCTCCAGTGCGAGAGTGGCCACCAAATGGACGCCAATGGATGCCCCACTTGCCAGTGCAGGAACTACTGCAACGAGGTCAGTTGCTCCCCGCACGAGGAGTGTCAACTGATCTCTGTGGAGTGCGTGGACAGTCCCTGCCCCAAGATGCCCATCTGTGTGCCACGCCGGGCTTCAGTCTGTCCCGAGGGTAATCCTCTTCAGCAGGGCGATCTCGACATGAGCTGCGGACCCCACAACGAGCAGGAGGCCTGTCCCACCACCCACTCTTGTCAGCTTAATCCAGTGACCAATCGTGGTGTATGTTGCTCCAAGACCCGTGATGTGTGCTTCGAGTCCATGGACAGTGGCTGCCAGGCCACCGCCAAGTCGGAGAGAAACAGCACTCGTTTCCGGTTTAGTCCCAGAGCCAACAAGTGCCTGGCCGTGGTCATCGATGCCGAGGCGCCAGCCTGCCAGACCAAGAACCTCTTCCATAACGAACTGGCCTGTAACTCAGTGTGTCCAGGTAACATTCCATACCCTTGGTGGTGATTATAGCTTACTAAAACCCTTTATTCTTCTTCCTAGTGCTTACCCAGTGCGAACGATTGAAGTTGAAGAACAGCCTGGCCGCCCAGCGCACCGGACACTCCTCGGTGTGGTTCCAGCCGCGTTGTGATCCTGTCACCGGTCACTGGAGTCCCGTTCAATGTCTGGGCAAGCAGCCACAGCTTTCAGACAAGAGGCCATCACACACGGAGATTGTGAGTCGAGCCTTCGCCTCCGATTCAACTTCCGGTTCCGCTGGCGAAGAATCTCCCGGTGTGTGCTGGTGTGCGGACAAGAAGGGTGCTCCACTGAAGGGAACTCTCACCCGGGAGAGCGAACCCATCTGCAACAGTCGTCAGGCTCGCAACCGCAAGAACCTCGACGTCAGTGACCCCCTGATGGAGCAGCTGATAGCCCAGCTTACCCAACTGAATGATGTGGCCAGCGAGGATTTGAATTTTGATGAGCTGGAGGCCAGGATTCTACCGGCCACAGCCACTGCAGCAGAATCGAGTGTCACCGAAAGGGTACTCGAGCTGGCCAACTCCCTGCTGGACTCTCAGCTGTCCGTAGAGCAGGCCACTCTGAAGCCCATGGAAATGAAGACCACCCGATGCCGTGCTCTATCGGAGACAGCTCCCTTCCCCGTGAGCTGCGATGAGACGGGTTCCTTCCGTCCCCTGCAGTGCAACGGTAGGAGCTGCTGGTGCGTGGATGCCGCTGGAAATCAGCTGCAGGCCACCCATATCTTTGGGGCCGGAGATCGGCACTGCAGCCATGTACCCATCGAGGCCGTGGCCATTGAGCTGCACCTGACCAACAGTAGTGGGCGAAGTGTACGCAATGCCTACGATACCATCCGGCGGGAGCTGCAGCAGCTACTGGGCGGTGAATCCGTGGAGAATCTTCGCGTGCAGGAGAACTTCGATGGCTCAGCAATTGTCCGCTTCGAGCTGCATAATGAAGCCAAGGTGGATCTGGCCTTCGCCATTGAAACGGCCATTGCTGCAGGCGACTTCCGGTTGGCTGGTGGCCATTTCCGTCCCGACTTGACACGCTCCCACTTTGTGCACCGCAGCGCCGCGGTTCCTGTGGCCCAGGCGGCCACTGCTCAGGATGAGTCAATCCAATTGGTGCTCTTCATCATGGCCACTAGCTCGGCCTTCCTGGTCAGCGTATTCGTAGTGTACGTGATGCTTAAGAGGGGGCGTGGCCCCAAGGCTGTACACTCCTATGTCAAGGGCGCCGGTTTAAGTGGCGACAAGGCCGTAGACTATTCGGCGCCCATCTTTGTGCTCGCTGCCAGTGACATGGAAGCCCATTTGGGAGTTAAGGCGTAGGAGGGGTTGTTGAGTTATCTAAATCAATTTGTAAATAAAAAAGAGCAAATTTAAGATCTACTTTTAGGGGGGAGGAGTTCCAGGTCAGCGGTCTCAATCCTGCCCCAACCAAGCCAAAAGGGGAGTGAGGCTGGAGAGGCCCCCACTGTCGAATAATTATTGCATATGTTCTAGCTACTAAGACGATTAATTTATGAATAAAGCTTTAAAGTCGAAGGAATAATGGGTATTTGTTTACTTAGCTTGAAGAAAACATATCAGAATATTTGGAAACCGGAAACGGAAGCTCAGTCAACATATACATTTACAAGAATTAATTTTAAACCAATCTAAATTGGTTTCTTGTAATGCCTCCCAATAAGAATATCTGCTAATTGTCAGCAAACAGTTTGGTTTTGATTTTAATATTTAATAATACATGACATATTTGTCCGCCTGTATGTATGTTTTGCAACTTCATATCATAATGACATCTCCATTGCTGACCATTACAATTAGCTCCATGAGCGCACACCTCTATCGCGGCACATAAACGTTTAACATCAATAAATTTTGGCTTCATTTCATGCAACTCGAACTCAGTTTTTTGTATTTTTTCTTTTGTGTATATTGTGTAGAACCATCCGGGATCGACCGATCGCCGGACATTGGTATAACTATATATTGTTCATATGTATCTTGTATATGTGTACGTATGAATGTGTATATCGTATGCTACGTGCTAACACAAGCGCGCGCCGGTCCAGAAAGGGAAAGCCGAGCCGCCTCTCATTGTGTTTTAATATCTAAAAAAAATTGTAAGTTGCTTAAAATATGTTTGGAGCAAAATGCAATACTCATATGGATACAATTGGAAACATTTGTAGATTTTTGATTTGGAAAATGCATTGCTTATACAGTATATGTGGTTGTTCGTTAGACTTAAAACTTAGGTTTATAGAGCTGAATGCGGTTAGAGAATGTATATAGTATTAGTAAAGATCGTTGATCGTAGAGAAGACTTGGTTCCGTCTATTGAGCAAATGGGATTAGTTCACAATCAGCTTAAGCTAGATTCACATGCAATTCAAACGTTAATATCGTAAAACTCGTGTGCAGATTGTTTCAATATCATGGCCAACTCTCTTTCTCTCTTCAGGGTGAGTGTGTAATGAGTCATGACTGGATGAGTGAGTGCATCATCGTCATCCAATGGTAGTTTCACTTTCTTTCTTCCGCTCGCTTTGGGGGCACGCAGGCCCCTAATATTTGGTTACTTGGTTAGTCGGTAGTCATAAATTAATATTCCATTACGTGTGTTTGTATAAATCTTATAAAAAGAACAAAATGCTTAGCCGCCGGCTGAACGGCTGAAAAAATGGCCGCAAGATGTACGTGGGTATAACAAAAATGAATTGGGAACTGCGGCCAGGGATGGACTGATAGGATTGTTTCTGGTTGGACTCTTATTCTGGACTTATTTCGGCTCCTCTACTTTCTAGCCCCGCCAGCCGAGCCGTTGTTATTGCTCCGGCTATTGTTGTTGTTATTTGCACTGCGGAACGGTATCGAGGCACGCTGATCCTCCATGCGACCGCTCTGCACCTTCATGATCAGCGAGAAGAAGTCCTCGTCGGGCACTGTGGCTCCGCGTCCCGTCTGTCCGCGTGCCGCACCACCCACAGCTGCATCTGGAGCCTGTGGCTGCGGTGCTTCCGCCTCTGCATCCATGGTAACATTAGGGCGTGGCAACTCCGAGCGCTGCTCCTCTAGCCGCGAGCCCTGGCAACGCATCAGCATGTCCAGGAAGGCGTCGTCCGGCTGCTGAGTGGTAGTGGCACTCCTTGCCAGCGGAGGATGCGCGTGTCCATGACCGATGGCCGCAGCATTGGCCGTCGTTGGCGACTTTAGGCCGGGCAGGTTGGTAGGGTCCACGAACAGCGAGTTCTGCTGCACGAGCGGCTTGCGAGTAGCGCCAGTGGCCACCGCCGGAGCTCCAGCTTGGTTTATCTTGATCGAACAGCGTTGGTCGTCCATCCGCTTCGACTGCGAACGGGAGAGCATCTCAAAGAAGTCGTCATCTTTGGCTTTGTTGGTGGCTTGCGCCCGGTTCTTCTCCTCCTGCAGGCGCTTGCCATCTGGCGTAATCTTGATCAGATCCAATTGCTCCATGCTCTGGCGACGAACACGCACCTAAAAGGTATCAATTAAAATAATGAAAAATATGTTTATGAATCTGTTGAGTTCCTGCTTTCTCTTTTACAGTTGGCCGCCGTGCTTTATGGTCTTCTGTCTAAATATTTATTCTACGGTTTGTTGCTAATCACCGCAAACAGCGGGGGTTATAAACAAAAAGCATGCAAGTTTCCTCTATCCAAAAATAGGGAAAGGGAAAATGTATACAGTCCAAAGAAATAATATCTAATCTAGGGTAAAGGCAACCTATGACCTGACAACTTAACGAGTACTCACCATCCTTCCTTGTGAGTTTTCCGAGCCATCCGACTGATGACCGCTGGCCGAATGATCCGAGGCACTCGAACGCGCCTCCTCCTCGGTGGGCGAGGGCTCCGACTCTGGCATTCCAAGTAGCTTACGCAGATCCGAGATGTTCACCCTGGCCGTGCTCTCGCCGACGGGATCGTGCAACTCCTTAGCTAGCTGCAGGTGCTGTTCCGCATAGCGGAGCGCTCGCTCGTGTCCACCTGTGGCAGAGTGGGCATTGCCAAGTGACCAGCAAGCCCGTGCCTCGCCAATGCGATCTCCAAGCTCCTGGGCAATGGCCAAATGTCGATTATGATACTCAATGGCCGTGTTGAACTCGTGCAGCAGCGTATAGGTATTGCCCAGGCTGTAGCAGCTCTGTGCTTCTACCTCGCGCTCTCCCAGTTCCATGGCTAGGGCCAGGGTGCGCTTGTAGTGCTCGGCTGCGTCCTCGAATTGCCCGAGAAAGATGTGCGAGTTTCCCAGGTTGCTGTTGGCACGCCTTTCGGCTGCTCGGTCTCCGAATTCTCTGGCAATGCGAAGCCTCTCCTGGTGATGCTCAATAGCTGCCTGGAAGTCGCCCAGGAGGTAGTATGTGTTACCCAAGTTGCCACACGCCCTGCCCTGGGCTCCACGATCACCTAGGTCACGCATCAGCTTAAGGTTCTCCTGGTAAAATTCCACGGCGCGAGTCAGAGCCTCTTTCACATCGTCGCCGAACTTGCCCGGGTTCCGCTGTCCCAGATGCTTGCCCTTGGCGTGATACACATTACCCAGATTGTACAGAGCCCGTCCCTCGGAGAGGCGGTCACCCAACTGGCGAGCGAGGGTCAGGTGGCGCTCACAACAGATAGCTGCCTCGTCGAAGCGACCCATCACCTTGAGCGTGTTGCCCAAGTTGCCCGATGACTTGGCCTCGCCCAGACGGTCGTTCATGCTCTTGGCCAGTGTGAGATCGTGCTTGTGGTACTGCATTGCCTTGTTGTAGTCGCCCAGGTAAAAGTAGGCGTTGCCCAGCTGAGAGTAGATAGCGGACAGGGTGCGCAGATCCTCTGTGCCCGCCTGGATAGCTGCTTGGAAGAAGGCAACGCCTGCCCGGCAGTCTCCGGCCTTGCAGAGTCTCTCGCCTTCGAGGGCCAGCTCCAGGCACATGCTGGATCCTCCGTCTGAACCCTGCTGCGAGTTGCCGTCGTGGGAACCGCCACCGCCTCCGGCTCCTAGGCCCAAGCTGGACACATTCTCCGCGGACGCGGACAGCGAGGACATTCTGCTGCGCCTCAGTCTCGCCTTTTTGTCGCAATGCTCCGCCTGCTGCAGGTGATGCTGCTCTGAAAACTGGGAGTTGTCCACTTTGCGACGCTGTCTCCGGGTACCTCTGTAGAGTTTCGGTTGGTTTTTTTAACTTCTGGAACACGGTGTGGCGATCTGGTGCGTTGTGGCAGGTGAAATTTTAGATTAATGGCTCTTTTGTACCGTTTTTCGTTATCAATTAGTCATAAATACAATAATTGCTTATAGTTTTTGTACAAAGAACGATACTATCGATAGTACCGAGTTTTCGCTATCACAACATTGAAAATATCAAATAGGCCAACTATCGATAATTTCCCGGGTGGAAACCAGAACACTTACACAATTATTACTAAAAACAGCTAGTCAAATAATATTATGAGCATATCCTACAGCGCAAATTTATCAACCGCCTAAATAAACATTAATCTGCGTCAGCATAATAAGCGACTTGAGTGTGACCAGCTACCTTCGAGAATAAAATACTAAAAGTATCGCATGTGACACCACAAAAACTATCAGAATATCGATAGGCGTAACAATTGCCATCATTAAAGATGGCGTCACTTCTACTCTGAACGATTTTCTTGTTGCCGAAAAAAGTCAAATTTCTCGCATAAAACTCAACCGCCGGCCGCCAAATTCGATCGAAAAGTCCACGTTCTCCACCGCGGCGCGATTATATGGTGAAATTGTGGCAGTGCGTGCGCGAAATACGCAGGAAACAGCAGCGAATCGGGTGTACCAAACCGAACCAGAATTTGAGGTGTGTGTGCGTTGCGTCGCTTTTTTTGTGTGCTCGCCTTCGTTGCAGCCAGCAGTGCAGAGGAAACATTATGCTAAATTTACATCAAGTCAGCAGGATAATAAACCAGGCGGAAGGGCATAAAGGAGAATTGTGCGAGTGGGTGCCATACAGAGAGAGTGAGCGAGAGGGCGACAGGCCGATGACGATAGCCACTGTTTGGTTATCGCCCTCGATATAGGAAAAAATAGCGGTATGACCGTGGTGCGGACCATTGGATATCTTACCTGTGATGTGACCATTTGGGAGAGAGCGTAGCGGAGAGAGTGACGCGCAACAACAGCTTGCGGTGAGTGCCCAAACTCACCACGCTCTCACCCAGAAATCTGGCACAGTGGTATCGAAATTTAAGCAAAATGAGTAATCGTGATAGTGACTAGGCCAGACACTTGGGTGTGAAATTGTGACACTGTGCGCCAGTATTAACTCTCTCTCTCTCTCGATAACAACAATAACAATAAGCCAAATACTTTCAAGTACTGCTCATTTCTCAGCTTTTGCTGTGTGCGCGCTCTCACGTACCTATAGTATATACACATGTGGGGGAGAGAAAGAGAGAGCGAGCCGAAAGGCAAGAGAGAGAGCGACGAATGAAAAAAATATCGCCACATTTGCCGTATGCCGCCTTCGTCGTCGGTGCAAAAGATATAGAAATCTTTTATATACACACTCCTGATATAGAACGCAGTCCGCTTTATCGGTCGGTCTCTAAAATATTCTGCAAGCACGAAACAAAAGCAAAACCTCAAATTGAAATCCGAAAAAGCGCAGCTAAATAAGCCGAGCACCGAATCGAGGCTGTTTTTCGTGGCGATTATTATTCGAATGCAAATTTTTCAAGTGCGCAGTAAGCGGCTAAAACCCAGACGCAATTCGGTGTTCCCAAAGTTTTAATAAATAAATAAATATGTAATTACACACTCACACATGCGTACGGTGGCTACAATTGAGATTCGTTTGGATTTCGTATGAGCATATATATTTTTTACTTATATTATTTTTAGAATATCGATTTTGTTGCCCGCTGTCTGCCTGTGTGTGTGTGTATGTGCGTGCGAGTGTGTGTTTGTGTCTCTCTCGCACCAAGGAGTGTGCGTTTGTGTGAGTGTGTGTTTGAAACATACATATTTATGATAAGTGTGTGTGTCAAGCAGTAAAATGTGTTAAGAATTATGTTCATATAGACACAAGTTACCTAATCTTACTGCAAAAAACGAAAAGAAAGGAATCAACAAACCGAAGTGAAGCGAAAGAAAGAGCAAAGGCAAAGAGCCCCATCAAAACAGCTGCGCTCTCTCACCTTCCACTCTTCCTTACCATTCCGCCATTCTTCCATTCTACCGTTTTCCCATTCTGTCATTCTCCCATTCGGCTACCCACACACACACACCTCGCGCACGGGCTTTTGCTTAAAATCCGCTGCTGCTTTGTGTTTTATTTATTTTTTTATTTGCTTCGACACCGCATTTACATGTGTTGACCCCACTTGGACCCCTCCATCCCCTCTCTCCGCCCGGCCGCGCGATGCGTTTTGCAAAAAATTCTCTCGTGAACTACAGTTTTAATTCAATTATGTCAAACGCTATACACACATCCACAGTGCAACCGAACACAGCAGCTGAAAGCTAAAAAAGCATCTTCAATCTCCGTACTCCGTGACGTAGGCAAATAAGAGAGCACAACTAAGGAGAAGCAGAGAAATCAAGCAACTGAGTAACCAAGAAACTGAGACACAGAAACTAAGAAACTGAGAAATCGAGAAACGCGAACTGCAAAAGGTATGCCAAGACCAACGGAAGTTGGCCCACAACAAATTCAAATCGAATCGCAACCATTTTGGGCCAAAGCTCGCTCTATTTCCGTTCAATGTTTTAACCCTTTAAGTGCCCATGGTACATTAAATACCAATTATCACATTTAAGAAACCAAATTAAATATGTGCAAATTAGATTATTTAGTTCGTTGCGAATAACATTATCAGTGAATCGAGAAATTGAGTCTAATGTAAGAGTTAATAATGGCCTGAAGGTTTGCAAAAATAATTGTTGCTTCGCTTAGTTAGGGTTTGAATCAAAAGGTTAAATAGATACCCAGATACCCAGATATTTCATATTAATTTAAAATATTTAAAGTTAAATTTTAGACCTAATTTATTTCCCAGTATTTTATATGTTCTAAAAACCAATTTAATTTCCCAAAACGCCAAATTTAATGTATGCATGGGGTTAAGCTCTATCCAACCGAAAGTCAGACAAAGAACTGGTTCTAATTGATTGAGTGATTGCTGGGCAGCAGGGGGGAAGGGGAAGGGGAGAACCTGCTCGGCAAATTAACAAGTTCCAATTGATATATACGTGTGGGGACACACACGAAATTCGTCGAGCCTACTCGAAATTAGCATAAATGTGTCAAAATGGTAAATGGTAAATCATTTCGGAGGCTCTCTCGCACCTGTCAGCCAGGTGACAAGGCCCTTGCAATGCTAAAATTAAGTCATAATCCGTACTTGATATATCGTCGGACAGATCAGTTTAATTACAGTAATCCATAGGGCAACCAGCACGCCCAGCAGAGAGTTGCCAAATTGAACGTGACTTGTGAGCAATTAAGTTTATTTTGTTTTTTTTTTCGTCTTAGTGCAGAAGAAAACAAAATCACACTCGTATAGCACTCTTCGTTCGACGTTTGTATTCCAGTTTTCTACCTGCGATCGATTCCCCCTACGAGCTTTTCGCTTTTTGTCCGAGCGGGTTTGTCACCTGCCATTAACTGCTTCGCATGTGTGTGTGATACACTACTGGCCCAGTCTGCTTCTTTGGACTTTACTTGACTTTGACGTCACGGTTGTTTAAAAATAAGGATTGTACTTGACAAAACAACCATTGAAATGTGTTTGAGACAGAAGCTAAAAGCTCCTGAAATAAGGAAAATACCGCAAAGCATTGTACAACAGGGCCCCCTGTTAATTAATCATCATAAACTTTTAAAATGTTTAATTTTTATAATAGCAAGAACTTGTTAGTGAGTTAAACCCAAACCAAAAGTTGATCTATAACCTTAAATGTCATTGTATTTCTGAAATTTAAAAGTTTTGTTTGCGTTTTCTTTATATAAAGTTAGTGTTTTCTTTGATTATTTGAATTTTGCTCAGTTTATCTTGAATTGTAGATACAGTTTGAAACCGATTATCTCGGAGGATTTAATTTTCTCTAGTATTTTAACGAGTATTAACCAAGACAGGCCAACCCAAATGAGTGTCGTGCCAGCATGTGTGTATGAGCAACAATTTGTGCGGTCACTGGAGTTTTCACTGTGAAGGAGAATGTAATGTGCCTGCTGCCATAAAATGCCTTCACATACATATGAAGCTCACTCTGCATTCTCTATCTATAGTAGTCCCCCCGTATCGGGTGAAAGACGAGCTCTATTATAAAATTACTATGTCTCTGGGGCTGTCCCCTCCCTTCGGGACGACCTGCTTTGCGTCTGTTCACCTTTTTGACGCACATTCTCCCCGCGGTTGTTGTTAATTTCGCTGCAGCTTTAACTTTTCTGCCCGACCGCAGAAGTTAAAGAGCGTGCTCAGAGTCAATTTGCCTGCTGTAAGTTGACTCTTTCTCCGCCGATTTTCCTCTGTCAGTTGAAGCTTGGTAACCTCTTAATGACCACAAACACACTCACTCGCTTGTGTACATTTCTGGCTGTCTGTTTTGACATAACTGACCTCACTTTCAGTCGCTTTATGTGTGCGCGGTGTGTGTGGTGTTGTGTTTTCCCCTTCCATTTTCACCCCTCGTTATGTACAAATTGTTATTGCTGGGCTATACCTGTCTCTCTGAAACAGTTTCCCTAATTTCACACTGAGAAAATTGCTAGGAATCGTGGAACTTAACACTCAAACACATTTATGTTTTTCATCTTTGTATCTATGTTTTGTGGTTTGAATTACATTTCTTTTTGAATTGGTTTATTCCTGTGCAGTTCTAGATACTCTTTGTTCCCTTTTGGATTTTATATGTTCGCTTTCATTCCCCTGGATGCTCTAAAAATAAAGCCCGCACACACATATTTCTTTCAACTCTATCCAAGTTGAATTGATTTACTCTAGGCTCTGGTGTAAACAAAACCATAAAAACAGCAGCCATCTTCGGTGAATGGTATTGTATCGAATTCCGGTAGTAGAAGTATGTGTAGAACGTAAAGTTTTTGTGAAATTCTCCACAAATTGATTGCAATGGAACTCCTTTTTTTTATATACTGTTTACCCACCCTCTCAACTCCCCTTGTGGGATTTTCAGTCCAGGATTTCGTGTTTGACTTGAAAATATTTTCGTTATTTGCAATGGCCAGCTTGCCTCAAGCAAAACTACAGTCTGGTCGAAGCTTTTTGTTTGATTGTTTGTTCTATTGGCAATTGAGGATTTCATTGCAAGGGACACAAATCAATTTTATTTGTACAATTTACGAAGCCAGCGCCGGGTTTGAATAGAATAAAAGAAACCTGCAGTATTCCAGAGTAAACATATTTCGCACACAGCCAATTAACAACCGTCTGAGTGGAGGGCAAAATGTTTCTCTCATTATAATTAGATGATTGCCCTCACTTTTCTGTCTGTCTGTCTGTCTGTCTAGGCAGACGAAACGCTTACTGGGCCGAGCCCCAGATTTTTGCCTTTGTTTTGGAAAATGTTTGCATTTTTTTCTTCGCACGGCTTGCTAACGAGAGGAGCAATCAGCTGTGTAGATGTCAGAAATGAGAAAAACGCCGCGAAATGAAACGATAAAAAAGTCAATTAGAAACACTAGGACTGGAATGCCTCAGTTAAAGGGTACAAGCTGATCAAAAATTTGCTTCTGTTTCATTGATCAATGATTTATTACCATGTTTAACACAGACATTCAAAGAATTCTTGTTGCCAATTTTCATACATATATTTTACTTATTATTTTTAAAGAAGAAATCTCTCCGAGTATTGATTTATTTTTAAAAAGAATACTAATTAATCACTTGACGTAGGTTAACTTTTTATTTAACTTCCAGGGTTCTTATAATTATATATTGTTTCCTTCACTTCCTTATCATATTCATAGTTAGTGATGTCATTTGCCAAATTTTCAGCTGTATATTGCATTAGTCCTCGTTGAATGAACCATTTATATTGCACCAAATAAACTGCCAATTTTAATCAGCTTAAAAATGAGTCAATGTTCGAGGTTCGGAAGTGAGTGTATGAGTGTGTATGAGTGTATTTGGGTCTGCAAAGAAGAAATCCATTAGGAAAAACTACATTCATTTGGCTGCTGTCTAGCAGTCTTTAGAAATATTTTCACATTTTATGTCAAACATTTTCGTTTTTCATTCTCTCTAGCCTTTCCTTTGCTTTTCTCTCTCTCGGACTTTCTTATGCTTTTATTTTTTTGCCGCAATTAATGACGTTTTTCACCGCACTGATATATATTTAGACTTGGGGGGAAATTCGGTGCCAGTGAAAAATCTTTTCGCTGATATTTTTACAACCTGGCAGAAAGGCCGGGGTGACGGCGGGGAGGCATTAAATAAATTTCCGTTTTGGCCATATTCCATTTGCAGTGCAATTCAACTTGGAAGCGAAGGAAATTTATTTTCGAAAATATTCTTAATTCAATTTGCGTGTATTTATAGCAAGGAATGGGGGGAAATTCTTCAGCTGGGATGAAATCATGAAAATTTGACCTTGAGCCCGGATAAGTACTTAGGTTCATTCGTTTATCCAGAGCAAACAGAAGTTCTCTGTTATGGTCAAAGTGGCGTCATGGACAAAATCAATAAACAGCACTCAAGGCAGGCGACAGCTGCAGCAAATTAAACAAAATCGCACTGCACAATTAATAATTAACACTTGTATGGGCGAGCGGCGGCGTAAGTGCACACAAGAACAAAAAATAAGTAAGGCATTTGGAAGAAGAATACCTCGTTTTTTTTTTAGGTGGCAAGACTCTCGTATCTTATCTCTTTCACCCTGAGATACATTTTCCCGTCTTTTGTTTTTACAGTGTGCCTGTGTGTTTATGCGACATTTTGATTAGGTGGCAGACACGCCCACACACACACACACTTTCTGCTACCTGCTTATCACAGCTCAAATCGCTTAATTAAAAAAGCACAAAACGAAAAAGTAAAGGCGGAAAAAAATATATAAAAAATAAAAGCCTGAGAGAGGTGTGAGCAAAAAAACAGGGAAGCGCTTTTCAATAGAAATTTTCCATGCTCTGGCATTGAATTTGCAGTGAGTGGCATATATATTCCACAAAGTAGCACATACGTAAATCTAAATACTTTGTATAGTTTCTATATATACACCAACGGTCAAGATAAAAGAACTAAAGATAAGGACATTTATATAGGAATGTTCAAAAACAAGACTTGAAAGTCTAAAAATATTCTTATCAGCCTTTTTATTTTAATTAACTTTCAAAGCACATGCAAACATTAAATATGTTCTTGTATATACAATTAAATTGTTAAATATTATTGCAAATTCCTGTTTTATTTACCTGACCCTGACTGTTGCTAGAGAAATACCTCCGTAGGTGGTGACGCTATAGGCTTGGGGTATATTTCATTGAACTGAACGGCGTCTGGCGCTTGTTTCACAACAAAATTTGCATTCTTTCAGCCTTATGTTTCATCTCTCTTGGTGTGTGTTGTATGTGTGTTTCTTCTTTTTTTTAATTAGTCAAAGGCTGTCGCATTCGCAGTGTGTCTTGGTCTTAATTATTTAATTAAATTGAGGAAACTGTTGTGACTGCTGCTGTTGTGTCTCAGCTCGGTGTCTCTTTGTGTTTCTCCTCTCTCGCTGTGTGTTTGCGCTTAGCTGGGCCTGTTTTCATGTTTAACGATTTCGTCATATGGTTTTGTTGCTCTTGACTGCTTTGGGGGGCCCCCCATTTAATAACAATATAGTACGTAGAGCCCAACCTGCAACCAAAGCAGCAATTCCCCTTCCCGAAAACTCATAACACTTGTCGCTGATGCAATTAGTTGTGGGTTTTTGTGTACATTGTCAACTAATTTCGTGGCACTTTCTCTTTGTCGCATTGGCTGGCTCTTGACAGCAATAGGTTAAATTATGTCTTACATAAAAAACAGAAGCACACATGCCAAGCAGGTCTAGAAGTTATGACAGATGTGGTAATCAAATTAAAAGTAAGAGCTTAAGGATAAGAAATCCCAGTCTGGAGTCTTAAAAATGATGATTATTAAGATGTTAATTTGGTGATAATTTCTTCAAACTGGTTCTGGGTGATAACAAACTTATTTTAATTACTGGCATTCCTAAGGAATAATGATTTAAAGTTCTTTGAACTGATAAGTAAAGCTTTAAGATTCCAAATTTGATATGGCTTTATTGAGAGTTTTGCCAAGCAAAGCATTTTGAACTTTAATGCAGTTATCAAAATACTTTAGAATGTTATGTGACGGAGAATAAACTTGAACTGATACCTAAAGTTCCATGAACCCGTCTAAGAATAACGTAATTTCTTACCAATCTACGAGTCAATTTTTTTTTTTTGCCTTAGTAGTTTATCCTTGAATTTGTTAATGGCTTATACGTAAAATACACATTTTTATGGGTACTTGTAATTTCGTGGAAATTGCCGAGTTAATACCAAACCCTATATTAATTCCACTTCAAGGTAATTCAAGGAAACTTACTTTGCTATTCATACTCTACCAAGAACTATTCCTGTTGGCCCACTTACAAAAGTCTTACTTTCCCAGAACCTTTTATAGAGCTCCTTTCACTTAATAACATTAAGCGGAATATGACAGTTGCAAGTCTCTGTTGCAGTTGCATGTCTTTTCCGCTAGTCCCTTTGAAAATGCATTGCACAAAAACGTGTGTGCGCAACCCAACCCCCACGCCTTCGATTAATAATTGTTCATTGCGCAAATGGAAAAATGTGTTACTTCTCCTCGGAACCCATCGTCCAGAAAGAGCATGCTGACGCAGTACCCTCTACAGTTGGTGTCCAAAAATAGAAGTATAAAGTCGAGTCTATTTTTGTGACCCATAAATGCTGGTTGTGCCCCCACCTTGTGCTTTTCCTGCGGCTTTTCCTTTCTGGTTGTGTCAATGTCGCATTGCGTGAGCCGGTTTCATTTGAACTTTGGGTGAGAAAAGGTGAGGTGCGATGGCGCCTCTTTTTATTGAAATTATTTAGCTTGTGGTGGGAAATTCGCGGTCAGCCAGCAGCTAAGCGGGGCTATCAATAAATTGAATCATGCTTGCCAATTGGAATTAATAAATGCATTAGCCAGTCAGCTTGTTAACGTCAGTATGTGTGGCCTTCAACGTGGCTTAATACTATAAACTCTGGCCTGGAATATTGTGTGTGTGCGATAAGGAAAGCTCCGGGTCTCATTCATGCCGATGCATCTGTCGGATGCATTTCGCTCTGAGCTGAGCTTTATTAGCTGACATTTGCACAACGAAACCCTTTTTGGGCAAAGCTCTCCCCCTGCTCCGCCTCCTCATTGCCTCATCTCTTGTGCACGCATTCGAAGTTCACCCTCTCTTTCTCTTTCTAACTATCTATGCAGCTGTCTCTCTCTTCCTCCCTCCCTATCTGTATCTGTAGCTAATGCTGTGTTTTTTTTTTGCTGGACTGGCAAACATCAATCGATAGTTTGGCTTGCCATTGTTTGCCACTCAGCAGTCAGTCAGCTGCAACTTTTCCAATCGAGTTTCTCTAACTTTGTCTTGTGCCTTCGGGGGGCAGTTTTCTAATTTAATTTATTACTCTCTCCCTACCTCCCCCACCCCCCTGGATCATTCATCATTCGCTTGTTAAGTGCCTTGAATGTTTAATAACGCTTTACATGCTCGCTAACACAAGTTGCCCAGATTTACGCAGTTACTATTTTCCCAAAGTGACCCAATTCCCTTGGAAATTTTTCTCTAATTTTGTTAGCTCTGGTCAAAAAACAGGGAAAACCCGTGTGTGTGTGTGTGTGTATGTATATCCTGCGCAGAGTAAACCAAAACAAATAAAAAATGCAACCCAGAGAAATGTCGAGTGGCAGGTTCTTTCATTCTTCCCCGAAAGACCGAGGAGCACCAGCAGCATCCGAGCCGAAGTAGTACATTCCCAAACCCGCGATGCTGACCACCCACTCCTGACATTTACAATGTGTTCTCTTCCTTTTGGTGGTTTAGCACTGCGGGGAAAACCCCTACATGAAGTGTCAATATTTATGTTTTTTTGTTTTGTTTTTCTGTAAATAAAACTTTAAAAATTTGAGTATGTTAGTTGGGAAACTCTTTCTATTCTTATAAAATAAAGAAGTGAAAAATTGTGAATTTGCATTCACTTCTTTGACCTAATATCTCAATGCCTTTGGTTAGCTTAGTAAGAAATTCTTTTAAATTAGATACAAAACTGACAAATGTATCCTCCCATTAATGATAATCCTTTTCTCGCAGTGTGTGGGACTGGTGATGATGCTCGTGGCTGCCTTGAGGGCGCACGCTGGGCGACCCAAGTGCTTACATTGTGCAAACTTTCGCTTCTTCTGCAGCTGATGCTGCTGCTGATGCTGCTGCTGATGCTGCTGCTGCTGCTGATGCTGTTGTTGTTCGCTCCGCAGCTGCTGTTGCTGATGGGGCCGGGGCATGAAATCTTATAAAACTTATTGTTCCATTTCCTTTCACTTTATGTAAATTAAACAGTGCATTATTCTTGCATATGCACGGATGGGTAGAAGGACGATGACGAGTAGTGGGTGCCAGAGGAGGATTTCCATGCAGATATTTGCATTTTGCACTTGGCACATGTGCCAAGTTCTGTCCCCTGGATTTCCCAGCCCAGCTCTGTGTTGCGTCGGAAAAGCTGTTGCACATGTAAACTCGTTTCGCGTTGATTTGATTGATTCCATGATATCAATATCGGGGGACAGCACAGGACAGTTGTGTGTACATTCCCTGTGATAAGGTCAAGGTTTTTGCCTCCACCCTTGGATGTTTTTACAGAAAGTGCGCAATGGGAATTCCGAGGAAGCACCAATTTGTGTTTATTGCTTTTATTTTATGGGAAATATTCGATTTTCCAGTTATAAACTCTCTCTTATAAGAGTTCTTCTGCTTCATCCCGTGCATTGTTGGAACCGCCCACAGACTCTGACTTTCCTCGATGATTACCGACAGAAATCAATTTCATGCTGGCAGCGTTGGTGATTTCCCAAGTACTTGTACTTGTACGTGTACACGCAACATAACGCAGTTTATAATTTTGCCACTAAACTCTGTGGAGCCGCCGAATGCATGCCAGTAATTTGATGCATTCGCCGCTTTTCCATCTCTCGCATTTTCACTGTCATGCCTTGCTGGAGACGAGGCGGTGGTGATGATGGAAGATTCTCACCGACCATGAACTCGTCTCTGCTGTGCTGCACAAAAGGATTTCAAGTGTGTGTACATGAGTAGGTGTGTGCGTCTGTGTGTGTATGAGAGGAGGGCGCCGTTTACTGCGTAGTTTTTCCACAATTTTTCCAGCTTGAAGCCCTCCTGTACAGCCCCTGCCTGATTCCTTGGACACGTTTCAAGTACGCGTCAAAAAAGAAAAACGAAAAACAGTGCGCAATATTTTCACACTAAAGAAGAGGCATGTGAAGAGGGGGGGAAATTCTGCTTATCATCGTGTCGCTTTGCATTACATAAACCCCAAACTAGCGGCCATAAACACCTCAAAACTAAAAGAAATCATTCAAACAAACAAAACTATATATTTAGGGAAAAATAAAAAGAAAATCAAGCCTTAATCAGCTACTCAATGGGGAAGTACAAAATAGAATGTATAAATGCAAAAGTCATAAAAATTGTTTGTATTTCCCCCTTAACAAACTGTACCACTAATTTTCAATTTTATTGCACTTCTAATTATAAACAATCATTTACGAAAGCTAAAACTTTAAAGCATTCTGAATGTTTGAAAACAAAACAAATTGTGGGGTTTTCATAGTAATGAATCTTCCCAAAAAGCCCTAAATAAATCAAAGTAAATTGTGGGTAAATACTTTGATATGCGTTTATAATCTGCCATGTTAGTACCTTAATAATGGAGAAAATGCGGAAGCAAATTAAAGTTAATAGCACAATTCCTATATAATCTTACCAATTAGGTTTCAAAATAATAACAAACTAATCTCTGATAATGAATCTGTTGATAGTGCCCACAGATAGGCATACTTTTCGAGTAAACGATTATTATTTGTTGTGACTCACATTAAGTACTTTAAGTGGGGGGAAATTACAACACTTTTAAGCAACAAACAATATGTAAACTTGCAATGCAAAAAGAAATGAAAACTTTGAGGAAACTTGGCATTGGGCGAAAGTTTAATGCCAGTTTTTTGGCTAACAAAACGAGCTCCAATGCTGCTCTGCTCTCTTTCTCTGTTGCCCTCAAACATTTTATTCGTAGCTTATTGATTATGGCTGGAAAACCAATAGACATGCGTCAAAAAATATACTATTGGTGGAGAAGGCAATGCCAAGAGCTGGCGGCTAGAAAAGATGGATCCCAAGTGGGTGGGGAAAATAATTTTCACAACTGGTGAGGGCGACGACGCTTAGTCATTAGATGACCAAAACGATGACTGTGTTTTAGCTATTGGGCGGCAAAAATCTTATAAATGCCAGCAGAAAAACAAAAACCAAACACAAAGCAAAGTAAAACTAAGTGTGACAGTCTGTAGAATCCGGGGGGGAAAATCGTATTGGAATATCAGGAGGAGCAGGCGGGCGGACTTGTCTCATTATTTTTGTGAGCGGCTGCTTTGGCTATTTGTTATTATATATGCTGGGGAATTTCGCCCTGTCGAGTAAATAATGTCATAAGGTCACACGCACAAACATACACACACACACACATTAAAGGGGGGAACCCCTCTACCGGTGGGGAGGAGGCCTAATGGTCAGCAGGCATTGTTGTTGTTTTCGGTCATTTGTCTTGGGACGTTTTGGGCTGGGCCGGACCGGGCTGGGTTCGTATAGAGCCCCCGTTGATGGTTTTATATAAAATAGCATAATAAATGGCCAGCCCAGGCGCAGGCCTCTAGATTCGCTATCGTTCCCATATTAAATGTCACCGTGGGGTTGACTTGACGTTGTTTACTCGATGGTGTACCCGCCCACAGTGAAGGTGATTGAAGCAAATTAAACCAAAAGCCAAGCAAAAAAAAGAGAGAAAACAAGTAAGGGAAAATTCAATTATTAACTGGACAACGCGTTGAAGAGCGCTGACCACGAATGCAGAAAATAAAAGGCCGTCAGAGGCAGCTGTGCAAACTTTTCACTCTCCACTCGCAGACACACACACACACCGCCCGCTCTCTGTCGCTCTCCAAGCGATTCGATGAGTTCCGGCTGGCCAACACACACACACACACAACACACACACACACATGCGTATTCTGGTTTGCCCAGCCACTGAGAGAAAACTTCACCAAATATTTAAATAACAAGGGAAAATATATAAAGAATGTTGTAGATCCAACAGTTCAACATTTCTTCGGGCTTTTATTGTAAATTTTTACGAAATATTGTATTTAAAAACTAATTAGACTTGATTTTTCTCCAAGTGCATAGACACCCACGCGTCTCGATTTCCATTTCCACAGGCAGGCGGAAAGGCAGGCAGCTGGGCCAAGCGAGTTGATCGCATTTACCTGTTTGTCACTCATACGCCGTGTGGTCCCCGTCCGTTTCTGGCTCTTTTTTTGTTTCTGCTCTCTGGATGCATGTGGGTGTTCCGCCGGCGAAATGTGTGTGACATGTTAAACATGTTTTGCTTTGGAATCGACTGTGGGCCGCCGCATCGGTTTGACTTGCATTTGTGCAAATTTGTGTGCCAGTGTCTAACTGGAATATAGTGAACGAGTTCCTCCACAATGTCCTCGAAGTGAACACAGTGTGTGCTTGTTGTTGCCACTCATGTGTGTGTGCTGTGAGTGTGTGTGTGTGTGTGTGTGTGGCATTTTTCCTGATTTGAATTGAATTGAAGTTCAAGCCAGGCCCAGGTTTGGTTGATTTCTCTTCTTCCTAGCAAAACACAAGCCATGCAAATGAATGAGTTTCTCCCTCGCTCATGGGCGCACTGGTGTCCTTTATTTGGCTTCATTTCCGTTCAAGATGACAGCGCCATCTAGTTTCCGGTCAATGGCTCGCCTTGATTTAATTCAAGCAAATGGGGAATTTAATTTAACAGAAAAACCTCCTTGTAATGGCCACATTGTGGGCTCTTCTGCGGCTATGAACATAAGGCTTTGGCCAAGGGAAAGTTGGTCTAACGAGAATGGGTTTATAATTGGGTAAATTCTGCAAAAAAAGTATCAATTAGATCTTTGAAAACCACTTTAAATTTGATTTAACATGTAAATGATTTAGTTTCCAGTGTTGCCACCAAAGTGCCTCTCTCTTTTTATCAGCTCTCTGTTATCTGGTGACAAAGAAATCACAGTCAGAGCCATTATCTCCACGCACACAAGCACAGGGACTCACCTGCAAAGCCCCAACGATTAGATAGATACACCTGAATGTTTCATTTTATCGTATTCGGGGGCTCTTTTCCCTCGTTCCTTTCACTTCGCTGTCAATTTTTGAATTATTTTCGCCTATAAAACCTATCTATCTAACCTTCCCTGTTTGCTTGCAGTGCATGTGATGCCAAATATCCATAAAAAACAATAAGAAAACAACCAGCAACAGCGAAGGTCGACGAGACGAGGACTATGTGAATGCAGCAATCAAAAGTTAGCCAGCCAGCAGCACTCCTCTCTCTCTCTCTCGGTGAACCAAATTGATGTGCCATTCAGGAGCAGCTGAAGCAGGAGCAGCAGCAGCGCCAGCAGAAGCGGAGACAGAGGATCAGAATCTGAATCAGAATCAGAGCAACGCAGAAGCTAAGCGAGAGTATTATCAAGAGTAAGGCGCATCGCAAATGCAACAATCCCTCCAGTAAACAATACAAAAACAAAATAAAACTAAAACCAACACAAGAAGCGACGAAAGCGGATAGCTGAACAGCAACAACACAGCAGCAGAGGCAGAAGCAGGTGAGTTTTGGGTGTGGATGAGTGGGTCTGATGAAGTCACCTAGCTAATTGCTTGTCCCACTTTACTATTCCAGTGTACATACAACTGTAACGAATTTAAACCAAATCCAGGCAGCTAAACAACTTCACGCCCAAGGGACCCCGTTTGATAGATGCCAAGATAAGTCGTTACCGCTTTGACACCGCCATCACCATTACACAGCAACAGAAGCTGCTCCAGCTACTCCAGCAACAGCAGAAGGAGAACGCTCCCAAAGGCAAGAAAAAGTACAAGCAAAAGTTGCAGTTGCAGCAGCAGCAGTTGCAGTTGGTGATTGGCCAGGAATTACACCCGGAATCAGACGCAGAAACAGGAGCAGAGCTGTTGGGATTAACCAGGAGTGACGAAAACAACTGCAAGACGCCAAACTCAACCGCAAAAGTCGCCAACATAACACATAAAATTTTCGGTTGGCTACGCAAATCACGCAACAAACGGCCAGTCGAGATCCTCAACAGCGATTTCGGCGAAGACGGCGACGAGGGCGTTGGCGAGGGCAGAGGCCAAGGCGCAGGTGAGGGTGGAGGAGCAGCTGCTGCTGCCGGTGCCGGTGCAGCCGATCAATTTTCAGTGGCAAGCGTTAGGAACAAAGCCGGCAAGCTGAATACCACACAGACAGCCACGGAGACCGCCATCGATTCAAACGAACCCAAATCTGAAAAGATGTCATCGGGCACGTTTGTGGATCGAATCGACCCGTTTGCCAAACGTTCGCTCAAGAAGAAGGGTAAAAAGAGTCAAGGTTCCTCGCGCTACAGAAATTCTCAGGATGTTGAGCTGCAGCAATTGCCGCCGTTAAAAGGTATATTTGAAAATCTGTTAATTTAGTGCTCAGTAAATTCTAACAATTTCTATCTACTTTGCTCCAATAGCTGATTGCTCCAGCCTAGAACAGGAGGAGCTGTTTATACGGAAGCTGCGCCAGTGTTGCGTTTCCTTTGACTTTATGGATCCCGTCACGGATTTAAAGGGCAAGGAGATCAAGCGGGCCGCACTCAATGACCTATCCACCTATATAACACATGGGCGCGGTGTGCTTACGGAACCGGTCTATCCGGAAATAATTCGCATGGTAAATATCGCCTCTATCCCTCGCAATACATTCATATTATTGTCAGTTTACTCGCAAATATTGCAATAATGAATTTACAACTCATCTCACTAAAAAACACCTTGTCTTTCCTCTACCAGATATCATGCAACCTATTTCGCACGTTGCCGCCCAGTGAGAATCCCGATTTCGATCCCGAGGAAGATGATCCAACTTTGGAGGCGTCTTGGCCACACCTCCAGCTGGTCTACGAGGTCTTCTTGCGTTTCCTGGAGTCACAGGACTTCCAGGCAACCATCGGCAAACGGGTGATTGATCAAAAGTTTGTCTTGCAGGTGAGTGTCTACTTTTGTGCCAAAAAAAAAACAGGTTTATTGAAACGGATTTCTGTTCTTTAGCTTTTGGAGCTCTTCGATTCGGAGGATCCGCGAGAGCGGGACTTTCTGAAGACGGTGTTGCATCGCATCTACGGAAAGTTCCTGGGACTGCGAGCCTTTATTCGAAAACAGATCAACAACATATTCTTGCGATTCATTTACGAGACGGAGCACTTTAATGGAGTCGGTGAGCTTTTGGAAATTCTCGGCAGGTATGTCACAATTGGGTCTATTCTTTTGTCCGTTATAATTAGTTATTTCCTCCTATCAGTATCATCAACGGATTCGCTTTGCCCCTGAAGGCCGAACACAAGCAGTTTTTGGTCAAGGTCCTGTTGCCGCTACACAAAGTCAAATGCCTGTCGCTCTATCACGCTCAGCTGGCGTATTGCATTGTACAATTCCTAGAGAAGGATCCATTCCTTACCGAGCCTGTGGTGCGTGGGCTTCTCAAGTTCTGGCCCAAGACGTGTTCCCAAAAGGAGGTCATGTTCCTGGGTGAAATTGAGGAGATACTCGACGTGATCGATCCGCCGCAGTTTGCCAAGATCCAGGAGCCGTTGTTCCGCCAGATTGCCAAATGCGTGTCAAGTCCACATTTTCAAGTGAGTCCCACAAGCAATAGCCTTTTCTATTTTGTTGTTATAATCCAAATCTTATCGGATTTCTTCCCTTTAGGTTGCTGAGCGCGCACTCTATCTGTGGAACAATGAGTATGCCATGTCGCTCATCGAGGAGAACAACGCGGTCATCATGCCCATTATGTTCCCGGCCCTGTACCGCATCAGCAAGGAGCACTGGAATCAAACCATTGTGGCACTCGTCTACAACGTATTGAAGACGTTTATGGAGATGAATTCGAAGCTGTTTGACGAGTTGACTTCCAGCTATAAGGCGGAGCGGCAAAAGTGAGTGAGGCTGCCAAAGTTTAAAACGAACTAACCAAATTCTTGCCTTTTCAGAGAGAAAAAGCGTGAGCGCGACCGCGAAGAGCTGTGGAAGAAGCTGCACGAACTCGAATCCAATCGTTCTACTGGGCGCTCCGCTGGCGGCAGCGCTGCGACATCGAATAGCGCAGTCCCTGCGGCGTCAACGTCCCTGCAGCCACCTAGCTCCGCCGGTCTGAACTCTCATCAGCAGCAGTCGAATAGCAGCAGCAGCGGCAGCCTGTCCAGCGGCGGAGCCGGCGGCGACAATAATCCTGCGACCACAAATGCGAAAATCAAACAGGAGGTCAAGGCGGAGAACTAAGCAAGCAGGCAACGCGAGGCGCGCTGGAAACTAATAATAAAAACAAAACCAACATCAGTAGGAGCGTAAAGCTAACGCGCTATCCGATAACCGTAAATGGCAGAGACAACAACAACAGCAGAAGCAAGCATCTAAAGGAGAAAGAAATATAGTTATACTAAAACAAACACACACACACACATATGCTAAACTTTAAACCAGAACATATAAAACTAAAATGTATACTCGATTGACAAGACACCAACCAAGCTGACCCACTATCGGACGGGACGGGAGGCTTGGGCGGCTGTCAAAGGAGGTAGAACCGAAATCTGGAGCGGGAGCTGAATCAGATCCCTGTCCGTGGGCGCGGGTGTGTGTTTGTGTGCGTGTAGGAAGCTTGAGTGCGGCATTAAAGAAATCTTTATAAATGTACAAGATACAACCAATATAAGCAGAAATTTACGCGCACCCACACACACACACGCATACACTCACACACACATGCAGACACGTATAAATATATATTAAAACAAAAAAGAAGAAAAGAATAATTATTAATTACGTTTAAGCGAACACAAGTTGAATAAAGAGAAATCATGTTAGTAAGTGAAGAAAAGAGCAAGCGAACGATGAAAACTATAACTGAGGATCGAGGATTGTTGAAGCGCATTGAATATTATTAACTAAACATATTGCTAACTAGATCCTAGCATAGATCAGCCATCCAAAACACACACACACACACGCACACCACCCACTCACTTGCAAAACATACTTGCGTTCTCATTCGAAATGTGTAAAATAGTTGCATCCTCGGAATTTTTGTTTGCTCCATAGAACGGCGTGTCTTAGTCCCCGATTTCCCCACTGAATTGTATATAAAATATATCAAGAACTGTGCTCCCCCCCCCCAAAAAAAAAAAACTATCCGGAATTAAACTTTGTTACTTAGCTTTAAGTGTTGCACACTCCGTCAAGACTTCTCGAAACATAAATTCCAACAATTCCCGGGCAGCTGCACGACTCCGAATCGGTTAGTAACGAAAGCCAAGTTTTAGTACGTTGTTTGAAGTTGCGCTAAACGGGCTAAGGTAGACACACAGGCAGCCGGCAGATTTATACACGAATAAGAATACAACTAAATACCATACCATAATGTAACGCTGATCTATCTAAATGTATGTATATCAACAATATGCCCCCACAGCTGGGGAATAGGCGCATGCGCAGTAATCGAGATGTACTAAGCATACAATAAAACAAAAATATATATATATTGAGAGCATTGTAAAAAGGCCAGGCTAGAGAAACCAACCAACCGAGAATATAGAATATAGAATATGGTTTTCGAAAAATTCAGCTAGCGAAACATTTCCAGAGACTATCTAAAAATATCCTTTGCATTGAAGAATATCTCAGGGGAAGCGGTCCGAAGTGTTTGAGTCCTAAATAGTTTGCAAATTCCCTTCTAATTATTCTCGATATTTAATTAAATTAATTTATTTTCTATGCCTATACTTTTGTAATCTTCATGGAAATGCGCACAATTGTCATTATTCGATTATTTTGTCATTGTAAATAATATGTAGCTAAGATGAAAGAGGGGGAATCAACTTTTTGGACCGCTTCCTCACTCATTCACACTCACACAACACACACTACACACTCACTTAGATGCACTCATAGTAAGGAGATATATATAAAATTTATATATGAAGTATACTATGCATGTTTGTTCATTCAACTCTCACGACAACGCCCATTACAAAGTATAGAAGCATGCATTATAGGAGCCAACTAGGAGCAGAGATAGAGGTATGAGAGGACAAGAAGGTCGACTATCCACTAATGAATGTCTCTCATTAGGCGATACCGTAAAAGTTCATATAATATTAATGATAATTGTGTCTGTGAATCGTGAGTTATTATACACATATATTGCAAACAAAATGAAGAGAAAAAAAGCGAAAAAAAAAACTACAAAAAGAAGAAAATCTAATGGAAACAAGCGTAAAAGTTAGCGTTATTATTAAATATGTTTGTAAAACAATGTCAACAACAATATGCGTAAAGAGAGAGAACCGTTTAAAGAGCATCCACTAGAGAGTCATCATCGGCTAAACGAGAGATATATTGCGAAAAAAAAAAAACAAAAACATAAAAAATTTAACAAACCTATGACTAAATACTAAGCAACGTGTGTAAGAAAGTTTTGCATCTTTATATTAGCGTGTAATTAAACGAGAAAAATAGCTAAACAAAAGCCCAAGCAACTGCAACTAGAGCCCACGATGATCACCTCCATTAAATAGAAGTAAAGCGATCAGAGCATTAAGCTCCTCCAGAAGAACACCAGGAAACAGGACTATAGAACCCAAATACCAACCCCCTTTGTTACGATACCCATCTCTTGACTCACCCAACTAGCAGCAGATCGATCCATAGTCCTCGAATAGCGCACCCATCTCTAGTTAACGTTTATGTTCGCATAGGATGCCAATCAAAGTAATACAAAAAATAAATGCAAATGTAAAAACAAAGCCAGAAATCAAGCAAGCAAACTAAATAGGAATGTTGACAAAGGGAGGAATGCCTAATAAACAAATGAATAAATAAATATGTAAGACAAGTGGTTTAACGATTAAAGTATCTCTCTTCATTGTTTTATTATCCTTTCCTTTTTTTCTTTTTAATCCATTTCTGTTGCACTCTGAGTTAACCTGTTAAGTCCGCTTTCAACTTACACATATATATGGTAACTTTAACTATAGTTTCTATTATTGTATTTATATGTATAAACAAATCGAGCATGTTAAATGTAGCTGCTGCTTAGAGCCGGCTGAGCGGAGATGAAGAAGTATAAGCAAAAGCAAACTCGTTAAGTACTTTTAGAGACGAAACCTTGTACTAAAAAATAAAGTCGCATTAACAACGTTGCAAAAACAAAAACAAAACAAAAAAGTTAAGAAACAAATGGAAAAAAATATATAAAAATTAAATGGAAAAACAAACAATAAGAGCAAAAATAGTTAAAGCGCTTAAACAATATAAATACTATGGATACTAACAATGGAAGGAGAGGGAGAAGCAAAAAGGATCAGAGGGAAGAGGATAAATATATATGTGAATTATGTATTTTCTTATGTTCTAGACTTGTAAAAAAAACAACCTATCGTATATATGAAACACGCTATTATTACGTATGACTTCTTGAGTTCTTGTTCTTTAGGACGACGGTGTGTGCGAGGATTTCAATGGTTTTCTTTGGGTTGATGGCACACACTGCACTACACTCGCCCGCCCACAACACACTCACTGAGACACACTAGACTCACACACATCCACAACCACACACTCACTCACTCACACACGACTAAACAAAATCTTATGCTGAGAGTAAATATAAAGAGTAAATTATAATTACACAAAACATAAATGGGAATAAATATATATATAGGTATATACATACATATATATAAAAAGTATATATACATGAGCATCAGAAGAAAACAAAGGTTTAGTTGATTGCTTCGACAGCAAGTATGCGAAAAAAGAAAAAATAAAAATTAAAACAAAAACCAGAAACTAAAAGCATGGCAGCAGAAAATGATTTGAAATTGCAAAGGCGCAGAAGAAAACAAATATTTAGCTGCAAGCAGAATTAACCAAAAATGAATAAAAACCAAGTAAAACATTGAAAAAAAAAGAAAACACACACACAAAAACTGAATGGATGAGTATGAGCAAACGGAGAGAAAAGAAGCAAAGAGATCAATCAACAATAAAAAATTAATAAATAAAAAATAAAATATAAAACTGGTTTCATTTTTGTATTAAAAACACCAAACAAGGTACGTATTTTAAGCACTATTTTTTTTTTTAAACTATTGCTCTTTTATATTTTTAGGAATAATATTTATTTATAAACTATTAACTTTTACATCTTTAGGAATAGAATCTTTGGTTGAAAATATCTATGGCTAAATCTGGAACATTAATACTTAAGGATAATTAAATATTACAAAAAACATAATAATTCGTCAGTTAAAAATAGGCAATACAAATAACTTGAGGTAAAAAATAGACCTAGACTTAGCAAAAACTATTGGCAATATTAAATACAATATTTAATGCCAATTTTATCAACAAATCAAGGTTTACAAATCTAATAACTAGGCTATAAAAGGTTTAATTTCAATTGGGAAACGTGTTATTTAATCTGCATACCAAATATAATTTTTAAAAATATTAAAAATTTTAACAATGTAACCCCTTTTTTTTGTTTGAAAAAATCGAAACAAAATTTTTCAAATTTATATTCTGACCGGCCATGGCTAGATTGATCCAGCTTTTGATGCTGATCAAGAATATATATGATATATAGGGTCGGAAAAGACTCATTCACTGATTTGCAAGCTTCTGAATAAAATAATACCTATAAAAATGCTAATTTAGCATAATTAATCTTTCTAGAAATAAAACAACAATTTGTTATTGCATATTTTAGCACTCAGCTTTTGTTAGCAAAAAAGCTAAGAACGCAGCGAGCTTTGCTACAACGCCACAAAAGCTTTGGCGTTGCAGTTGGTTCGCTGCCGTCGTCAGGTGCAGTCGGAAAAGTCGCGAGAAAAATCAATTTTGAAAATTCCACCCTCGTTGACTAACTATTCCGTGATCCTCCATGAAGTGGGAGAACTATTGCGACTTTGTGGCCGGATGCTTCGGTGGTGAGTGGAAAGCTCCAGCTTGGGATGGGTTCCGGGAGCATCCCATATTCGGTCTTGTCTAGGAATGACGCAATGCCAAAGCCAGATGATGATGAGCCACTTGTTGAGAGGAACAGCCCCAGCGGCCAATGGGCGCCACGGTCAAGTTCATGAGCGGCGGCGCCCCTGATCCCCAAGGCGTGTATTTCGGTGCCGCCAGCGAATTTTTTGGCAAGCAGCATGCATCGTCGGCGATTCAACATAAATTTTTTAATTAACTTATTTATGTACAATATTTTGATTTGATTATAGGTGCCTGTGGGGTGCTGGTGGCCCATCCCCTAGACACGATCAAGGTATGGCAGCAAGCCTCCAACTCCTCCGTCATGACTGCCGTCCATCAGATCTACAGCAGGAACAATGGGGTAAGTTAGGAAAGAGGGTTACGTCTGATCAGAGTATGAAAAATCAAAATATCTGAAAAATACAATATCCTAATGAGCCTTCATGCTAAACTAAAATTTGAAAAGAGCTTTTGACAGATTTAAACAGCGGGTTTGTTGATCCTCTGACTAGATGTAGTCCTTGAAAGCTTCGGCTAGATGGAGATATTTGGTTTAATCGCCTTAAAGATCAACGGCTTTTACAGGGGCATGTTCTTCCCATTCATCTCGACGGGCGCCATCAATTCGCTGCTCTTTGGCATCTATGGTAACCATCTGCGCCAGCTGAGGAAGGTTTGCCATAGTGACTACCAGCGGGAGCAGCTGGAATACCACAACATGTTCATGGCTGGATCAGTGGCGGGATTTGTCCAATCCTTCATAGCTTGTCCCATGGAGCTGATCAAGGTCCGCCTGCAGACTGCTTGTTGTGGGTTTGCCATTAGATTTTTCTCCCAGAACTTGTAGCTAATGTTTCAAACTCATTCGCAGATTACAATGACTATCTGTATGGGCAGCGGAGGACAGCCTTTGGCACTTTCAAAAGGATACTCAAGACTGACGGCATCTCCGGTCTATACCGCGGTCTGCTGCCCATGATGTGTCGGTGAGTGTTTCCCTATTAAAAATGAAGATTTTTGTGACCGCTGTGATCTTTTACTTGGCAGTGACGTTTTGCCTTATGGAATCTATATGCTGGCCTACCGCCAGAGCGTTGACTATCTGGACGGACGGGATTTTGTGCGGCGGCGACGCAGCCAGACGGACGGAGCCAGTATTAATCTGCTGGTGACCACTCTGGCCGGTGCCTGGGCGGGAGTCATCTCGTGGGTATGCGTCATTCCGTTCGACGTGGTGAAGACTTTGATGCAAGCGGATGAGAACCACAAATTCCGGGGCATCTTTCACTGCGTGAAGGTGAACTACAGGGCCTACGGTTGGCGGAGTATCTTCCGAGGCAGCTGGATGCTGGTGGCGCGGGCGATTCCCTTCAATGCCGCCACTTTCCTGGGCTACGAGTACGCCCTGGAATGGTGCCAGCGGTGGAATGGCACCTACGTATGACCCAAGGCCAGATCTGCCGGGGACTAAGAGCTTTAACTAGTTTGTATGCTGTGACCATTGATATCTACTAAAAATGAGTGTGATTGAACTTTAATATACTACTTACGCTTTTTGCTATATTGTACATATAATAATACCAGTCACAGCTTTCGCTGATTTTAATAAAAATTTTACAATTGTGATACTTAAAGGCACCACTAAATTATAAAGGCGATAAAAAGAACTAAAAAATACAAGTTTTAAAATGCACAAATAAAATGTAAGGATTACCCATCCAAAAACACATAAAACAATTGTATAAAAATAGTCACTTTATGAATACTGTTTACAATTTAAACCTTTTTTATTAAAGAACCATGGTATAAAACTGGCAAATAAAAAAATGGAACCTTAAAATTGTTATTAATTGAATTGTATTGCAGTAAATCTTCATAATCATTAGTTGTTTGCTTTTGATTTAAAAACTTGTTCGCAATATTTGAAAGTTTTGAAATTCGGTAACGTGGTGCTGCCAGAGTTAGCGGTTTCAAGCCCTTGGCGTTGCCATACCTTTGAGTCTCGAGCGCTTTAGTGTGACCAGCTGCCATGGAGAGAAAAATCCACTCCACTTTCAACTAATCGCAAGTTTTATAATTGGAAAAGCTGGCGGGCACACTGCATAAGCTGTCGACAAACAAACAACAACGTACGGATTCGGGTTTTCGCTAACAAATAGATAAAAGTACGTCGCGCGTTACTCGCTTTATTTTTTATTGCGCTGCAACGGACGCGAGTGCGTTTAATGAGCCGTGCCAAGTGGATATTTGCATATCACCGAAAATCGCAGCAGCTAGCAGCACACAGATACTGAAATACACACAAATATGAGCGCCGTGATGTGCGATGAGTTCCGAAAAGTGTTTCCACAATTGTGCAAGTGAATCGACGTTGAATTGCGAGAAATTATTATTGTTGCCAGTACATGTATTAGTATGTGCAGCGGTTTGTGGCGGCGGGCAAAGTTCGCACAGTTCGCGGACAGGAGGTGGCAAACGCTCGAAATAACGGTGTACAGGAAGGCGAAGAGAAAAACAAACTGAAAAAGCAGAGCAAACGGGCGAGGAATAACGCAACAGAGTGAATTTTTTCAAGTGCTGTCCCCTTTGGAATCCTCCTCCATCCCGCTTTCCATCCTCCCTCCTGCCTTCCTGACCCCTGCGAAAATCATCCCAAAAACACAAATTACGTGGCAAGTGGTCAGGCAAGAACAACAACAAACGAAAACCTGCTGCTGCAGCAAGTTTTGGAGCGTTGTTTTTGGTTTACTGTACGTCGTGCCAAGCACGCCCACCACCCCCGCTCGTCCCCAGCGAAGCAATCCAATTGGAAGCTAAAAAAGGAGTAGAAGAATCCAATAGAGAACGGCAATAGAACCCACCACCGAAATGTCGTCGCTCAAGGTCGCTGTGAGGGTTCGCCCCTTTAACACTCGGTAAGCTCAGATATTCCAAACTGGCCATGCCTATGGGATTAAGGATTGAAATACTGGCACAGCCATGGGGTCCTAGATGGGTTTTGCATTTCGTTGGTTCAGAAAGAAAGGGAAAAATAAAGCGATTTCTGAAACATATTCAGAGTTAGTTATATCTTATTATATGGGTTTGGGTTATTTCCAAAGGTTTTTTTGTAGAAAGCGTTGAACCTTAAAAACAGGGCAAGACTAAATAGCATTTTATCAAAAATATGTACCGATAAATGAGTCACTAAGGTAATATTTTGTTCATAAATTAGATACTACTTGCTAAGTAAGTAAAGTCAAACATTATTGTGAGACACACTTTAATAAGTACACTTGTATTTAGTGTGTTAATAATTTGGACACCATTGTGTGTTAGAGAATGTTTGCCCAGACTCGTGATAAGATGGATAAAACGCCCCTCAATGAGGCATTGAGAAATGTGTGGCGACCGAATATAGAATGGGAAGGGCTCTCTAAAAGCTTCATAATTTCTGTTAACTAATTTCTGTACGAAAAATCCCAGTAGAAATTAAAACATAAAAAAGTACTTGGTGCGTCTGACTACTTAAAACCACATTAAACCGACGAGCATGTATTTTCCCAACAAACCTCGCCTGATGACGATCGTTAACTATGTTTTGTGGCCCCATGTTTTTTTATTTTGTGTCTTTATCTTGCCTATCTGGCGGAGCGGCCATTGCTTTTGGCACAGTTACTTGCGCATAAAGCCAAAGCGGCAAAACAAAAGCAAGCGAAAAAGCCAGAAAGAAGTGAAGAAATTGGCAGAAAGAACAAGGAGGCACAGACAAAGAAAGATGGAACGCGTAATGATGTCATTCATCTCGGGGGTTCGATAAAAGATTCACACTCACCTTTACACATGAGCTGTCTCTGGGTTGGGGCTCTCTTTATTTATAGGTTTCCGTGTGTTAATTGTCCATGAAATAATAATAACAAAAAAAGCATCATCAGTGGCAAATGCGGTAATTATAATGGCAAAAAAAAAAAAAAACTAGAGCTAACTCCCTGACTAGTCGTGACATCATCGTTTTAGCTTAGACTTATGCAAAGCAGCTACTTACAGGTACAGTAAAAGCTCGATAATGGGATCGGATATACTAATGTACTATGTGTTTCTGTAGTTTAAAGGCAGGGAAGAGGTTATACAAACTTAAAACCAAGATAATCTAACTGTATACAAGAATATTAGATATTTTATGGGATATACAAGAGTATCCACTATAGAGATCACACTGTAGCTTTGTTTTTTTTTTTTGCCAGTTTGTTTTTAGCCTCCAACGGACATTTTTAGCACATATTTCCACGGCTCCTCCGTGGACATGCAAGACTGACTGACTCTGCGAAAACAAAAGCAGAAATATACTATAATTACGTCTACGTATGTATGCACCTAAAAAGCAAAAGAAAAAACGAAATTAATTTTGATTTTGGCACGAAAACTGGGCAAACAAGTTCCATATCTCATCGCTACTGCTCCCATGACTCACACCAGCGAAATTTGTGGCTCCCGCCGCATAAATGTTTAATTGACGAATGAATCAACGCAGTAAGAGAACTTCCCTCCCAAAGGGTGGGGATGATAAGTAGGGGGAAAGACTCGGCTGGAAAGCAAACAAAGCCCTCGTTGAAGCCGCTCTCTTTCCATAATCTCTCCAGCGCTCTCACATCGGGCCAAAGATTAACGAATTAAAGCCACTCAAACGCAATGAGCACTGAGCCGACTTGAGTTTGGAAAGGAAAGATTTGGAGCGGCGTAATCATGCCGCTCCATAGAGAAAGAGAGGAATGACCTAAAATTGTCGCTTTAAATGGGACAAGGCACTGCTTGTTGGCTGCAGTCGTAAAAGAAATGGAGCTGCAAAGGCAATTCATAAATACCCTTTCCCTAGGCAGAAGACGAATATATGTATGCTTTGTTTTAATTGAACTAAAATATCTAAAGTTTTAAATTTTCTTTAAATTAACACACAATTTTGTATGCATTTTAAATTACAAAAACTTTAAAGTTTGAATTGTAATTGCAGTTTAATTAGTAGTATTATTCTTATTAAATCTTTAGCATTGTTTTTGAGTTCATATTTTAAATGGCCTTTACATTTTCAAAGGTCAATTTAAACTTAATCTAAGTAGCCTTAATTACTGGTTTAATTCTGACCTTAGGCTGAAAAGCTTAATAATAATATCTATATAATTATGAAAAGGTGATTTGAAAGATTAAGGTTTCAGAGAAAAATAAAGTACAAATTGGGTTTTAAATGGTTTATACAATACAGATATTCATTTCTAGTTATTTCATACAGAAATTTTATTTTTAGTTAGTATTATTCAGAGTAGAATTTAATTGCTTTCCCAGAAATTACTTTAGGAGATAATTATTTCCTTAAATCTCCCGAAATTCTCATAAAACGTTTATTACTACGCTAAACAAAGCCATTCAGTACAAATTGTAATAACAGTCATGTGATCTCACTCTGGATCTCTCTCTTTGTGTATATATTTTCATACATCTCTCCCTAAATCGGTTCTACTAAAACTTACGACCCGTATATATCAGAGCCTATGGATTTAGTATAATTCTGTGGCCGATATTTCTGTGAATAGGGTGCCATTAGGGGGTCTTCTGTTTATTTACACGCGCCATCGTGTGTTGGTTTTTCTCTTTTCGAATGCAGTCCATTTCCGAGTGTGGGTGCCCCTATGAACTCCAGTCAACCGGTTCGGTTCCATCTCTGAACGAATGTTCTGTGCCCAGATGCCAGTTTTTCCTCCCGCCTCTGTTTTGTTTTGCGCCGCTTTTCCTTTTGATGTTGCAATCAAGTTTTAGTCCGTTTTAATATTCCCCACAAACCGGATTTTCTTTTATAATTTGTAGTCAGTGAGGAAAGCACACTGTCGTCTTGATCACAGGGCAAACATGTCAATTGGATTGCATGGTCTGTCTGTCTATCTGCCTTCTTCCACATATTTAATCTATTTCCACTCGCTATCCCTTGGAACGCCCCCTGACTTTTTGCCATTTGTTCGGGTCATGCAAAAATCGTTAATAGGAATATTTATGAGCCAGCTCTGCGGGGCTATTTATATTCCAACACGAAGGCCCCTCAAAAAGAGGCCCAGAGGTGTTGTGGTAGAAACGGCAGGGGCCGTTTTTTTATTATATAAAATGTTAACAATGGGTCTAGCTCTCAGTATTATTAAATGAAAATGTAAATAATAAATTGCGCTGTTTTCCTTTGCAGTGAAAATGACATGGACGCCCAGCTCATTGTGGAGATGGAGAATAAGAAGACGCGTCTGGTGAAGCCACGGCTGCAGTCCATCCGCGATGCCGGACGGGACAATCATCATGACTTCACCTTTGACTATTCATACTGGTCATTCGACGCGGAGGATCCGCACTTTGCCACCCAGGAGCAGGTGTACAGTGATCTCGGCAATGACGTCGTCGATTGCGCATATGAAGGTGAGCCAAGGGCTAATGGGTCACACGATGCGGTTACCCAATGGTGCCGCCATAAGCCCCAGCTAATAGCTCAAGTCTGGGTCTAGGTTGTGGGGCCGTCACCCACATCAGGGGTTCACTAAGAAAAAAAAATACAGAAACAGTATTTGAATAAATTAAAAGGGGAAATTATAAATAAGATTTATTCACTGTTTTACAACTCTCCAAAGATGCAAAATTTATATAAAATAGAGATAATTAAATGCCCTACAAGTTCATATAGTGTATCCTAGTCTTGCCTAGTTTTTCCGTGTGCTTTTTCCATTAGCCCCATGCCGAGAGCGTGTTTCGTTCATTCTGTTTTCTTGCACTTACGGTTTTGTTTACATTTTCCCTGTGCGTCTGCTTATTGGCTTTGATATTGGGTTTTCCTTTTTTGCTTCCCTCTCGTTTTCCCAAAAAATTACAACAAAATTTGCTGCCTTGTAAACAAACACATTGAGGCTCTAAAAATAAAATGCAGGTCCATATACCGAAACCCACACAACTTGATTATTCAGTTTGAAACGCTCCATTGCCGACTAATTATAGTAAAGTATTTAAGTTTGTATGCAAGTAGGTGCAGTTAGCAATAATTATGCGAACTTCCTGCAGTCATCAAACCTGTGCGGGATAGGTGAACCGAAAGGGAAAGGTTATGTTTTAAACAAAATTGAAACTTTAAACTGCTTTTACCAAGCGTTTATTATTATTATTTAACTCAGCTAGGGTATTAAATACCTCGTCTAGGTTAAAAGTTGTATTTGATTGCAAAAGCCATTCAGAAAGTAAGCCAAACAACAAACTTTCGCCCACAACTCGAGACGCCAAGCGAAATGGAACAGCTGTTTCAGCTTGTCGTGGTTTTGGCACGCTTTCAATATCAAATTACGAAAAGCCAAGACGGGAATGCGAGTACGAATGCAATTGCGAATGACAAACGACTTCGTATGTTATATAGTATGTACAAGCAATGCAGATAAAGCCAGATAGTGGAAAACGAGCCGTAAACAAAGCTTGAGTGGCGACCAAATGGCTGGCTAAGACAATTGGGTTTAAGCCAGCTGGAAATGTCCAAGATCATTGAACCTATTGTAAAACTTATAGAATATAGATTTTCTAAATAATTATGTAAAGTTGTATAAATGAAACAGCAATTCCCTCTTAAAGAAGGAAGAAATTCCCTTTCATAACTCATAATTTTCCATTTATATTGTTGGTATTGACTTATATTTCACCTTAAACAATAATAGATAATACCTAATACGTAATACATCAAAACGTAATTAAATATCTAAACACATTATAATAAGTTTGTTCTCTGTCTCAGACTAAACGTTGTTCACGTCAACCTGAGCTTGAGCATTTACAATTGTCATTGTTGTGGCCTGCCCCCACCTGTGCGGTCTCGGTTGATGGCAAGTTTGCTTGAAAACAAATCTTATCTGCCACCTGTCTAGCGGAGAGATTGTCCAACGATGTGTTGTAGTGTTTAAGCCGCCCAGTGGGCGTGACACTGGTGACCATCTTCCAATCTCTGCCGGGTGGCATTTGAGCTCACATCGCCGGATCGGATGGCTTTAATTGCTTTGTGAACCAGGCGCCAGCCATTGATGTCGCAATTTGTTGGCGCTGGTCAAAGTCCAGCATAGGTCATGTGGGAGTCATCAGAATTAGTAAATAAATTAGTTTTTTGCTAGCTTTCTTATCGCTTTCTTAGTTTAAATTGTTAGTCCTAATAATTGTTTGCGATAAGAATTTAAATCTTGGAAAGTTTCAACAGTTTTATAGCAGCTATGAAGAGAGTGTGATAAAGAAATACTATGTATACAAAATGCTTATTAAACACTTGTTGAAAGATTAAGATTATTTATTGATTTTTCAAACTATAAAATTTGCCTTATTTGTAGTAGCATATTACCCTATCTCTGGTGACTCACTATGCCCAAGTTAGTGTTAAGTATTGCTAGTCGAAATCTTGCGATTGTATGACTATTTATACATATATAGATTTACAATCTCCGGGTGACGGTGCATTCTAGTTTTTAGAGTCACGAAATGCTTGCCTCACTTTGGGCGGTTCAGCAATTGCAGCAGACACTCCGTGACTGGCAATTAACTCTATAGATATGATGCGCTTGAGTGGCAGCTGTCCAACCTTGGCTTCACTTTTGTTCTGTTCCCTATTGCGAAGGGAAAAATAAACATTTTTTAACTAATTTACAAAAGTTTATAATGATATCTTTTAGCTTTCATGGTATATTTTAATAGGAACTTTAAATGTATCAACAAATTTGTGTAATACCATGATATGTTCTTTCTTTTTAAGGCTACAATGCTTGTGTGTTTGCCTATGGACAGACGGGCTCCGGCAAGACCTTCACCATGATGGGCACACCCAATAATCCTGGCCTAATTCCTCGCATCTGCGAGGAGCTATTTGCACGAATGCGTGTGGGCCAGGAATCGGGCACGGGATATCGTACCCACGCCAGCTACTTGGAGATCTACAATGAGCGGGTCAAGGATCTTCTGGCAGCTCAAAGCACTGGCCATGGACTGCGGGTGCGAGAACATCGCAGTCTGGGTCCCTATGTGGAGAACCTGTCCCAGCATGCCGTCTCCGACTTTGACGAAATTCAGGTAAGTGACTTTAAAAACACTCCAGAACTCCGACTTATCGTTGGATTTTTCATTTATAGGAATGCATTGCCCGGGGAAATGCGCAACGCACCACGGCCAGCACCAACATGAACGATACGAGCAGCCGCAGTCACGCCATCTTCACGATCACATTTGTGCAGGCCGTCTTCATGAATGACATGCCAAGCGAAACAGTCTCGAAGATCCATCTGGTCGATTTGGCAGGCAGGTGCGTAAGCGTAAACGTAAGCGGAGCATGAAGCTCTGCTCTAGAAAGTAAAACCAGGCATGGAGAGGGAGATTTATTATGTTGTTTTGCCACTTAAAAATGCTAACTTCTCTTTGCTTTTTTCAGTGAGCGTGCCAATGCAACGGGGGCAACGGGTCAGCGGCTGAAAGAGGGCGCCCACATCAACAAATCACTGGTGACTCTGGGCAGTGTCATCTCCGCCCTGGCGGAGCAAACGGGCGCCAGTCTGAGTAACTCCACGCAGGCCACCACCCCGAATGGGGCCAGCAAGCGAGTGCTCTACATTCCGTACCGTGATTCCATCCTCACCTGGCTGCTGAAGGACAGTCTGGGCGGCAACAGCAAGACTATTATGATTGCAGCCCTCTCACCGGCTGACTGCAATTACAGCGAAACATTGAGCACCTTGCGGTACGCGAATCGAGCCAAGAACATCATCAATAAGCCGACGGTGAACGAGGATTCTAATGTCAAGCTGATCCGCGAGCTCAGGGAGGAGATCAACAAGCTCAAGTCCATGCTGTCGGGAGATATTGTAAGTAGATAAGACTTAAAAAGTGCAAACTCCATAATTAATTTCTATAATATTCTTAAGCACTCACTGCAGCCATCGCTCAAGGTCCTAGCCGATCTCCAGAAGAAGGAAGCCCAGGAGAAAGTGCTCACCGAGGAGTGGACGGAGAAGTGGAAGGTGGCCCAGTCCATTTTGCAGGAACAAAAGAGTCTGGGCCTGCGAAAGTCGGGTGTGGGCGTGGTCCTTGACTCAGAGATGCCGCATCTCATTGGCATTCACAACGACGTGACCACCGGAGTGACGCTTTACAGCCTTAAGGAGGGCGAGACGCGCATCGGCAGCGAGGATGCGGATATGGCGCAGGATATTGAATTGGCCGGCGACGGCATACGGGCGCAGCACTGCAGTATTGTCCTGAAAGGCGGCGTGGTTACGCTACATCCCTGGCCATTGGCCCAGTGCTGGGTGAATGCCCATCTAATTGACGAACCCAAGCAGATTTCGCAGGGCGATATTATATTGCTGGGACGCACCAATATATTTCGATTTAATAATCCCGCCGAGGCGGCGAAACTGCGCAAAGATCTGAGTCGCTCTCAGCTGGACATGTCGCGTCTGTCGCTGATCACTTCGTCCAAGGAGAATCTGCTCGCGTGCAGCATTTACTCGGATGAGGATGGAGTGTCACCGTTTAAGCGGCCAGAGCGCCAGTACTATCCACAGCGTCCCATGTCGCGGGACGATCCCGAATTGCAGGATGAAAATCGCAAGATACTGGACACCATCGAAAATGCGCTTAAGCAACTCAATGTGGTGAGTACATTAAATCTCAAAACAATTTAAAGAAATTTACTAACCTATTCACTTATTTCTTTCGCTAGGAGCGCGTCCAGATGCACGACCAATACAAGACCAAGGTGCGGAAGCTGACCGAGGAGCTGATTCGCCTGGAGCAGGAAGAAATGGATGGCTTGCAGCTATTGAATTGCCGCGAGCAGGAGCTGATCGCCCGCAAGGACATGTTGCTCTGGGAGAAGAACAATGAGAAGGTTCAGGTGCGTGCTTCGGATCAGAACCCATTTAATTCGATTGCATGTGATCATTCGAACTCATTTTGAATTGAATGAGTTGATCGTTGTGCTTGTTTTTGCCTGCTCTCTTACACTCTCCTTATTGTTTTCCTTGTTTTGGCTTTATGTTCCTTATGATTTTCTGTTCGTTCCATTTTCGTTTTAGATCGACATTGTGTGTAGACAAATTTCAGCGTTTCAGACGCAGCTCGACTCTAAGAAACGAGATTTCTCTGAGTACGTAGCTAAAGAATTGCAGGAACTGCAAGATTGTGGCAAACTTGACGAGGTTTGTTCGTTAGCTTAGACTTATTTTGCCTAGAGTTTAGATATGAATAATTAAATAATATGATATAATGATGAACCAATGTGTCATTATATTCACAGATGGGACTGAAGATCGAAGAGGGCACTCCGCTGAACGATGAGCTGCTTTTGCAGGTGTCCGATTCGCTGGATCTTTTTGCAGCGCAGTTCATCAAAGACACTGTGCGAAGAAATGTAAGTTTAGCCTCTCCATTTCCCCTTTCTTTATAATAAAACGATGCTTTACATGTTTTTTAGAACGAGGAAATTCGGAAACTGGACGAACAAATCGCCGAAAAGGAGCGTATTTTGAATGCAAGCACCAGCAAAATAGCCAAGGTCGATGAGACCATGCTGGAAATCCAGGCCCAGCTAGAACGTCTGCGTCTGGAACGCGCCGAAAGCGAGGCCGAGGCCCAGGCAATGCGCGTCAAAAAGCAGAATATGAAGCTGCAGCTGGGCACCAAGTCCATGTCCATGTCTACCTCGACCAGCACAAACGAGGCCGACGATGTGTCCAAATCGGACACGTACGAAACCTGTGATACCTTCCACACCGCCCAGTCAAACTTTTCGCTCGTCTCATCGCCCACGATCACGGAGGGCCAGCAGTCGCCACTCAGTAATTGTTCCTGCGAAGCGGAGGACGAGGCCGAGGATACGCGCAAGGATGACGACATATCGGGCAGCAGCGAAGATGCTTCGCGCACCTGTACCGCTGGTCCCAGCAGCGGTAGTGGGAGTGGCACCGGTAGCGCTGGCATTGGTGGCTCTGGCTCCGGCTCTGCTCCCACAGCCACGCCCAGTTCGCAGGCCATCATGAGCGACAGCGGTGTGTGCCTGGACAACCGTAATCAAACTCTGCTCCAGAACGGACTTATAAACAACTACAGACAAGGAGTGAGAACTAGCGACGAGGATACCGGTTCCTGCTCCTCCTGCGAGCTGGGGCGACACTCGGATGTATCGCGTCCCTACTGTCCGCTGCATTCGTTGCGCCGAAAAATCGCCGCCCAAAAGGCACTGATCATGAAGAACCTGGAAACGGACCTGAACAAGACCCAGTTGGACGAGCACATCGCAGACCTGCAGGATCTACAGCGGCGCTACATACAAATGGAGCAGGAGATGCTCCAGTCTGTGCAGGATCTGGAGGCCCATGCCCAGTGTTGTGCCGACGAGCGGTCCGGCATGGAGCGACAATACGAGCTGGCCAGCTCCATCATGCGCTCGAGTGCCATGAGCCCTACCAGCATGGAAGAGTCCACTTCGCAGATCTATTCGCCCAGCATGACCCGATCGTGTCCATCTATGCGGGAATTTCGTAAGTGTTTTGATGTAAGGGAACCTAATTCCTCATTTAACTTCAGCTTTTTTCCATCTGCTTCCAGCTGAAGGCGAACACTTCATCACCATACCCAGCTTTGTGATGCGCGGCGCTGGAAAGCAGACGCACTACGAGTATGAGGTGCGGATCGCTCTGCCCGATGGAAAGCTGAACATCCTGCGGCGCTACAGTCGTTTCCGGGAGCTGCACCTATGCATGAAGCACTGCTATGGAGCCAAGGTGAGTCAAGCACTCAAATTAAATAATAATAATTGTATAATTGATTAAATTTTCGTTTAGATCTCTGCACTACCCTTCCCGCGACGGGAGCTATTCGCATCGAACAGCGAACCGGTGGCCAAGCATCGACGCCGCCTGCTGGAGCTGTACCTGCGCCGCCTGTTTGTCGTATGCTCAAAGATTCCGCAGTGCCCGATCTACGATGGACCCGGGGGACCGGGCCTCACGCGTGCCTCCCTCGTCCAGCTGTCGTCTTTTTTCAAGAAGGGCCTGTTCGAGAACGGGAAGCACGGGACGGGATAATAGTTAACCTACTGCTGAATTATCTCCTGCCTACAGTGTGTCTATTTATTTACTTGTACTACCTGCTGAGCTACATGAACGACAACAATTTGGACCTGTTTTGATTGTTAGCTAGCCCAAGTACCACTGTTAATTAGAATTAAGTCCCTAAGTAGCTGTGTAAGACCACCAGTGTCCTTTCTCATTCACCAGCACACACATTTTTTTATACCCATTGTTATTGACTGTATCAGAGCTTTATATTGAATTCAGTGTAACTGCCAGTGGCGATGTTGCAATCAATCTCTGGTGTGCAGTAACCAAGTGCAAATATGTCTATTAGTATCGAGTTTGTTGCCGTATTCCGGCCAGTTTTAATTAGTTAATTACTTCTCTTTACTCTTTACTAGTTAAATATACGCCTTGAATGTACAACTTCCAAAAGTTATTCCAGTTATTTACAATCTGTGATTACCAATTGAAGTTATATGGAATCAGAGTCCAAACAAGTGAACCTAACTGAACATTTCACGAGCAAGTAATCCAACTACAATCTCTTAGGCATAAGCTACTAATTGTACAAATCGAACACTGATGGGTTTAGGTGGGCAGATGTTTAGCAGTAGGTATTAGGTACTAGCCAGTAAGTCCTAGCACTAATTTGTCGCAATTACACTAAACTAGACTAAATAAATTACGAGTACAATTCCCGAAAATGTAACAACATAAAATGTTCAATGTAAGATCCATAGACTAAGACTACATCTAGCGATAAGATAGTATTTGTGAATGGTGAAAATTGGTCGATCTGTGGATCGGTCGATGGCAATAAGTGAAACAATAATAGCCTAATTGTGTAATGAAAATAGCTCCCACTTAAACGGCACTACCGATTTGACACCCGAGTGGGTGCTGTCCAAACAAACAATATACGTAAATATATACATAATATAAAAGAAACCGACTTTAATTTCAAGTTTTGAACTATATGGTGCAGTGCCACAGGAAGTACTAATTTTTGGACCACTACTGTAAAAGTACGTAAATATGTAAAGTTCAATGTAAAAACTATGACTACTGTAAAATTTATGTTTTACGAGTCTTTTCAAGATTTTTACGCCGTCTTTGTGTGAAAAATTAGTTTTTTTTTGGCATGATTTATAAGGCTATGTACTTCGATCGAGGGGTTTCACACGCGAAAAATTTCTGTAGACGTAAAAATTAAAGAATACTGTGAACTTAATTGCAAAGCCACGCAATAGCAATGTCATTTCGTTATACGATTTCACCGCCTGGGGTCGCCGCAGTATGGGCGTAAAGTATATGTAGAAAATATTTTGTCATCGTATAAAATATATTTTTTATTTCATATTTTTTGCCTACTACATAATAAGGCAACAATAGTAAAATTAAAACATAAATAGTAACTAACTTCGGGAAGCCAAAATTTATATACCCATGCAATTTGCACTTGAATTATGGGTTCGTATCAGAAACCGATCCAAACTAAGCTTTCTTGAATTCGTGTTTATACAAATTTGAAAATCATAACTAACTTAGTTAAACTAAGCCAAAAATTCATTAATTTTGATTCGGAAAGTTTTCCTATGTTAGTTTTTATTAGGTTCATAAATCTGCATACTCAGTTTTGAATTAAAAAAAAATATATATGTTTGACAATTTTCGACAATTTCAACGATGTAACCCCATATGAAATTTTTGAAAAAATGTTGCAAAATTTATTTTTCGACCGGACATAGACTAGCTTGACTCGGCTGTTGATTCTGATCAATAATATATATGATTTATGGGGTCGGAAATGACTACTTCATAGTATAACAAGCTTCAGATTAAAATTATATTACCCGCCAAGGGTATAAATAAATAAAGTTTAAGTTTGCGGGTTTTAACAGATTTGCATCTATCTAATTATTATTTCAGAATTTTAGTTGTAGTATACGAAATACACTTAAAATTAACTTTAAACACACCCAGAATCCCATGGTTTTAGGTTTATGCGACAATAATGTCCGATTTTTAATAACTGATGTTTAATAATTATTTCAATTTGAATATATTGAACCTAGGCTTCTAGTTGCGTTCAAATCAGAGTGAATTGAGCTGATAACAGCCTTTAATCTTGCGAATATGTCATATGGTTAGCGTAGATGAATATGTATGATTATTATGGTATAGTATAGCTTAGGCAAGTCGGCAGTGTTTATTTTAATTTTGAAGTAATCAGTCGCGCTATAAGTTTCAATCGAACAAACCGCAAATTGTGGCCTTATAAGCTAGCGATGTTACTCCCAAAAATATTCACGAATAACCTTAGCTTCATCTTGGTGTGGTGGATACTAATTCTTGTGCCTGTAACGCAGTTTCCCGTGGAAATCGGAGCCAGAAGTCTGACGGACTTCACAGATAGAACCGATGAGGAGCAATCTTCTGCTGATTACCTTAAGAGTTATGCCGAGCACATGAAATCCTATATGAACCTTAGTGTGGAGCCATGCGACAACTTCTATGAGTACGCGTGCGGCAACTATCCGCGTGCCAAGGCAGATCACTTCTCCTTAAATCGGCGGAACAACATCATGGACCAGACGTTCACACTGAACGATATCACGGTGCAGCTACTGGGTCGGACACAACTGGCGGAGACCCTAAATGTGTCCAGGGAATTGGACGTAGCCCAACGTTTCTATAATGCCTGTCTGGGAGCAGAACTCGTGCGGTTTTCGGCGGAGGATCCCGCATACCTGAACCTCATTAGATCGTCAGGGGGATTCCCCGCAGTCGACGGTGCCACCTGGAATGCAAACGAATTTAGCTGGGTCAACATGAGCGCCCACCTGACCAATTACGGGGCCCAAGGACTAATCCACGAGGAGCTTGTTGCAGCTTATCCCTTTGAGCCTTTCTTTAGGACGCCAAAGTTAGGATTCGATTACATCGTCGACACCATCAACCTTGCCGGCAACGACTCTCGCGCCTTCCGGCTCAATGATGAGCGGATGCGCGGCTACCTCAAAGCCTACAATGTATCCCAGGAGAGGATTACAGAAGTGATCGACGGTGTGTTTGCCTTCTGGCGGGATGCACTCGATGTGACCGAAGAGTACAATGACCTCTGCGAGTCCTTTGAGTCAACTGAGGATGATGAAGCCGAGTTCCCTCAGTTAGGGAACTACTATGCGATCGTCTGGAACGGTGTGAACATCACCAAGCACAATGAATGCGACACTTTCTTCTTAGCACTGGACAAGGTTTGCACCCGACATCCAGAGGCCGTGGCCAACTATATGGCCATGAAGTTGCTCTACGAATTCGATGCCAAGTTGACGGAGGCTAAGTACCAACAGGATTACTGCGCCGGACTAATTCGGGAATCCATGCCGTTCCTCATAGACAAACTCTACATGTCGGTGGGTTTAGAATTGAGGAATATAGTTCAAGGATATTATTGCAAAGCCTTTTATTTATTCCCCACAGGAGCATTTCAGCGAGGAGACACGCTTGGAGGTATTGGCAATGGTGATGGAGTTGCGAAAGAGTCTAAGAAAGTCACTGGAAGAGGCTGAGTGGCTAGACGATGAGTCCCGAGTGGAGGCGCTTCTTAAGGAATCCACCATGAAGTCGAGCGTTGGATCCCTCAAGAACGAAGCTTTAACCGATCGATTGGTACGAGAGACTTCCAGCCTGAAAATCGTCGAGGACAGCTTTGCCACAACTAAGATCAACCTGGCAAGATACAGAATCAACACCGACCGTTTCAGTAGCCTTCACTTCGAGGAAATGACCAACGATACCCTGCCACAGACAATTTATCTGGGTATGCAAGTCCAAGCTTCATACTATATCATTGATCACTCTATTAACGTAATGGCCGGCATCCTGCAACCACCTATCTATCACCGAGCGTGGCCAGATTCTCTGAAATTCGGTACCCTGGGTTTCATTGTGGGCCACGAACTCACGCATGGCTTCGACTCGACAAGCTCCATGTTTGATAGCAAGGGAAATGTGAATCCTTGGTGGACGAAGAACACGCAACGCGGCTTCGACATCCGAACCCATTGTTTTATCAAGCAATACAGCAACTATACTATACCAGAGATTGGTGTCAATGTCAATGGTATTAAGACCAAGGATGAAAATATCGCCGACAATGGAGGATTGCGGCAAGCATTTGTTGCCTATCAGAGCCACATGAAGCAACAATTGGAGGATCCGGAGCAAAAGAAGACCATTGAGCAGATGCCAGGCATAGATCTCAATCCGGATCAGCTCTTCTTCCTGGGCTTTGCGCAACTCTTCTGCTCCGATTTCAAGGAGGAGCACTACTACAAACATATGGCCAATGTTCACGCCATCGACAAGTATCGTGTCCTGGGATCGATATCCAATAGCGATGACTTTATCCAGGCCTATAACTGTCCCCTTGGAAGTGGAATGAGGCCTGAAAATAAAACCTGTCGTCTTTGGTAGGTTAAAGCAACTACATTAAATCTTTGAAAAAGAATATTAAATAATAGCATTTAAACAACAGTAACTACATTTACTATGTGCCTTTCTTATATACATTATTTTCTTTGCTGCCTGGAAAATATATCTATCTAATTATTTAGTATATCCTCCTTTTTTTGCGTATCAACAAATGCCTGGACTTTGAATTGAACTATAATAATGATATAGCCAAGTATGGTGACCAACATCTGTAAAATTGATTATCTAAATAACGTTTTATAAGTAAATTATAAAATGTATACCCCGGCAAAGTATTTTAGACTAATGTCAAAGAATCCGCTGCAGGTGAAGAGCAGCTTTAGATGCTGCATTTGAAGAAGATACTCCCTTAAACCCATTTTCAAAGTAGGAAATTCTTCCGCGATCGACAAGTTGCGAATTTTACGCAGAATACGTGGAATACCTTTATACTAGGGATGAAATATAAAATGAAATCAAAGATATTAAGTCATACAAATACATACCTCATTGGTGCAGCATTCACTGTAGGAGCAGACCAATAATAGGTTAATAGTAAGTGTCACACTTACTGCCACGCGCTCTGTAAAAATTACATTATTTCTTTATTTATCAGAGAGTTAAAGCGATATTTGTTTACTATATGGACAGCAATCATGGCCTGTCTTTATGATGGCCCAGTTTACCATATGGAGAATGGTGAAACCATTGTAGATGAACAGCAGCATCATGGATAGGGTGAAATAACTGCCCAGCTCGCCGACAAGTCGCCAGATTCGACCAACAAAAAGCTGATTTCTCTTCAGGGCCACACACAGCTCCTGAAGCCTGTCCCGACAGTCGGAATCCTCCAGCTCCTGATTAATCTGTTGCAGAGTATGCCGAACCCGGAGAATTAGCTCATAGACAAACATTACAAAAACACAATACTCCGGTCCCTTGAACTGCAGCATAATCAACACAATTTCGGTTATGATCTTATTTGTCTGGCTTTGGAACAGACTTAGGCGGTCATAACTGAAAGATGGTACCAGGGGCACAAGGAGTACCATCCACAGACCCACACAGATGGCCAACCGGAAGCGGAAGCTACACCAGCGCCTCTGTCCACCGAAGTCCTCTGAGGCAACATCTATATCCGCTTCCAGTTTCGCGATCTCTTTGTAAATACCACCCAATCGTCGATAGTTGAATAGCATGTTCAAGTGATTGCAGATGGCCATGACTAATATGAGGCCCTTATGCGTGGTCCCCATAACTTTGCTAAAGTCCTCCACATGAAAGTGTTCCAGTTTTTGTTGCAAGCTCAGTATATTCACATAACACCCGTAGGTGACCAGAAGAAGTACTCCACATGCAAAGCAGCAGTATCCGATCTTTAGATTTCGCCTGAGACGTAAATTCGATGTACTTTCAAAGAACATGGGTGGTGGAGTGAGTGCCAATACGGAGAATATCTGAAGATATGGCCGGGCAGTGGCCAGGAGACAACTTCGATTGGCTTCCATATTCGACGGGGCTTTACAGGACACTGACAAAATGTTCTGGGTTGAAGCAGCTCTCTAAACCAATTTTATTAATGTTTTGATTATATCGATATAATTGTGCTCTTATCATTTAAGATGATCGCAGAGTTAACAAAGTAGGATCCAAGTCGTGGTGTTCTTTATTTATTTTTTAGTTCTTGTTTATTAAGTACTGCTATTGAGGCTAGATCTATATTTTGTTTCGGCAATTGCCTGAATTTTGAACTGAATGAGAATTATAATATACCCGAGTATGGTGATTACCATCTAAAGAAGTCATTATTAGCTTTGTCGTAAAGGATATAATTCAATAAGGTAATTACGCACCCCTCCAAAGTATTTTAGATTGATATCGAAGAATCCACCGCAGGTGAAAAGCAGCCTGAGGTGCTGTGTTTGCAAGGAGTATTCCCGAATCCCCATATTCAAGGGTTGGAAATCTGTAACCGCTGCCAAGCATCGAATTTGGTGAAGGATGCGAGGAAAGCTGTTGTACTAAAGGAATTTGTATTTTATAGGTTTTATTAATCTTCTATTAAATTGTATAGTTTGATGATAACTTACTGCATCTGTGCAACGCTGACTCAGAAAGCAGACCAACAAAAGATTAAGTAACAGCAAAATACAAGTGCCAAAGCGGTCTGAAAAGTGAAAAGCATTCGGAAATCAAACAAGTTATCAAATATATATAAGTTAAAACTTAAAAAATCAGGTAAAACCTTTAAAAAATAATGTTTAAATGATGTTAACTTCACTAACCATAGCGACAGCAATCGTCATCGTAAAAGGTGTTGATGTACGCCCAATTGGTCACGTGCAGGATGGTCAGACCGTTGTACAGGAACAGCATTATCATGGGCAGCGTAAAGTAGGTGCCCAGCTCAACGCCCACTCGCCAGACTTGACCAATTAGCAGCTGGTTACGTTTCAGAGCCACACTCAAAGCTCGGAGCATGTCCTGCCGATCGCAGTCCATCAGTTCCATCTTCAGCTGCAGGAGCGTGTGGCGCAGTCGCAGCACCAATTCGTGGATCAGCAACACAAAGACGCAATACTCTAGGCTCTTTAACTGCTGCATTACCAAGACAAATTCGGTGATTATCTTGCACGGCCAGTTGATGTAGGGACCCATGGCTAATAAGGTAAAACGTGGCAGTAGACCCACCAGTAGGATGAGCCACAGTCCCACTCCGATGGCCAACCGGAACCGGAAGCTGAAGCGGTGCTTTTGCCCACCAAAGCACTGAGAAGCATCGTCGATTTTTGCCTCTAGATCCGCAATATACTCGTAGATCCTGCCCAAACGACGAAAGTTGAACAGCATGTTCAAGTGGTTGGCAATGCTCATGATCGAGAGCAGCATCTTTTGGCAGTTCCCCATGACTTTGGTGAAGTCTTCCACCTTGTAGTCCTCTACCTCTTCGATTATAGCCACAATATTCACGTAGGACACAACAAAGACCAGCACTAGGAGGGCCAAGGCATAGCAACAGTATCCCACCATCAAATATCTTCTGAGGTGATGTTTTGAGCTCTTGCCAAAACTCTGGGCCGGTGGTGTGAGAGCAAACACCGAAAAGATTTGCAGATAGGGAAAAGCAGTGACCAACAGGCGGCTCCTCTTGACCTCCATTTTCGGTGGAGAATGAAAGCAAACTAAAGTGGCTCTGGTGCAGGGATGAAAATTAATATATAACCTTTACCCAAGTACCGGGATCCTTTAATATTATGTTTGCCTTAGTAGTTCATCACCACCTTTCCTTGAATAATTAATTGCTCGGAATACCCAGCTAGTGCATTTCACTAATTAGGTAGATAAGATGAGGCCATGATCCATGAGGTAAGGTTTCCCGTTTGGACGGGGGGTAAGATTACTATCTTGTTGCCTGACCAATTTCCACGTCATAACCCTGGTAATTTCCATTTTCCATTCCTTCTCATGCAAATGCGAGCTAAATTGTTTTTGTCTTGGCCGGCAATCAGCATTGTCTTTCGACGATTGCATGTGCATCCACACATTTCTATCGCTCCATCTGTCGCTTTCAATTGCTCCACTTTCTTGCTTCATTCCCCATTTTGTGCACATAATTGCACTTCTTGTGAGCAAAAGTGGGCAAACATCGACTGCCCCCCACAACCACTCACCAGAGCCATCTCTGTGGACTCCGGTCCGAGCCAAATCAAATGAAAACACCCCCTCACAGACCCAGATGGGAGAGCACCATGTGCTACGTTCAATCCCCCACCGACCACTTGCTAATCCCGTGCTGGAATTTCACCAGGATCCACTAGGACACACACACACACACGCGAGGATCCGGATTCGGATGGGGGGCTGCCGGCGCGACGGCAAGACATTGACGGGATTAAGTGTCCTTTTTAATTTTAAACTACTTCACTTCACTTTGCACAGTCAATGAGAGCGCCGTATCTCCTCCCAACTGGTGGAGGATTGGGTGTCCCCTTTCCATTTCCTATTTTCAGTTACTTTGGCCATGTATGTTTCTCTTTGGAGTCCTTTTCTTTTAAGCTTGATTAAGCACTTTGTGTAACTCTATGACATGGACATGCATTTGCATGCTGGACGCCGTGCCAATGGCATTTTTAATTTGCCATAGCAACATATCCTGATCCGGCACCAGTGTCCCATCAGTGATGAGGGCCTAGAAAAATAAAGGATATATAACCAGAAAAGGAAACTAACATCGGGAAACCAAAGTGTATATATCCTTGAAATTTCGAATTAAATTATAGCATCGTATCGAAAGCAGAAAGCATTAATTTTAATTCGGTAAGCTGTCCGTTATTAGGGTTTATTAAATTAATAAAACTGCATACTTCAAATTATAATATAACTTATATATAAAAATGAATTTAAAAATAGTTATCATTGCAAATACTCTAAAAAACAGAGTATTTTAATTATTATTGTGATTATTTGTATTATTATTTTTATAGCTGAGTTGACAGATTTGTTTCGAATATCGAAGCTCCACAATCTTCCTCGAGAGCAGCGCAAATTGCCATGCATTAGTATCCGAAGGACGCAGGGAAAGGACGAGGTCCTGGAGGGGTGGCACTAGAGTGCTGGTGTGGAGCGTGCGACTCATTTATTATGCAGGCCAATGAAGTAACAATGACTTTGGATTATTGCTTCCTCCCTGCCGCAACAAACAATTGAAATACAATAAAATTAAATAATTTTTAACAAGCCACAGGAAAGCGGAAGTGCTCGTCCACTCTCGCACACGCATACACTTTTATCGACTGACATGGCCTTAATAGCCAATCTCTGGCATTGGTGCACAGATAGTCCATGAATATATACATTTATACCGATATACCGTACACCATTTTTTGCCCAATGAATTTTATCATTCTTATTATAAAAATATTGTTTATTGTTTAAAATGCATTTAACTTTAGTAAAAAAAGAAATGCTGGGAATATTGATATATTTTATTCGCAAAGGTAAATAAATCCCACATAACGGCAATGTGTAAGTTCACCCCCTCCGACGGTGAGTGTCTGCGAGCAATAAACAAATACGATTTTATTATTTATTATTTATGTATTCATGGCCATTAAACGGATATCCGTGGCCATGGCGCATTAAATTGCACTGCCAGCCGCATTTCCCCTTACGTTCTCCTGCCTTTCAAGGCACTCCTCTGGGCCATCCGTAAAGCGGATCACGTGCCATTGCCATGGAAATGGCATTAATGCACTTGCCATTTCACTCTCTCAACAACGAGACTTCATTTTTCTGGGAGTCCGAGCTTAACGTTAAAAAAAAGATTTTAACTAGTAAAATTATTAAAAAATACAATAAATAATAAGCAGTGCATTTGCACATTTTAATTCGACTTTCGAGAGAGCTTTTAGTTTCCCAAATATACGAAATTTTAATACATTTATTTGCATACATTTTAAAACCCTTGTACTGTAATATAATTATAATCAAAAGTCGACGCAGTCATGAAGTCATTTCCGGTCATATAAAGAATATATATTTTTGATCATCATCAAAAGAGTTGATCCAGCCATGTTTATCTGTCCATCCGTCTCTCCTTTTATATGAAAACTAGTCTCTCAGTTTTATTTATATACACTCATTAATATATATATACGGAACAAGCACCGGATCGAACGACTATATCATATAGGTGCCATAGGAACGATCGGAAAATTTGTAGAAATCAAAATTGTAATTGTAATGGCAGTGAATAGCTTACTCTCCCACTCTCTCTCTTTCTCTAGAGAAAACTCTTACTCTCTACCTTTCTCTGCCTAGCTCTGGGAATGTCTGTCGCTCTCTCTCTCTCTCTCTCACTTTCTCTGTTCTCTTTGCTCGGTGACTATAAATACAGCCGCTTCACTCGCGCGGCCCTCAGTCAGTGCGGGGCCTTCCCAGTGTTAACATCGATGGTGATCGTGGCAGTGATAGTGATTGCTCTTCATGGCCAATGCAGTTCATCTGGATAACCAGGAAGAAGCCATGGAAACCCTAATTAAAGTCATCAGGAATATAACTCAATAATGGATGGAATTACCCCTCTGCTGTGGTAAGTCTTAGCCATGACAATTATAATTCGCTAATTAATTATTATTATTGCAATGGACTCCATTAATTAATATAGAGTGATACAGCAAATTGTATTAATGATAACTAAAAACGTATTCTCAAAGTAACAGCTTAACTTAGTTTAATATTATTTATGAATATTGTTTTTTTACCCTTAGGATAATTTCAAAATTGACCCTGATTTTGGCGCCAACTTTTGCTATATTATTACAGCCTTGCATGGAATTATAATTGAAAAACCTCTGCTATTCCTTCTCCTATTTCTTGTATATTTTTGGCATTTTGTTTATATTTCACAACAGAAAAAAGGAATAATTTAAATTGTGTCTTATATCTTGATCAAAGATAATTGATATTTCGCCACAACTTTATACTCTTACCATTTCAAACATCTAGAAAGCTTATCAAAGTCATAAACACTTTGTTATCTCAGAAAACCTCTCCCGAGTAATAACGAATTTAGGGAAGTATCAATTGCTTGGTATCAGGATGAAGAGACCGACCAGCTGTGTTTCTGCGGAAATCGCCTTCCTGCGATTCGATTCACGGTTTGTGGCTGGCGGTTTTAGTTGACTCGAAAAGCAGAGGAGCCTTGTCTTTGCTATCAATATGTAATCAATGCTTTCAAATAACTTTGCCATTCGCAACAAGGCTATTGTTTTGCACAAATCAAGAGACTGAGCACCGACGAAGACATTGGCGTGTTTAGAGTTGGGTAATGGCATCGTCTAAGCCAGCAACCCAGGAGAAACAATGCACGCCAGGATTGGATTGGACTGGAATGGGATGGAGTGGAGTGAATTGGAGCAGAGCAGGGCAGGGACACTCTGAGATGGCGTGTGTCGCCAGCCTGGGGCACACACACAAGGGATTTCAATAAGACGCACACAATCTGTGCTGAAAGCTTAAACAATAAAAGTGAAAATTCCGCCAGAGCCTCAAGATACAAGGATAAGGGAAACTATCGGAAGCTTTGATCCTTGCACCCAGTGTAGGAGATCGTGCAGATATCAAGAAAATATAACCTTAGGTCTTATATAATCCAAAGTATTGTTTTTGTTATGGAAACCTGGTTGGTTTTAACACCTTTCACTGCATATTTTTTTTCCTAGAATCCTTGCACGAGTCTCACGAACTTTAAACTTTATCATCACTAAGAATGGGAGCAGGACAATGTGACATGTGTAGCCGTGTCTCCCAGTTCCGTGCAACCCCAAGTATCCAAGTATCCCAGAATCCTAGTTGCCCCTAGTTTCTGAGAATCTGAGTATCTTACATGTTGCCAGCCAGACAATGCAGATTAGCCTCGAACCGAACGGGGGGTGGTGCCTCAACACTCGAGACCTTCGTGAGAGACAAAGGCACTCGACTGGGACTTTAATGAATAACAACATGAAGGAGTGCGGAGCAGTTGGAGCTGGCATCCACATCAATTACATTGCGGTTGACTGCCATTGCCAGGGACACTCACCCAAGGAAGCCGCACGAGGTGGAGGCAGGAGCACCTCCGCATATGAATATGAAATACAGAACAAGTCATCTCCATGTGTGTGTGTGTGTGCGGCCATATCGATGAAAATCAATTCCACTGTCATTTGGGAATCTCTCAATCGGCCCAAGCAGCTGAAAACTTTTGTGTTTGTGGCATTGAATTGTCAATAGCAGGCGCTCAAGTTGATTCTGCTGCCATTATCTGTGCAATTTGGAGCACGGCTGCTGCAACTGTCGGTTTCGATTCACCTACCTTTTTGACCTCTTCGCCTGCGGCTAATTGGCCAAATTAGTTTTGCCTGATTGCAAATTGTACACAGCTCCTCCATCCATCCGTCCAACTGACAGGACGTAAATTCAATGTCCTGGTTGTACATACATATATGTCATCGCTTCATGTTGCCGACGTTTTAAACCCAACCCACATCCACTCCTCATAACCTCGCCATCTCACCCTGCTGCTGATTTATGTTTATGGGCTTGGCAAATATTTGCGCCACTTCAAAAGCATTATGATGATTATTAGCATTGTTTGCCATCGTAGTAAAACTGTCATACGTGTCTGGCTGGCTCTTTCCCAGCATTTGCAGAGTCCAACAGTATAGAAAAAAGAGAGCATCGCCAAGTGGGGCTCCGACTGTATGCTGTAGCTGATTCTGAAGCTATAGCTACGACTATATAGCAGAAGCTGTAACTGTAACTGTAACGGACAAACGTGAAACGTGACCGACGTGATGTTTATGCGAAAACATTTCCCCCAGTCATCTGAATAAGTGCGATGCGGCATTAGCATCCAGCAACTGAAAATATACTTACAAATCCACATACAAACATATTATATTTCCAGAGGCATGCACATCATCAGCGAATTTTCCGAGAGTCAACTAATCGCCAAAGTGAAGCATTGCTTCCGGGGAGTCCTTTAAACTGGGCCCAAATCAAAGGACTCGTCTGTCATTGCTGGCTAAGAGGATCCGTCAAACCAATAAGTTGAAGTTATAATACGACGGGAGTTAATAAAGGATTTCAAACAATAATTCTTGTTCTTAAACAAAAATAAAGTAAGTAATAAGCCTACCCAAATTGAACCATTTAAAATCATACTAAAGTTCCATTATTAAAGCTCTGTATCTGAAATGTATTTCAGTTTTTACTAAGATGTGTTTTCCCTTTTTTTCTGGGCCAAAAATTCGAACTAGCAGCAAGACAACTGCGTGACAATGCGAGGACCCAGTTTTGGGCTCAGGGCAAAAGTGGCTGGAAAACTTTGTGCTCCCTCCCCCAAAGAGGTGACTCTCCGGCAGACTTGACGCGCATATGGAACCGGAGTCTTCTACAAGTTCAACAACAACCCAAAACGACACGGAGCAAGACATCGGGAATCGCACCCTTGCCACCGCTACCGTTGCCACCATTTTCAGTGTAAATATTTAAACAATAATAAGTTGGCGGAAAAACGTGGGGAAAACTCTTATGTTGCCGAGCGCACCAAAGTGAGGCAAACTTTTGTTATCTTTTCACCATGAAAATAGCACGAAATTGTACAGGGAAACGATGGAGCAGTCAGACCTGCGTTGGGGGATAGGTGGGTGGTGCAGGGGGTGCTGGGTGGTGCTGGGTGGTGCTGGGTGGTGGTGCTAGGTGGCACATGGTAGGTGACAGGCGGCATGGGAGACTACACATCGACGCGGTTCGACAGACCAGACGGGTTGAAAGCATTGCACGTGCACTAATCATCGCGGATGACGGGAACCTCGGGGAGTTTCGTTTGCTATATCGCCTTTCATGTTTTCAATTAGCGTTAATGTCAGTGCAGCGGCCAATGACTTGGATACCGTAGCTGGAAGCTATACCCAATGCTTGGTTTTCCACCAGGAACCCAACCTAGTTTAAATAAAGGTTTGTTAGTTGACGAAATATAATACCAAGCAACCCTTTAATTTGGGTTCCAATCAAATAACATAGTAGTGGAGCATTGCGTTTTGTGAAAATGAAAGATATTGTATATTCTCTTACGAAAAAGAGTGATTTTTAGATAATTAAAATGGAATACTTGATTACCTAATAGAGTTAAAATATATCTGTATAGTTATGCTTTGTCGCTGATGATCAAGTTCGACTTTGAGTGCGGCTCAAGTTTCTGCAGCTGAAAATTAATTTCCGACAGGTTCAATCTATCATTTATGCTGCTCCTCCGCCCTCAAAACCCAGGTAACGTTTTTTATTCATACCCGTAACTGCTCTATAAATATTATTCGAGAAAGTCTTGCCTTTACCCACGAAAATGTCATTTGCATAACCGTCAATCATATGCCGCGTATGTTGGCTGTGGCTCTTTGGTTTGGTTCCACCTTGTTTGTTTCTGCTTCACCGAGTGTGTGCACACACAATGCAGCACACACTCGCACACACACACACACACACACACCGTGAGAACCCTAACCCAGCATATGTTCGATGGCATTGGAAATTTTTGGTCTCGATTTGCGTTGGCGTTTTATTTCGAAATTGAATTTCAGCACTGATTATATTTTTTCTTTCCTTTCAAAACCCACTCCCGGATACGGGTTTGGAATATGTTGCCTGGTTATGGGGGTTCTGCTTTGATTGGGGGTTGAGTTCTGAAAAGGGGGAATCCCCTGTTGTTTGCTCTCTCTCTCTCTCTCTGCTTGCCTGGGGTGCATAAATAAGCGCCACTCAATTATGCAGACTGTGGGCGAAACAGCTATAATCCTTTATCCTTCCTACCTGCGACGTGTCGATTTGATTTGCTTTGCAATTTATTTTTGAATTGCGCGCTAACAAGGACACACATCAAACATGCATCCTTTATATAATATATATATATATGTATATTTCGTATTTGTATAATGTTTCCTCTGACAAATTGCCAAGAAGCTTAATGGAAAATATGTGCAAACCTCTCTCACGATCTTGTGCAACAAACTTTGATGTAATTTCAATATTTACTTTCACACTTGAAGCGCTCTTGGTTTTTATTTCAAAAGGGATCATTATTGGAGATATTTAATTTTGCCGTAAATTGAGCTGGCAATTAGCTGTTGGCTGCTGCTTGATAAGAAATTTGATTTTTTTTCTGTGTTTTGGTTTTTGCGTCGTCATTAGCAGGAATATAAAACCTTTTCCTTTTTTTTTACTTTGTTTGGGGTGATGGCAAAAGTTAGGGTCAATGCAAATATTTCATTTGAAGTGACACGACGCTGGAAAATTTGTCTGACTGAGATGGTATTTAAATGTGGCCCATTACGTTTTATATTGCCATTTGCCTTTGAGGTTTTGTGTGTTACATTTAATTGCAAATTTCTGTTGAAAAAGTTCCACTTTACTCCATCCTTCCCTTTTTGGTATTCTTCCTTCATTTCATTTCGGTTTACTTTCGAGCGTTTCAACTCATTAAAAAGTGAAACAGAAGCGAGTGCGATGGATGGGATGTGCGGGGGATGTTAGTCTATTTACTCGACACTGTAGTAATTTCCCAACAATTATTGGCCAATTCCGGCATACGATTTAAACACGCTGCTGAAATATGCAATGTGACAGCTATGTGTGTGCTATCTCCCAATGGTTTTATAAATATTTAATGACTCGACCACAAAAATTGATTGACATTTGATTTTCCTGTTTGATGGGCCTGGGCGTTGACACAGCGACAGGCCAATTATATGTATTAATTACATTTTTACCCCTGTCCATTCACTGTTGGAATTAATTTAAATTAAGCAGAGAGAAAACAAAAAATATTATATATAAAGTGAAGTGTAATTAAAAAAATGCATAAAATTATTTTAAAAATTGCAAATAAACTGCCGCCAGTGAAAAGCATTGCAAATACCATGAAAAAAAGCCTGACAATAAGCGCGATGATCGGGAGTCCTTTGCTTGGCAATTGTTAAATTTAAGGAAAAATGCCGCTCGCCACTCAAGTTGATGGGAAAATGTCAGCAACAGTTGGGGCCCAATGGAAATGCCTTAACTGCGAAATCAAATTAAAATTTTCAACCAAATATATGTATATCCCGTATATACATATATACAGGTTTATGCAATAAAGTGTATGTCAGAGTTGCGCCAGGCATCATTTCAATTAAGTTGGCAATTGTTGGCCAAGTAAGCAGCCTCCGCCAGCTACAGACAAACATATATATGGAAAGTGGATTCCCTCCTCGTATCGGGAATCAGCATATTTGCTGGCCATGGCTTTAACCGCCTCGCCGCACATAATTAGTGTCACTGCCAGCGAGTTGGCCAGCAACTATACATACATATATAATAAGGTACATAAGGTAATTTGGGGCCCATGGCAAAGACAATTGAACTTTTGATAAATTGCGGCCTGGCAGCAACAGCTGCTGATCTTATTACCGATGTCGTTAATGGAATATTTTCCAGGCCATTCGGATGGCCTACATATGTATGTGTATGCATGTGTGACATCGTCAAGTATTAATATGGAATATTACGTATACGCACAGTTAACAGCTGAATTGGTGGCCCAACACACTTACGCGGATTAATTTTTAATTAAATATAAGTAAAAGTTATAGAGGCAGGATACAAAAGAGTTATATTTCTAAGGAAAACTTTATACTAAGAATATGAGTTATCATCACATCGATAGCCAAGTACTTATATTATAATATTTAGAATTAATTACTGGGACTTAAATTCATCTTAAAACCACCTTCCTTAATTTAAAACCCAAAAATTGTGCCAAACAAATTTAGATCTCTATCGGTTTATTCGCTTTATTTGACATGCAAGTAAGAATATTGATTTAATACAAGTGTTCAAAGTTTGTCGCCAGCCAAGAAAGCAATTATTTTCCCAGAATCCTTCCATTTTCCCTTTTTTTTCGCCGTAAAGTACTATTTACCTATTCCACGTTATCCTTTTTTTATCCTTGTTCCCTTCTTGCTTTTCTCCACTCTGGTAGATTTTCTGTGGAATTTTTTTCCAAATGCATTGGCAATAAATCGAAGCGGTGGCCTGGCTTTGGAATCGCTGGCGCTGGTGGCTGGGTTAACCCAAATGGCAACAAATTAGAGCTCCAACTGTTTTCAGCTTGTTCTAATTCTTCGCCTCGCTGCCCGTTGAAAAATCGAAGTCACTCTCGCTGCCGCCTACCGGAGGCGTGGTCGCATTTTGTACGGCGGAGGAGGAGGCATTGGCCGCGATGGCGGTGGAGGTGGCTGATCCGGATACGGCAGAGGTGGAGATGGTGGTGGATGCCGCGGGTCCGGGATTTGCGGCTGGGGTCGGTTTCGCGCTTGAGCTATCATCCGTTTCGCTGCTGTCAACGAAATTAACGCGCTTCTTCTTCTTTTGCTGCTGCTGCTGCTGCTGCGCATCATTAGGCGCCGCTTGTTTGTCTGTCGTCGAGAGTATCGATGTGGGTTTGAGGGGTTTATTGGCGGCTTGGCTGGGTTCCGGGGCAGCTGGAGCAGCAGCAGGACTTTCTTCCGCTTCCGGGGTTTCCTTTTCAGTCACTGGATACGCTTCCTGCTGCTGCAGCTCCTCCTGTGACTGCTGCTGCTGCTCTGGCTGCTGCTGCTGATGTTGCTCATACGCACTGTAGTCATAGTTCTGCACCGCATTGGCATCGTAGTCCTGGCCCGCGTAGCTGCCATCCGGGGCATATTGGGTCGCATTGGGATCGGCTATGTACTGGCCGGTGGTCTCGTCATATATGTAGCCAGGATAGGCATTGGGATCGTAGCCGCCCGCATACTGGTCGGCCTCGTAGTTGCCGTAATCAATATTGGAGTATTCCTGCGGCAGAGGCACCTCGCCACCGTTATCCCCCGCTCCTGCTGCTGCTGCTGCTGCTCCTGCTCCGGCTGGAACCTCGGATGCCGTTGCCTGGGCAGGTGCATCACCGGCAGGCCCGGCAGCATCCGTGCCATACGCCTGATAGTCTGTGGGATTTCCGATTTCGCTGTAAAGCGGCTCCACTGCCGCGCTCTCTGGTTGCAGGTTGCCGGAATCGATGCTGGCGTAGATGGGCTCGCTGGCATCGCCATAACTGCTGGCTTCGTATTGCCCGTAACCGGCCACCTCTGGCTCCAGCTGCTGTTGCTCCTCCACCTCCCTCCTTTCCGACTCGGTTGGCGATGTGTTGCTTACCAAATTTTCGAAAAATCCCTGCGTTGGCGTGGCTCCACCGCCTGCTGGTGTGGTTGCAGCCACAGCTCCTGCTCCTGCTCCTCCTGATGTCGCATTTCCTATCAAACGTTCGCCGTAAATGGCATTTTCAATATTCTCAATCGACATGCCGGGCTTAGGTTGGTGGTAGGACGGCGTGGTCTCCTGGCTCACTGGCGGCGACAATTGATTACTCCTTGCCAACTGCTCATCAACCGCAGCCGCTGCTCTTTCGAGGGCCGCCCGACTGGCTTTGACTTCGTCCAGCAAATCGTTGTTGATGCCAACTTTGGCTCCCATGCCCGATCCCCCTGCCATTTCTCCGGAACGCACACTTGGGGGGCGTTTGTTTTCCAGGAGACTGGGTGAGGTGCCAGCGTTGCTATCCTGCCAGGGCTCATCGATTTTCAGCTCACCGAAGTATGCTTCAAAGTCATGTTGCTGTTGCTGTTGCTGTTGCTGCTGCTGCTGCGGATGTTGCTGCTGTCGATTTTGCTGCTGCTGGAGCTGGTGATGTCTCTGGCCCGGCTCATTATGGCCAACGACAGTTGGTGATTTTTCATACTCGACTTTGGTCACGCGTGAATTTGTCCAGGCATCTAGGTTCAGGTCCAGGTCGTCAGCTTCCCTTTGCGGTGGCCCGCCCACGTCATGGCCAGAAGCTGCAGCTGGCCCTGGCCCTGCTCCTCCTCCTGCTCCTGCTCCTGCTCCTCCTCCTGCATTCGGTAGCTCAGTTAACGTCAGCGATGGCGACGGTGATGGCGGTGTCTTTGGCAATTTATCAAATGTCAACGAGGATGTGGCCAGCGTAGAGGAAGTGCTGCTCAGCTGGCGTGCACCCTTCTCCTGGTTGGATGTACTTGATGTCGCTGCCGTGGGCGTTGCCGGGGTGGCTCTTCCGCCCATCTCCGCCTGATAATCACCTGTCAAGTGGGGCTGCATGCGCTCGGGTAAATCGGCATTCTCATTATCAAAGGCGCGCAGGGTGGCGCGCAAGTCGAACAAGTTGGAGGTGCCAAGCGGCGTTGTCGCAGTTCCGCCAAACATCTCCGGATAGTAAACGGGATGCGGAGCGGGATTGGCAGCCACGGGGGTAGCCATTGAATAGGGCATGGTTCCGGGCATGCCTGCCGCAAACTGGGGCGTCAGCACCATACCTGCCTGCGTGGGTGTGGCCATGGCAAAGGTCCAGTTCTGGGGCGTCGGCTGTGGATTGGTCACCTGCGGCTGTGGTTGCAACACAACCGGTATCGGCATGGTTCCGCCGGCGGTTGACGGAGCTCCCGTCGTCGCCGTTTGTTGGATGCATCGCAGTGTTTGATTCTGGACCAATTTCGCAAAGTACATTTGGTATTGCAGCTGTGTTCCAAAGGGGAGGAGGAAAAGTATTATGTACATTAAAAGGTTGTTTCACTTGGAACAAACTGAGGTAAATCTTAAGTGGTTCTTAAATAAGCTTTAAGAAAGTCTTTCAAAAGTGCCACAAAAAATAATACAAAAGCAATTGGTATACCTACATTGAGATAGTTTTTTTAGCGACCATTAAAACATGTTCTTAAGACTTTCTTTCAGTGTGTTTCACTTTACATTTCCGGCCATCGGACTCACCTTCATCATTTTAAGTCGCTCGCTTCGCTGGGACATGGCAGCCGTTTGCTCATCGATCCGTTCCAGCATGTGGACCAGCTTCTTGTTGCGCTCATTGCGTTTGGTTTGCTCCTCCAGGAACTCCTGGTACTTCTGACGGCTCTTGTGGCGCACCGACTTGTCACTGCAAAGGAAAACACGCGTTTAGTTTACCTTTTCCCCGGGCAAAAAGCTACTTACAGCTCGTTGCGTTTCTGCAGGACCTTATCCAACTTGTGCTCCAGCTGCTGGCGATTATCCTCGCTGCAAAAAGGAAATCAGAAATCAAAATGTAAAACCAAGCAAACTACAGAGACAAAAGGTCACAAACATGACTTCTTAGCTGCTGAAAATGCACACGAAAAGCTTGAGAAAAGCTGACTTGTACAAATCAATGGTCACGACTGCAGGGAATTTGGAATTATTCATCATCTACAAAAGCAAACGAAGCATCAATGTTTATGTTGTATGATATTCATAACGCAAGTAGACCAATGGCGGCTTTCAAAGTGGTCAAACCATGGTTTTATTTACTATATTTTTGGCAAATAAATGGCTTGAGAGAAAACGATTACACTTGGCCCTTGCATAACACGGACTGTCTTAGAAAACTTGTGGGTTAAGGTTTCCTAAACTCCTTTAAGCTATAGCCTACTAATTATTAATTTTTGTTTGGAAAGTCCCAGCAAATAACATTTACTCCTAAACTGATTTTATTGCTCCTGTTTAAGATATATTTTTCGATTTTCTTCCTTCTCACCTACGCTGCAGCTTCTCTTGGAGCAGCTCCACCTGCAGCTTGTAGTTCTCCAGCTCGGCCTGAGGAAACATGGCTTATGGATTGGGCTAAATATATCCTTTCGATGCAAAACCAATCCGATTCGATCCAGTGCGAACTGTACCAGTTGGCGGCTCCGACTCAACTGGCCATATGCACTCCGCTATTGACACAGTTTGCTTGCCACGGGGCACGGGGCACGGGAATATTAATGCGACAGTGTGTTCTATTTTTGAGGCAACTTCATTTGAATGGCCGCATTAAAATACGTGTGTTTGTACGGTTGGTGGCTGTTTCTGTGGCATTTGTTTTGTTGAGTCGCGTTGTCATGGCTGCCCGCCTTCTTGGCCGCTTGCTCCTTGGGTATTTATGTTTGGTGGTTGCTTGGCATTGGCCAGGGACATTTCTTTGTGCCCATCGATTTTCCTCGTTGGCTTTCCCAACGTGCCACGCATTGAGCGGCGACGGCGACGGCGGCGACTGGCGACTGTTTGGCAACAACTAACTTTCGATTTTTCGCCCCATGAATTTTACATTCCAGCCGAAGCCCCAGAGCCTGTGGGTCCTGTGGTATACTAATTACACGGCCGGCAAGTGGGTCACTTCTTTCTGTTCCGCTGTGTTCTTGGCCCCGGCCAAAAAAAACGTGTAGAGTCGTTTGGGGTCACCGGACCTAGGGGCTTGGACTTGGGCTCGAACTCGGAACCGGATTCGGACCCATGCGGGCCATTTATAATGCATTGCACGGGATTTGGCTGCACGAGTGGGCCCAGCTTCTTTCCATTTCTGTTCGGATGAGTGTAAACACATGTTGTTTTCGCACACTCGCACCAGGGCATACACTAAGAGAATGTTAGTAGAATAATTTGAATTTAAATACTATATATTGGTGGGTGATATTTCCTTGAATCCACTAAAAAACAATTTAAGGTTAAGAATTTCTTCCAGTGCAGACACTACCCAATGTGCTCGGCCAAGCGTGCGGCACCTGAATGTGAATTAATGGTAGTGGCGTCTATCACTCCCCCGGCCGCAGACATAAACACACACTCGCCCTGGTCCCGCTGACATATTCACACGCTCACCACATGGACGGTGACGGTGACGGCGACGGTGTCCTGCATGTCCTTTGCCTCTCATCCTGCGACCTACGCCTGCCTGCCTGCCTTCATCAACGCTCTCAGCGTCAGCAGTGACCACTCTCCTGTTCCTGCCACCGAAGCCACAGCGGCTCCATGTCCTGCTTTTCTTGGCTCTGGCTCCTGGCTTTTGCTCTGCTCGTCCTGGCTTGGCTTCTCCATGTGGCATCTGTGTTCGCCGGCGCTGTCACGGTGTCGTGGTTGCGGGCCGCAATATAAAATTTTTGGTTATTTACATGGACGGGATAACAAACGAGCTGGGAGCAGGAAGGGACACACAGTGGGGGGAGGGGACTTACTGTCATAAGTGCGGCAGGTTATCTCCGCGGTTCCTCGTTTCCGGGCACAGAGGATGGGTCAATGGGTACGAGTTTGTGTGTGGCAAAAACAGGAGCGTAGCCCCACGGGAGGAGGGGTTATGTTAAATTTAAAACCCTTAAATGAATTGTATTTATTGTGGTATATAAAAGAGTAAACTATATACTAAAATATAATTATCTAATTACCAAAGATATGGGGGAAAAGAAACCCCCTCTTGCTGCGCTTACTGACCTGTGACAAGGGACATGGTGAACTTGTTGCCAAGCGACCAGGACCACGGACAATCTCCTTGTCGCTAGCAATTTACGCAACCAACAGTCGCTGCATTCTTTAAACTTTGGCCAAAAAGTACTAAAAGTGCATATTTGAAGAGGAAAATGTGTGGTATTAAAGCAAGTTTTGGTTTGGATTCAGACCTTGGGATACCTTGCCCTTAGAGAAAAGAGAAAATAAACTTAAAATGACACTGAAACTAATCATAATAGTTATAATATGAAATAGTGAATTATGAAATAATAAATTTGAACTCATAGAAAGGGGCGGAATACCTGTGTAATTCATCTGCAGAAATTGATTTAGAATATATATTTCATATTTAATATAATTCATATAAGGAAGATATTTTCTACCTACTTTCTAATCTATTTTATAAGCTGTGTGTACTTTTATTTACTTTGTATTTACAAAGTCTTTACCTTTACCTTTAATATGGTTCAAGCCCACCATCTGGTTTTGGTAAAAGACCTCTAACATGCAAACTTTGACAATTTGCGGATTGATTTTGTATCTACTCGGATGACTGGCGCTGTGACTAGAACAGGTTTGCGGTCCAATATTTACATATTTATTATTTTAGCTGGAACAATTTGTGGCAGGCCTTGGCGCTATTAATAGCAAGGCCAACAACTTGGCATGTCCTGGCACCCAAAATCGTATCTTGGATTAGAGATATTGGATGAGTGTGCGGTGGCCCAGGGATGGTGTCTTGACTTTGGCGAGTTTGTCATAATCGAACATTTGCATTGGAAAATGCGGTAGGGGGTGAGACGATGGACCTAAATGGAAATTGAATTTTTTTTTTCGTTTGCTGGCAAATTTCCTCATGGCGAGCGGTCGATTTATGTGTTTGACTTTACGCTGCAGTTGCCTCACTTCTCTAAAGTAAGAGAGTGTGGCGGAGAGTGCTTATCAGGCGCTGCACAGCGTGCTTTTCGGGGCACTTAATTTTGGCTTTTTATCCTGGCATCCTTAAAGGACTGGCTCAAGGGAGGGGGATATGGCGGGAATGCGCGACCCGAGAGCTGTTTCTTTTGCCGATTTGCAGTCAATGAAGTAGAAAACTGAAAACTTTTTCTTTCGAGTCTATTAAAAATAATGGCAGCCGAAAGCAGAAGCGCCACATGGGCCATCTCTGTCTGTATCTCAGCGTGTGTGCCTGTGTGTGTGTGTGTGTGTGCGAGACAGTGGCGGGCATTAAATTAATGTCCGCCCAGCCATTTCTCACATTTCTCAAAACGGCCGCCGTTGGTCGCAGACACTGCCGGTGCATTGACCACTTTCGGCGGTTTGCCTTTAAAGCGCTCTATTACCCTGAACTGGGGTTATTTGTTTTTTTTTTTACAGGGTATCCAGTAAAACGGGGGGACCCGTTTGACCTACTAAACGTATCACTTATAGGAATAATCTTATATTATATTTATAGAGAACATAAACCTAAAGCTTAATTCTTCAACATACCTAACCTCTTGACAACCCATTTAAATTAGTTTTTAGATTATAACCTTAAGATTATGTGACTATAACAATACTTTACTGATGTATTTCTTTAGTTTTAAAATGCCTCCTTTGAAATTTGTTAAGGTAGACAAGTAAAAATTCACATAAACACTCCAGGGTATCGTTAAGTCCACCTCTTTCCCTGTTCAGTCCAAAAGAGGTCTTTGTACTTGTTTTATTTTTAAACACTGTCGCTGCGGGCATGCTGGGAAAATGGCCGAGAACGGAGTCGCAAGAGCAAACGCTGTGCAGGTTTTTTGCGGTTAATGCGATAATTTAATTGTAATGCGGGTCTGAAGTCCTCCGTGCCAATAATTTAACTTGCAATCAGCGCGGCATTTATTGGGTTAAACACATAAGCCAGCGCCCCGGGCGAAGACGCATACTTGCATGCCCAAGGAGTGAACGAACCCCAAGGATACACGCGAGAGCAGCAGAAGGACAACGGAGGAGCAGGAGCCTGGCAAATAAATTCAACGATTGCTGTGCAGCAATAAGGCGACGCAGCCAGTTGGGCATTTTTGCACGTAAGCCACGAGGACGATGACAGCAATGAAATATGCAAGGCGGGTCCTGCTGGAAACCCAGGCATTTTCCAGGGCGTACATGAGTCACAGAACACAGAACAGAGTATATGGGGGGAAATCCGAGTTCAAGCCGAAAGCCAAACATTGATAAACTCCGGCACCTAGCAACAGTTACTGGGGTGAACTCTGTGACTAGCCCCGAGTCCATTGTTTCTGTGTAACGCATTTTGGGATTGCCAGCAATGACAGAAGGACACACCAAGGAGAAGTTGCTAGAACTGCGACGCATCCTGCTGCTGACCGTCTACAAGAACACACTTAATCAGTTGGTCCTGCAGCAGCGTTCTCAGCGTCTAAATGCCCGTAAGCCGCTCTCCCTGCCCGCCTCTCTTCGGCGACGACGCAGCTCGTCGCTGGGGGACCAGGAAAAGCCGGATCATGTCCTTATTACTGGAAAGGTCCTTCCGCGACTGGAATCCCTGCTGGGCGAGACGGAGAACGATGCCGATCAGCTGGACGAGGATGTGCTGGACGCCTTGAAATTCGAGCGTGATATGGATGCCCTGCGAGCAATCTACGAGGTGGCCATGGATGATGAGGAATTGAAAGAGAGGACAATTATTTCCAAAGACGAAAAGGATGAGGCGTCGGCATCTGAAGTGGAAGAACCTGCCCCTAAGGATGTGGGTATCCAGAAGATTGAAATACAACAGAAAACTGTAAAGCCAGAGTTGGAAATTGTAAAAGGTAAAGATGATACAGATACAGCAAAGTCTCAAATTTTGGATTTTAATGTCCTAGAGAAGCAAGCCATTAGGGTGGAAAAAAGTACATCCTTTGAAGGTGAAAGTATTGATGTGCCACAACCAGAAACCGAATCGAAGGAGACGCCTCCAGAGGAGGAGGACAGAAGCCTGAGAAACCTTAACCAGGCCATAGAAGCCTTTGGTGGCAACAAGAGTGAAGTGTCTCAAGTGGCTCAACAGCTGCAAGAGTCCAAGGACGAGCTGAAAAAACTCAAGGATGATCTAGAGACTGAGAAGCGGGTGACCAAGGAAAAGTTGCTGGATCTGGAGGATCGCATTGCCGAGACCAAATACAAACTCCGCTGTGTCTCGCGAGTCAACGATCTAGAGTACAGTCTGGTGCAACGCTGGGAGGAGGGTCGACTGGCCCAAGGAACTATTTGGGGTGAGAACGCCGAAAGGGCTTATTTGCGGGATATTCTGGACATCAAACAGAAACTGGCTCGCGAGGAGCGTGTGAGCAAGGAGTTGAGATCCTTTCGTCAGCGTGAAATTGTGGATCTGCACCGCAGGATCGAGGAGTGGCAGGAGAAGTATATCAGTGAGATGCGGCGGGTGGATCGTGAGGCCGAGGCCTGGGAGCTGCGCATCCTTGAACAGAAGAAGCAGCTCGAAAGGCATCGGGAGATCTACGAGGAACGGATGATCTTTGTGCAGGAGTATCGCGCCCAGAAGGCCGAGGAGCAGCGTCTGCACGATCTCCAGGTGCATCGCATCGAGTGTGCCGTCAGGTTGCAGGCCTGGTGGCGCGGCACCATGGTGCGACGAGGTCTGGGGCCCTTCAAGAAGAAACCGAAGCGCGGCAAGCGAGGCAAGCCCAAGAAATAGGAAGCAGCCGGAAATAAATAAAGTAGTTCTAAAATAATAATCAACTTGCCAATTAAAGTCTTCTTTTCTTGTCTTTAGTTGGCTCAGAAACGTATCAGTAAATATTTACAACTTGTTATTGTCTTTTTCTTTCTGCGCCCCCCTTTTTTTTTGTTCAGGGATTTTTTCAGCTCTTTTCCCAGCGCTTTATGGAAATTAACTTGTGACTTAAAACCAATTAAAAGTTGGACGCGCTGCAGTTAACACGTCAGCGGTCGGCTACTGACGTTGTCCTTAATGACGTGCTGCCAGTGTCAACAGGGCCTTCTCGGCCATTGTTTACGCGAGGCGATAATAATGGTCAGCGGCGGATGGAATGCCAGGGGTAGAGAGAATCAGGAGCAGCAGCAGGAAGAAGGATGCAGGAGCAGGAGCAGGAGGAAGGACCATAGAATCCTGAGCGAACCCAGAAGGCAGGAGTGATGCTGCATCTGGAGTTCCATTGTTTTCGACTTTATTCCCTGTCGTTCCCTTTTCTTTTCTGCATTTATTTATCTTTTATGCCAGGGAATGGCCAAAGTGGTTTATTTGTTGCTGCACTTTCATTGGCAACACGAAACGGGGGGCTGGTCGGGGCGTGGCATTCGTTGCGATGCGTGCAGAGAAGATAAACTGCGACAATTTGCCCGCTGAACGAGTGAAACTGTTTTTCTTTCGTTTTTTGAAAAGCAAAAACTTTCCCATGGCCTCGAGTGTGCGTGTGGACATTGCAATTTAAAATATAATTAATGGTCGTTGCCTTAATTTATTGAATTTGCATGGCACAAGGCTGCATTGCCGTCATTTCATGTTTGCCTCGACTCCCATTTTTTTATGCCTGCAAGTGGCACAGAGCGAGTGGAAGTACAAGTGCGAATTGGAGTGCAAGTTGGTCTCCGAATTCGTTGGCAATTTTTCGCCAGTGTCCTTTTGTTTAATACACTTCAGTGTGCCTTCTTGCCGCCTGGTGGATAATGACCGGCGAAAGTCCACTTTCTGGCCAGGAGCCTCCACAGACCTCTGGGATTCTTGGTTCCCGATAATATTGAAAAGTTTTCACTTGCGTTTTATCCTATGTATTCAAAGGGTTGATATCTCTAGCTTATATTTAGTTATTAAATAATTATTTTTAAAAGCATTTTAATTTCTTTGAAGAAATTTTACTTACTTTTAGCACTTCTGAGAACTTATTATAGACAACTTTGAAGTTGCAGTACTGGAAAATTCTGCTTAATGGAGGCAAACTCCTACGAAACTGCCCAGTAATTACAAAGAATTGAGATGTGCAAATTGAACCAAAAGGAAGGCCACAAAAAAATTCAAGGGAAAATGTAGCAGTTTTTGGCAGGAGCCACAGAAATTGGCAACCGTGGTTGCACGGCCTATTGTTCGCAATGGCGGCGGATGAATTAATGGAAGATGGGGCCCACTTCCAAAGACAAGAAGGCGAGAATGAGGGCAGCAGACAAACAATCCCCCTGCTTTTTTTCATCTTTTCGTGGCTATCTCTTTGTGCCCGGGAACTGCCATCCTCTGCTCCATGCAGTTTGCATGCGCCCCGCACTATTTGCAACTTGAAGAAGGCAGCGAATGCTCCATAATGGCCACGGCCATTGCCTCTGCCCTTCTCCCTTGACGGCCATTTCCGTTAGTAACTTCCATCTTGGTCCTGTTTCCCTCCATGCCACACCGTGTCATGTGCGTTACTTAAAACACACAAAATGGCGTTGGCCTTTTAAAGGCGCCGGATTCTGCTGCATCCCCGGGGGAAAGGGATTTTCGGGGGGGTAAAAAGGGCCAACTGGGGCGCCCCGAAAAATTTACATACAAATTAGGGTTAATGAGCAGTGAAATTGTTATTTAACTTCAGTTGGCCCGTTAAGCGCTTTAAAGTGTGCAGCACTTGAGCCAGGCTAGTCTTCAAATATAACTGTGTACTTTGCGACACGTTTTCGAAATTCTCTTTTAGCCCGGTTAAACGGGTGACCTTTCGGTGCCACTCCCACTTAAGAAAAGCGCACCCGAAACCATCCGCCCACCACAAAACAACAGCATTTAATTAACCATTTTGGTGCTAAAATCATAAATTTAATATCACGTATACGCCACGTGTTTCACAAATTAATTTTAATAGAACTTTTATTCATCTATTACTACTTCAATAATTCGGTATATAAGGAGCGCTGAATTCTTACAATAAAAGAAAATCTTTTATTGTTGAATTCAACGCTTAAATTACATAAGGTATTATAATTTTATTCAGAAGCTTGAAACTAACAGAAGGAGTTATTTCCTACCCCATAAATCATATATATTCTTGATCAGCATCGCAAGCTGAATCAATCTAGCCAAGTCTGGGCAAAAAATAAAATTTCGACATTTTTTCTATTTTTGCAAAAAATGATAAGGGGTTACATCGTTAAAATTGGAAAAAAATTTAATTTTTTAATTTAAAATTGAGTATGCACATTTATAATTCTTATCAAAACTAACATAGGACAGCTTTCCGAATTAAAATTAATGAATTTTTGTCTTAGTTATGAATGTTTAAAACTTTGATTTGTTGAAAAAATTGTCAAATAAAATGATCAATTATTATTGATTAAAATAATACGATTTTCTTAATTTAAATTTATTTATGCTTAGTTATGATCGTTTTCCTATTGAATACTTTACTATACTATAATTCAATTACAAAATGAAATAGTATATAAACTAAGACTTCCTGAAGTTAGTTTCCATTCCTGTTTCCTTTGTCTTCAAGCACATATTATTGCGAGCATAATTTTTATATTATAATTCTTTTCTACATCACAAGTACCGTTTTATTTTCATAACCACAAGCCCACCCACATTCCACCCATTTCCTAATGCATAACCACAAAATTTAATTAATAATCTTGCGGATAATTCATAAACCGAATATTGCGCAAACGCCACGTGTTCTTAAATTAATTTTCATTCTTCATTTTTTTTTTATATTCATTTTGAATTTTTACTGCTGCTGTGCTGCTGCTACTGCTGCAATGGATCAAGTGGGAGTTTTATTTAAAATTTAATCAAACACTTTAATTTGATTAACAGCGCACGTCTTTCAATATAAATTTATGGCCGCATGACGCATAATCAGAGACCAGCACCAGGACCCAGGGCCAGGGCCAAAGGCAGAACCGGAACAGCGGAGGACTCGCCCGGATGCCGGAGAGTGCTCCACTGACCAGCCGTAAAAAAGGGTTGACCATCCGCCCGTCCGCACATTCATTCACTCGATCTCGAACTCAACTCTCCCCGGCCGGGCTTTCAACACATCAACGCCGTCATTTGATATGCGTGCGTGTGACGGCAAAGGGAGACGGCGTTGCCGGGGGGGAGGAGACTAATAGCAGCACGTACGTTTGATAAAATATTTTATTGGCATGTATGGGTGGCGTCCTGACGGGCCCCAGCGATTTTATAGATTTTTCTAATGCTCTGGTGAAAGGGTTTTCTAAAAAAAAAAAGGAATGCGGTATAGGAGCTTTAGCTTGCAGCTGAAATCCGAGTGAAAATGCTGCCTTTTTGTTTATTAAACTTTTATAATATCAAAGTTTTAAATTAAAGTTTCATATAAAATACTATGTTCAAAACATTTTAATTGAATATGTTGTAGGATGAATTAAATTCAACAAATTATACAAATGTGATGTACTATTTCTTCTATAAAATTAAGTTATACTCCCTAAAAATTTCGAGAGCATTTTCTTATGAAACTTAATCGCCGTTTCACACAAAAGCTTTTCCTTATCTTTTATTGATTGTTTTTCCCATGCATTTCACATGAAATTAGTGCACCGTCCGAACGGCAATTTGGCCACACAAATCATTTTAATATACACAACTTCAGCTGCAGAGCCATGGCCGTTGACGATGGCATTTTTATTGGCCTACGTGTCTTTTGTGCCATGGCTGTTGCCACAACACACACTATCTTGTCATGCGAATCTGGAATAAATCTTTCATTTTCATTTCTGGTGCACGGAAGTCACGGCCGCCGGTCAGCAAGTTTCAGGCCCCCCCATGAGTCGCTGCGAGTATGATAAATGCCAAAAACAAACCGTAATGGCATACTGACGGCTAGCATTTTCTTGATTTTTCGCTCAAAAATTCTACGAGCATCCGGATATACACGCATTCCCATTTGCACTCGCATTCCCGCCAAATCTCATCTCCTTTTGGCATAATTCCACAATTAGTCCAAGTCATGGGAAGCGTCAAATTTATGCGCATTCGAGGAAATCCCCGTTCAATGAACCTGTCCGCATCAACGCACGGCCCCACTAAAATTGAATTCTTTGTTTTTTTTTGGCAGCAGCAGCGGCTCTGGGTATCCAGGCTCCAGGATTCGGAATGGCGGCTGCGAGATGGGGGGGGGGGAATAACTTCAAAAAGCAAAGCAAAAGTTTTTAGCAAACGGCAATTTTCTGTTATTCCATTTGTTTGCCTGCTTGTATTGCTGTTTGTTGTTGCCGGGGTGCCCGTTTGGAATTTTAAATATGGCGTCTGTTTTGTTTGAAAACGGAAACGAGTGTCTGTCAGTTTATTTGCTTGTTGTTGATGGCGCAGGCAGTAAGCAGTAAGCAGCGACAGCGGCAATGGCAGTCCCAAAAAAACGAAGTCAACCAACTTTGGCAAAAGGAAGCGCCGCCTAATGTGTTAGTTTGCCAGTGTGTTTGTATAACTCTGTTTGCCATTGCCAGGCATTTGCCACAGGCGCTGGATAAGAGGGGATCTTTTTTATTTTTGGGATATTCAATTTACCAAAGATGAGAAACGATTTTCCTTTCAAGGCTTAAGCAAACGTGCAAACTCACAGAGAATCAAATATGTATAGCCTAGAAAAAAGCAATAAAAATATATAAATATGCTGAAATATAAATATATCTTGAAATTATATATAAAACATATGTATATACTGAGGAAAACAATTAAAATGTTATAACTAAAGCATTTTTGCCTGATCTACCAACAGAAAATAATAAAATATACATCATTGAATAGTCAAAATAGTATTAAAATGTATTTCCTATCTTATATTGCCTGAAAATTAAAATTGAAAGCTTAAAACATTTTATTGGCAAAAATATTCTTATCGTTGCTGAAACCAAATTATCTTCATTTTTGAACCCCTTTTTGCCCATTGACTTAAAATACTCCACATCTCTGGGCTGAAAGCTCAACTTTAACACATAAACAGCTGAGGACTCACACACACACGCATACACACTTATACAAATGACACAATTTTCCTTTGGACTAATAAAGTTGACTTTACATTTTTAATAGTCTACTTTTCGGCGCATTAGTTTTAATGCTCATGAGGACGATGTTTTGCATGCAAAATGCACGAAATGAAGTCATAATCTGGACTGGGCTGGGCAGGGCTTCCTGCCATCGGCCAGATACCTGACTTGGTTGCCAAAAAACAAGATTTCTCACTCATTATGCGGGGCGCAATAAATATTTGCCTATCATTTCACTATTTGCATTTGCCAAACAAAATTGATGAACGTCCTGGCACTGGCCGCCGGTCCTGCTACAAATTGAATTGGTCCAGCGCCATTAACAAAACTGAATTTTGCTTATCGCCATTGGCAACGCTTTTTGCCCCGTACCCGGAACATGACACACACTTATGCGCTACATTTGATATGTATGCAGATTTTGCTGCTGCTGCTGCTGCCTAGTAATGAGTAGCAGATAAACATGGCGATAAATTACTGCATTTTTGGGGATTCATTATTTACCATGCGCAGCCCGCACTCACGCACTCCCAAATCGAATGCTGTAAATGAAATATCTACACTGGACAAGTTATTTGTAACAATAATTATAGAATAAAAATTGATTATAGGTAAGCTTAAAATAGTCCCATTATTTGAACCGATATTTATTGATATTGTTCTATGAGAATTTGTTCGTTAAATCAAAGATTAAAAAACTCATAGCTAAGCCAAAAATTCATTAATTTCAATTCGGAAAGCGTTAAATAAATCTGCATTCTAAATTGAATATTAAAATAGTTGGCCAATTTTTGCAAATTTTAACGATGTAACCACTTATCATTTTTTGCAAAAAATTTCGAAATTTAATTTTTTCCCGGGTCAAGGCTAGATTGATTCAGCTTTCGATGCTGATCAAAAATATCTATGATTTATAGGGTCGGAAATGACTCCTTCACAGCGTTACAAGCTTCTGACTAAAATTGAAATACCCAAGTGAAATGACCCTTTATTTATGTTTATTTTAATATAATTGAAATAAACTTTTAAATAAAATCAACTCAATCAACATTTTCTCTAAATGTTTTTCGATGTCTGAGCATTTCTCTATGCAATTACGGCCTTAAATCAGGTCCGTCCTTGCTGCTGTCATAGGACTGCTTTATGGTCGCATTTTCCGGCAATTCTAGAAATACAACAAATTTTAATTAAATACAATGCCCGGCAAGTAATGCGCATATGTAAATGCAAATGGCTCGAATGCTTGCGGGCGAAAAAAAAATAAAAATAAGGAAACAACAACAGCAAATTAAAGCAAAAAAGAAAAAAAATGGGAGAGCATAATGTAAAAAGACGTCAAAGTATTTAGCGCACAATGCAGCAGCAATGCGGCCAAAGCGGCGGCAACAGCAAATAAAAAATGGAGGAAAAAATTAAACGACATGGCCAGACCATTAAGCGGCACTTGCTCTTTTTTAACAACCCCCCTCCGCCTCTGTGTTCCCCTGCAATTTAATAATTCTCACTGACAATGCACTTGCTCATTTGCCATTTACCAGTTGCCATTCACCATTTTGCCGCGCATTCGAAATTGTTTCTTGCAAAAATTGTAAAACAAGGCGAAGAAACGCATTGGACAACCTACAAACAAAGCGTTAAAAAATAAATATAAAAATACAAATTGCAGTTGAAAATCATACAAATTGCTGCATGTGGGCTATGGAGGAACAACAAAAAACAAAAAATTAAGTTTTTGAATGCTTGTTGCTGATGCCTGCCCGCTGGCTGAAAGTTGTTGCTGTCTGCCGTGACAGATGGGTGGACATTTTGTCAGCGAGCACAAAAAAAGAGCAGGCTAAAATCCAGGAAGATGACATCTCTCGATCCTTGAATACTCTTCTAAATAATATCATCAAAACTTATCAATTTGTTTAATTTACAAAAGTATAGTTTGCTAAACAAGTCTTGTTGTGCACCATCTATTGATTAGAGCTTTAAAGACGATATATCCTAGCTCATAGAATAATTAAGATTTTTTCAAATCAAAAATGTATTTGAAGGAGGAGGATCTTTGCATGATGTTCCTTGATGTTCCCAGAGGGAAAAGCTTTCCATTACAGGCTCTGTCGCTCTCTCTCTTCACTATTGCATTATTTAATCTGGCTGGGGAAACTATATCACATAGTTGGTATTACTCCGACATAAGGCTCTTACGAGCTGGTACAAAAAAACAAATTGTTGACGCCAGATACAAACAATTTGCAATTCAACAGCTAAAGGGATCAGCAGGGACAAGCGCATTGCCAGGCGGTGAAGGAGGATGAGAAGACACACGACTGGGAGGATATTCCAGAGTGAGTTTGGAGTCAGAGGATTTGGCAATCCTACACATGTTTGTGTCTGCTGTTTGAGTTCTGTTCGGATTGGATGGGACTGGTTTTGGACTGGTCTCTGGGCGTTATCAACAGCTGTCTATCTGTGCGTTCCAGTCTAGTTGCTGTTGGCTTTTTTCCCCCCGTTTTGCCGGGTCTTACCAATTTCACATTCGTGCACTTAAAACGCAATTGGTTTTTGTGTCGACTCATCGATTTGCCTGTTGTTTCTGCCTGTTAAAATTAATGAATTTGTTTGCATGGCATTTTCGGCTCAATTTTCGGGGTGGAGTGAGGCGAAAGTTCACAGGAAATGGGCGTATGTAAGCCAGATTAGAAGTCATCTTCTTGTATGTGGTCCTAATTAGCCCGAATGCTGTGATTGTTTCTCCTCTGTTAATTGAGCCCTGGCTTTAGCTCTCCCCTGACCCTTGACCTCGTGTCCTGGGCAATTAATGCCACATGTGGCAAACACCTGGCCCAGTGCCCCACAGGGGCCATTATTAATTACTTATTAATGTATATTGTTGCGTAACTGGCTCATTACGGTCAATCAGCAGGCGTCGAATTGTGTTTCCCTTTCGCTCGGCCACTCGGAGCCATTTAACATTTCATTAACAATTTAGAGTACTTAAGTGTCCGAGTGAGCAGAGAGCCAGGAGCAGGGAGCAGCAGGAACGTGGACAAAATGACTAAAACAGAAAACACTTAATGAAAATATTTCGCGGGTGCGAGTAAATTGAAAGCCAAATGCATTTTAATGCCGCATTCTCAACTAAAATGAGGCACCAACACAAACACGAGCACAAGCACACGCTTTCGCAAACACATCCGCATCCGCATCCGCCGACCGGAAGCCGCAATGTGCAATAAAGATTGCAAGGCGCGTGAGTGTTGGTGGCACAAACAGGATGAGATGGGGTCTCGTACACTTGCAGAAATATTTCCCAGCTTAACTCTTTACACTGCTTTATTATCCAGCAGTTAGTACAACTCACTGGATTATTTTTCAAGTGCACTAGATGTGGCGGATGCTGAACGAGGAACTTTGAGGCAGCACGTAAAGATCGTTGCCATTGATTTATGCGCCGCGTGCCACTGCGAGCGTGAAGCGTGCAACAAGCCCGTAGAATGAATGGGTGGAGGGCCTAGAAGGGATTGCCATCGCCATCGCCATGGTGAGCTGGCCATGGAGCTGCTCTCGCCGCTTGACGTGAGCTTCGAGGCCAGCTGCTAAATAAGTGTGTCACTTGCCGCCCATTTTGCGAACCCCTCGACGTCCAAATAAAGCGCGCTCTAAAGTATGCTAAGATTCTTTTCGCCAAAAAGTGAAAAAAAGGAAACGTGCCGGAAACGCTGCAAACGGGCTGATGCTTATAGCTACTTTTGTGCTGCGAAATTTGATTAAGTCCACGCTGGCGATGAGTTCATTGTGCGCGCAAAATGCTTCACCTAATGGTGAGAGGATTTTGGCCCAAAAGGTGGACAGCGGAGTGGACCAGGTTCCCTGGAAAAGCATTTGTGTAAACTCGAAAGCACATCACTTAAATACGATTTTTAGTCTGCTGCCATAGTGAGTTTGTGTTTTAAGTATTGTTTTAAATTCATGTTCCTACTCTAAAAAGCTAATTTTAAAAAATCACTCATACGCAGTGTGGCCTCTGGTAATATGTAATTCTGTATACAAAACTCAGGTTCACTTTTGAGAACCCGAGTGGGTTGTCATTCAAATAGCATCAGGAACGTCGACTGAAAGCCATGAACATGTTAATTAACGAATGGTTCCAGCTTTTCGGCACTGAATCTGCCAAACCCAGGTTTCTACCAATTACCAAAATTGCATCTGTCGATGGTAAAATTTCTCGATTTTTGTCACACGTGATGGGAAGTTTAACCATTTATCCAAAGTGTCGGAGTTGCCACAGATCGAATGTCCATTGTTGGACATGTTGCAGGAGGTAGCCCACAGAATATAATCCAGATAGTTTCTCAAATTTTCAAAGCCTCAAATGCGTGCTGGTTGAATGTGCTTTCGTTTGGATAAACTTTTGGTGTGGCAAACTCCATGTTATTGCGGAGCTTACATTCGGTTGAGATGCATTTAATTCTGCAATTTAGAGTTTATATATAAAATTTAAGCGGGGAAACCACACAAAAGATATTAGGAAAGGGAATTTATTTAAATGAAACAAATAATTTAGAAAAAATTACTATATTACTTATTTGATTTTCTTCTTCAGTAAATTTAATCGTCTCAATTAGCAATGCCCTTTTTGTGCAACCTTTAATTATTCATATCTGCCTTCGTAATGAGCGCAAATATATAATAAATTATGCAGGGGTGTTCAGAAAGCTCCAGCTCCATGAATGCCAAGTCAGGTTGGCAAATCTGCTTCCCAGGCAATTTGGCCAACATTTGCAGCTGCTGCAGCCGCTGCATCAGAATTTGCATTAGCTCCGCCCCAAAGGAGGCAGCCGCTGTGCTTCGATCTTGGTCCGGGATGCCGCCTTCAACTTATGGCCCATCAGAATGCAGTTTTTTATGCGGTGCATGTTGCACGTCATGTCGGCCATGTTGCAGCTGAGCCAGTGGCGCCCCACTGATTTATGACCTCCGGGCGTTTATTTGCTAGCCGTGCCCAGTTCGTTGCCGAAAGTTGCCGCGCCGAGATTTATGTGTGCAGTGCAAGACAAACCGCACGCAGCTTCTCAAGTCGAATGAATAAACTGCACTAATAAGTTGCCGTTGAGCTTAAGGCAAGTGGCCAAAGTCCGGGGCTGCCAGAAATGCCACAGAATCCAAGGCAATAGACAAAACAAATGTTGGCAAAAGTTCACAAAGTTTTCCAGGGCAGGGCAGGGAACGGGGCACGAGGCATGCGGCATAAATCGTTTTATTGAGCTCCGCGTCAGGCAGAAAGTTGCAACACCAAGACAGCAATTTGCCACGGCAACACTAGAAGAGGGATAAACAGGGATAAAATGGGGCAACAATAAAGCATGAAACTTTTCCAAAACCCAAGCCCCGAAAAGAAATTGGCAACAGAAGGCACCGCTCAAAAGTCGTTCGTTTCCTCGTTCGTGGCCAGGCCAATTGTTAATGGCTAATTATTTGGAGCTAACGTTTTTCCAATACTATGCCTATGGGAGGGCAAAAAAAAACCGAAGACAAAAACCAAACGCTTCTTGGCACATTTCACACTGGAGGGACACAAGAAATGCACATAAATTTTACTTAGCCAAGTTGCAAAGAGTTTCGACTGCCAAGTGGCAGCGCAAGAAGTCAAAAGAAGTGCAAAGAGCGATAACAACAATAAGTTGCCAGCATTGCTCGAATGCACAATGCAAGTGGCGATAGTTTGCCATAGTTTTGCCATTGCCAATCCCTCGATTTACCCCCCAAATATACCCGCCCGTGGTACTGATGAAGCACCCGAAGGATTGGGCATAAGAAGGTTTTGGTTTGGATCAGTGATGGAAAGAATCTACTGAGGTGTAGTCTAAAACATTCTTGGTTACTTGTTACTCTAGGTTTTTTTTTTTACTTTTGCTACCTTACCTTACCTGTATACTAAGATTTTAAATCAAAACTAACCAACATTTCAAGTTGCAAAGTTGTATAATATTTCCCTTTTTACTATCGTTTTTTAGTAAGTTTCCTGAGTTCCCAGCACCCATACATTTTGTGAGTTGAACCTTTGCCACCACTAGGTGATATCCTTTTAATGTCAGGCCAAATGGGAGGCCGCCAGCGAAATTTATGCGAGTTTAACAAGCAGCTAGCAGTAGCAAGGTTCCGTTACAGTTTCTTGCAGCAAATAGGCATAAATTTGCATTTAATGTAGTCGACAAAAACCCGTTAGCAACAGCAGCTGCAAAAGGATAGAAAAGAGCAATGCAAATGCCAAAAAAATATAATTCTGCTATTTAGTATATAATTTCCTGGAATAGTCTTGCTGCCAGTGTATGGTGTTTGTCGGTTTTTTGAACCGGGTCCGGTCTGCAGTCGCCAGGTGCCATTAAAGTCGCATAAATTTTTTAAACTTTCGCCAATTTGCATTGCAAATGCCCCGCCCTGGCTAATATACACACTCACACGTTTGTATTTTCGCGTTCTGCATGTGGCTCCAAAAGCGTTTGGGTCAGTCTATTAAAATGCAAAGAGCCGTCGCTCTCTCTCTCTCGCTCTTTTCGCCGGCCGGAAGTCCATTTTGTCTTGTCGTTCACATCATAAATATGGCCGGCAGCAAATGGCGGCTCTGTTTATGGCTAAGTCCCGTCTGTGTGTCTCTGTCTCTGTGTATGTGTATGTGTGTTCTTGCCGCTTTTAATGACAATTTGTTGAGGTTTGCATAAAAATTTCAACGAATTTCATTTGACACACATTCACCACCACTCGACTCGTTCGTTCGCCTTCGTTTTTTTACATCCTTCGGCGGCATAAATTTAAATAATTTTCCCTTTTGACGCTTTCGTTTACAACACTCGAACGAAATGGTGTGTGGATTGAATCGGCCTCTGTGTCTGTGTTTGTGGTTTATGACAGGTTCTTTAGCATTTTACGACAGAGTGTCGTGTTGACAGAGTTTCCACTGCCACTGCCGGTCAATTGTCTGGCCTTCTCGGCTTCAGCCATCAGGCGTGTCATTAAAATTTCAATCAATCTAATCATTATCAATATGGTTTCCATTTGCCACTCCACCAGCCACAATTCCGAATGTCTTATTCATGCGCCCGGGGTTATGCAATGATAAATTCATGTCCAGCCCAAAAATGCTGCAATACTGTGTCCCGGAAATCAATATATATTCTTGTATGTTTATAACGCTTTCGATATCAAAGCCAGCTTTTAAAATATGCTAGTTAAAGTCCTCAAAAAATGACAGTCATATAATTGCCTCGACACTTTTATTTTTGCAGTGTTTCACTGGCTGGTTTTCCCTTTTGGTTTATTATTTTCCACACGGGTGCTTCGACATGACGAAATTTACTAGCCCAAAAATAAGAAACACAAATAAATAAAAGGGAATACAACACCAGGAGATGGAGAACGAAGACATCGACAAAGTTGTCCACGCTCCACACTCGCTCTCTTGCAGCTTGTCACTTAAAGCGAAAAACAATTTTTCTCCAGTCTCCAGGAGAGGACGATGAAGTGTACGTGTATGTGAGGAGCTATCTGAAAACCAATTTTCGTTGCTAAATTGATGTTTATAGCTATGTAGGAGCACGCTGACGACAGCGATGAGAATGATGACGATGACGATGACGATGGCGTCGCCGATGACGATGATGCGGCCTTCGATGGCTATGATGAGCTTGTTGCGGCCACCGCTCGTCGCCCCTGATGAAGACAAAGTGCCAATGCGAAAAACTAAACGCCAAGCTCCCGAACAAGTCAAGCCAAAAAGCAAGCCAAGCAGGTGCACAGCGAGAAAGTGTCACCGAAGTATATACTCTTTTATAACCAACTAGATCCCGCTTTTGTAAGAATCTTTTAAGTAACTTTACTTTCAATTTCCCTCAGTGTGTTGCAAGTGGAAGTCGCTCAGAGAATGCGGCAATGAAAATCCTTTTTGACGCAACTCGAATCAACTGTAGTCGAGAGAGCCCTCTCCCCCATCTCTCCGCGTCCATTTGACAGCATTTTGATGCTTCCGCTTGTAATTTATGTGACACTTGCAGTGCCATAGATCAGGCTGCGGGGCAAGTCATGAGACTGCTAGTTTTCTGCTGCCATATCCTCGTTTTTATTAGGTCCTCGCTACTGCTTCGGCTGACACTTGATTTCCTTGGGCAAATTTGATCAATTGAAACGGGCGATAAACGTGGTGGAAATGGCAGGTAATCCGCGTGCATCACAGTTAATTAGATGCCATGGGAAGTGCACATAAATAAACAATTAGTGGTGGCTGTAGATAACCGAGCGTGCACCTGCAACTGCTGCACATTAATTGAAGCTCACTCGCACGAGGCTGACTGAGTCATCACATTCACCCTCAACACTGTGAGTAATTTAAAACGATTCGCTGCGCTCCTTCGGTCCTCCCCATGAATGCATTTGAAATGCTTTTCTCAAGCTCCTGCCATCCCATCCCTGTGGGGTGTTGTGGCGTGGAGTGCATCTGCCGCAGCCACCATTATCCTGGGCATATGTCTGAGTCAGATCAAAGCCATAATGCTGGCTGAGTACTGTGAGTACTGTGCGTGTGCGGATGACAGCGATATTAGGGCCAATTACATGTCCAACTCTGCCGGAGAGTAGTAGCATACCGACAAGTGCTTCTATGACATATTGCCGAGAGTCTGATGCTGCGGTTAGTAAAGGGAAAATCTCTGACCACCAAAATCTATTGGAAACTGGGACTATTTTCAGATAAAAACTTATTATAATTGACAGCTTATTTTAGCTTATTTACTAATTGCTGTATTAATATATTTTAATTGAGGTTTATTGATATTCTCACCATAGGGATTTTCAACTGTATTTTATTTCTTGTTGACAATTTAATTAGCTAATTTCGCATGCTGTTCTTGGATTTATGTGTACACTAAACTGTGGCACTTCTCATTCATGAGTCAGACAGACAGACACAGCTGCCTCGAACGATGTCAGTTCCTTCCATAATGTTTAAACAGCCGTCGAGTTCAATTAGATTCAGGGTCACAGCGTACAATCGGCTCGAAAGCAAGCCACAAAACTGAAATGTATATCCGCGTTTCGTTAGACATTTGATCGCCTCTATTAGCCGCTTGAAGACAGAAATAAAATACTCAGTTGACTGGTGTCCGACATGAATCTGCTAATCTGGATGTGCCTTGCCGTCTCCCTGGCCAGTGTCAGTGGCATTTTCTTCGATTCGAAAGCTACGACGGGAAAGCAGGGCTCTGACGACGATGATTTTATGGGCGGACTAAAGCAATTCTTTTGATATAATGCAGACACGAACACAAGCCGTCACAACAAAACGTCACAGAAGGAATCAACAGAATCGTCATCGGGCTTTTACGATGAGGTGGACACGGCACTCGAACATGCAACAGACTCGATGGACGGTCTATGGCAGCAATTTAAAAAGGTAAAACAAACTAAGCAGAAGGGGAAAAAATGTAAAGCATTGGATGTTTTACAGAGAAAGAAATAGGAATGGTTTAAGCTTGAACTTTGTATAGCCTTACCAGATGGGTTTAATATGGTGATCGGTGATGGGTTAGTAACTCATTCTAGTTCCTATTTGAACTTGTGGATTGTCTTCAATGGTTCTCTAGACGTTCATCTATAGGAACCTCTTATAAATCACCCATTTTGTGTTCTCTCTCTGTAGGGCCTCTTCAGTCTAATGGGCAGTTTCAGTGCCGGCGATGAGGATGATGATGGACTCAATGCATCAGCGACGGCTTCAATAACACCGGCTCCAGGCCTGCAGCAAATGAAGCCAATTGCAAACCCAACGTTGGCTGTAAGCGAGACAACCTTGCCACCAACCGGAACACCGACAACGGTTAGAATAATAACTGCTACTACAACGCCGGCGATTCCGACTACAACTTCGGGAACTGCATCGACAGTGGAAACAACTACAGTTGTAAATATAGTCAGCAGTACTTCTAGCAGCAGTACCTTGGCTCCATGATAAGAAATTGTGTCGCTTAACCTTCTGTCATTATTTGCTCCTCAACTGGCTTGTGTGTGTATTTATACAACGGGAATGTAAATATAAGTGTCTTCCCAAAACAACAACGTATTCCGCTGATGTTTTCTTTGTGACAGTGTTTACGCAAATGTCAGTAAATGTTTGGGTCGGCAGAGAAAGTCTGTATCAAGATTATATCTCATCATTCGTTAACTGGCAATGTTGTGGCTCAGTAGATCCGTGTCTATCCTTTTTCTGACGATCCAGTTCCTGGACTTTGTCCAGCCAGCTCCCTCCGAGGGGAATCTGCAATTTGTTTTAACAGTGGACAGGCCGTCTGATCTTCCCGAGCTGCAATATCGCCTCCTGCAGGCACAACAGGAACAGGATGGTGAGTTGTAAAAGGATTTGTAATATAACAATGAGATTGACTCAATGTTCTCTAGATCTGGAAGTTATTCGAATGCAGTTGATGCAGCTAAATTTGCTAAAGCTGCTAATAGTCCTGGATGTCTTTATCCTAATTTGTGTATACTTTTCTGGCAGAGAAGTTCGGAACCAGAAAGTTACAACCTTGTGATTTTTCAGTGGACTTTGTATTTTTTATATAAATTATTTGATTACATTATGAATATTATATTATATGTTTACCAAAAGCTTGGGGATTCTTTGAAATGCATTGTTATAGGTTTTAATTAAATTTCATTTTTAGTGGGTATTATAATATTATAATATATATAATATATTATAATTATAATTAATATATAATTGATCAGAGCTTGTTTTTTTCTATAGCTCATTAGTGCCCAATAAATATCAACACACACTTGGCTTTTAGAAAATATAAACTCTATTCTATTAGCTCCAATCTCTTTAATAAAAATCCATTCATGGCCAGTTTTAAACACACACTCTTATTGAATAATTATGAGCCAATTCACGCCTGGCGGTCTACAGTTTGTTTAGCTCTGTGGATGCACTCCACAAAAGCCGGGTTTCCCCCAAACACTTCCCGTTCCCCCTCCTAAACCATATTGAATGCATCGTTAAATATCGACAACAGTTGGCTGCCTCTATTCGGTTGTTTGCTGTTTGAACTTTTAGTTCATAAATATTAACAGCTATTAAAGAACGCGCGGCACACACATATAACCCGTTCAAACGGTCTAAAAATTAATTTTAAATTTTAAAACTAACTGCATGCAATTTACGCGCAATTTGACCAAGGCTCGTGTGTGCATTTCAGCGAATTCTGCGGTGCCTGGTAAAAGGTATCATCAGGTGGTTGCGGGCCCAGTGTATTTTTGAGTGGCGGCTCAGCCCAAATGTTCATTTAATTAAAAGCGGAAATTGAGCAAGTGAGCAACTGAGGAAGTGAGGAACTGAGCCGGCCAAGTGACCAAAGCAACAACGACCCAACCGTGGCCAAGTGTCCTAAAGTGGCTGGGATACTTGCAACTTTTTTTCCTAAGTCGGTAGGAAATATTAAAAACGGAAAACACTTTGGGGCAACTAATTCCCTTTCCCCTACCGACCCCGTCTTCTTCCACTTTCCTGCACTCGGGCTGTCCTTTGCCATGTTTTCCTATTATTTTATACACACTTTTTTTGGCAGCTTTCTTGGGCTCAAGTCTTGGCAGAAGGGCGTTGAGCTGAGTTGTGTGGAAACTCGACAGTGGAGTGGAAGTCGAGTGCTCGGGAAAAAGGAAGCAAGGCGGCGCAATTAGCAAGTTTACTGCATGAAATTATGAAACGCTTAATAAAAGCATGCTGGGAGAGAAGCAAAAATAAAAAAAAATTAAATAAAAAGGGTCGAAAGGAGTATTCCTGCAATATATTAAAACACAGGGCTTCACAAGTGCCAGCAAGTTAATTAAAAGGCTCGCATATTTGAAAAGTTTTAGCTCCGGCTCTGGCATCGCCATCGCCATCACCATCACCATTTCCATGGCCATCACCATTACGGCAACTGGTTCCGGATCCATCCGGGCCATCATCAGCATCGAGGCTGCAATTTAATCATGTAAGTGCTGGCAAATTGTTGGCTAAAATTAGAGCCAGACAAATATTGCGCATACGCCTAGTATTCGCGTTAAAAGGATGTTGCTGTCGGTGTCGCTGCCTCTGCCGCTTGGCCCTACTCATGTTGCGGCCGCTGTTGTTGCTGTTGCCAAGTTTTATGCTAATGGTTTTCGTTTAAAGCCAAAAGTAATTTATTGTTGTCAGCGGGCGCCATCAAAAATGTTGCTGCACATTCATTATGTCTACAATATATGTGGGTGTGTGTGTATCCTGCCATCCTGCCTCTTGCCCATTGTATGTATATACGTAAGGCTTGCCATGCATTAAAATTTTAGCCAAAAAACAAAGCCGCTTGTGAGCCGAAAAACTTGCTTCGAAATTAAGTTAGCCAAGGGGAAAAATGCAACCAAAATGGAATGGAGGATATACCACTAGCAAGCACATCTTGGATCCGCAAATGCTTAAATACCCCTAAACTCTATATTAAATTAGTTTTAGTCGAGCAAATTTCTCATCCAGTCCGCTCCGCATCCTTGGCAATTCTCGAAAATTCAAACAAATGTCGAGTGCTTAAGCCGGGGGCCAGCTTGTTTTTTTGCACAGAGCTTCGTTTAAATATTTTACTAGTCCCATTTTTATACCCGGTACTGGAAGGGTATATATTCATTTGATCACAGTTTGGCAATATCCAGAGCTCTTAATTTTAAGAATTCTTAAAGGATATTTAAATTGAATCTAATGGAAGTCAGGTGAGAGGTAATTAGGATCGAGGATTTGGAGATGCATGACTTAGTTGAGTAACAAATTTGTTTTGATATCTAATATGCAATAAATTAATTAATGTTTTCAGACAATCCTTTCAACGATCTAAAGGCTGGGCATTTTCATGGTCGTGACACTATTTTCGAGCATTCTCAGTCCTTCTCTCTGCCATGTGACACGTTCGCGACCCAATGGCCCACTGGCCGCCCGGCAAACTATGCCGGAAGATAAAACAGCCGCGAACTTTGCAACATGTTTACGGTAAAAACGTGATTTTCGGCACAAAAAGCAGAGCCGGGGAGCTTGACCAAATGTGGTCCGGCGGTCCTCGAACCCTTTTGGCCAACTGTAAATAAGTTGAGCTAAGCGAAGAGGCACGCGCTCCACCGCCGCGGGGGCCCCAAGTGCCCCGCCACAGTCATAAAAATTAAACATTTGTAGCTTTGTCACGTTTGTGTTGACACTTTCTTATCACAGTCGGGCGGATTTGGGGGTGGCAGGGCGGTCTGTGGTGTAGTATGTTGTGGTGTGGCTTCCACTCCCTATCCTCATCCTCCCACTGCACGCCCTGTCGACCTGGCCTAAATATGTGCGTGTGCGTGTCAGCTTTGACTGCCGGTGCGACCCGCCTGACCCCAGTTGAAATAAAACTTCAGGTGAGTGTGTGTGGGAATGACATCGACCATCCTGGCATCCTTGCATGCCATCCTGCCAACCAGCTATCCTTTTATGCCACCATCTACCAACCACTGAACCCACTCACACACATATGCTTTGCGATTTCATTAAAAGCGGCCAAGTGCGGCGACGTGTCGGACTGATTCCGAAATGCTGGAGTTTTGTGGCTAAGACTTAGCCGCATGCCAAATGGCAACTTGGCGGTTGCTAGTGCCAGTTTTTTTTTTTTTTTTTTTTTTTGTGGCATAATTTGCGTTTTCTAATTAAATGCGATTAGGGAACGTGGACGCCACAACTGGCTGCCAACAGTGACAGGTGAGTTGTCTTTCTTTGTGGAATGGAGTCACATCAAAGCGAGATTGAATGATGTCCCTTTAAAGTAAGGGAATTCTCAACATTTTTAACTGAGATAATTATTTAAAGCACATTTAATCACAAATTTTAAACTGTTAAAGTTAGAGTATTAAGTCAGAGTCTATGCAAAATTAATGCTAACTGAGATGAATAACATAATTATATTCCTTCCTCTTTGATTTAAACTGTTAAGCTAGCCATTTGCATCACAAGTAAAAGCTAATACATTCTATTGACACAAATGAAGGCGATTTCCTTGGCATTACCACCTTCCTTTTCATGTTGCTGGAAGAAGGCTCTTTTAGGCCAGTATATGCATGTTGCTTCATATTTTCTGGTCAGAGCCTGGGCCACAGGCCACGAATTGAGCACTCTATTTCGACCGAGACTCACTCTGGCCAAGGTTTTTGGGCTCCTAATGCGTTGCCAAGAGCTCCGGCTTGGGCCCGATAATTTCATTTGCATATTGTAGTATACCGGGGCACTGTTGCTCGCATGCTGAGATACATTTTGTGGCTGAAATTTATGACATGCCATTTGAGCTCGAGTTTCGAGTGGAGCAGCCCGCTGGGAGTTGGGAACTGGTTGCTGGTTTCTGAGAGCTTGTAACTGGGACTTGGCGTTGGCAACTTCTTTTTTGCCATGCAACTTTAATGAGTTGACGCACGGAGACCAGAAAACTTGGCACCCAAAGGCTTTAAATTGAAAAAGTTTAATGAGCATGCGTATTTGATTAAGGATGTGTCGTCGCACAGACACTATCCCAGCTCAGCCGTGGTTTCCTTTGTGCTCGAAGGCAATAATAAAAGGCTGCACACACGGTGCACTTTTATTGACAATTCCGCCTGGTTTTGGCACCTGATCTCTGAGAGCTGACACAGCGGGGTTGAAAGGGAGCGCCGCTGAAAAAGCGTATTTCATTTGAATTCCGCCTGGGGTTGGCTTTATCGGCGCAAAGTTTGAGGCTGCCCTGCTGCGACAAAGAAGTTGAGGCGAAAGTCCTGTGGCGTGGCAGTGCTTATTGCTAGAAATTCAATTAAATGCAGAGCTGCATGAAATACACTCTGAGCGGAGAGGACATGTGTGTGCGGGTGGCTATCCTGCTTTTGCTGGTTTTCAAATCGGAAATCCATAAAATGCATCACATGCCATCAAAGGCTCAAAAAGTTTTTTTCCTTCACTCTTCCCACGCCTGGGCAGGATTGGCAAAGGTGCCAGGACATTTATTATTCGGCAGGCTCAATGCAGATTTTTGCGCTCTATCTGTCTCAATTGCAATCAAAGTTTCTGGTTTCTGCTATTCCGCTCAGTTCTTTTCACAGTTTCGCTCTTCTTTTCCCCATTTTGTCACGCAAATTGCACAAAAGTTGAATTGACTTGAGCGGGAAATTAAGTTGATGGTTTCCCCTTGCCAAGTTCTGAGTCCCGGACTCTGGAGTCCGGAGTCCGCAAGTCCCTGAGTCCGGAGTCCTGGTCTCCAGTTTCCCCTCGCAGTTTCTTTGTCAGTTCGCGGTGGTGTTTGCTTTATTCGTCTTGCCGCCTTGCCAGCGATGTCATCTCCGGGTGCCTTGTACTTACTTATTTAACTTGCAATTTTGATGAAATTTCGCAAGCACATTAAAAAGTTTTCGGCTAGCTTGTAAGTGGCGCACTCGCCTGAAATAATAGCTCTGGCTTCTGGCAAGGATGCACTCTTTAATTGCAGCAGCTTAAGGAAATCAAAAGTGCACACAAAACACAGAGCGACCGAACACAAAGTGCCATGGCGCAGAGTGAAACAAAACCAGATAAAGCCGGGCCACAATGCACTCAAGCGCATTGACTTCCAACTAGCTTTGACTTGTGCCAAGCCAAGCGGAGATGGCCCAAAGTAGCTCGGTTGACAGCCAAGCCAAGCCAAGCCAAGCCAAGCCAGAGCTCGTCCCACCGTGAAAATCAATTGGGCACTGCGCAAGATGCTGTCCAGGCTGCTATCCCTGCTGAGTCCCTTCTCCCCTGGTGACGACTGTTTGTCTGCATTGTACCGAAAAGTATGGAAAATATTTGCTTAATTTTTACTTATAATCCTCTTTCAATATCAACTGAACTTGTTACCAAACTCTAATTATTATTTCGTTTTAATCTCTTGATTATATTTCCCAAGTATTAAAAGGATTTTCTTTTAATTCTTCAGTGTATGATGCGAGTCAAAGGTTGCAGCTGAGCTGGCTTTTGCGTGGCATTATGCATGCGTTTGCTTCTGGACTGCATATATATTCTGTTGAAAAAAAAAGGTCACAACAATGTTTAAGTCAACTTCCGTTTCCGGTGCTGCTTATGCTAACTCTTCTGCTGGAGCTTCTGCTCCTGCTACTGTTTCTGTTTCTGTTTCTTGTACTATTCCTGTTTCCTTTCCGGGTTTCCTGTGCAACTAGCTTAATTATATATGAGCTGCCACACTAATTGCCGAAATAGTTGCACATTGCGTATGCGTATTTGCAAATAGTCAGCATCTGGCAACGGCAACTGTGCCAACTTACACAAAGTCAGCCATCGTCTACCTTCTCTTCCCATCCACCCACATCACATCACGTATACGCACCGAGGGCTGTGTGAGGGAGTGTGGAATGCGCCATTTGTGGCGCTCAATGATTGAATGAGTGTTTGTTGTTATAGGGCGATTAAATTACGTTTTGTTTGACTCAACTACCGCCCCCCTTCGAAAACACATGCACACACACACACACACACAGTAGGTAGACTGGCACACCCCCTGGAAAATCCAGTACATTTGCATTTGCATTTTCCCCGTAACAGTTTGTTAAGCTTTGAACTTTTGCAAATTACATGAGTCCTGCCACAGGATGTGTGCTGTTTACTGCCCTCGTCGCTGCTAATGTTTTTGTGTCTCCATGTGTGTGTGTACTTGTGTCTAGGTGTTTGTCTGCGTTAATGTGTCACAATCTGCATTGGCGTTAAAGCCTCAGCCGAAATCCGCCCGAAGTCCCTGCTTCATTAGGGCCCCAAATGCATTTGCCCAACGTCTACACTTTTGTCACTTTCAAATTGAATTTGTTATCAAATTAGTTGCATCAAATTACCATTAGGTTTTGGGCCATTTGATGCTCTAGGTGCTCGTGTCCTATCGAAAGACTGAGTCCTAATTTCTCAAGGTTTCAGTTTCACTTTCTTCATCGATATTCATTATAAATTTAAAGATTTTAGTTTTCGGTGTGGTGGATATTGTTTAATTTTAATGTTTATTTATTTAATAAGTCATTTCCGACCGTATATATCATATATATTCTTGATCAGCCTTAAAAGCTGATTCGTTTTCGCTATCTATGACAAAACTTAATTTTATTTTTCAACATTTTTGAAATTTTCAAAATTTTACATCGTTAAAATTGTCATAATTTGATAAAAAAATTGAATTTCTAAACTGAATTTGCAGATTTGTTAACCTTTTAAAAACTAGCATAGAACAGCTTTCCGAATTGAAATTAAAGAATTTAAGGATTATGTTATGATATATTAGACTTTCGAGTCCTTGGTTCTAATTCAATGGTATATATGTATACTTCGTCATGTTTTTATATTTACTCAATTTAAAAGTCGAGAAAATGTAGCGAAAGCAAAAACGAGACTGCTCTGTGTCTCCACCAAAAGTCCTGGATAAGGCAACAAGATTTTTGTTACAATAAAATGCCCTCAGCATTTGCTACGGCTCCATTATATCCACATCCATGGCATCCACCAAGACTCCAAGACAACAAAACAGTGGTGGCAACGCCAACATATTGCGGCAGCTGTCCATGCCCCGCGGAGGAGGAACCGGCTAAACCAGGGGCTCGGCTGGCGAGACAAGTGCATTACATTGTACTAGGTTATTGATGTATGTTTGCATAATGTACAAGTGAAGGAACTATAGTATATACCGAGCTACATATGTAAGTATATATGGTCTAGGGGCCGAGGGATGGACAAGTAGCCGAGGAGGAGTATGCTAATAATGTTTGTGCTTCAATCACATGGAAAAACAATATTGAAAAATACAACTTGTGTGTGGCAGCCACGAGCAATCGTTTAGGGCCAGAGCTCAGCCATTGTTTATATTGTCGGGAGAGTGTGGAGAGGGGAAACGGCAGCGGCTCCATCTCCATTGCCGTTGCCAGCGATATAAAGAGTTATGACAATGTTGTGTCAAAGTGTTATTGTGCCGTATTTTGTTGCGCCACAAAAGGCGGCAGGCAACATTGGGGCACATTTAGATAGCTTGCAAATGATCCAATTCGGTTAGGGTTAAGCGGAAGATGGAGCGATTTCTGCCAGCTCTGCTTGATTGAGCGGTTTGCCCATGTCCTTGAAGGCATCCTGCCATCCAAGGAGCCGGACCCGAGATGCTTTACTTTTATCTCAAGGCAAGCCATTCAATGTTTGCCAAATGCTTTGCTCACACACGAATTAGTTCAGCCTTTGAGTGCTTTAATTTACGAAACTCGAAATGCAGCTGGAAATGAATCTTTAATCTTTCCAAAAGCTTTTTTTAATTAGCATCAAAGAGTTTCGAGTAATTTATTTAGATATGAAAGCCAAGCAACGGCAAAGACAATTTGCAACCTCAACTTCAGCTTGAGCAGAAATCCGTTTTCAATTACATCCGAGTGTACGCATGCAAACACGAATCTCTTGACTTTATCTCTGTATCTTCAGATTGCCAAACTTCATTTCATTGGAAATTGATTTTAAAAAATACTAGTAAATCATAACCGAATTGTTTGTCGAAATAAATTAATATTTTTTGGCTTTGCCCCATTGAAATATGGAAATATTTAATAGAAAAGCAAGCCATTGAAAGAGAAAAGGGGAAAAAAGCGTTTCTGAAGTGCATTTAAAGCATTTTGGCAGCGGGTGCCTTCTGGAAACGGGCCAAATTTTCTATTTAGTGGTGCTAATGCTAATAGTTCTTGGCCAGCCAAGCTGGAAAGTGGGGAATAACGAGGGTAGAGAGTACAACTTGCCACCCACAGACAGATCTGGTGGGCGTGGCAGTTGAAAAGTTGGCAGGCAATGCAATTTACGGCACTCTGGCACAGAGATCAGTTAACACTTTGCTGGCCAAATGCATTTGAAATGGGTGACAAAATGCAGGTGGGACGAAATCTGGACACTTTACACATACAATGCAATTCGGTAAACAATGGGGATGGGTAGAGTCCTTTCGCAAAGCAAACTTTCAGCAAGCTTCTTAGCAAGAGATTCAGGTTTCAATTACTTGAGGCATGACAATCTAAACCCTGCCGATTAGGTGACCACATCAATGCCTGTTAGGCAGCCAAGAGAAATTGAATTTTGCCTCCATTCACCCAGTAACTAATTAACTCCGTGCCCAGCCTGTATTGAGACATTTTAAAGCACTCTTTAACAGATAGTATTTGCAAAGCAATTCCATGATTTACATGTTCTTTTTGTTTGTGCTCAGCAAATACTACTCACATGTCAATGGATTTGGCTTCGACTTTAGATTGCTTTGGACACTTTGTCAGCTTCACTCACTCACCGACCGGGCTTAAAAACCTGTCCATGTGGCGCCACCCGGCCACCGGCATTGGAATGTGCGATGTCAACAGTCGGAAAATGTGAAAAATGTATGCCACAAATAAACAAATCAGGTGATGGAGCTGCTGAGCCCCCTCTGGCCTCATAATTTATTGCCATCCGGGTGGGTAAGGAGGTGGCATCAAGAGTTCGAGGCAACTAAGGATCGTTTGCTGAAATATTGGTCAACAGTTGGCCCTTCTCGATTTGTTTATTATTTCCAACCAGTTCGGTTGGCCGGAGTCCAATGCCGTCGAGGAGGAGGCAGGAAGCTGATCCGGATTCGGGCCTCGAAGAGCCTTTGCCGAGGCAGCAAGGCTCAATAGGGAAATCCCTGGCACTCATTTTGAAGTAAAAATCCATAAATATGGCAAATGCTTCAGCCAATTCGCTGGTTGACCTGGTTAGTTCAGTTTCGCCCTGGGGCAATGGCTGGATTATTGTTTTAATTACTGCAAATCATTCAACAAATCAATTGATTATAAAAAGTTTGTGTAATGGATTTTTTCGTTATTTCACTTTTTGTGTGTTTTTTTTATGCCAAAGGGGGAAGTTATGTTATGGGCAACATCTGTTAAATTTAAATCAGTTTTTTGTGCATTAATGTCAATATTGGTTAGCTTATTTGCTTGCATTTAATGACGTTTATAAATTTTCATATGATTGATCAACAATAAATAAGTTTGCGTTAATTTTTGATGAGGTATTTGTTGATTTTAATTGTTTGTTTTTATTATCAATAATATTTTAGTTGTTTGCCTAGTAAGACTAGGGATTTTAATGATTTTTTAACTAATAGCAGTGATTAACTCGATGTTATTTTATTAGAGCGCTTTAAAATCAAGTAATTTTGTCTTCAATGGGACATAGACTCCACTGATTTCAGTTCTCATTAAGTTAATTGGAGTGCCCGGCATCGCGGCTTGTGATCTTTGGCACGAATGGCTTTGCAAATGTCTTGGAGATATTGAGCAATCCCACACTGACCCTTTCCATTCGATATCCTTCTTGTCCTTGCCCCTCCATGGAAAATGTCAGCTGGTCAAACAATGCCCAAGGCTTTGCGAAATGGTATTTCTGCTTTAAATTAAAGCCATCGGGAGGGCGAGTATGACCATTACGTGGGGATCCTATGCATTGTCAGGTCCGGAATATTATCTAGTGCTTATCGCTCACTCAGAGTGCTTGCCCATCGATGCATAATGCTGCTGCAAGGTTGCGAGATTGTGGGTTATTTGTCGTTAATATGCAAACAGTTAACTGCAGCCTGCCGTCCTGTGTATCTGTGTGTGTGTGTGTTTATGGCATGGCTTACATGTACATGTGCTCGTGCTCCGGCTCCAATATGGCCGGGTTCAATCATAACCGGAAGCGGAAGTTAATTGTGCACATGCTTAATGCAGGCAGAGGTTGATGGTTTAAGTACGCTCTCTCTCCCCTCTCTCTCGGCCAGTGCATCTCCCAATGATAGCAACAATTAGCGTGTGCCAATATTGTGTTCATACAAATCCCATGGAAAAGCCAAAAGGAAATGTATGCAAATTTCACACAACGCGTCCTGGGCGCTGGCGAAAAAAAAGTAATTTGTCGCTAACCAAGTGTGTACTAACCTCATTTTACTAAAAGCATTAAAAATAAAATGTAATCACATGCTTCATAAAAGTAATAACTACACAGACGCGCACACTGATGCCGGTTGGGGCTCTATCATAGACAGAAACGAGCTTCCTGCACTTCAAAACGTGCCTGACTACGTGTCGCTATAAAAGTCCCCCTTCGGCAAGTGTGCGAAAGTGTACACAGTGAGAAAATTGGGGTCAATATCAAGGGGGAAGCATAATGCCAAGGTATTTAACCTTAATAATATGTGGAAATATCAGTGGGAAATCATTCCGATTGCTCTATTAACTTATTTATATCTTTAAGTATTGTATTGTATTTCAAACAAATATCTATGATGTATTTCCTACCTCTACCTTTAACAGTATTATCTTAAATCCTATGTCACTTTGTTAATTAATTGATAAATTCAATTATTTAGTTATTTTCTTTCGGTGTAGTGCCCCACTTCCATGTCTGTCACTGCCAAGAAGCACAGAGGCAGGCGGCCATTGCCGTTGCCATTGTCTATGTCAAGCTCTCTATGCTGCTGTATGTGTGCATTAATGTGCGTGAGCACATCTGATTTTTATGAGACGATTATGAGTTGTCTTTTATTATTTGCCATTGGGTTTGGCCAAAGTGTTGCCACAACCGCACACAAAGATTTGCCACCCCATCGGAGGGGGGCAAATTCCCCAGCATTAATTAGTGTCAACATCTAAGCTGACTTGGGGAAAGCTATAGAAGAAGAAAAAAGGTGCTAACCATTTCAGATGGCATAGCCATAAGCCGGTGCAGCTGCAGTTGGCTTCTTAAGCTATCGTCGTCGATGGCTGAAATGAAAATCCCAAAATGACTTTACACTCTGCACTCGCACTGACAGCTGCCTGGCACTGCCAGAAAAATCCATTCATTCATCATACTTAAATAAGATTGATTTAAATATACGGGTTTATTATGATTTAATGAATTTAGAACTACATTTGTCATATAAATCTTCTTAAAACTGATAAAACTGTATGGTTTTTGATTAAAAATGTTTAGGAGACTTTTCTCTAGGTGTGCAATTTCTGTCAATGAATGGAAATCTTAAAGCCTCTCTAGGAATTTGCTGGTTATTCATTGTGTCAAAAGTGCCAGGGAGCTCGTTAGAAGCCTAACTCAATAACGAAAAGCATTGTCATCTCGCATATGACAGCAAACAGTTGCAGTTTATTGGATCCATCCGTCGATGGATTTGCAAAATTCTTGCAAAATTTTAAAGTGAGCCCAAATAAACAATTCATCTTGATTAATGAAGGGACCTACGAGCTCGAAAATTGCCGCATGACCTGATACACTCCCTACCCACCTTTTCAATTCGATTCGATTTATCATCAACTATGGGATGTTCGCCTAAACCGAGTACCAGGGCCTACTCGTGCGGACATTAAAAAACATTCATAGTATTATGTATGCTCACTTGGCCACGAATCAGTGCGTGGCAACAATCGCCTGCGGCCCAAAACTTCAAACGTGGATCTATAAAGGTACACTCAAAAGTAAGAGTTTTCGAAAAATACTCAAAACAAGATCCAAAAAAATTACACTCGGAGGGGAATAAACTAAAACAAATTAAATGAAATCAACAATAAATAATATGATTAAACTTAAAGTTTATCAATTGTGATACAATTCAATTTGTTTGCAATTTGCAAACGTATTTAAGAACTCTTCATTTTGAGTACATGGCATTGAGTATACAATGTTGTAATTTTCAGTTATTTCATTCACTTAAAGTTAATTGTGTCCCCAGGGCTCATATGGATAGGAGGAATTTTACAAGTGTGTGCAACAGAAGCACACACACGCATTGACAGATTGGCCATGCGTGGCAAACAAACCCAAAACACGGGCAGCACAGCACTAGGCTCCCCAGGACCTCCTTGGTCCTAAAACTGAAACGGTCAGTGGCCGCTGGCAAAAAGTTTATAATAGAATTTTTAAGCATGAATAATTATGTGAATAAGACTTTCGACCAGCTGCTGTTGCTGCCTGCCGCCTTGATTGGCCGCTGTCCTTTTTTGATTATGCACGGGCAGACATCAAATTTGCTAATTAGGTTAATTGACTTTAATTTAATAAGCACGCGACTAGACTGCTCAACAACAATCGATTGAAATGAGAGCATTTAAAGGGGCGCATTCGTTGTGGGAATCCTGGCCAGTTTACTGGAGTTGCTAGCGGTGAGATTTAGGCTAAACTGGATACAAATCACAATGTAGCTGATCATTCCGAATAAGAACTGTAGGAAAAATAAAGATTCATTTAGTAAGGGTATTGAAAGGTAGGGGGGATACTACCTTTCCCAGCATCTCTGTACTGATTTCCACCAATCCTCCTGCACTAAACTGGCATCTCTCCTGTCCCAATTGCATACACATTCGGTTGAGAGCCGCATTCAGTTGGCTATTGCGACGATCCTTGGTTAAAGTGTAGAACATTGATCGGAATCTCCGTTGCATTACATCGCAACGAGTGCAGATCCAGCAGGGAACAACGACCTCCAAGATCTTAACACACTCGTCGACACCGCAATCTTGGGAAATATCAAAAATATAATAATTTTTTTTTTTAGTAAATTAATGTAAAATAAAGCCTTGAATGGAAATGCTTAAATCACCAAAATAAATTAAATATTTTAGTGCTTTAACTACGTATAAATATTCCACAGAAAATAGCTGACATTTCCCTATTATATTTGTCAACACAATAAAAACTAACATTGGACAGCTTTCCGATTTAAATTTAATGGATTTTTGGCTTTGTTATAAATGTTAAAAACTTTGATTTGTCGAAAAAAAGTCATATAGAAATATCAGCAAACAACAAACAAAGAATGCAAATTTCTGAGGCTTAGTTATGATCCATTACCAATATGATTCTATAATTATTTTACAAACTGCTGGTTTATACAATCTTCGGTTTCCCGAAGTTAGTTTGCTTTGGTTTTTCTCCAAAAATGTGCTTAAAAAAATTCGGATTACTAACAAAGTTCGTTGAAACTATCCATTTGCTCAATATGATTGAGGTAAATCCAATAGGGCAGGGTCGCAGAGTCCACAAAAAGCATCAAAAGCATGATGATCAGACTTAGATGAAATTTACCCTCCAAGCTTCTGATCGCTTTCCAAAGTAAACTATGAATTTGTTGCAGAATTTGTAACTTCTCCAATGACACACGACGCACAGAGTTCAGTTCGAATCTGGTTCGATACAACTCTTCCAGGACACCCGATCCGGCAAGGGTTATTTCCTGGTAGAGGAATAATATCACCACAGTGTACAGCGTGAACTCGGTGAAGGAAACCAGCATAACTAATTCGGAGAAGAGGACATGGTAGATGATTGTTTGATTGGTGAACGGGGTAAATAGGATGAGCATCAGGCATCTGATGAACAGAGATCCATAGACGGCATTGCAATAGGCACGAACTCGTTGCAAGTTCACCTGCTTGCCCGTGAGCTTGTTAATCTCTGACAGGATCTCCTCCAGCTGATTATCCACATTGTGACCAGGATTTCGCCATGTCCTCTCTAGTACGATGACGACATTGATTGTTATCTGGGTAGCGTAGGCGAGCAAATCAAAGGCCAGCGAAAAGGGTCTATCGCGATACAAGTACTCTGTTTCAAGAGCAACAATATAATAGAAGTAGGATGGAACTAAGACCAGCGTCATTAGTAATAGACTGCAAATCAATTTGGCAATCACTCTATTTCCCACCGGCTTCATAAACATGCACTTCATAAGGCGATTTATCCGAAGAAGTGAAACGGCGTGAAGTTCCCCGGACATTTTTCAAATGACTAAAAAGGACAATACAGACCCTAAAATGGTTTAACCTTTTATTAATTGGCTAAGTGCCATTGGAAGATATATCTAATCTAATGAGTGCATGCCCTGCAAACGAATCCTTAAGGATAATCGTAATGAAACGTAATGCAAGCTAAGTTATAATTTTCTATAGAAACTAAATTATTTATACGTATTTTTAGTGAGCTTACTAACAGTATTGGATGGATATATCGGAGTGCAGTGTTTTGCTGAGATAGATCCAATAGGGAAGCGCTGAAGTGTCCACGAAGAACTTCATTAGCATGATGATCAGGCACAGCTGAAAATTGCGTTCCAGACATCGGTTAGCTCGCCAAATTAATCCATGGATTCGCTGCAACTTGACCAATTTCTCCAGAGATAATCGCCGTACGGACCATAGCTCAAATCGCGAACGCTCCAACTCAGCCAAGACATTGATACCAGCCAGGATCAATTCCTGGTAAAGGGCAAAAATCACGGCACAGTACAGTGTGAACTCGGAGAAGCGCACGAACAAAACTATTTCCGAGTAGAGGGCATAGTAGGTGAGGGCCCTATTGTTGTACACGTTTGCCAGGCAGAAGACCACGCAGCGGATGAAAAGCGATCCATAGACGGCATTGCAGTAGCCACGAACCCTATCCAAGTTAACCCGTCTACCCAGTTGGGCACTCATTACCCGATGGATTCCCTCCAGCTGGCTATCGATCTCGATTCGGCAATTTCGCCAAACCAATTGGTTTACGATGACAACGTGGCTCATTATCAGAGCCACGAAATTGGTCAAATCGATGACGCGGGAGAAGTGATCGTTTATAAAGTCATAGGTGAAATCGTAGTCAAAACTGAAGCGAAAGTAGGAGGAAAGACCCACAATAATGCACAACACCACGTTACAGAGCACTTTGGCCATCAGGTGCTGGCCCATTGGCAGAATTATAATGCACTTCATAACGCGATTCATGGCCAGCAGTGACACTGCGTGTAGTTCCCCGGACACTCGACCCATGACTGAAACACTCCTGTGGCGGCGCACTTAACTTGGTATCACTTTTTTAATTGCCTAAGTGCGATTGGTAGATACGAGTAGAGGAAATTGCAAACTATAAACTCGCAGACTGTGAAAAATGTGACTTCTCCTTATTCATACTTAATATGTAAGTTATTTATTAACTATTTATATCTTGATAAACAACTTCTCTTACTAACAGCAATTGGAGCGCCAACCCGTGATCTGCACATTGCTGAGGTAGAGCCAATAAGGCATCGCCGAGGTGTCCACAAAAAACTTCATGAGCATGGTAATTAAACAAATCTGGAAATTGTGCTCCAGGCAGCGGATAGCCTGCCACAATAATCCATGCAACCGCTGCAACTTGGCCAATTTCTCTATGGACGATTGGCGTACCGAATCCAATTCGTACAGTGAGGACTCCAGTTCCGCCAGGACACTTAGACCAGCCGGTGTGAGCTCCTGGTAAAGGGCCAAAATGACGGCACAGAACAAACTAAACTGGGAGAATCGCACCAGCAGGACAATTTCCGAGTAGATGGCATAGTATGTAAGGGGTCGATTGGTAATAATAGTTGCCAGGCCAAACACCAGGCAGCGGATAAATAGAGAGGCATAAACCGCATTGCAATATCCCCGAACTCGCTGCAAGTTCACTTGGATGCCCAGGAGCACATTCATCTCACGGCGAATACCTTCCAGCTGATTATTAACTTCATCGTTCCATTTAAGCCATACCAGTTCCATTACAATAATAATGTGGCTAACTATCATAGCCACATAATTCGTCATATCGATAAAGCGCGAAAATTGATCATTGCGGACATCGTAGTTGATTTCATAGTCGAATCTTAAGCGCCAGCGAGTGGAAAGCACCACAGTACACACGAGAATTGCATTGCAAAAGACCTTGGCAATTAGGTGTTCACTGACCGGTAACATAACCATACACTTCATAACGCGATCCATGCCGAGCAGTGAAACTGCGTGTAGTTCCCCGGACACTGGCCCCATGACTGGAGTCCATCAAAGATTGTCCTTAAGTGGTTCGAAAATGTAATTAGCAAATTGCGATTATCAGTGTAGGGTGCCACCCTTAAGGGAGGAACTTAAGTGTAATTTATGTGTATTAAATTATTGGTTTACTTAAATTTTTCCATTTGGATTTCATGAAAAAAAAGAACGCCTCGAATTTTCCTTTCACAGCTGAGGCGGCTGCCTGCCTGCGTGCTGATAAGATCCCCTTGTAATCACCCAAAATGACACATTTCCCATTCAAATTAGCATCAAAGCGATGCTAAGGGCTAAGTGGAAGCAGATGCCCCAGTGCCCATAAGTGAAATGATTTGTTAATTTCATTCAACCACCACACACTCACACACACCCTCGTATATGGGGGCGATGAAAATTGCTTATCAAAAATATGGCAGAGGGGCTTGGTTGGGGGAAGGCGCACATAAATTTGCATGCCTTTATTGCAACCACAACGAAATGCGGACCGGGGAAGACAGGAGGCGCTGGCAAACAAACGAGGAAATGTACAAGCACGCATAGTAAGGCAGTACACTCAAACTTGGAAAAATGTTTTTCCTACAAATGAGTTTAGTCCTGGTTTAAGTTAAATTTTACACACAGAATTTAAAAGCTAAAAAATGAAGAATTAAGTAAGAGAAAACTGATTGCAGTTTTCAATGCAAAGTGTTTTCTTTTTAGTTTAATAAATGTAAAGGTATAATAAAGTACCTAATAAGTTAATGTTAATGATCTAATCATAATTAACTATCTAGAGTTCTCAATTTTCTGAAATGATTTAAGGTGGCTTATGGTGGGGGTTTTTCATTCATTTATAATGGTTTCATTTCTCTCTCTGCACACAGAGGCAAGCACTTACATCCGCTTTACTGGTTTTTATGCAACCACCATGGTGGCACTTTGTTTGCACACTTGTAAAACACCTGCAGAACGAACGCCTTTGGCAGTGGCAGTGGCACTGGCAGTTACAGAGTACTGTGTATATATGAAGTAATGACTTAATTGCCTCTTCTTTGCAGCATATATCCCCCATCATCCACAACCACTCGCAGCGATTGATCCAACCGCGACTCTTGGCGTCTATATCCCCCGTCTGGAAGTGGGGCTTCATAATTCTGCACAGGTGTCGAGGAGGCTTTTTGTCTTTGATTGTTCGTCTGGCGCGACTCTAATCTCTGGCAGCCACTCCACCATCACCGTCAGTGGGAGAAGGACGAAGCAGCTTTAAGGAGCAGCTGGCAGACTGAGGCCTCTGGTCTGGGTTCAATTGAAGCAATTGTGCGGCGTTGATTTGTATAATTTTGTAATTTGTATACCAAAATTGTGGCCACACATGTGCCAGAGGTTTGGGGGGGGCGGGGGAAACAATTTCGCCTTTTTGGGGGTAAAAACATGTATAAATAAATTAAAATGTATATGCGAATAGGAATTGCTTGAAAGGGGAGGTGCAAGAGTTTCAACATCCTTAGAGGCAACACATAAGGATTAGGTTTCCAAAGATCTTAAATAAAGGATCTTATACTACGCTATGTCATTTCCATAATTAATGCCTAACTTGTTGTAACTTAAAACTATAAACTCACTGATATGTTAAGTATATTTTTATTCTAAATCAAACTTTTTCTTACTTACTCCTGAATCTCCCCAATCGCTGGCAGCAGCACTTGCTAAATGTAATTATCGAAATACTTGCTCTGGCTGTGGCGTCTATATGGTTATGATTTGCCATAGGCACTGGCAACAACTTCAAGTGCCCTGCACGTGTCCACAAGGACTCTGCTGACTCTGTGCTGAGTTTCCAGGAAGTGGCTTTATGTGTGCGTTTACCCACCGATGGCATAACTCTCGTCCTGTAACTCCAATTCTGATGCTGATGGCTGAGCATCATGCAGACATGTGCCTCCTCCTGCCGCAGATGCTGGTGATGACTGAACCGCCTCTCATATGTGCCGCTCTAATGTAAGTCATTCCGTGTTATCTGATTTTAATTTGGCACAATTTCCCTTTTCGCACCTGTTGTGACCTGGGCGGCGTACAGACCCACAGCCCATTAAAAATATGCAAATATAAATATGCTAATTTGCTGAAAATTGATTTTGCAATTTAATTGAAAATTCCACAGCAGTCTTGTTGTTGTGGTTGTTTTGCTGGAGGAGGAGGAGGAGAAGGAGCAGTGGGAGTGTGTTACATGAGTCTTGTAGCTGCGGTTGTTCGAGCAGCTGCCACAAATTGCATAAATACGAACAATACTCCCAACATTTCCATCCTTCGCACATCATTTGCAACTTTTTGGGGGCTAGGCTGCTTTTAATGACATTAAAATTGCCAAAATTACAACACGCATCACACACACACACACACAGAAGGGCGATGGGGGGACTGTCGTTGAAAATCAATAAGAGCCGAGTTCAATTCCGTTTAGAGCCATTGCCATTGCTCGCTGACAAATGCTGTGCCTGATATATTGCCCCAGACTGGCTCAATAAATTCCATGTTGACTTGCAAAAAGGCAAAAGGGGGATCCGGGTGTGACTCGAGAGGCGGGGCAAGTGTGATAAATGAGCGGCATTTGGCGAGCAATGCAAACATGGCACCTTAAACTACAATCAAAAATAATTGCATTTTTCACAACCCAATCATTATGAGAGATGATGTCCCGCTGCCAGAAGGCAACAAAATGAAAAAGAATAGCAAGCCAAAAAAAAAGCAGGGAGCAGTCAAAAGTCATGACAATCCTGGCCAGACAATTGCAAAAAGTCATCGGAATGGCAGCTAACATGGCCAGCTAAGTGATAACAACACACGGCCAGAAGGGCAGACAGACAGGCAGACAGACAGTGTTAGTTCGGCAACATCATTTATCTTGTCCTGGCAGCGAGCGAGCGAGCGAGTCCAGTCGAAGTCGCCTGCAGTCTCAGGACTCGGAGCCGCAAATCGGACAGGACCTCGCACTGGCCGAGACAACTAGAAATATATATTTTCCTTCGAAGCCATGGCCATATTTATTGCCAAACTCGCTGATTCCTACTTATTTTCGGTGAAATGTGTGTGTGCTCCGTGCTCTATTTTTCACTTTAATTGGCAGGGTTAAGCGGGCGGCGCGGTGGAGTTCATTGATGTCAACTGGATGCCAACTCACACACTTGTTATTCGATCGCAAAAGGTCACTGGGACAATTATCAAAGGAGATGCGACAAATTGTGTTGCCTTGGTGGGATTTGAAGTGTAATGACAGCTCTATCTCATTCCCCTGTACTGTGTGTTTGCATTTGTGTTCTGCCAACTGTCTGCCAGACGGCGCAATTAGGCCGGCAAATGTGGCGACCGAAACGCTGTGAAATGCTGCGCCAAAATGGCTGCGATATGGCCGAAATGGCTGGCGGCAGAGGGCAGAGTCTCCTGCCCTGGATACACCCACACCCAAGGACACACACACACATCCTTTTGGTCTCTTTTGGGGGCAAACAATCGAAGATTTATTGTCCCTCGGCGCATTCTTTGGCACTGCGAAATGTGCAAATTTGCGCTGAAATATATGCCCTGCCACCGAAAGTTGTGTAGGCGGCGCATATAAGTATGCTATACTTTTGCCACAAATCATAATCGATTCAGTGACAAGCCAATGTCGATGGCATCATTGTTACTTTCTCCGGCCCATTTGTTCTGACTTCCTTTAAGGCATTGAATCTCGAGAATCTTGAAATTGAAGGTATATTATTTATATTTCAAGAAATATTCGACATATCCCTAAGGGTAGAGCTGTCAAGCTGTCAGTCGAACTTAGCTTTAACAAGGAAAGGGTTCCTATTGTTTAAATATAGAATTTAACAAAGTAGATTTAGTCCTCTATTTGTTTTTTATTTATACTTATAGAAATAGTAAAGAAGTGCTTACTTATTATTAAACCCTTGTAAGGTATTATAATTTTATTCAGAAGGCTAAACTTAGTGAAGGAGTTTTTCTGACCCAATATTATTTAATATTTTAAATTGAGTATGCAGATTAATAAACCTAACAGAATTATGATGGATTTTCACATCAAGGGTATAGAAATTTCAGTTTCCCGAAGCTAGTTCCCTTTCTTATTAAATATTATCCTCTACAATCCTCTTAATTCTTTCCTTTTTACTTCTATAAAACGTTTTCTGTATATTATGATGTCTAATTTCATTTAATGTGTTGTAAATGAAATTTGAAATGTTCATAATTACACAGTTTACAGGCCATTCATGATTTTGCATTACAAGCATGAGACAATTTACGCAGACGGGATAAGCCGACTTAGGAACTGCCAGCTCGGTGTGTTGCCATCGATTGGTCTCCTTGTTTTGAGGCCAAGGACAAGTCAAGCTCTTAAGCCGATTTTTGTTTTTCTTTTTCCATTTAATATATACGATAAACAGAGAGTGAGAAAACCTGCTCTCCTTGCAGGCGTCTGCCGGTCATTGAATATTTACCAATGTGCGTGAAATTAAGACACCGAAAGATACGTTGAGAAGACAAACAGCTCAGATGACTTCCAAGGTGACAGCATTATATTCGTTTTCGGGGTGCTAAAGATTTTTCATGGCTCGAAAGCGGGACACAAATCCGGAGTACACGAGTTCACTTCAGCTCGCAATGCTTTCACATAGCTGCTTATTGCTGTTTACCATATTTGCGCTTATTTGTTTGTCGACTGTGGCAAATATTTGAATTTGAATTCAAACGTGCTTGACACATAATACTCCGCTCGTAGCTCAGAGTCTCAGAGCCTCAGCCTTCGTAGCCTATTTCGCAGAGCAAATATTTTATGAATTTCAATGTGACACCAGCAACACGGCGGCGGAGGAGCTATGGGTAGGTGATGCAGGTGACACAAATGCGCTGCCGAATAAAAGGCAACAAAATGTGAAATTAGTTTGACACGTGTACCTACCTACCTGGCTGAAAAGAAAAATAAAATAAAGAATATATGGGTGCGAATACAACATCATCTCGGCTCAGACAGCTGCAGAGATTTTGGCGTTAAAATAATGTCAGTTTACGGATTCTGTGCGAATAATAATGCCGAAATGCTGACGGGGAATTCCCATTGCTCAGGGTTGAGGAGAAATTGACTGTCTGTGGGGGGATTTGAAAAGTGAAACCGACACCTAATTATTTTTGCAAATGTCTGTAAAAATATTATCTGTCTGAAAACCAATGCCACTGTTTAGCATTTGGTACCAAATAAAAACAATATGGAAATTTCATTTAATACATTAAATTTTAATGACCCGTATTTCGTAAGGAATACACATTCATTTACTATTATTCATTTTGCAACAGAGATTCTTATGCTGGCCCATTACTGAATTATTATCCCGCTTTCACAGTCAGTAAAATGATTTCATTAAATCTTTGACCAGCTTAATTGTCCGTCTGCTTTTGTATTTCGATACCTGAGTGTGGGGTTCGCATTTCATTTAACTTAAAGCCCATTATTGCATTCTCTCTCACTTTATACATATATTCAAGGAAATTTCTATAAGAAAGTCCATAGGTATTCGAGGCTGCTGTCGGGATGTGGGCTATATGAGGACTGACAGGAAGACATTCGCATATGTAAGCGAATCATACAGACACAAACACATTTCACCGCAAATCTACTTAAAACGCAATTAAGTTGAATGCAAATACCGCTGGGAATTCGGTTCGCTGACAGGCCATCTTTGCAAAGGAGCGAGAGCGAGGACCTGCAGTTAAACAATGGCAGACAGAATAAGGATACAGATGCATAAGCCATTCCCTTCCGCCCTACCTTCTACCCTACCGGCACAGGCAGGCAAACGTAATTTTCACAATAAAATATTCCACGAAAGGAAAATAATAAAGTGCATGCGATGGAGGAAATACAAAAACTATCCGAATAATCTGCGCGGTACGTTTCTGGGAGCTGTAGAATTTGCTTACACGATGCAAAATTTTACTCACTTTTGTAGAAATAATTATCATAATAATTACTATAATACAAAATTCAAAAGCTTGAAACTAAGGGAAGGAATCATTTCCGACCCTATAAATCATATATATTCTTGTTCAGCATCGACCGATCTAGCCATATGTCCGGTCGAAAAATAAAATGTCGAACATTTTTCGGTTTGTTCAAAAATGGATAAAATTTAAAATTGTCAAAAAATTGTATTTTTTAAGGTATTAAATTTGGTATGCAGATTTATTGACCTTACATAAACTAACATAAAACTGCTTTTCGAATTGAACTCAATGCCTTTTTGGCGAGTTATGAGTATTTTAAACTCTGATTTTGTCGGAAAAAGAGTCAAATAAAAATTAATTCAAAGAATTCGAATATTTTGAGCTTTTTGTCGGAAAAAGAGTCATATAAAAATTAATTCAAAGAATTCGAATATTTTGAGCTCCTTTATGATCGATTTTCGATTAGATCTTATAATTCAATTGCAAACTAGAAAGTTTTATAAAATAGGGCTCTCCGAAGTTAATTTCCTTTCTTGTGTATGTCTAATTTTGATTTATGTACCTAATTTCATTATCTTGATATAAACGTATACGTAATATTTTATGATTCGTATCAATTAAACCAATTTATTCACGAATTCCCATCAATTTCAAATAATTACAAAATAAAGCGGTTAATTCTCCATTGATATGTTTAAACTTTTTGTAAACACTTTACAACCATGTCTATTATGTGTAAATCACCTGTTTCTTGCTGTGCACAGTTGAGCAAGCATATGGCAGCTACTTGAAGCTATCTCTCCTGCTGCTCCTGCAGCTCCTTGCTGATGACTTAAAAGTTAAATTTGTTTTTGAATAAACTTGAATCAACTTTTGGCGAGGGGGGAAAGTATAACGTAATGCAGACTGCGTATGGGCCGGAGGAAATAGCGAACGTGGGGGCGAAGCTCAACACTTCAAGGTTGTTGGCAATTTGCGAAACATGGCCAGGTAATTGATATGAGTACAGCTGCCAAATAAAAAAAGAGAAGAAAAGAAAAAGGAAATTGAGGAAAAGAAGAGAAGTCTCGCAAAATTGTGGAAATGCATATGGAAAATTGTTTTCAAGTGAGTTGGGAAAGTGCGTGAGCTCCTTGCAAATTAATTGTGCGTGCGCCTGCCCTGCCCTGCTCTGGCCTTGTCAAAGTTTTGGCTTTCAATTGCGAAAATTGCGCAGCACGCCTTTGTTGGGGCTCATTAGGCACTCGTAGGGCCTCAAAGCATCTGAATCTGGGCATCAAGTTGGCCAAGGTATGGCGGCGGAATGGAGTGCATTATGCCTAGAAGTTTATAAAGCCGTACGTACACATGCCAAGTGTTGGGGAGTTTCGCAGTTCTCCTCTCTGGCGTCCGGATCCTCGGCCAAGACATAAACAAACGACCAGGAGTGCAGCGCCTGCTTTTTCGAGCAGAAGCGAAAGGAATTTCCTTGCCATAAATTCACTAAAAGCTTTCGCAACGAGAATTTGTAGCTACCTTCCGCTGACAACATGGCTCACCTGTGAAGTAGGTGGAATGGTGGTGCATTTCTGTTGGTGCCCGCAGGACCTTGCCACCACGGGGTGCCCAGTTCGTTGCAGTCAGACCATTTTTCTCGCCCTGCAGCCGCCGGCAGCCAAAGCGAAATTTACGCCTCTACCTTCATTATTATTGCACTTTGCCACACACACTAACACACACTTACACACACAAATGCTGTTGTTGTTGTTGTCTCAGCTCAGCCCCTTATAGTTGGCCTTCAGAAGGGGGAAGGGGCGGAAGGTGGTGTCCTACCGCAGACAATTTGGCAAACGTGCAAAAGAAGTTTCTAAATAAAAGTGCAAACTAAATGAGCATTTAGTGTGCTCGCGTCGTAAATTCCTGTTGAAATATTTCTGTCGTCTTACAATTTAGCTCTGCCAGATAACTTGACTTGGCGATGGCGGTGAACCTGGCACTTAAAGCTTTAGTTTTGTCACAAGATTGTAACTTCAAGTAACTTCAATACTTATATGAATATTCTTTGTAATTATATATATTATATGTATAATGAAGTTAATAAGTTTTTTAATTGATACATCAGTTTTCGTTGAGCAGGTATTCAAAATATTTGTCAATATTTCCAATTTGTATTATTAAAACTTAGACTTTGCTAATGCTATTAATTAAAGCTAGACTCCAATTAAAGTAGTAACTTGATTTCTTTCGTCAATTTTGTTTGCCAACTCAACGTGACAACAGAGTCTCTGAACTTTGTCCTTAAGGCCTTAAATCCTTTTATTGCCACACGGCGTATGCGTTATGCGAGTGCTGCGTCCCCGCCATGAATACGTTTTGCATTTTGCATTAATTATGTGCCAGAGTGTGTAGGGCTTTGACAGTGTTAAGACTGCCACGGCATCACTCACGCTAGGCACAATAAAATGGGGTAATGAGGCGCAGCTGCCATTGCTAAATACACACAGACAGGCACACACACACACTCGCAGGCTCTCACACAAGTACACCTTTTTATGTGTCTGACAGTCGTTTGGCAGGATCTGGACCCAAAACTGGTCGCCTGCCTTATACAGCAGGAGCTAGTATGTGCCTACACACCACACACCGTGGCGCATGACTTCATTAGTGTAATGAAAACAGAAACTGGCAGCAAAAATGTCAAGGTTGATACCTCATACCCATACCCAATATACCCCTGCCAGCTCCAGATCCGCCCCGCGTCGTGCAAATCGTCGCCAATCCGACGGCTGGTCCATTTTCGAAGGCTTAACGTAGCATCCTGGGCAGCGGATGGCCGGGAAAAAAGGTTAACACTTGCAAAATGGCTAGCAAGGACGTGCCCGAGTTTCGTTTTGAATAACAAATTTAATTAGAATTAATACATGCGGGCCTGAGCTAAGGCCCAGCAAAGCCAGCAATGGGATTGGAATGGAGTGTAGTGTAGTGTAGTGTAGTGGAGGGTATGGAAATAGAGTGTAGTGTATGTGTATGGGTCTCCCTGGCCGTAATTGGTAAACGCTGAGCCCAGCAATAAGGATAAAAATGTTATCAGCATATGCAAGGCCATTGGGTAGCCTCATTATTTTCTTTCATGAATAGTTAAATCAATGGAATATATTTTAAGAAAATTAAATGGCAAGACAAACTTAAACTGTACCGAAGCTGATGCTACTATAGGGAAAAAAAAGATTTTTTATATTAAATTGGTATTTCTAATATATTTGTATAATTTTATGTCACATTTTTGACTGAGGTATAGAAACTTTAGTTGCCCGAACTTGGCTACCTTTCTTGTTTATATTAATATTCTCTCATAATAAATTAACCCTTGGCCTACATTTTGAATTAATTAATTAATTAAACGTCTTCGTCCGTTTTTCTTGTTATTTACTTTAAATTATAACTACATTATTTGAAATTTTAAGACTACAAACTGAATAATTAATTTATTGTGTCAATTCGCCTTACAGCCATTTGATTGTTAGTTCTTTTTAGCTGCTAGCAGCTGCAAGCATTTGTCACAGCCACGCCAACAAGACAAATACACAGAAATTTAAGTAAACATGTTAAAACCATAAAAATGCAAGTTTACAAAAGAAGCAGCTGAAAAAGTTTGTCTTGGTCCGGCGAACGGCAAAAAAGAATGGCGCTTCACAAAAAACAAAATCGTACAGAAAGCAATGGCTTCCCCATGTAAATGTGTGTGTGAGTGAGCTGGTGTCGCATAGAAGCTCACACACACAGGCAATATTTTTTGCTCTTGCAGCGTCCAACGATGGCGGCGGGCGCTGGGCGTTTGAAAATATGTGAAATCATGAATAAACTGCCATGTGCACAACATTCACCATTTTCCATCCTTGCAGTGGCAGCACTTCTTCTGCGTTGTGCACTCGGTGCTCTTATTTTATACCCTTGCAGGGTATTATAATTTTGGTCAGAAGTTTGCAAAGCAGTAAAGCGTGAGTCATTTCCAGCTATTTGAATTAAGCTTTGCAGTTAGTCTTCTATATATACTTACTAGTATATAACAACAAGCCAGATCGGATGACTATATCCTATAGCTGCCATAGGAACGATCGGAAAATAAGATACACGCTAACGAAAGCTTTCAGGAAGTGAGAGCTTTTTGAAAGTGGCCCTCTGATATTGAAAACATCGCATATCTCCTCCTTCGCCTACAAGCCTAAAGATCGTTTAACATCAAACATCAACATCAAAAATATATTAATTATATGCTATAAGTTCAATTCAAATCAAATCAATCAATTTGCGCTTATTTTTCGGCTTGCTGGTGCTCAGTGGTGACAACGTATATCGATACTCAAAGTATTAAGTCGATAGTCTTGCCAAAAGCACAAACATCGGTATATCGATACTACTATCGGTGCTTATTACACCTCTAGCTCCAATGCAGTCGGGCGAAAAAAAAAACCAAAACAATTGAAGGAAAAAGAAAACCTAAAAGATCTCTATGCAGGAGATTGCCGCGGCAGTCAAAGGTGAAAGAAAGCTTAAAACTAAAGAGACACAACCAGTGGCAGGTGCCAAAAGTGCGGGAAACAGCGATCCCCCTCCACCACAGTGAAAAGTGTATTTGAAGTGGTGGCAGCTGGGCCGCTGCCGTGTTTCCTTTTAACCATTTATGGCCAAGATCAGTGCGGTTTTCGTTGGCTTATTTTGTTGTGCCAGTGCAACACATCTCAAGAAAATGTGGGTAAAAGACTGTGCCATAAACTTAAAAACAGTTCGTTTACTAATTCGCCGTTGGGATCTACAACAAATAAGCAATGCAAGTGGGTGAGTGAGAAAACACTATTTTCTTTGCTTCTTTAATTCTCGAACTTTCTGTCCCTGCGCGTGCTTTTTTTTTGTTCTGGATTTGTTTGTTTTTTTTTTCGCTTATAAGTGGAGCCTAAGAGAGATGATCAACTTTTAGAGTTCTCAATTTTAGCATTTGATAAGATGGAAAGCCTCGTTTGTTTACCTTTTTATTTCTTGGAAATTTGTGAATAAGAAAACAACAAAAACGACACTTTAATTCTTATATTTTCTATATTTATATTTATTTAAATAACAATTACTTATGGGAATGAGAGCGACACCATTTTACTATATATTAATATCTTATTACTAGTGTTACTATATACAACATTTAAGATATAATATTTTCTATAATATTTAATATAATGTCTATATATCTCTTATTTTTCCTTATTTTATTTTGACCAAAATCGATCGATTCTAAATGATCTAGTTGCAAGCTGCAAGGGTGTACAAATTTTGGCGTCCCGAAGTTTGCTGCCTTTCATGTTTTTACTTTTTTCCCTTTTCCTTTCCCTTTTCCACGACTCCTGCTGCTTGTTGCCAAGACTCTCGCTTCTGTGAGCAAAGCTGAAGCAAGCGGTGAAGCGCCCTATTGTAGGCAACAAATTCAGCGTGGAACTTGACTTCGGCAAAGGAAAGTGGGTGTGGCTCTCGCTGCTGCTCGACTGAGTGCACAGCGAGGTCGTGAATATTAATCGATGGCTATAGCCTTTCGATTTTGCACTCACGCACGAACTGCCGCTGGTCCAGAAAGCGTGCGACACACTTATATTGACAACTGCCATCCAACAAAGGACTTATTTCCCAGGCACTTTCCCTCGCAACCCATTCGATGCATGCAAACTTATTTACGCCTCGGCTGTCGGCGCCACATGCTGCCAATTCCGGCGAGCGGTTTGATCCTTTGACAGCACTCACTTGCAGCTGGACGGTAAATCATCACGATTTTCCTGGAAAAGCTGCAGGAACAGGGGACAGCTACCCAAGCACTCGCATAGACAGGCTCTCGCAATTTATGTTCTCGAAAGGGTACATTGAATTTCAAAATTCTTGTTATGGAATATTTTCAAGAGCCTTAATATTAGAACAAGATATTTTAAATGTCTTTCTGGATTTTATTTCATTACGATTTCTTTATTATTATACGATTTCCTTCGGCATAAAATAAAATTAAATTTATTTGAATTAATTACACTTATATTCACACTTTGTTACTCGAGAAAAACATTTAATGCTTCGCTTAGAGTAAAGTATCTTTGAAGCTCTACTTTAAAGATACTTTTTCTTTTTCCTGCTTCTACCGTACTGCCCTTCCTGACTTTTCTCTTTTGCTGCGCTTTTTATAGCTTTTTTAGCTGCCGCTTTTGCCTTATTTTCCACCAAGTCGCACACTTTTCTGGTGCCTGCAGCTCCAGCTGGGCTTTGGTGATGAAGGGTGCAGCTTAAAAATGAATCATTTGACTTTTTCTTATTAAATAATTTATAAGAATTAGTTGAGATTTGCATTTTTTTGTGCAAGCTAGCTCTCGGCTGGTTGGTATCCTTCGTCCCCAAAAACCTGCCGGCAGTTGAGTGTGCAAATTTCTATTTAATTCGAAATTTATTGCAAGCAATTTTCCATTTTTTTTTCCCCACCATTTATATGATTTTTTTTGTGCCTTTTTGGCTGCTGCCTTTTAGAGTTTCGTATTCTTTAAGTCCGAGGGTGCTTGTGGGCAATTGAATTGCAGTTTTGTATCTTCAGCTGGCGACCGCAGTCGAAAGTAGCCAAAAATGGCAGCTGACTTTGGTATTTTGGGGTTTTGTAGTTCAGGGTTAGCCTGAGTTGCTGATGCTGCTGCTGCTCCTGCTTATGCTGCTCTGTTTTGCTTCATTAGCCATGCAGAGCGGAAATAACAACAATATATGTATACATAGAGGAGGGCCAGCGCACAAACAAAATCCTTCTTAAATTGCATTCGAAATTGTTTTTTGCATGCTGTTGCATTTCGCACTCGCCGCGAGCGAAATGCGCGTTAATTTTCGCTTCCATTTGCATTTTGCATTTCGGCTGCATTTTTGCTGACTGACGAACTACGGCATTGTGGTACAACCAGATATTTTCGGCTGGACTGGGGGGGGGGATGGGAGGTGCATCATTTATATTTGATGTGCCCGCCATTGTGCATCTTGGGGCAGCTTAAGTTGCCATTAATGCCAGAGTGTAGTCGAGAGCATGCTGAAAGCTTCATCTGATGCCAAACCCTTTGCCCAGCCCTCCGGCTGGATGCTATCACTTTGTTAAGTAAGTTTTCAAGTGAGTTGAAGCGAAAGTTCTTAAATTATTGTAATTTCATACCAGAGTAAGCTGCAGTAGCAATAAAACGGCTACACAGCAAGGAAGATCTAAAGATGGTAACTTGACATTGAATCTATGAACATATTCAATTTGATTCTTCTACTATTATATTTTAAATACGCAATATGAATTTAAATACCTTTGTATTTGGTTCCATTTCATATTTGTTGACATATTTTCACAGTGTATCCTGCTGCAGCTTCTCTATTTCTCTTTTAGCCTTGAGTCCTGCCGTAATTAATTAACTTTGCTTGCTTAAGAAATTAAATACAAATAACTTTGGTATTTGTTTGCCAAACTGGATTACACATCTCATTTTGCCGTAAACGATGGCCAGGAAATCCTCTCAAACTTTCCCCGTCGCATGTCGAACTTATCAAATTTGAGGCAAAGTCAAATTGTTTGCGTAGATGTGCATATGCAAGTCACTCGCCGGACTTTCATTCTCAAGTGTAATTGCTGCCCGGGCATAATTAATGTCTTTGGCATGCAGAAGCCATGCTCAGGATGCCCAGGATGTTCAGAATTTTAAGGATGGAAAATAATTTAGAGCTGAGCTGAGCTTTGATGGCCTCGCCGTTGCTATTTAGTTATTAGTTTAGCTGAGTTTATTATGCGGTCAGATGATTATCGGCCTTGTTTCACTTTGGCATTATTATTGCTTTTGAATGGGCAGTATATTAAAGTGAAATATACGGATGCAAGGTGAAACGATTTTGCAATATTTGATAAATCTTTAAGGTACACATCGTGGCTGGGATTGGGGTGGGGTTATCCCTATCACCGGCTTATCCCGGGCCAGCACTTTGGCCAGGACTTTGGAAAACTCATAAGAAACCATGGCCCTTGGCTTGGCTGGAACCGAACTAACCGTATTGTTGCTCATGGGTTTGCTTTCTATTCATTTCATTTCAATATGCATTTTATTTGCTGAAAATGTTTAATCGATTTTATGCAAATCATTTCCATTTCTTTACCCTGCTCGACCCTGTATTGTGCTATTCTATGTTATGTTGTCGGCCACTGCAAACACTCGAAATCCATTACAAAATAATAATAATAAAAATCTGGGCCTGCTCCTGGCCGCAAATAAATTATTTCTGATGGAAAGCCAGAAAAAGCAATAGAAGTAGATAGACAGAGAGAGAGGGCAGTGAGAGGAGGATAGAAATAGAGCGGGTGAGAGCCATGCAAATGTATGCAAACAAAGAAAACTTCCTAATGGAATTTTCCACATGTCGGACATATGCATAAAACCTTCTAAACAAACCGGGTCCTCTGCCGTCCAGAGCTGTGGGCACTTTGCTGTGACCATTTTGTTTGAAAGCACTTCACACACGCACGTCAAAAACTGTGCTCAAAAACGCATGGCAACCAAAAAAACAAGAAAGCAAAAAAAAAGACATGGGAAAAAATTGAAATTGAGGAAAAAAGCGTTCCATAGATTTGCTGTGCAAAAAGATGGCGTCAAGCTGTGCAATTTTGCCAGCGATTCGATTTGGTTTCGCCAATCCCTTTTCGTCCTGGCCATGCGACCCGGTCAAGTGAGTGGCCTTTGATAGTGGCCCATACACTCACACACTCACACACTCGAACACTCCGACTCGACACTTCGATGTGTGTAAGTAGTTGTTGTTATTGCTGCTGCTGCTGGTGTTGCGGGATATGCTGCATTGCGGTTTTGGTGCAACAAGCTAATGAGTTTGTGGTTGCAAGGACACCGAGCATAATTGCTTTTAATTGCAATCAGCAAATTATGCATACTTGTAGTTGTGGCATTACCAGTGTTGTTTCGGAAAACCCCAAAAATTGCAATGCTCTTAGCTGCACAATTGGGTCAATCGCACATATCTCTATCGTCCCAAAATGGGATCTTGAAGTAGGTTATTTTCACTAAACTGCATCAGATATGGGTTTTAATTGCGTTTTCTAGTTACATTTTCAGCTTAGTCAAATGTGTGTCTGAACCGTTTATTAATCCAAATATCAAATTAAGTCAAATACTTAGGTATACTTTAAGAGAGACAAGAAACTTATTCTCTTACTTAAAGTGCATATAATTTTAGTTACATTTTAAAGGTTAGAATCTCAAGTATTCTTAATACATTACGCATACGCCCCGTTTGCATCATCACATCATACGCCGCATCGTTTTTACTTTGCATTTCGTTTTATCTGCACCAACAAGCTACCGACCTTATCTTGACTGACTTTAATTGATATTCCGACAAATCAAATTAGGGAAAAGCAATTAGCTAATCAGGCTTTAAGTGCGGCAGCCTTTAAGCCCAAAAAAAAAGCACTCGAAATGTGACGGCCACCAGCCAGCGGCACAATTGGCCAACTTTTCGGCAAACTTGAACAATTGAAACAATGGGCCCACCATAAAGTTTGCCGCCAAACAGTTTGCCACCCATCCGCCCCTCCGGGCACTACCCTCCCCTCCCCACCACTCCCATTTCACCATTCCATTCCAGGGGATTCACCCTTCGAGCGCTTAGAGTTTGAGTAATGGAACTTCAAAAACGCAGCCGCCGCAAAACATGAAAACTAAAGCCGCTTTTGTTTGTGCTATTTGAACTTAACGGTGTGAATGTCGACAGCCGACTGGGTGTGTGTGCGTGTGTGAAAGTGTTGTGTGGGGGCAATTAAGGGGAATAAGCAAAACCACAATAGGATTATCAGTTTCATGCAACTGCCAATAAAGGGTAATGAAAAATCAAAATGGATTCCTGAGAAGGCCAAAACAAAGGTTTGAAAGGTTAAAAGACTTTTATTGGGTTAGCAGGGAGTATTTGAAAATAGGTAAAAAACTTAGTTTTTAAAGCAGATTTTTTGGAAAAAGCTTAGGAGATTGTTTAAAATTGAGAAAAAGACAAGGAAGAAATTGAAATAGGTTTTGATTTTAAGGTTATATGGTTAATATTATCATTAGCGATTTCTGTGTCACATGATGCCTTAGCATTCATAAATCAATTCTCTTCTTCGATCTATAATTTAAAGACAATTGAAATGGCAAAAATTCTTTAGTGCTTGGCCTCATTAATCGTCTTTTGATTCTTTTCTTTCACAATCTCTTGTAATTGGTTCTCATTCATCATATTCAGCGTCAATTATTGGGCCGCTGCAACTGCCAGAGATGCATCTATCTTCATTTGCATCCAATGCATTACATCAGCTACTGTTACCCCTTGGGATGTGCGGATAAAAAATTACGAAAGAGACATAAAAAAGTTCTTTATAATCTGAAGCTTAATCTGTAGTAATTGATTTATCGCACGCAGCTTCAGCGGCAGACAATTAAATTACATTGGCCAAAAAAACGATGGGTTCTGTAATTTTCGTTTTGGCCCTTTGTGTGCTTTAGGGCTCAGAAACAACAAAAACACATAAACAAAACAAAACAAAGCGGGCGCTAGCCAAATCAATTGCATTTGTATTATTGTTTTAATGCACCCGCTCAAAATTTATGAAGGCAGGATAATGGTAGAACAAAGATAAACAAAAAAGTTATTCAAACATTTGCAGTTAAATCCGGAAAAGCCCCAAATAAGGCCATGGAAAATGTATGGCAGAGAAAAACGGAGTGGCATGGACTTTATATTATTTTATTTCCTGATTTCTGCATGTTAATTGTGTTATTTTTTGTGTGAAAATATTTTGATTATACCTGTCAATTGCGTTGTTTTTCCGCCCGATTTTACAATATTCGCTCTGGCTTTTGGTGTTGTTTAAATAAAAACAACAAAAAATGGTTGTTTTCCTTTCTTTTAGCGGTTTCAGCGATATGACAGCCAGGGGCATTGACATTTGCATTTACGATTGTATTTTGTTTGTTCGCATTCACTTTTCAGCGACGTTGTGTGCTGGGTATTTGCAGGACAAACACAAACACAAACACAAACACAAATACAAATACCAACACACACACACACCTTCGGCTGGGTGAACTAAGTGCTTAGTTCATAAACGTTGACAATTAATTCAGCAAAACGCCAGCCATTCAACTAATTGGAAACGCTTAATGCGAATGCGAAACCAAAGCCCAAACGGGCCGACCCGTCTAATGAAATTATTTGTAGCAATTATATGGCACCCAAGGGTGTGTTTTTGAGCCACCCCCAGAAGGTCCTGCCCCACATTCACACACACATATTGAGATACTCTCTGGGGGGCTGGTTTATTCGGTTTACTTGTTTAACTATTTCTTTTTGAATAAGCTATAGATGCAGGGCATCGTAGGGTTTTCGGGAGCTACTTGATGCTGCTTAGAAACCTATTGATATTAAAAGTCCATTATTTTCCCACTTATATCTACATATCTATAATGATATTCTTGTGGAAGTAGTTCTGTGAAATCAAGACGAATAGATAAAGAGTGATCTCGATAGAATTTTTAAGCTGTACGGGGCTCAATAGTCTTAATTTCAATAAGGTATAACATTTAAGCCATTAAGTTCTTAATACTATTAAATTCCTCTCTCCCATCTTGGCTCTCCCTTAGGCTTCTGCACTTTAAATACATTATTGTCTTCGTTAATGTTCGATTGCTTACAATAAAGATGTACTTAGCTCTTCCTGCACTGTTGTGGCATCTCGGTTTTCTTCATTACAATCATTCTTCACAAAGAATTTCGGTTGTGGATATGTGGGAAGAGGAAAATAGTTGTCTATACTCATGGCGCAATGATGTTTGGCACTCGATTTGTGGCATTAAAGGGATCATTTGCGGTTGAGAAAGGCCGCAAGTAGACCACATACATACACTACATTTAAGGACTGCTACCTTGGATTTGCGATTCTAATTCCTACCTAGGCAACTTTGCGTTTTAAGTGGCCAAAACTGGCTTCGGCTCAAGGGCTTAGCCGGGGGCTTTTCAAGTGGGCCTGTTTATCTATGCCCACACAGTTGGGAGTCCTCTTGCCCTCAGATCCCGGATCCCGAATCCCAGAATCCGGAATCCTATGTCCGGAGCTCTATTCCACGACCCCTTTCACCTCGACTCATATCGGAGCTACCGCAAATGCCAGTCATTACATGCAACGATTGTGAGCTGGCCAAGATTTTATGTGGCAACAACAAACAGACCGGGCCCAGACTGACAGGAGGAAGAGCTTTCCAGAGACGGGGTAGTAGTCGGCAGGAAAATTGAGCTTAAGTTGCAATTAAGCAATTGCCCGGTCGCTTGGGTTGATGTGGAAACCATCCGATGTCGATGCACCCTCCCTTTTGGCCGGGCTTATAGCATCCAGCAAACTGGCAAGTGGCTGCTAACTTGGCCAACCCCCAGTCGCAAATAATGCAAAATTGCAATGAAATGTGGCCAGCTGCAGCAGCACGAGGTGAAGTCTACCATGGGAGACCCTCCTCGTTCTTTTCTATTTATGTGCAGTTGCTTTCCAATCACCAGGCAGCAAACTTAATACAATATTTAAGCCGCAAACGTTGCACAATGTAAACCAAAGTAATCTCGAACTCAGCTCCGGCTTGGCCTGGCTTTTTCTGTGGCAAGTGGCACGACTTGCGGCCAACTGCAGAAACCAAGGAAGCGCTCCAAGGAAAACCAAAACCGAGTGGAAAAAAATACAAAAAAAGGAGAAAAAAACGACAGAGAGAGAGAAAGTGGAAAAACAATTTCAGCATTGAGGCAACTTCGCGTTTTTTAAGTGGAAAACTTTGGTCCTTATATTTGGCCATGGGGCCTTCTGGCTGCAATGAAGCTGAAAGTGTGCCTCAAATGCAGTTCAAATGTGTCCGGAATATTCGCATTTGCCAGAGATTTGTTCTGATTTACAGGCGGAAAGAAATCATAATAAAATCGTGCGATATTTTTTATCCAAGCAATTTTTCTCAGTATATAATTAGTCTGGCCACAAAATCAATGACACTGCAACAGCGCCAGAAATCAATTCAATAGAGTTTAAGCTTTAATGTGCTGCCTGCAGAGCCATAAAGTTGAGAGGATTGTCGGCTGTTGTCCAATGAATTTCAAATTACCAATAAACAATTGAATGAGCAGCGAGAATATATATATATATTCACACACAGACACACCACATACACACGCATGGACAGACACGCATACAAATGCTAATCAATGCTGCTTCATGCTTTATGCTTTCCGCTATATTTGCGTTGCTCATACGCAGTGTGGGCCTCATCGCTAATCCTGGCACGCAGCATCAATAAGTCAAACACGTCAATGGCAAGCAGTGCGAATCAGGGGAGAATGCGAAACAAACAATGAAGAAGCAACAACAACACATCAATAATACAACAAAAGCACAAAAACAACAATAACCACTGGCATTGAGGAGACAAAAGGCAACAATTTATTGTTGCTCAATGTCGCATTTATCATCACTTTATGCTACTTAATCGGCGCCCTCGTCCCGCTCCTTTTGAGCTCGATTTCCGCCGTCGAAGATGATTTCAATGTTTACTCTCGTCTCGTCCTGGGCTTTTTGTTTGCTTATTGTTTTTCGACACACATCCCCGCGCACACAGAGCACTTTTGCAGCAGTCTTTTTATGGTTTATGGCGCCATTGAATTTTTCGTTTGTTTTCTTATTAAATTATAATTTATATGTGTAGTCGCATCAACCAAGGCCAGAGTCACAGACACAGACACATAGCACAGGCACTTTGTCAATTGTTTAATAGAAAACAAAGGAGATGTGACTCCTGAGGAGGAAAACCCTGGACCCGAAGAGGGTGGGTGGCCAGGACATTTTGTTTGTTATTTATACATGCGCACGGCGTACTCAATTACGAGTTCGAATGGCAAACAAGTTTCGGGTGTTTGCTTGTTTGCAGTTCAGAACGTGATGAAAACTGCGATAGTAATATATTAAAGATGGCAGATATGGCATGGCTCCTGAATCACTTACGATGGCGAAGAGATATCTCTTCAAAAAGGCCAATGGTCAAGGTCACACTTCTCTCTACCCACCTTTATTACACCGAGAAAAATATAGAAATAGATGAATCTCTTTAGAAATATTGTTTCTTTCTGGTTAAGGAACTAAATTTGCTTAGGTCTTTCCGAACTAAAATGATCAAATTATTTCAGAATTATTTCAAAAGTCATAATAGCATGGCATATTTCATATTTCTACCTTATTACATAAATATGATTTCATTTTGTATTAAATAGAATTCTCCCCTTTTGCGGGTTTGATTATCTTTTTAATGCTTTTTGTTAACATGTTAAAAAAGAGTTATCATCATCCCATCATGGCAACCACCGATGCAAATGTTATTATCTAAAAAGCATTCACAGCTAATCCACTTGAATAGAGCAATTGCAATATAAGGATAAACCTCTCCCTCTGCATGCCTGGTATCGAGAAAATTCCAAACTAATTCAACTTTACTAAATGCGTGTGCACATGAAACGGCTGCAAATGGCAAAAATAAATGCACTGATATCCAACCTGCAAAACTATTCGCATAATTAATTGCATGGCATAGTTGATTATAGATTTTATTTTGGTTTTTGCATTTAACAGAGAGCTCTGCAGGGAGCATAAAAAAAAATAAATAAAAGCACAGCACATTGCATTCGAATTCATTAAATTTGCATACAACTATTTAAGCATATTTGAAACATTTTATGCGTATGATTCATTGGTTTGATAGCCAAAATTTTAATAGCAAATTAAATTGCCGTTGGGCTTTAACTAATTTGCACTCCAATGATATCGGCGAACAATAATAAACAGCCGCACAGCATCAGTTGGTGGATTTTCCATTTCGCGGCTTCCAACACACATAATAACATGGGGAAAAAGCTTTGAATATTGAATATCAATATGCAAAAAGGGAATCGACTGTGAGGGATCCTCTATCAAGTTTTAAATTTATAACTCAGGGAATTAAGCATATATCTAACACTAAATTGAAATCTAGTTTTGCCTTTCTTCAGATTTTAACTTGAAACTTCAATGCCAAAAGAGGTCTAGCATGCCCAGCTACCTTATTTAATACCTCGCTTATAAAAAATCCAAATCTAAATGGTAAATATTTGGCAAATCAATTTAATTTCGCGCTCGAAATTGTTTGGTTTCTTTTTTTTTTGTTTTTTATAAATATTTTAATTAACTGCCAAATGTAATAATTGCCGAATGAGTTGGCCCAAATACATTTGGGCAATGACAGCTGCTGCCGGCGCTTGGAAACGCTGGGATTTTTATTTTAATTAAATCCGCATCGGTGGCGGCGGTTAACCCACAAAAAGATAAGCCCCAAGCTGGCGCTGACATTAATCATTTCACCTTTCAAATGCATTCTCATTAGGCGACCACCAAATTGAAACTTCATTTGATGCAAAAGGGAATCAGATCTTCGTGTGCCCCCGGGACTTTGGCTCATTAATAACCGACAGGACGACATAATTCTTTCTCTTTGCCCGCGTGTATATCCTTTTCTTCGCCGTCGCCTCGGGGTTTCCATGGATAATAAGGATGTGGCAAAACAATGACAGGACGCCACGGCTGGACTGTATTAGGTACAGATGTACGCGAGATGTGCTAAGCCGAGTTAAATATTGACCAACTAACGACTGACTTACATTAATGCCCGAGAACTTTTCCAATTAAATCTGGGGAAAGTTCGTTCACTCCATGTGCCATGCGAATAGGAAACAAGGAAAGTTCTAATGAGTTTATTAATCAGCGATAAATTTGGCCAGCATATGCAACGCAGTTTGTGCCACCAAAGTTCGAATTGAAGACGTCCCGCTAAGTTGTCATAATTCGTAATCAGAGAAGTCTGCAAAAGAAATCTACTTGTATAGAAAAACGAGAAGGAGAAATAGTAATCACTAAAAAAAGGAAAACATCTTTTAGCAAGAGGGAAATAAAATCATAATAAAGAAAATAAAACCAATATATTATTTTTTTGCTACCTTTAATGCTACTTTGAGATAAAAAAATAACGATATTGAAATGTAAATGTATAATTTATTTACATCCCATTTTAGTATCCTAAATTCTGTAAATACTTTCGAATGAAACAAGAAAAAGAAACCTTACTTTGGGAAGCAGAAGTTTATATACCTCTGTAGTTTGGAATTAAATTATATAAACGAACCGGAAATCTATTATAACAAAGCTTTAAATATTCGCATTTTTTGAATCGATATTTTTAAATGCAAATTTCCTCCACAAATCAAATTTTAAAAAAACTCAACTATGCCAAAAAACCTTTAATTTCAAATTGGAAATCTGTCCTATGTTAGTTTTAAATCTGCTTACTTACTAGATTGATTCAGTTTTCGATGCTGATCAGGAATATATATGATATATAGGGTCGGAAATGACTTCTTTAACGTTGCATGATTCTGACTGAAATTATTGTAACTTGTAAGGGCATTCAAAGAGCATCATAATACATATGATACTTTTTTTCTGTGTGTATTGGAAAGGGAACTAAATAAACATCTGCCTTGAGGCCAAGGACGATGGCAGCGTCTGTAAGTCATCGCGTGGAAAAAGGGCTGGGATTTGCTGGCTAATTAATGTGCAAAGTGTCAATTAATCAATCAGTCGGCCGATCAATCCTGCCGGCAAGCTCAGACGGTCCAAACGAAATCCGAATGGCAGCCAAAATGCCAGTTAGAGACAGTCAGTCCCGGCACATTCCCTCTTTTGGCCGTATTGACAGGATAAACTCAACAAGCTGCCAGAGCTGGCCAAGGCAAATAGACGGCGACAAAGGCTCAACGGACGACGGCTTTGCAAACATAAACCCATCCGCCAAAGGACAGGCCCAGAAAAAATAAGAAAATTTCATCAAACGGCAGTGGAAAACGTTTTGCCGGAGAGCTCATTTAATCAACCGTTGCCCGGCAACTCCGCGCCATGATTGTAAGCACACATCCAAAAGAGGTGCGGCAAAGCGGGTTAATGGCAAAAAGGCAAATGCCAGCTAATTATTATGACAAATATCAAACATCCGTTTGGTTGCGGGTGCGACTAATGCTGTGTCAAAGGCTTAACTACTTAACGAAATGAATTGAATCGAAAACCTGTCGTCATTATTATCAGTTGGAATTAAATTGTAATAAATCGAGGGTCTTTTAGCGCTTTAAGAATATTGATTTTATTTTACTAAATTTCACTCTCTTCGTTGGCCGAGATAATAAAGCAAACCTTCTTTTCATCTTTGCTCGGTGGCTTTTCCATTTCCGTATCGCGGAGGAAACACTCAACGATGAAGGAACACCCAAGCAATAACATGTTAACCACATGGGTGATTAGCAGCTTATCCAGAGAACTCCTTACATCGCCGTATTTTCCTCTATTTCGGACAAAATAACAGAAATACAGCCCCATGACATTACTGATGAGCAGGAGGCAGGTGAATGTCGATCTGATATTGTGCCGGACGAAGGGCACCAAAGCGTACAGGCTCGAGATGACGATCAATGATGGAAGCACAATCCTCAGGATGATCAGACAGGCGGGAATAAATATGGCAAAGTTGGCATAAAATAGACGAGCAGTGTTCGGTTTGAAAATAAAGGAGGCTATCCAATGTCCAGCCAAGTTAAAGCTTACATAGAAGTACAGGAAGATGGCGAAGCCAAATCTATAAGACAGCTTCAAATTTTGTAATGGCTTGTGATCCCTCCTTACGGCATCAGATCGTTTGGCGTCCCTATACAGCTGGAGGCTAAAAAGCAGTTCAGTGACTAGCATTTGGATAGCCAAGGAACCCCATCGTTCGCAGAGCAGGGCATGTAATGTGATCATATTCATGGTAATCAGTTCGAGTCTTCTTATGGCTGTCTTATTGGATTCATCGCAATATCGCACTGACAGGAAGGCTATAGACCAAGAAGAACCAGCTTATGGCAGTAACGTAATCCGGAACCATCTCTCTCAAATCATATCTACGGATTCCGTAGGCACCAACCACCAAGGTGGCTGCGTTAATGGCCCAAACACGTGAACTAATCGTATGTCGCAAAACGAGAGGACGTACCAGAGCCACCAGCATTCCCATGTACAGCACATATGAACTTTTTAGGAATCTAGGTGCGAAAGCACTCTCCGGATTTTGTGAAATAAACAGAGAGCCACTGACTATGAACACTAGACTTATCCACAGGAAAAACTTTACCGAGAGCTTCCGAAACAGACGATGATTGTGCAGAAGTGCCGATAGTCCATATAGCTCAGCCAAATGCCTGTATTCAAATGACATTAAAATGATTAGAACTCCCGGCAGCACTGTTGAGATGACGTTCATGAGAGGTGCCTTGACCAAGTCGCCTTTAGCTGCACGTTCAGCTTGGGCCATAATCAGCAAACAAGTTGGTAACAAAAGACAGACCGATGTGAAGCACGGCACCTTTTGCAAGATCAACAGAACTACTTGAATGATTCCGAGGACAGACAGCAAGACCGTGGATAAGGTGGCGAATCCCTTTCGTTTATTCTCCGTGGCTATCCTTGTTAGTTGCAGAAGTAGGCAATATATCCATACCAAGTAGGAGATCGTAGTGGCCACCAGGAGAGGAGTTTGGTAATATCCCTGGTAGTATTTCAAGCACTTTTGAGCCAATTTTATAATTCTCTGAGACTCTTCCATGGCTTCTTGGCTGCGTCCCTGAGAAACCAAAGACTTGAAGTTGTCCTTGTAGGCAGCAATTTGCTTCAAGTCCAGCCCCTTGAATGTGGGCAGCCATTTGTGGAAAAGAGCGCGTTTATTACTGCTAATTACGATCTCGGCCTGATCCAGGATCTGCAAGGCATTTAGATGGAAAGCCATAGTTTCGTACTCGATGCTCACATTGAGGTATCCCACTGGCATCATGGCTATGTTATTCATTGGAGGTGGAAGACCTATAAGTGCCGACATTAGTGGCGCCAGCTGAATCTGTTTCACCACAGAGATATTTTTCTTGGTGGGAAATCCGGCATTCGGACCGACTGTTTGTTTCACACCGGCACCCCACATAAACAAAGGAGTTTCTATTTCTTTACGTGAGGCACCGCCGTGCATTCCTAAAAAATAAGAGGCTCACAAAATAAATACGATTTATGGGATATAAAATAATAAAACATACCAGTATCATCCATGCCGTGATCGGAGGTCATCAGATAGGCCGTTCGACTGTCGTTGAAGACTTCCTCAAAGAATTCATAGGTCGTACGAATGCCTTTCTGAGTGTGCAGGAGCTGTTGATCGAACTCAGGGCTCAATGGGGTGTAGCGATGAGCCCATGCATCCATATCCGCCAAGTAGACAAAGAACACCACTCCCTTAAGATTCCGCACTTCCCGGACGTTGTCGCTCCTGGCCAGGAACTCTTCCACTTCCTTAAAGACCCAAGCATCGAATTGTAATTTTTTCCCGTATCCCACCGAGAACCGCAGCGGCGCTCCACCGTGTGGAAGATATATGAACACCATCTCCACAAATCTATGAATCCAGCCAATGGCCGTGCGACTGCGGTTGAAGACGGTATCATAGTAAACAGGAACATAGCGGAAGTTGACCAACGCAGCTGTTGGATCTTGCCTCAAGCCACCGAAGATGGCGATGTGTCCAGTGGCGGTCTGTGTTGGTGCCAAGGAGCGGGAGATTGCTATACGACCTTGAGTCTGGTATAAGTCACGTAGGTCCGGCACCGCACTTCCGTTCTTCGCTAGGAAGGAATCCGCCCGCAAGCCATCGGTCAGGAATACAACCAAACGATCTGCTGGCGGCTCAAAGCCCATCTCACGTATTGTCTTCTGGGGCACGAGTCCTGGTAAGATGGTCGATGAGAAGTATGTGGTCATTATGGAGGCCAGCAGGAGAAGGTGAACTACCAGAGCCCGCAGTCTCCACATTTTGTGCAGCAGAAAATTACATGTGTTATAATTTGTTTCTGTTTTGTGTTAACTGTAGAGGTCTGTCAAGTATAATAATATGATATTGACTTTAACGTCAAAATCATCTGCAAATATTCTATACTGCGAACAACAATGGTATCATTCTATTAGGCACATTCATGGAAAGAAAAGTTACAAATGAACCTGAAGTTTAAATTAAATCTTGAAAGTAAAATAATTATTGAATTCCGGCGGTACTTTATAGGAGAGTAATATATATGCTTACTGAATGTTTAAGCTACAAAAATTACAAAATATATTTGGTGGTTTTGATTTCAGAGGCATTTTACATTACAAATTTCAATATATGTAGCATTTGGGGGCATTAATATACATATGACCCAAGTTTTGGCTCCAATAAATCTAAAATAAAATGTTGGAATGCTGAATGATTGTTTAAGAGCAGATCTAAGACAGTTAATGGAACAGCTGGAAAATGTAAACCGCCATGCTATTATTACCATTGTTCGATTAATACTATGCAGATGATCTTTAAAATGCTTCAAAAATAATCAACTTTATTTAAATTAAATGTGACTCTCTTCGTCGGCCGAGGTAAAGCGAACATGTTTTTCTTCTTTGCTCGGTGGCTTTTCCATTTCCGTATCGCGGAGGAAACCCTGAACGATGCAGGAGCATCCCAGTAGCAACAGGTTAACCACATGGGTGATAAGCAGCTTATCCAGAGAGTCCCTTACGGTTTCATAATCACCCTTATTATTGACAAAGTAACAGAAGTACAGCCCCATGACGTTATTGATGAGCAGGAGGCAGGTGAATGTCGATCTGATATTGTGCCGGACGAAGGGAATCAAAGCGTACAAGCTCGAGATTACTATGAGCGTTGGAATTACGATCTTCAGTAGGATCAGGCAGCCGGGAATTAATATGGTATATTGGCCATAAAACAGTCGGGCCGTATTCGGTCGGAATATAAATGATTCTATCCAATTTCCAGCCAGCGTGAAGCTCACATAGAAGTACAGGACGATGGCGAAACCGTATCTATAGGACTGCTTCAGATGATGCAGGGGCTTCCGATCCCCAACGCTGTCATCTGGTTTATCATTCTCCTTCGAGTCATTATAATGCTGGAGGCCAAAGAGTATTTCGGTGGTTAGGAGTTGGGTAGCCCAAGAACCCCACCTTTGGCAGAGCATGGCGTGTAATGTGATCATATTCATGATAATCAGTTCAAGTCTTCTTATAGCGGTCTTATTGGATGTATCGCAGTATCTAATTGACAGGAATGCGTACACTAAAAAGAACCAGGAAGTGGCTTTTACGTAATCCGGAACCACCTCTTTGGAGACATATTTCTTAATTCCGTAGGCTCCAGCCGCCAAGGTGACCGCGTTAATGATCCATACACGAAGACCAATCTTATGTCGCAAGATGAGAGGACGTACCAGGGCCACCATCATGCCCAACTGCACCACATGGAAATCTAGCAATTCAGGATCAATGCCATAGTTCCGATGTTGAGCAAAGAACAGGGAGCCACTGACTATGCACACAAGACTTATCCACAGGAAAAACTTGACTGATGGCTTCCGGAACAAACGATGATTGTGTAGGAAAACCGATAGTCCATATAGCTCAGCCAAATGTCTGTATTCAAATGTCATTAAAATGATTAGAACTGCCGGCAGCACTGTTGAGATGACGTTCATGAGAGGTGCCTTAAGCAAGTCGCCTTTAGCTGCACGTTCAGCTTGGGCCATTATTAGCAAACAAGTTGGTAACAAAAGACAGACGGATGTGAAGAATGGCACCTTTTGCAAGATCAACAGAACTACTTGAATGATTCCGAGGGCAGACAGCAAGACCGTGGATAAGGTGGCGAATCCCTTTTGTTTATTCTCCGTGGCTATCCTTGTTAGTTGCAGAAGTAGGCAGTATATCCATACCAAGTAGGAGATCGTAGTGGCCACCAGCAGATGGAGTTTGGTAATATCCCTGGTAGTATTTCAAGCACTTTTGAGCCAATTTTATAATTCTCTGAGACTCTTCCATGGCCTCTTGGCTGCGTCCCTGAGAAACCAAGGACTTGAAGTTCTCCTTGTAGGCAGCAATTTGCTTCAAGTCCAGCCCCTTGAATGTGGGCAGCCATTTGTGGAAAAGAGCGCGTTTATTACGGCTAATTACGATCTCTGCCTGATCCAGGATCTGCAAGGCATTTAGATGGAAAGCCATAGTTTCGTACTCGATGCTCACGTTGAGGTATCCCACTGGCATCATGGCTATGTTATTCATTGGAGGTGGAAGACCTATAAGTGCCGACATTAGTGGCGCCAGCTGAATCTGTTTCACCACAGATATATTTTTCTTGGTGGGAAATCCGGCATTCGGACCGACTGTTCGTTTCACTCCGGCACCCCACATAAACAAAGGCGTTTCGGTTTCATGAAGTGAAGAACTGCCGTGAATTCCTACAAAATAAAAGGTTTACAAACTTTGGTACGCATTTCGAATTGGATTTGGATAATTTTAGAATCAATGCCCCCTAATGGGTAAACCTAGATTTGATAAATGGGATTGCATTATAGTATTACATACCATAATCCGACATTCCATGATCGGCGGTCATCAGATAGGACGTTCGACTGTCATTAAATACTTGCTCAAATAGTTTGTAGGTCGTAAGAATGCCTTTCTGAGTGTGCAGGAGCTGCTGATCGAACTCAGGGCTCAATGGGGTGTAGCGATGTGCCCACGCATCCATGTCCGCCAAGTAGACAAAGAACACCACTTCCTTGAGACTGCGCACTTCCCGGACATTGTCGCTCCTGGACAGAAATTCTTTTACCTGCTTAAACACCCACTCATCGAACTGCAAATCATTATTATATCCCAACTTGAATCGAAGCGGCGCTCCTCCGTGCGGTAGATCTTTAAATACATTGTCCACCATTTCATGGATCCAGCCAATGGCCGTGCGACTGCGGTTAAAGACGGTATCATAGTAGACGGGAACGTAAAGAAAATTCACCACCGCAGCCGAAGGATCTTGCTTCAAGCCACCGAAGATGGCGATGTGTCCAGTGGTAGTCTGTGTAGGTGGCAAAGCGCGGGAGAGTGCTATACGACCCTGCGTCCGGTAAAAGTCACGTAGATCCGGAACCGCACTTCCGTTCTTCGCAAAAAAGGAAGCGGCCCGCAAGCCATCGGTCAGGAATACAACCAAACGATCTGCTGGCGGCTCAAAGCCCATCTCACGCATTGTCTTCTGGGGCACGAGTCCTGGTAAGATGGTCGATGAGAAGTATGTGGTCATTATGGAGGCCAGCAAGAGAAGGTGAACTACCAGAGCCCGCAGTCTCCACATTTTGTGCAGCAGAAAATTACATGTGTTATAATTTGTTTCTGTTTTGTGTTAAGTGTAAAGGTCTGACAATTATAATTATGTGATTTTGATATTAGTGTCAAAATCCTTCACTAATATTTTGAACTCCGGAAAAAAAATTGGTATAGTTCTACTAACAGTTAGCAGAGTAGATTGCAGAAATTAAAATTTAATTTGTTTTGATAAGGACTGTATGTGATATGTATGATATGTAATTTATTAACTTTCAAGCTTGTACGTCTTTAAACACTAACCAAATATATATTATATTGTCAACGAAGAATTTCGTTTTGACCAAGATTTATTCCCTTGAATTGTTGAGAATAAGGAAATTAACTGAAATGTCGTTGTAGTATCATAATCATCATCTGGTCTCGGCCTTGTTTCGTCTTACTATCCAGCTTGTCTAGGACTGTTTTTATGGATGCCATAACTCTGCGGCCTTGTCAAGCAATTTCAATTTGCCGCTTGATTTGCGAGCTGGCGCCTGGTCCGCGTTGCCTTGGGCACCAAATGCTGCACGTTGCCGCTTTGATTTACGCGCCTGCAATTTAAATGAGCTGCAAATTGCAGCAAACGAGTGTCCCGAAGCCAACCCATTTAAGTCTTTAAGGCCTTTGTCAATCTCGTGAGTCGGGTGAATTAATTGCGCGGCATAAATTTGCGTGTCTGTGAAATTTGTCCCTGGGCATTTTCGGCGCCTGATTAATTCGAGCAGACATTTCAGGTGCTCTTAACGATCCTTTTCCCAGCGAAGCTCATAATCTGACAAATTCCAAGCTAGCTTTCGAGTGCTATTTTGAATGAATTTTGAAAATGGGTTGAAGGCGAGCCGCCTGCCATTTGTCAGGGCCCTGCAAAGTTAGTTGTCCGCAGACAATTGTAAGCCGGATGACTGAATGGCCGGCTAAACGGGCTTGTCGGGCAATTAAAGGACCTGTTTTGCGTCTGACGATGGGCTAATTCAATGGCGAACAAGAGTTAGGCGTTTTAACGGCCACCAGCCGCGTGTTTTCAGCGATTGGGAAACGCCATTGAGTAATTGGGCAGAAGAGCAGCATTCGAACTCTCTTCGAGCCATAGCGGAAAGCGCAGGCGCGCTCTTAGCCGCTCTGTTGGCCAACAACTCGGCTCTGGGTCAGCAACATGTTGGTCTTGGCCCTATCTCTGTGACCCAAAGTGGGTTTTTTTGGCCGGCGTAAAGTGTAGGTAAGTGGGTCGTCGGGCTGCCCGAAGGCCCGATGGTGGCCGCAAATTAAACGAATTGTGGCGCAGCATTTGGCAACATTTGTTGCCACATTGACCAGCAGCTGGAGCACTGGCCACCAGCCACCAGCCTCCATGGCAGCACAGCAGCCATCAGCAGGAAACGAATAAAATGCCAAATGTTTGCGGCCTGGGGCTGTTGAACTCGGCCGTCTCTCAATTGAGGGATTTCGGCTTAGGCCTGGCCAAGTCGATTGCTCTTCACATTGCAGCATTGCCCCGAGTGGTTGGCCAATGAATAAGGTATTAATACAGGTAAATATTGACTTGTCAGTTGCACAGGGAAAAAATGTATGATAGGAAACTATGAGGTTATATTTAAAACTAATATTTGTTAACTGAAAATAGGAATAAACTTGAAGATAATACAGTTTGCCTTAATGTTATATTTATTTATTTATTTTTAAGAACATTATCCAAGTTGATATGTTGAAGGTTTTATTAAGAAAATTATTATTTTAATATCAAATCACAATTTTTTCTCTCTGTGAGCATAACTCAAACGCACAGGCACTTGAACATGTCAGCAAAAAATTGATAATTGCTTTGCCCAGTACTTCAAAAGCAATATCAAGCAAATCAATTACGCCAGCTCGCTCTCGATATTCCCATGGCTTGTCCCTCTGTGTGCGGAACTTACCCCATTTAAATTCAGCTGCGTTTTGTGTTGACAAAACTTATCAACAATTCAATTTCAATAAAAACTCGCGGCCCCCCTTCGCATATTGTTCGATGCATTTTTTAACGCGAAATATTAGGGTCTGTGTGGCAGCAGGTGCGCGCGAACATGGGGGGGATCGTAGTGCGCTGCTCTCAAACAACTTCCCCTGAATTACTACGCCCCTGGGTTTGGGGTTTCTGCTGAATTTTGGCATTTGAATTGTCACATCTGGTTCATGGCTTCAAACTCATCCATCAAATGCAGCCGGGCTTCTGCTTCCAGCTTCACTATGGCTTCCATTTCCATGGCTTCCCCTTGTCAGCGCTTGCCAATGCAATCATTTTTATTGTATGCGTGTGCTCTGTGCTGTGTATGTATTTGTGTGCCATTCGGTGTAGTTGTGCCTGTGCCTGTGTCTGTGTCTGTGCCTGTGAAATAGCGCGCATAACCACAGCGACAAAACCAATACACGCCCATAGGCAAGCCTCCATTTTCTTTTTTTCTTCTTACTCTCTTGCATTCGCCTAACGAGCGCCTGACAATGCGATTTTGTATGCGTGCCATGGGTGAGTGAGTGTGTGTGTGTGAGTGTGTGTGTGTGTGTGGCCATTGAAAGCCAAACACACAATACGAATATAATTTACGAGTCCGACTTAAATTCAGCCTTTTAATAGCTGGCCTTTTGTCATGCAACCGCCATGGACTAGACGGCTGCCTATTTTTTGTATTTACTACGATTAGTTATTTATAAAGGATATCGTGAGGAAATGCAAACTATAGGTAATGTTCAATAGATTAGATTGTCTAAATATACCTAAAACTAAGATGTGATTATCTAAAACGATGATCTTAAAGTTAATGTAAGATTGCCAAGATCATAAAGAGCGAAATCTCAAAAAAATTACGTATACGTACAGGTGATTTCGATATTAAAGTAAATAATAATATTTATACATCTATACTTGAAACTTAGGTTCGATTAAATAAAACGATGATCCTAAGATCAATGTAGTTTCTAAACTCATAAAGAAATTTTTTATGACAATTATTAGCAAAGTCCCAAAAAAAATTACGTATACGCAATGGTGAACTTAGTATTCATGTATATATTAATATTTATATATATTCAAAACTTATGTGTAGATATCTAAAACGATAATCTTCAGATCAACATTAGTTTTTCACAACAACTTATAGCAAAATCCAAAAAAATTACGTATACGCACTGGTTAACTTAATATTCAAGTAAATTATAATTATTAAATATACTTCAAACTTATGGATGATTATCTAAAACTATGATTTTAAGATCAATATTAGGTTTTTATAACAACTTATAGCAAAATCCAGACAAATTACGTATACGCACGGGTGAATTTATTATTCATTATTATTCATAATTTTTAAAATTAAATATTTTTAAAACTTGGGGGTAATTATTTGTAACTATGGCCTTAAGCTCAATGTAAGATTGTTAAAAATATAAACATATTTTTTATGTCAACTCATAGCAAAGTCTCAACAAATTACGTATACGCACTGGTGAATTTTGTTTTCAAGTAAATAACAATATTCAAGAAAAATCTTGTAAACGTCCATAAATAATTATTTATAAGTAGGTAGGAAACAATTAATTTGTGTTTGCATGTTCTAATTATTAAAGTTCAACTTTTAAACATTTTAAAATCGTTGAAATTATTTATATTTTAGGGTTTATGTGTACATTTTAAAGTCAACAACAATGCTGATTAAGAATATATATTATATAATATATTAAGAATATAGGATCACAAATGACTTTGCAAGGGTATTAAAATTGATTTGTTAAAATAGCTTTTTCCCTTTTTCTAGCTTCCGTCATTGAACCAAAATGTTTTTACCAACAAGTTTCCATTGGGCATTCTAAAACAGCAGGTTAAATAAGGAAAACAAAGTGAATAGGTTGGAAAACCCTTTCGGTTCATATTGCCACTTTTCCAATTTGCACAATCCGAACTGAAGCACTTTGCTGCTTGTGTTCTTTGTGATCGTGTGCATCGATTTAGCCATTATTCTAACATGGTCTTAACAATCCAACGACGAGACAGGAGGAAGCCGTTACATAACTATCGTAATCGTCTCGTTAAGGCCAGAAGTAGAAGCTTACTTGACACTAGGCCCTCAAGTAGGTCAACAATTCGGTGATTTTTGGGGAAAACAAAGGCCAGGCCCTGAAGACAGGATGGGCAGGCTTTAAAGTTTAAATCCATAAAAGGCAGCCGGCAGCCGCAGTGCGAACTGCATTGGGCGCAGGTTCGTTTTGGGAGGTGGCTTTGGTTTTTCAATAAAGCAGATTTATGGATTGTGTTATGCAGAATTAAATGCGCTTTTGTTGCAGAAACACAAACACACCGAGATTGAATGAGTGGGAATGGAATCAGTTGCGGGGGCCATACAAATTGTTGAACAAAAATTTTAGCAGCGCACAGAAGTATGCAACACTCAATTGGATTTAATTGCTGTATGTGCGCAGTGCAACAACGCAGCCGGAATAACACGTTATTATGTTGAAAATTCTGTGCCTTTTTCGGGAATTCATTCACTCGCTTGTATAAGCGAGTTAAAAATTAAATACAATATTTTTACAGGCTCATGGATTGTGGCCCGATTTATGAACTCTATGAATTTCAATTTATTATGTATACATATGCATTATATTAATTACGAAACGGCGCGTGTTGTGTGTGTGTCTCCGCTCTATGAGCGAGTTAATTATTTAGTTTGTTGTGCTGCACGAGCGCCGGCTTCGTTGCAAATTTAATTGGTTACTTCGCATAAACAAGTTGCGAAAGTTTTCCCCCCCAAAAATGTCTCTCCTTTGCCAGACTTCGTCCTCGTCTCTCTTGCCACTTTTGCTCAGGAGCTTGTCAAGCCTTTGAGCTGCAAAATTAAATAGCAAAGCAAAGTGCATTGCTAGCTTTTTATATTCCTTTTTCCCTTTTTCGATATTTTTAGTCATTTTGCTCTGCTATTTTTTCCCCTTTTTTTTTGTATACATCTTCTTCTATTTTTGGTTCGTTTCTTTTTTGGCAGCAAACAAGCCATGGCGGCAGACAGAGACAGAGAGAAAGCCATAAGGCACAGCCTCCTCTTTGGGCTGTCAGTGGCATGTGCGGAGACACGCCCCCTACGGCGGTGCAACCAGCGCCCCTGACCCAAACCCGGCCGAATGGCATGTGCAAAAGTAAAAACGAAGTTGGGCAAAACTTTTTAATATGCTTGCGAAATTTTATCAAAACTACAAAATTGCAGCAAAGTGCCAAGTGCCTGGGTTCTACGTTCTACGTTCTGGGGGACTGCAGCAGCGACGTCAACGAAAACTCAGACACTGCTGCACAGTGTAAAAAAATGTGGGATATCTTTTGAGATATAATAGATAATAATCCAGACATATCGTCTGTTTGCTTTAATGAAACAGCTACGTTAGTTTATTGATTTTTGTATTAGTTCGAATATTGAATTATCCCATTTGCAGTCTTTCAATATTACTTAGTATCTATTTAATATATGTTCCAAACTCATTAACTTTTTATATAAGTTAACATTATGGAAATGAAAAGAAACTTACTTTCGGAAGTCAAAGTTTATAGACCTTTGGAGTTTGTACATGAATATAGAATTGAATCGGAAATCAAGTATAACTAATCTTAAAATATTCGCATTCTTTGTATCCCTACTTATCAATATTTTTATTTGACAAGTTTTTAGACAAATCAAATTTTAAAATTCTCATAAATAAGCCAAAAAAACATTAGTTTAAATTCGGAAAGCTTTGAAATGTTAGTTTTTTATTAGGTTAAAAAATCTGCACATCAAATTTAAAGATTAAAAAAAAATCATATTTTTGAAAATTTTAACTATGTAACCGCTTATCTTTTTTCGACAAAAAAAAATTTTAAAATTTTGAAAATATATTTTTTGACCGTACACAACTAGATTGATTCGCCTGTTGATGCTGATCAAGAATATATATGATTTATGGGGTCGGAAATGACTCCTTCACTTAGTTTTAAGCTTCTGAAAGAGTTTAAAGATGCAAATTAATAACAAATACATTTGGCTGAATAAATAACCTCGTAATGCCATATAAAACACTTTTAAAATTCATGAGATGAGCTGATTTCAATGCCATTGTAATATATTATTATTTAAATATTTTCTTTTTTCAAATCAAATTCAATTTTAATATGTAAATAATCATATTTTTGTTCAGCGTGTTGGTGTCTTTGGTGTTGCCATTGCATTTGCTGCTGCCTTTCGCTGTGGCGATGGCAAAGGCAAAGGACGCAGTCAAGCTCACGGAGTTGGCCAAACAAAACACAGTCAAGCGAAACCTTCAACTCAATTTGGCAATCGCATTTCTTGCTCTACTTCCGCCTATTCAACTTGACTCGATTTGCGTGCCGGCGACCGTCAGTTGGCCCCCGTTTACATGTGTGTGCCACGCCCCTGTGCCGCCTCCGCACCGTCCTCGCGCCTTTATGTGTGTTTAAGTGGCAATGCAAATGGCAACATTTTGGCGAGCACTTCACTCTTTGCCACTGACAGTAACATGACATCTCCTCTATTTTTTCCTCTTTCCCTTTTTTTTTTTGTAGGAAACATTTTGTGCTAAATTTAATTGCAATGAAAATGTTCGGTGCACTTCGCGGAAGGCAAACCCCTTTTTTGGGAAATGAAAGCAGAAAGCTACTGGCGCTACATTTTGTGTAGCCAATGGGTAGATGGTGTGGCTGATTAATTGTGCAAATTAATTTTGCATTTACATGCCAAGTGACGACTTGCAATGACTGGAAAATCGTCATCCAAAAGTACCCCAAAAGTCAAAAGAATGACAACGATAAAACGGGGGGAAGAGTGTGGAGCAGGGGGGAAAAATTTAACTTTTGGTGTGGTTTTCAAACTTTTTGCACAGAGTAATTTGATTTATGAAGTGATATTTGTGTGCGTGTCTGCGGAGGAATACTTAAATTTGTTGAAAGTTCAAAAGGGCCTAAAGCTTGCTTTATTTTACGAGAAGATTAAACAGAATTCACATGACTAATTAAAGTATAATGAATTTAAACTGTTGCTGAATAAAATAATTTAGGTAGTTTTTACATTTAATGTGATTAATAAAATTGAGTTCGTATTTAATGGTATCTAATTATTGCAAGGAAATTTCCTTTTATTACAATAAAATGTAATTAAAACGGATTACCCAAGTACAAACTGAAAATGGGTTAAATTAGATTTTATCTCTATTATTATATATATATTATTGAGTTTACAAATATGTACAATATGATAAATAGAAACAGATTCCTAGGCTAACTGCAAAAGATAAGCATTAATTGCACTGGCGGCACCTTGTTTGAGTTATGTGGCAAATGTCAAATGTTGCTTCTCTAATTAGCAAGAAGAGTCAGTTGTCAGTCAGGCAGTCAATTGTTGCGCATTCGCCACGTTGCACGTCCCATAAAAGCCATTGGCCACGTCAAATTAACTGTACGCTGGCGCTGATGTCCTCCCAAGCACGTTGTAAATAACAGCAGAGCACAAAAGGACGAAGCTCGGCTGCTTTCGGCAAGGATGCTCCCAGGACACACACACACACACACAGCGACAAAGCAAACGCCGACGTCAGCCAAGTGTAAATCAAGCACAAAGTTCACAGGACACGATTGTAAATTATAAGAGAAGCTCAAGCTAAGCAGAAAATGTGACAAAGAGCGGCGAGCGACAGCTTGTTGGGAGCAGGAAGATGCATCATCATCATCATCATCATCATCATCATTATCATTATGATTGGAATAGCCATCATCAGCACCGCGTTGTCATCCTCATAATCGCCATCCCTCTTATCACCATCATATGCTGGCTAACTGATCCGCTGGAAAGTTTTGGCCAGTCGCGTCGCCTCTTACCTTACCTTACTTTACCTGCAGTTCAATGGCAAGAAAATCACCTTGCGCCAAGTTTGCGCTCTTGTGAATATAATGTTGCAAAACTTTGTTTAGCCAAAACCAAGGCGTGGCAAGGTGTGCGTGCGGCAGGACATTGGACAACTTTTGTATACAAATTTCTATCAAAAGATTAAGCAAAGACAAACAAGTGAAAAGTGAAGCGTCCAGGCTGGCGAACCGTAGAACTTGCCAAGTTTTTCCACAGATAACTTTAAAAATATTTGGCCAGGATCTCGGCTTCAAATCGTAAGTTGTGGATGCTCAAAAAAAAAAAAACAAAAAAAAGGAAAGGAAAACGCAAACCACAAGCCTTGGGCTACCCATGTCCTGGATTTGGTTTTTGGTTCGCTCTTTTTTGTTTATGCCCGTTTTATGTTTTGTTAGTTTGACATATCAGTGACACTTTTCGGGGCCGCATTGCGATGCAACAATATTTTATTTTATTGCATGGCAAAGTTCTTCGCTGCTCTTGCTCATAAAAACACGATTTTTATTATTTTTTGCCAGCGAGTTGTAAACATAAATTGTGGAACCCACCACGACAGGGAAGCAGCACAAACGAAATGCCAGCAACAACGTGACATAAAATTGAAAACCGCTCAAGAATTTTATCCCCGCCCCGCCCCGCCTTCGATTTCCCAAGGACGAAGAGGAGGAGCTCTTCCAGTTAGTCCGGGTCTAAGGATCGGGCAACTTTGTCAGCAAGGCAGCCAGCCGGTGGGGACAGGTGCTTGGCAACTTTCGGCTTTTGGCTTTGGAGGGGAACTTTTCTGGTAAAACTTTTGGCGTATAAGTTGTTAATTTGCCAATGAAAGAGGGCGGCGTTTGGCTCTGGCTCTTATTCCTGTTGCAACCACTTTTGCGACTAAAAAAGAAAAAAATATGACATTTTGCTATGCAAAAAATGAAATGGAATAAAATTACGCGTACGTCATATGCAAAGAATCGCGAGTCATGACAACAAATTGAATTTAATTATAGATATATGACAATGGTTAATTGATTTAAGGCATATAACAAAATGACAGTTTATACGCATCAGATGTTATTATTGTCTAACAAAAGAGCTATGAGCAAAAGCTGTGAAAACAAGAAATGTGACGCAATTATCTTTGCCAATTTAAAGTACATTTATTATTATTTTTAAACTGAATAATTGATTGCTCAGCTCCCCCACATAGCTGACCATAATATATATACTTTAGATGCCATAGAATAGATTCCCAGTCATTATAAATCAATTGTTCCCGGAGCTGTTGAAAGCGCGTCCCCTTCTTCTTGTTGTTGTGCCAAATCATTGGCGCCACGACCAAATGATTGAGCCGGGGACCAATGAATGGGCGAACGAGTGGCCCCAAGTATGGGCAGGAATGCGATGCTGGGGCGTTGTGTTGACACAAATCAAAGCAGCTGCGTAAATCTTCATCAAACAATGTTGTCGCCTCCTCCACCGTCAGCTTCCTTTTTTTTTTTGCTCCATTTCAGATCCGGGCCATATCTCCGGCTCGGATCGTTGCCGGCGGTGTCGGCAAAAACGAATGAAAAATACGCCAACTCACGGTCAATTGCAATTCAATTAGACGCAATTAGTGCCTGGGCACGCATCGGGGCAATTCATACACACTGATACTGATGCGAATTCGCCTGTGCAGATAAGATACAGCTACAGCTATAGATACATCTACAGCTATAGATACAGATGCGGATACAGACACTGACATGCCATAGATTACATAGTTGCAAGAGCTGTCGGAAAGAGACGATTTTAGACGATTTTCGGCACTTGGAGAAACCCTGTGGTATCAATTAGTTAACTGCATTTTCAATATTCTTATTAGATGGGTTCAACTTCTCACTTTATCATTTTGAAGAACTTCATTACAAGCCTGTAGTGCACAACTATTACAAACCATTAAACTTCTACTTCTTCAGGTGTATTCTATTGCCTTGGACTAGTTATTTCTTGATTCAATTAGCTGCCTTATAATAGTCTTAGTTTTGATTTTTTTCCCTCAGTGTGTGGGGGGGTGGACGAAAGCGAGTCATGATTTGCAGTTGAGCTCGGCGTCGTCTGACCCTTCGCTGCTAATGGTGTACTTGCAGATGAAGATACATCCCCGGCCACATGCTCATCCCCCCTCCCCGTTTTTGCTGCCCTAATGCCCAGCCGCATGCTCATCCTCATCCTCATCCTCGTCCTCCTCCTAGCCGACGTTCTCATAGTCAGCCGGAGCAGCAATAGCAGCGGCAGCGGCAGAAAAAGTATCTCATTAGACGTGCAGCTACATGGCAACGGCCGCTTAACTCATTCATCATCATCAGACGCGGGGCGGTGAGATGAGGCATCTATACTCGTAGTAGCTAGCTTCAGATACGGATACATGGGATGCAGCAGGCTTTATGGCTCTCGCTGGCATCAGTACTGCGACTGCAGCTTAATTGCAAAATGACCCAATGAGTTCCCGTAGTGGCTTGTTCTTGCTCCAGCGGCAGCAGCCAAGCTGTCTCTTTGGGAAGTAAGCTATTGTAGGGGTTCGTTTCTGGTTTAATTAGTACAAGTAGCGCAGATTGTGCAAGATACACCGACTACAAATACGCATGACGGGGCACATAATTGGCAAATGCTATTGCGGCTCAATCTCTTGTTTGATTTTCCCCTTCATTGGCTAAATATTTCATAGCCCGCGCAATGACAGCAGCGAAAATAAATCTATATATATGATGTATAAGGTATATGTATGTTGGGGATATTGTAAAACACACTCCCGCCAAAGACACATCTTCCGGTGCTCAATCGGGCGTGCCTAAGTGGAGCCGAAAGGTTGAAGTTGAAGTGCAGCCAACTGACAGACGATGACAATGGGCTGAGTCAGAGGAGAGGCGCCCATAATCACATTACCCGGCATCCATTTAATTTCAACAATGCCACCGTTCGCTGGCGCATTTAATATTTCACGATTCGCCGCCGCCGTCGCCGCTCCAACAAAGATACAAGCACAAAGATACAGATACAAGCCAGTCAGCTACTTATGACACTTGAGCCCGCATTTATTGCTCGTTTACAGTTGGCCAAGTCAGCCGCATCATGCGGCCGCCAGGACTCATTCATTCATTGCCCCGACATCCACTTACAGATGAAGGCTTTTCCTTGGGTCCCCATCCTAAACCCGGTCTTTGTTCCCTTCGAAAAGGCGTTTCACTGAGCCGGAGGCATTACAATGATTAGCAGTAAGTTGTCGTGACATTGACAACCTTCGCAGGAAAAAGACAGTTACAACAATTCTACAAACCAGTTGGGTTTCACTCAACTCTCAAGTAATAACCGAAAAGTGAAACAAAAAAGGAAGCTAATTTTTAGAAGGCGAAGTTTGTAAACCCTTTCATTTACTCATAGGGGTCAAAACTAAGAAGATATGAATAATTATCTATTTTGAAAGTATTTCTTTGTTTATTAATGTTAACTAATCTTCATTTTGAGTTTTAAAATATGAATTTTAGGCATATTTAATCAATAGTTTTATATGCCAATTTTAAAAGTCAACGACTTTTAAATATAATAACTAAGCCAAAAATGGCTTAATTTCAATTTGGATAACTTTTGTGTGCTAGTTTCATTTCATTTTTTATTGCATTTTTAAAATTGTAACTCCTTAAAAAATTTCAAACATTTTGAAAAAAATAAACTTTTGCCAGACATACCTAGATCGAATTGGCTGTTCATGCTGATCAAGAATATATATGATTTATAGGGTCAGAAACAACTCCTTCACTGCTTTGCAAGCTTCTAAATAAAATTACATGCAAGTCTGTAATAATGTGGCAAATGTTTGCGGCAAAGTCAGACAGTTTTGAAACTATCGTAAGGGCAAGATAACATTATTCGTAAGTAATTTATTATTAAGTTAGGCAGTTAGCTTAATATAAATTGCTGTCACTTTATATTTATTAATGGGGTCCATGGAAATAAGGGTATTAATTAGAAAATAAATACATAACGTAATTTAATTGTCATGGTTAAAACCGCAGCGGGAGAGTAATTCCTTCCAGTACTGACTTACATTCCTGGTGACTTTAATTAGGCTTTCCATGGCATCTTTGAAGTGAGCTTCTTTCTGGTTATCCAGATGAATTCCATTGGTCATGGAAGAGCAATCACGATCACTATCGATGTTAACACTGGGAAGGCCACGTACAGACTAAGGGCCGCGCGAAAGGAGTGGCTGTATTTATAGTCGCCGAGCAAAGAGAACTGAGAAAGTGAGAGCGAGAGATATTCCCAGAGCTAGGGATATCTCTAGAGAGTCGGTGAGAGAGAGAGACAGAAGGAGAAAGAGAAGGAAAGGGAGCTAGAGTAAAAGAGAGAGGAGAGCACAGGCCGACGGACATGGCTAAATCGACTGTTGAAACTGATCAGGAATATATTGTGACTAATTATAATAACCTAACTAAGCAAATCCTAACTCAATATTATATCACTTTTAAACTGACAGGTTTCAAACTCCTTATTTATAGTATTTATTGATTAAATATTAGTTCACCTTTATTGCCTATGCTCTGCAAACTTAATTGTGCAGAACTTAATTGAGTCAAAGGCTCAAGTCCTTTGGCCTGACTTTGACAAGTTCTGTGTGGCCGAGCAGTAAGTCGATTCGTACCATAATTATTTCTGGCTTCAGTCATGAATTTTACATTTGACCAGTCTATTATCTACCATTGGGTCACAGATTCCCACTTGGGTTCCCTAACTACGCCCTCTCCGATTGCCTTTTAATTGACTCGGTTATCTGGATGCCGTTTCAATTTGAGAACATCTTCACTTTGTCTATCATTCTGTCATTTTTTCCAGGGTTTTGCATTTCATGGGGAGAGTTATTCGAGTGTCGTTTTTTTTTTCTTTATCTCTGAGTTTTGTGAGTGAGTGAGTGGGTTATTTGTCTGTCTGCTCTTGTGACTTGCAGTTTATATTTGCAAGTGTGCCGATTATTATATGAGAATTTTTGTGTGTGTTTTTCCGACCGCGTTTTTGCTGTCCCTCCCCTTGGAACAAGTGGGGGCGACATGTACAACTTAATTGCAGTTTTACATGCTGCACACAGCCATGGGAACGGCAACAGATGGCAGACTCTGTCGCACCGTCCACGAATCATTTTAAAAATGCTGTAAATATTTATGCTCCCCTCGTGTTTAAGCACGGGGACACCTGTCCCGTGTCCTGCGACATGGAACGCCAATACCCAAAACCAATGCCAGCCTCCCCATTGCGGCCATTTAAGCGTTGGCTATATATGTATATATATCTGGAGTGCAGCGTTCAGATTGTAAATGCAAATTTTGCATTTAGCGATTTCCAGTGTCGTTTTTTTTATGAGTGATTTAATTCGTTTTGCGGCGCTTAAATTTTGCAAGCTGTCCGTGTACTTTTGGCCTGGTTCTGTCCAGGACTCTGTCCTGGTCCTCTGTTCGCCCAACACCATCCGACACGGCCGAGTGGTCAGGAACAGAAGAGGACTGCGCCACAATGGGCATCGCATGTAGACATTAAGCGCCGAAAAGTTGTTAACAATAAGCGGGCGGAACAAAAGGCCAGAAAGAGGATAGGGGGGTCGTCAGGTCAGGGCCAACGTGATCAAAATTTAGAAAACAAACACGGCTCCCCCAGCGAAAATGTGTGCCAAAGTAATGTGTTGTGTGTGTGTGGGTTGTGACTAGCAAATGGCCAATAGTCGGATCGCTAGGTAAGCTTTTTGCTGGGTCTTCGTTTGCTTGTTTGCCATGAATATTTTTGCGTCAAATGCGAAAAACTTCATGCAGACAGGATTGTGGAAATGGGACAGCTACCAGGCAAAGAGAAAGATATTGAGGAAACTAAATAGTTAAAAATTGAAAGTAACTTTGGAAATGTTTCTTAAATATAATATAACTTTCTTGCATACAACAAGTGTTTAGCTAGAGTTTAGATGATGATTTCTTCCCAGTGTGTTTCATATTTCTACCAAATAAAAGAGTATACAATGCGTCTTCCCTTCTGCCTGCGACACACCACAAAAGGATTGCCTCGTGTCTTATTTTTCTCCATTTTCTCCAGCTGGCTGGCTGCTTGCTCTCTTTTAGCCCAGTTTTTCTCCCCAATTTTTTTTTTTGCATTTTTTTTGGCAACCCTCCGGTTGGCTTGATCTACTCTGGGGTACGGAGTTCCGGGGGATCCGGAGTGCCAAAATGCCTCCAGCTATGTCTTGTCATTGTTGTTGTTGTTGTTGTTTGCTGCTGCTGGTGCTGCTTTTGCTGGTGGCACGCAGCATATTTATGGCCAGTGGGTCAAGCCATGACAACACAACGGGGAGAACAACCAAACGAGTGCGATTCTGGGCTAGGCTAGGCTCTGGCACAGTCAAGCCTGTGAAGAAGATTTGTGGCTGCAGCAGGGAAATTTGAAATTGAAAAATAGTTTGACTTTTATGAGCGGCGACCGACAAACGGCAGCAAACGAGTGCCGCAAACAGCATTTGCCCAGTGCAATGCATGTTGTGGGCAGTTTAATGTAGTTTCCCCTCCCCCACCCTCCCTCTCTCAGGAAACACTTTCCACCACTTTCGCTTTATGAGGGAAACTGTGGGTGGTTTGCTCTGTGTGTGTGTGTGTGTGTGTGTGTGACTAGAGAGTGTACAGAAAGTAGAGACTATTTTTGAGTGTCAACTATGGTAATTCCTCAAAATAAAAGGCTTTTGAATAAACCTGTAGTGACCAGTAAAGCTGACCCTTATTTATCACTATGGTTAAAAGGAATTTGAAGGATTTTGGGTTACTCCGTGAGATTAATATATAGAGATAGGATTCCCTCTAGTTTCTAACATATATTTTATTTATTAAGAATTGCAGACAACTTCTTTCTCGAAAATGTTTTCAAAAACTAGAACTAGAAACATTATAAAAACACTTTTAATTAATTCCATTTCATCATTACCTTAAAAACAAAAGATTCCCGTAAAACTTTATTTCATTCTCTAGTTCGATGAAATGAAAATAGTTTTCACACAACATGTTAAAACTTAAGTTGATGAAAAAATATGTAATATGATATGCGCTTGTGTAGTTTCCCGGCGATGAAGTTTTAATTTTTTAATCTAAATGTTGTATATGCAGATAAATATATATTTCATGTTGTGATGGGCGTGATAGTGAGCCAATTCCCACAGTGCCAGCCAGGGGATAGGGGAATGGGATTGCCACGCCCCCCACAGCGTGTTCCACTTTTCAGTTAATCAAAAAAAGGGAATCAAGCTAAGTTAAATCATAAAAAAGTGCGGGGCCTGTTTGCGAAATAAAACATAAAGTGCCAGCGGAATATAAAAGTAAAACTGAGAGGAACTAAAATAAATAAAAACAGAGAAGGCGAAGGCCCAACCACGTAATACCCTGTAGGAAAGCAAAGATGAATCTTTTTTTCTCTATTGTTGTATGGCCAGAAGCAAGGGTAAGAGCTGAAGTCAACGAGATGTACTTTGTGCGGATTAGTTTTTCGATATTAAGTGCAACTTATATACCCCTCAAGAGAACAGAATCTCTCTCTCTCCCTCTCTCTCTTACTGACTTTCGCAATTAATTAGCAACAAAATTCAAACAAACTCGAAAAACTTTAAACTCGCAACGAGCGCGTTGATTTTGCGCAACCAACTTTTGTTGTTTGCAGTGGCATATATAAATGTGCATATATACATATACATATACCGACCGCTATATACATACATATATTGCAATGGGGGCTATATAAATATTTTATGGCAGATTTCGCGCCCAAAGCCGTGCCGCTTCTTGTGCCCGCGAATGCTGCATACTTTCCGGCGCAAGCGAAGCTGCTGCGACTGCGGCTGCCGCTGACTTCCGGGAGTTGGTGCGCTGCAGACGAGTAATTATGTTCTACTAGCTTAAGCGCACTGCAGTCCGCCCCCAAAGCCACCACACACACACACACACCCACCCCACACACACATTTGCAGAGCTGGCAAAGTAATTAAAACGCTTGGCCCATTAAAAATCGTACTCCACACGGAGCTGAACTCGAAAGTTGAGCCTCTCCTCCGACTGGCAGCTCAACCCAATGAAAAAGCCATGGAAGCAATACAAAACAACTTTAGACGTCTGCGCAGTGGCATATATATATTTTTTGACTTTAATTAGCCGCCCAGCCACGCCCCCTTTTGCCCTGTGCATTTGTCAAATGTCCAAAGTTTTTCATGCCTTCCGCCTGGGATCAGTATAAAAGTGGTAACTCCCCTACTTCGATCCTACTTTAACGCCCCACTTAGCTGGTCAGTCAGCCTTTTAAATGGCTTATTCCACTGCCAAAGACACTGGCAATATTTCAGGAATTATTGCTGATTTATGAAAATTTCCCCCCACGATTGCAAGTTTCTTTCGATTCAACCAAAGCATTCCATTCCATTCCGTCTTTTTTTTGTGTTTAGCTACGGGGCAAATCTATTTTTCATGTTGAAGACTTTCAATGCCAGTGAAGTGCAAAGTAAAGTAAAGAAATATGTGGCACACAAAAAAAAGAAAGGGAAAAGGGAAGAGAGTTTAGTAGTAGGGGAGGGAAAACCCAAATAAGTGGAAAACGAAGGAGGGACGAATGCAGAGTGCCAACTAAAGCTCAGCCAAAAAAAAAACTTTGTATTTCAATCTGTGCAAGAAAGTTTTCGGAGAGCACGGCAAAAGATTGAATGGGTGTTAATCAATGGTAATGCGTGCTGGCAGCCCAGGGAATGAGGAGCTCTCGGGTGAGAAAGGTAAGCGGCAAGAAAAGTGCTCACCGGAAAATAAAGAAAACACAAATTTGCAATCAAAATTCTTCGTTTTTTTTCACAGAAAGTTTTAGTTTTCCTCAGTCTCTCTCAACATTGTGAATATTGTTTATCCACGGACCTCTTTTCAACTTCAATCCCTTGATTTCTTTTTCACTTTATCAGACAGCACTCCTTTAATTACAGTCATATGAAATTTGCATACTGACTCGACGCTGGCAATTAAGGCAGATGACATGCTGGCATCCGTATCACATGTCCTCGTTCCTCTGCCGAATGTTCAATGTCCAATGTCCAATGTCCACTCCATACACTCCTCCCTGGCTCCCTGGCGCATTCATCATAATAAAGAGCACCAAAGAGACTCATTTCGGCTGACTTTGGGTTGCCCAATGCTTTTCGATTCGGCCAGACACTGTGCTGGAACGATTGTGGTGTCATAAATTGCAAACGGACCCCCGGTTTCTCCTTATGTGTTGCAAAAATAGCTCTTTTCTAGATGTAGTCTGATCAAGACTGAAGAAAATAATACTTAAAGAATAATTGGAATAAAAATGCATCTAAATAATTTGTATTCTAAGATTGTAGTATAATAATTACATCTATTTTGTATTCCCCACTCTTTTAAATTAAGTGCTTGCTTTATAAAAGTATTTCATTTTCCAGTTTTTCTTTCGACTTTAAAGTATCATCTCTGATGATTTTTAGCTCTTGGCATCACTTATCCTCTTGGCTCGCGATGGGTTTCGGTTTCACAACCACAATCTAGGCATCCAGCTAGTTTTCCCCGCTCTCGGATAGCCGCCTTATTGAAATTGAACGCCGTTTGTGTTCAATTAGGCTATGCTAATTTGCTGCAACTATCGCCTGGCAGCGGGCAGCGAGTCGAATGTCAATGGGATAGATTTCCCGCTGGCTTAAATCGCTTTAAAGTGCTTGGCCTTTATTCGATGGCATACCACTTTTGCGGTTATTTGATTTAGAATTTTAATGAAAATATTTCACAGCTGACATATTATTAAATAAATGATGCGCTCTGCTGACCAATGTCCCCCCATTGACAAGCTGATTGATTGTCCTGCGAAAATGAAACAGGAGCAAAAAAATAAATAATAATAATAATAAAAGCACAACTATTTCAATCGCATTTATTTGCCTTTCGGGATCAACTAAAATTTCAACAAATTGCTAAATTTGATTCGCTTGCTCTTCTCGTTTTGTTTATTTTTCGGTGGACGGCGGGCAATCATGTAAATATTATTTTTCATCAACAGAATTAAAATTGAATTTGCCTCCCCAATCCCGTATTCCTGGTTATATCTACTATCTAGTATTTTTTATTTTTTGTTAGCTGTATGACATTGTGGTCAGGAATTGAATTTTCCGGCCATTGCCTGGTTGTGTGTGGGCGCACAAAATGATAATCCAGTAGCTGGCAGGCAACTAATTATTGAAATTTGCACAGATTTCTGCATTTGACATAAATATATATTGCGTTTGTGTCAATCAAACATTGCGCATACGCCGCGTGGGCCAAAACGCAACGAAAACGGAATGAATCGAAACGAAATCGTAATCGGTGCCATGCGCTTGATTGCATTTTCTCCTTAAATTCATTACCAACACGCTGATGCGTTTACCGTCGATAAATTCGATGACACGGATATCAACGTTGATGCGGATGCTAACGACGACTTCGATTCGCTTTTAATTGCATTAATATTGCGGCCGGGGCAAGGACCTTCTCCGTCGTCGCCTTCATCGCCATCGTCGTCGTCATCGCTCCCAATCTGCGCAATTCAATTTGTCAAGCACCCAAGGAAACCCGAGAGCGGCAGACAGCCCGAAAATTCTCAATATCAATTTCAATTTAAAATTGTCTTGCCAGAGAGTTTTGATTTCGTCGGCTAAAATTTGGTTCGTTGAAGTCGGGGCTTTAAAGAGTTAAGTTCTGGGAAAAATTAAAGTCAATTTTAATTAGATAAAATAAGTTTTTGGTGGGCGAAAGATGAGAGTTCTTAAAAGTTTCTTGCCAAAAATGTTTCTCGCACATTTTGTCTGACCGTGAGGCTATCCCAAAGAGATATTCAAAGTATCCTTCCGTGTCCTTTGGTCGCCATTAGAGCCACCACTCAATATTCAATTTCGGGGCCAAAAAACACTTTAATGCGCGAACGTGGTCTCGGAGACGGCTTTTCCCTTTATATGGGAAAACCAAAAAGAGATGGGGAAAACCGAGGACAGAGCTTCAACACGCCCACACCGTCGATTTGGCCGTTTCATAACCTTTCGGCTGTGGCGCCCCTTTTTTGATATTTTGTCTCTTTTTTGGCAATTTTTAAGCAATTCAATTTAATTTTATTAGTTTTGGCAAAACTCAAACAACTGGGACAACAATAACAAGGTGACCCCCGGGCCGCCCCAATCCCATCACCTCCTCTCCGCCTCTAAAATGTCTCTATTGCCGCCCCTTCGTTTTGACCCCATAAAAGCAGAGAGTGTATAGCATAGATACAAAGATACTGCGATGGCCCAGAGATACCGGATTCAGATACATATTTATATGGCATTTGTTAAGCTTTTCATTGGCTCGGTCTATTTTTGAGATTTTTATTTGTCTCGTCCTGCTCCTTGTCGCCAGGGCCATCGTCTCGTCTCGTCTCGTCCGCCACATAAGTTTTAAGTCATAAAAAGTCCATAAAATGCATTCGCAACTTTTTTTTCTCCGCTCATGTTTCGGCCAGGCATTCATTCTTGTTTGTTTGTTTGTTATTTGTCTCTCTGTGTTTTTTTGATATTCCCTTGACTTGGTTTAGTCTTTGATATTTGATTTTATTGTTATGATTGAGGAAAATGATGTGCCAAATGTGGGTCTCAAGTCTGTATTCCATTCCGTCCTGTGTCCACTCCGGTCATTGAATTATACTCAAAAGTTTCCCACTTAAGTGTCAATTACTTTTACGGCTTAATTATGCGAATGCGATGCGACCCGCATTTGTAAAGTCATATTCTAGCTACTTTATTTTGTGAATGCTCGAATTCCATGCAAAGAGCACATAAAAATCGCATCAAATTAGGTGGAATATTATGTTTCAAAGAGCGGTTTCATATGCGTGAGGAAGCAGCATTAAAAACAATTTCTACGAAAGTTGCCTTTGAATGCACAAAACTAGAATGCAATTAATTAATTGCGTTTAAAAGCTAGTGGAGAGAGAGAGGGAGAGAGCTCGGATTTTCACATTTCCGATTTGGCATGAGTCTGTGTGTGCGTGTGTGTGCTTGTGGGGAAAAGTTGGTTGGCAAACATTTTTAACTTCCGCACGGAATCACGTACAAGTTTGCCTTGAATGCGCTTTTCTTCTGTGTAAATCCCTCTTATATTCCCCATTGTTTCAATGTTTTTGCATTGTACTTTTACTTGTACTGGTGTGTAGGTATGTATGTACTTTCTGCCTATCGATTTCATGGCACAAACATTGCCTTAGGCAGCCTCCTGTTACTAATTCAATTGCGTTACCAGCTCCACTGGGGATTTATAGCTGAAATGAAGGAGACTAAATGGAGCAATTAGCAGCCTAAAAATAAGTCGTATCAAAACAAAACAATTGAGGTGGCTAAAAAAAAATATACAGCAATTAGCAAGAACAGAGACTCTAAATTTAAAAATTCAGCAAAAGTCAGCGGTTGATTCTCGATTCCCGCCTGAAAGAGCTCGCATTGAAGCTCAAATTGGTAGGTGGGAGGTGTGGAAATGCGCGGAGGTGAAATTGAGGCTGGGATTGCCGCATTTCATTTCGCAATAAACTGGACTTTACTCAAAATGAACGGGCCAGCCGGCAAACGCAATAAAAATGTGCAAAAAAAAAGCAGAAAAAGCTTGGGAGCTCGGCAAATGTGGAGAGCAGAAACCAAAACCAACAGGCAACAACGGATCGAATCGAATGAAACGAATCGAAACCAAACGAAACCAAACCGCCAAGCCAAATCAATGCCCACAAATGGCACCAAACAACATGGCTGCGGTGCAAAGAGTGGGGTGTGTACAATGAATGAAGAGATTTTGCAAGAGCAAACCGATTTCAGACGCTTTCCAATACCCTGCAGATCTTCTCGTTACAAAACTATCACTTTTGATTGTGAATTTAAGCAACCAAAGTAGCTTATGAGTTTGGAAAAGCAGCCCAATAATTGAATAGCAAGTTGGAAATATGGAAAATTCCTATCTATCGCATTAAAAAGTTCTTATTGAAAGTTTTCCACTAAAGTACCAGTATTCACTCTACATTATTCAAGGAAATCTTTAGATATATTATTGCAAAATTAGTTTTTCACCAACACTTCATGGGGTAATTTGGGGCAGATTGGAGTGTGCTTTATGACCCAGCTTTGGCAGTGGGATTGAAGCTATGGCAGAGGCAACATGCAGGTTCGTAAATTCAGAGATAAACATAAATCGAGGGTAATTCGGGCATAAAGCGCTGCTGCAGCTGCTGCAACTGCTGTGCCACCAGGCCAGCAGCTGTCCACACGAACGCGGCCAGGGACAATCGAACGGACGACTGGAGTGAGGAACGGAGGACTGAAGGACTATTTGCACAGATCGATTAAAAATTGAATAGCCGCCATCAGGACATTCCACGGACTGACCCAGTACCCCGCCTCGAGCCGGACACTGGGGGATCCGGCATGGCCATATATGTGTATACCAAATTGAGTTCCCCAGGAGTCATGGTTACGGATGGTGCACCAGCATCTCGATTGCATTCAACAGGTGTCCGATCTCTGACCTGCATGAGCCAGGTCCAAGCCCTTGAAGCTTTATGGAACGCTCCCTTTAGACGTTCCAATTCCGCAATCCGCTTAAATTGATTGCACTCCTCTTTTGTCATCCGACTTTGATGATGGCCACATGAAGCTGCTTAATAAGTACTCCATGGCCATGGAGGAGAGCCATGGGAAAATGTTAATTACAAATTCTTGAAATGCTTTTGTCTGAAAATTTTGCAAATTTGCTAGTCAGCTATGCATGCGAGGTCTTTTGTCAGCATTATAATTACGTTTTTGGTTTAGTTTCTAGTCATATATATAGTCTAATTTAATTATTAGTTGAGCTTATTGAAATTATTTACATATTCCCCATTTAAAGGCTTAATCGGTAAGTCAGGGTTTATTATTGTTTAAATTTATAATAAGAAAATGTTGGTTACATGAAGGACTTTAAACATTCCCAAAAGTGCTTAAATAGAGTTCAAATTCTCACCGATATTTTCTGTTTTGCTGCAACTGTCAATAAATATTCCTTGCTGGCAACATTTGCGGCACTTCCGTTTGCCGGGCGGAAGGGATGACCCTACATGTCCCTCTGCGACCCGGGCCTTCCGGCAATGAAACGATTTTAAATAACAGCAGTTATCCTGCAGATCCTGCGGAATGGCTCGAGGACCTCGAAAATCGAACTCCCGCTGGTGGCTCGTGGACACCTGCTGCTGTTGCCATTCTGCATTCTGCATGGGGCAGCTGGCGCATTGTGTAATTAATGTGGCAGTGATTATGGCGAACAACAGGCAAAGCGATTAGTTGGTCAACATATATGTACGCATAATGTATGTCCTTGAAATTGAACCGGGCAAACAGTTCACATTATCGCCAGTGGCAAATGTTGCAATTAATATTGAGCCGCGCATTCGGATTCCGGATATCTGTAGCTGTATTTGTATCTGTATCTATTGCAGTATCTGTAACTTGCCCCGAGGGGTTGCATTTTGTTTGTCCCATTTTAATGGCCCTATTGCACGCAGGCCCAGCTGCCGCATCAACCCCCCCGGCTTACTGCATTTATGAGTTATTTGAAGGGGACACTAACAAATGTCCAGATCTCTGGTTCTCGTTGGCTGCACTTTGTGACAGGAGTCCGTAAAATTGTTTTGGGTTCTGCTAATTTATCTACAACATTTGCCTAATTTATGTTATTGCCGAGTTTGCTTGCCCGTCCCTAAATCATATTGACGAATAGACAGATATATAATGTGCACACAGAAACCAAATTCCTGATTTAATATTTACTTTTGAGATTGGAATAGGAAATTCCAACTTTGTAAACCAGGTTAAGATTGGTAAGCAATACCTTTAATAACATGCAAAGGCTTTCCTTGGGTTTTTGGTGAAATAAAAAATTTATTTAATATAGGTTAGCAATACATTTAATAATATCTACTGGTTTTCCTTAGGGTTTTGGTGAAATAATCAATTTATATTGACTCTGGATTGATATTGCTTTGCTTTCCTCTTTTCTCTGTGTATCAAATTGTACAAATACAACCCAGCCAAAAAAAAAACATAGCCCGCTTTAAAGCGTTGAAGGACAATTAAAAAAAGGCCGTCTGCAAAATGGAAAGCGGCCTTAAAAAAAAAAACAGCGAACTGGGAATAAATAAAATTAACTACGAGTTGCGGTTACACATTCCAATTTGCTGTTGCTGCATTTTATGCGGCTGTGAAAGAGGCGGCTATGAAAATAAAGTGGCCGCCCTGAAAACCCGCAACTGAGCGCCCCTCCAACCCCTCCATTGGCGGGAAAAACAAGAACAAAATTGAGGAAAAATCCAGGGGGGAGGAGGGGGCGAGAGGAGAGGTAGAGAATTCCAACAAATACAATGCGCAATTGCAAAAGCGTTAAAAAGAGCAACAATGTTGTGTCCGCCAAGGAGCAGGAATGGGTGATGGGGTGATGGGAGGGTGGGTGGGGCTAGGTGGATTGGCATTGGGGAAAAACCCAAAGGGCATAAAAGCGTGTGCGTGGCCATAGAGCGGGATAGGTGATGGCTCCACCTCTCGCTCTTGTGTCTTTGTTGCCTCTCACAATAGTTTGCGTTTTAAACAAATGGAAAGCGTAGCCAAAAATAAAAGCCAGAAACAATTTTATTGAAGATTGCGAAGCGCACTCACAGAGACACACTTACTTTTCCATACACAAACATACCAAACGATGCATATACACTGGAAAAAAATCTATTTAAATTGTTAATAAAATAAATTGTATATATATCCTTTGCCATAAATTCTGACATTCATGAAACCTTATTTCACCTTTTTCATATAGTTTTCTTGTGTTATTTTGTCAAGTAATTATCACTATGACAACTATAAGATCTTTCACAGAACATAAACCATTAAGGTTGATTTAAAGCTTAACAAACTCATTCCTTAACAAAGTATGATATTATCTGTGGCTTTAGAGTACATATTGGCTTACATTTTCCTACATTTTTTTCCCTGTCTGTACACGCACATACAAAATTGCCAGGCAGCCGGGAAAGGTACGCAAAAATGTTGCCAATCGAAATTCCCTGGCTGGGAAACTTACTCCCACTTTGACTCCCTCACCCATTTTTTTTCAGCCGTGTTTTATACCATAGCTCCATATGGGGGGCGGCGGGGCGTGGCAGGAGGGGAATGACAGTAGTTTGGTCCTTTTGGTAGAATAGAAAAACACTACTCGTATGCCAGCCAACTGGCGCTTGTGTTGTGTACACGAATTAAGTCCACTCACTTCAAAATGTTTGAAACATTTCGTCGTAATAAAGTGCGTTTTGCCAGCTCTTTCTGGCTTTAGTTTTTCCGTTGTTCCTGTGCAAAAACCAGTTTCTTTTTTTTTTTTTTTGCACAGAACTAGATAGTTGATTTTGTTGCTGTTTTGTGCTGAGTTATTTTTCTACAACATCCTGGCATTTCTCTGTGGCAACGACAGGAAAATGTATGTATGCTTGTGCAGCTTAAGCAGAGGAGTCCAGTAAATTAGGTAATAATTATGAATAATTTGTTATGAAATTTTTAAATTAAATTAGCACAACAAAAATGGTTGCAAATATAGTTGAACTTTTTAAACACTGCTTGATTTTTGTTGAACAATCTACAACTCTCACATATGGAAAGATTAACAAGTTTATAAACTATAAAGTTCGAATAATGAAAATGTGCATCATATTTAATTAAACTATTTTGTTAAAGGTTTTATGGTATTTAATACTAGTTGTAGAATTGTTATACATTTGCAGTGTATTTTATTTCTAATAAGAAGCTTCTAACGCATTGAAATTAATGCTTTTTTGGATTAGCTTTGAAATTTTAAAACTTCAATTGTGGAAAAAATGTGGATTCAAAGAATTCCTATATTGAGAGCTTAGTTATGATTGATTAGCTATTCAATCCTATAATTCGATTACAAACTTCAAGGGTGTATAAACTTCGACTTCCCAAAGTTAGTTTCCTTTCATGTTTTAAATAAGTTTTATTTACTCATTTCCCCCTTTTTTGATTGGTAGTAAATTTCGCTTGTTAATTTATCCCAAATTGAGTTAGTGAATAAATTAATTATTTCTATGTTATGGTAGTTCATAGATATATGCATTGTTAGTAATAGCAACCACATTCGAATGCATTGTATTCATTGTCCATTTTAAATTTATCTGTTATAAAAAATATTCCATTCTTAGTTTATAGTTCCCAACCGACATGAAATTTCTATTCAATTCCAACTCGGCACTTCTCATGGGGGGAGTGGCACAAAACTTTTATTTATGTTCCAGCGTATGCAAAACTATTTTCGCCAAACAATTGCACTTTAAAAGGCAAATGTTTGCTGTGAACGCAGGAGGAGGAGTACGAGGAGGACCCAGAGTGGGGCAGAGCTATAGCCAAGATCAACAAGCAGTGTCAGATAAGATCCGAGCGGTCATTAGTGTCCTGCAAACAACTGGCGAGCCTGCTGCTCGACGCCAGCCACGGCACGGGCAAGAAAAAAGTAACAAACAAAAAAGCAAGGCACTTGACCGTAAACAAACTTCACACCTCGCATTGTACACTCTCTGGAGAGAGAGGGGGAAGGACCTGAAGTGTCCAGGAATAAACACTTGAAAATGCTGGCTGACTGCCTGGGAAGGGTCACTCCGCCGCATTGTTGTTATTGTTTGACAAAAGGGGCGCTCTCGCTCAGGACTCGCAGGATACTCGTGCGTTGACATGGAACCGCTGAGCGGCACTAATGGGGCGCAGTTGATGTGATGTGAGCAGGACACGCAGGACCAAGGGTCAGAAGGCAATGCCAGTTTGTTATTAGCCAGCTGACCAGAATCCTCTTCCTCTCTGCCTCTGCCTAAGCCGATCAATTATCGGTAATTAGGCGCGCGTTTTCAATTAGCCAACTGCATTGCGAGCGTTTTGCGGCTAACGAGCAACTCACACACAGCACAGTCCAGCCCAGAAAAGTCTGAAATGATCAGGGGGGAGGGGAGGGAAAGGACAATCGGCATTGACATTTATAATTACGAACAGCATGGCAGCGGCACAAAAGGACGAAAAAGGAACAAACCGAACAATATCGCTGTCGGGCGCAAGCACTCAGACGCACTTCATGGCAGCTACAGACAGCGCCCGCTAACAGTTACAGATGCGTATACACAGACAAGAAAAATGTAGGGACTTTGCTATATTTTTAACATCATCTTGACGTTAATTCGTAAAGCAACTATTTCCGATCCTATATATCATATATATCCTTGATCTGCATCGAAGGGCGAGTCGTTCTAGCCATGTTTAAGCACAAAAAAATTGTTGAAAAAAATTTTTAAATTTTTATAATGGGTTACATGATTAAAATTGTCTAAAAAATTACTTTTTTTTTTTAATTTTAAACGCAGTATGTAGATTTATAAACCAAATAAAAACAAGAATTGAACTGCTTTATGAATTAAAATTAATGCATTTTTGACCATGTTATGATATTTTTAAAACTGTGATTTACACCAAAAATGATCATATAAAAACCTTGAACTATAGTTGCTATAATTTAACATCATCTTTCTAGTTAAACAGAAGACTGATTTCTATATAATTTATTGTGTATTATTATTCCTATATATTATTATTTCATCTATATTCCATAAATCTATCTAAATTCTATTTCCCTTTTTTTGGCAGTGTAACACACACACAAACACACACACGCACACTTGATGAGCTCGATTTTGCACACAGACCAATCATCGGCCAGGGAGACCATAAAGACTCGAATTTTAATGAACAAAATGGAATGTTTGTGACATGTCAAGCGGAAAAGGAATCGAGGAAGGGCGGGTATCAAAACTGTGACTCGTCTGACCGATGGGCGTGGCTAATTATGAACACATTGGAAATTATAAAATCAATACAAAAGAGTGGGTCTGTTGACAGGCAGCCACAACAATGCAAATCTCTCTTTTTCTCTCTTTCCTTCTGGATGCTAAAACTATGAGTTTAAAACAGGATATCAATATACTTTTTAAATGATTGAAATAGTTACAATTTGCCTTTAGAATTCAAGTAGCTAATGTATTACTAATAACTTCAAGAGTCTGCTTCTCTATTCTGATAAAATCTAATTAAATTTCAGAACTACATAACTAAGACATATTCCCAAAATATTTCCCTATAAATGCTAAGAAATTGTGAATAATTTTCTGACTTGCCTAAATATAGATTAAATTCAAGGGCTTCATCATGGGTTTTTGGTAAGGGTATACTTAGGTCATTGATCTTTCCCCAATATTTCCGCTTTGTTTCCTTTTTTATAGTGTGTGTGCCGGCAAATGGTTGCCATATGGTATGAAAGTACCTTGTGACAGCCTTGTTGTTGCCTGGCCTCTGGAGCTGCTGACGCTCCGGTTGCCGGTTGCTCCTAAAGGTTGTCATTGTTGTCCGCTTTTGACACGCCAACATGACCGCAAATGAGAATCTGTCTACCTCTCTCTCTCTCTCGTTGCCTCTTCTTTCTCTTTCGGTTTCTGTGGCACCCATTCTGCATCTCGCTTGATATTTTTTCTGTTGACGCCCACACGCACCTTTTGAAGGACCTGAGCACAGGCACAGGCACAGGATAACCCTCATTCGTCCCTCCCTCACCGGGGTAGCCGTTGCTCCTGTCAATGACTTTTCATAAGGTTCATTTTGCTGACAGTTCATATTACAGATTTCTTTCCCACACTGCAGAGGCTGAGGAGTATCGAACGGAAGGTGTTGCCTGGAAATTGAATGTTTAGTGTTTCTTTTGGTAGGAGGGCGGGGGACTCATCAATAACTCGCAATTAAGGAGCCCTCATGCGGGGTAGGTGTGAACGACTCCTTGGCCGATTAGAAAACATTTTGAACAAGCAAACAAACAAAGCAAACGAGGACCAGCAGCATCCCCTCTACGTCTCCCTGTATCCCGTTGCTATCTATCATTCCCAGGGAGATTCAGATCTTGAGCCGACTTTCCCTCATAGTTTTTTGGGCCGCAATCCCCCAGCGGTTGGGTGTAATTTAGATTTATGCGCACTCACCCTCTACTGCACTGAAAGAAATTATAGTAATTACTATTGCTGCAGTTTTATAAAGACTTAGTGAATCCATTCTAGAAAGTTCAACCTATACATAACTAAAAGTATTCAATAGTCTTGAAAATGTACCCATTTTAACTATCATTTTCTCACCGTGCAACTTATCTCAGCATCTTGTATCGAAGTCCATCTATGGCAAGTTCGCGTTGATTATGCTTGATTTATATGACAGTCGAGCCTCCGCCTTAAGCCCTTTGCCACGAATGAGGGTTTTGTGTCGCTGTTGCCCCGGGAGATGTGTTAATCCATCGCCAGCTAGGACTTGGTGGGTTCGTTGTCCGGGTCAACTTCCGACTTTTGGTGGCTTTTGACTTTGGTTCCGTTTTAATTGAGCGCCATCGAAACACGCCCCCATAAATCAAGCGGGACAGTCGGTCTGTCTGTCAGCCTGTGAGTTATTCACTCAACCACACAATGTCCAGCTGTCAATCATTTTGCGTAGTTTGGTGCGTAAAAAAAAGGAGGAAACGACAATTTAACGGCAGCTATCACAAAACACTCATATCGCCACAGAAAGGGAGACCTGTCAATGGAAATGGGTAAGGGAAAGGCTATGCCGATTAGACTAGGCTACAAGTATAGGAAATTGAGTGGGTCTTTATAGAGTATTTACTGGGATTCCTATGATTTAACTTATTTTCCTAAGTTTAAACTGCTTATAATAATCTTAAATTTGTTAAATAAAATATATACTTTATCCGCTTCTCACGCTCCTTCTTGGAACAAACTACCTGTTGGCCAGTGTTAAGAAGCCATCCTTTTAAGGGAAAACTTCATTAGACCAGGAAAGTAATGCCCCGGGGCCAAAAACGGCAGTTGCTTTTTAATGAGCCCTCAGCAGATTCCGTTAAGAGAGTGGGGCAAATGTGGCAAGTGGCAAGATGGGATGGGAATGGGGATGGGGATGGGAACACTGAGGCACGTGACATGACAGTTGGAGATTTTCTTTATTTCCAGCATCAAGCTGTGAGCCTGCCTGCTGGTGATGATTTTTTGGATTGTGAGACATAGGAAGTTGTTGAAATCTTGTGATGCATTAAAATTTGCAAGTTTTGACTTGGCTTTGTCTGTCTCTTTGCGTAGGTCTGGTGTGTGTGCCATGGTGTGGGTGTTCGTCGAGTGCGTGTGAGTGACAGTTTTGTGTCAGTGGCACGCTTTTCCAGCTTTCGGGAGACTCACACACACACACACACACACACAGACACACCCACTCGAAGAGTCTGGCATTTTATGCAAATGTCGCTTTTCTGCGTAGCTGCCTCGCTTTTTAATGAGCACAAACACACACACGCACAGACACATACACACAAAGGGCCGCAATTTACTGGGTTTTCCATTCTGTGCTTCTGTGTGTGAGTCCCAGAGTCCTGCGACTGTGAAGCAATTAAAACGAAATAAGCAAAGTTCTCTATTTTTTTTTCGCCGCGCAAACAATTTTCCAGTTCAGCATCAAGACGAATGCACAAATGTCATAGCCACACAAACAAAGGGAAAATGAAAGTGAAACTCTATACAAGGAGTCTGAGGAAAATCATGCACTTTCTAAATATTTAAGTACTGATTAAGGATATAGTATTAGTTGTATATTACTTACCTGTAAGTAATCTTTGATATTGTATGTTTTCATGTTTAAGTACTCCTTATGCTTAACCCAAAGCCACTTAAGTTAAAGAAAATGCTTTTAGCCTTAACAAATTTAAAGGAAAATCTAATATTTTCCATTTTTGAGAAACTTTTCCGGTGTATAAAATAAGGGTCATACCTCAATTAGCCATTGCTGCCCCTCTTTTTTTGGGTTAAAAGCCCATTTGCCACTCAATCAGGCGGCATCAAGTATTGCTCTAAAAGCATTTGCAATGCCCTCCCTGCTACTCACTGGCACATTGCATTTGTTATATCCTTGTTATCCTTGATCCTATTTGCGCTTTTCTTTTGCTGCCGCGCTCAAGTGGAAGTGGCCGTGTGCGCATAGGTGTGAAGGTTGCCGCGGGGCAAGGCACCTGGCTTGCAACAGCAACAGCAACAGCATCATCTCGGCAGGACCAGAATGCATCAGCAGGAGCCGCGCATAAAAGGCTAATGCTCTGGGCCGAGTGTGGGGGAGGGGGCCGTGCTGCCATCAAAATGCCCCGGGTGGCTTACAGGTGCAACAACTTGCCAACTGCATTACAATGCCACGTCACATGTGCGACAATCTGTTCCCATTTAAAAGCCAGCCACCGATGGGGTGTTGCTGTTGCTGTTGCCTGGTTGTAAGTCAGTTAGCAAAAGGTGACTATTAAATATTCACCATTTTATGGAAAAAGCATCAGATGGAAAGAGTTTTAAAGGAAACAAAACAAAAGCATTTAGAGCTTTAAAGATTAAATTGTGCAAGTATTTATTTGTTGTACAAATATATTACATTAAACAGCAACGAATAGGAGACTAAGTCTTCGGTAATCTTAATCTTGAACAAAGTATCATTAACAAATCAATACTTTATCTACTTGAAGAGTAAACTTAATTTGCAATATTTGCTACTATTTGTTTAAATTATGCATTTTACGAGACATAATCAACTTATTCCATATAAAGATCAATAAACTAAATGTGTTATTTTGTAAACGTAATAAAAACTTACCAAGAAAAGAAATCCGATTTTAATTTAATGATTTTTTTACTTGGTTGTGTACTATACACCTATTATTTATTCTTAGTTGACACAAGTATAAGTGTGTTCATTATCAATTGGAAATTTCTATATAAGAATCTTTATATGCTTGGATAAAAAATAATCAAAATAGAGAATGAGACATTTATTATTATTAAAAATAAATTGAATATAAAAATGTTCTAATTAATTCTTTATAATATTAAACCTATTTAAATATAATTTATTTTATGTTTCCATACTCCGACTTCTCAACAAATGTTGCCGTTTATTTTATATGAGTCGCAACACTTAACGAAGGCAGCATGTTGTATTGTTGCCAGCAGCATTGTATATGCTGCCAGCATTTGCTTATTGTTTCAGGAACATGTTGCGTGCGTGGAACCAAGTGATTTGTTGACTGTGTCATGTTGCTAAGTGCTCGAGGGCAATTAAGTTATAAGCAGAGTAAGTTAATCATATAAGAATATCGCAGAGGTAGTCTATTTTTAAGCCAAAGACAAAGTATCAAATGTCATTAGCAAGGTATTTAATTTAATTGGTTACCTTGTTCCTAGGAGCTACTAATCAATGCCAATTAGCTTATTTACAGAAAACAAAAAACAAGACGGGGAATAAACTGTAGGAAAACTTTATGAATTATATCATAACTAAGGTCAAGAATCGATATTTTTTGATATTTTGTTATACTCAGTTTTTCATTTATTAAAGAACTTATAACTAAGTCAAAAATGCATTAATTTTAATTCGGAAAACTTACCCATGTTAGTTTTTATTAGGATAACAAACCGGCATATGATTCTAAAATAGGGTTACAAGCTTCTGACTGAAATTATAATACCCTGCAAGTCTTGTATCATTACATATAAATTTAATTTGGTTTTATAAAGAGCTGAAGTTTCCCTATTAAATTCATAAATAATTCTGTTTTCATTATAATATTAATCTACCTAAGTCACCTCCCCAACTTGAATAATATTCACAATTGTTCTCGAATTAGACCAAAATCCTTATAAATGTCCATTAGAAATGCATCATCATATTACCTAGTGGCTTATGACAGCCTATAAGCTCAGGGAACACAATGAAGCAGTCGGGGGGGACAGGACTCGAAGGCCATTGATAGGCTTGTCGTCGAAGGACGACGATAACAAAGCTCCTTCGGTGGGATAACTCAATTATGGGGTTAGTTATGGGCACGGATCGAGGACCGGGACCTGACCTCGGGTTGAGTGACCGACCTGACCCGCTCGGATAAAGGCTTTCGGCCACTTTGCTGTCAAATTAGTGCCTAGTTCGGGGCGCATAATTGGCCGTGCCGAAAGTTTTTACACGCAGCCATAAAAGATTTATGGAAATTATGCATGTGTTTTTGTTTATCCTGCGGCGGCAGCGGCAGCGGCAAATCGTCCCGGGATTTATGCTGGCTCCTAATAAATCACACAAATACAGCCACCGGCGTCCATTAATTGGCAACACTCGACCGGTTGCCAAAGGTCACGTCTTGGCAGCATGTTGACAGCGCGCGAGTGCCGAGCAACATGCCGCACGAGCGAAGTTTTCTCTCTCGGGTTATCCATCGGGTTGTTTTCCTTCGGGTTTCGCTCGCTCTCAGATCGTGTTGCTGCCGACAACAGAATCATGTTGCTGTAATAGCGCAGCATGCTGCATACAACATGTAGCGTGCAGTATTCTGCGGTGATAAGAGGCTTTAGTAGCTAGATTTGTAGTAAAAATAGCAGTTAAAAAAAAAATACAATAAATAACTAAAAAAAATAAATAAAATTTAATTATTAAAAAAAAACATGTATAGTTTTTAGTATGAACATAATTATAAAAATATTTATATTTTTTAAGTTAAATTTAATAGGAGTTTGAATAGTTTATTTCTTTATTTTCTTTGCCTTTTAAATATTTATAAATTTGTTAATTATCATATTTTTTGAATAGTTTGATGCCCGATGCCTAAACACTCCTTAGCTGAGATATATATTTAAAAACTTTATAAATGAATTATTAAATAGATAGGAACAAATAAAAATCAACAATATCAGCAATTCTTAAACAATTATTTAATATACAATATAATCAATATGAAATATTTTATTAAATATTACAAATAATTATTTTACATTTTCATACACGCACACATTGCCAGAAAGTAGCCAAATTGACGGCACATGTTGCGTGTTGCTGGATGTTGCTCGAGTTTAACACGTAGCCGACCGGGGACCAGCTCGCTGTGCTCGTGTTTAGTCTTGTCCGTTCTTGTTTGGTTCGTCGCAGCGTTTGGTTCGTCGTGCGCGCGATTTTCGAATTTAGAATCGCCTTTCGGCTTCGCCTCTGCAGCATCCGAGGAGGTATAAATTTCAGCTGGCAGCGGCGTGGAGTCAGCAATCAGCTAGATGGCGATGTTTTTTTGTCAACCTGCGATTTATGTGGCTAATTAGACCAAGAAGAGGCGGCCCATTAGTGCGTGACTCTCGAATGCTGCGCATCCGTATCCGTCAGGTTGCGTGTGCCCCGCCCCCCTCGCCAAGAGTAGGGAAAAACAAAGAGAGGAAATAATAAAAGAAAAACCGAATAACACTTCAGTCATCAAAACACTCGAGAAAAACTGGGAGAAGCCGATTTCCCAACCAAAAAAAAAGAAGAAAAATCTGCAGTGCAAAAAAGAGGAAAAAATTAAAATTTCGGGCAAAGCGGATTACGAGCGGAGCCACAACAGCCGAAGGCGGCAAAGGAAAAGTGTGCGGGAAAACAAAAACAACTCTCGAATGGAAAAGTGAATTTGCGGAAAGTGCGTATAGAACAGATAAACACGAGTGAGGAGAAAGTAAATCATATGGAAATTTGAACGCGTCACGCCGGCTCATTAACGTTCTCGAGTTCGATTGTGGTTGAGTGTGTGTGTGTTCCGTGCGTGTTTTCCATCAATTAATTCGAGCATTATAACGCCAGTCAGTTTTTCGCACTTTAAGCGCCAAAAAGAAAATAAAACCACCAAACAGCGACAACAGGAGGAAAAATATAAAGATATATGCACATACAAATAAAATAAAGAAAAACCCATAAAAGGCCACGGCAGAGCTGACAAAGAAACAAGCGAAATTAATGACACAATAACACACTGCGGTTTCATTTGTAGTGGTCAGTATCTGTGTGTAACAGTGGCATAGTGTATACGCAGAGTGGGCGCAACAGTTCCTCGATATATCATAATATATAGTACATATACATATATAACCCTCTCCGATCAGTATTCGGTCGCGTGTCGGAATAATTTATCACAATTGTCATCGGGCGAGTGAAAGTGCAGCATCCACAAGATACGAGATACAAATTGTTTATGCAGACATCTTTCCCCAAAATACGGGTCAGTGCATTAGAACAATAGCTGCGAGCGGCAAAAGTTGTTGATAAAGGGAAAACATAAATTAAAGTTAACAGTTTGCCAAGTCGCCAGTGGCCAGTGGCCAGTTGGAGGCCTTGAAAGTTCCTTCCTTCCTTCCTCCGCCGCCGCCTGTTGGATTAGCAAAGCGCAAGAAACCTAAGGGTGAGTCTGAGTCCCACTGATTTGTAGCTGTAAGTCGGGGCTTACAGCTCCATTCGCAGGATAGATCCTTGGTCTCGTCCTTGCCCAGAACTTGAGTGGGTTTGCTTATGGGACAGATTTGTTTGCCTTTCAAATTTTCATGTACGAGTGGGCTGATGGTCACTTCTGGGAAATATGCTTCAAGACGGCTCTGCCCCACGACTGAGATTTATGTAGCATTTACTTGGTTTCCTTTTTGGGGAGAATAAAAAGTAAATGAAAGTAGATGAATTTAAAAAGGAATATTACTAGGAAAAAACATGACAGTTTTAATGGTAATGCTTTAATGAAATTAAATTAATTAATTAACTGTTAAAGTTACATCAATTAATAAGGTGTTAATCCGGTGAAGCATTTGCCTAAGTATTTATCTAATTAACTATTTAAGGCAATAAACTCTTAAGGAGATTTGTTAAAGCTCCACAGTTTACCATAATTTATATGCATATTATTTTTTTATGTAAACAGTTTAGTAATGAATTATTAAAAAACCAATAGCATCGCTTAATTATTATGAATTATTCATTGAATATTGCTAGCATTTAAAGCAATTAAAATATTTATTTATTTTTCACCTGTTTTTTTTTAACTATTTCACATATGTATTTATTAATGGGCTTTGCATTTGCATTAATTTGTTTTAGAAAAATTATGATTCCTGCCTCGCAGTCAGCAAAATTAAACTTTTACTTTTAATATCCTATCTAATTCCTTTTTATGTCTATATTTACTTTACTTGACTTAATTTCATAAATCAAAAGCCGGGGATTCCATTGACAAATTCCACTTTCTCCGTTTTACTTTCCAGGCTATCTTTTATCCGTTTCTCTTCTTTTTTTTTCTCTCTCTCTCTCTTTGTTTTTTTATTTTTTGGGAACATAACCTTGGCAACAATCCGGTCAAATCTTTGCATGAATTTCGCTAAGCGCCTCTTGGCGCCTCATAACCAAAACAAAACTCCCTTGTGCGTATAGGGAACACACACACACACACACACACCCACATCCATCCTTATGTAGTGGCACATATGGCATACATAAAAAGCAAATCACAAAATCCACTGCACCACCTCTGGTACCCCGGAAAAGCAGTAAGCTCATATAAACGCCACCGCCGCAGGATATTTGCAAAGCCAGCGCCGTGAAAGGACCTCCTACTCCGGTTTGGTCCGTGTCCTGGACCAGCACGTATATACATACGGCACAACATATATACCCCTGCATATATATACATACTACGTACATGCAAGCCTGTCCAGAGTTTAGTCTATTAAGGCAAATAGAAATCCGGCAGAAATATAAAAGGCACAAGCCACACCCGCACAAAGTTGAAAATATGAACAGGACGAAACAGAAACCCAGCGAAACGAAGCGTTGCGTATACAGTTGAGCCTCTGTAAGGGGAGCTGCAGTAATAATACTAAATAATCTATTAAAATATCCTTTAAAACGCTATAAATTCAAGCAGGATCAAGGAAAGAAGTAACTTCTTATTTCTATAAATTCTAGAAATTCTTTCATTTATTTTCAATTTGCTTTAAATTTACCCCACTTTATTAATGATTTTTAGCGTTCACGCTTAAGATACTCCACCGTAAAAGAAAAAAATTTGAGGTAAATGCATAAAAAAGAATTCAATTTTAAACAAAATGCCGGGAGCTGCGAAATTGCTGCCAATGGCAATGGTTCTCCCTCCTCTCCGCACCCCGAATGAAATGTGTGTGCTATGTGCAAATATGCGAGTTTTGTGAGTCGGCGATGCTGCTGCCAAAACAATAAAACTTTCAATACATATTTTATTTGACTTTCTACTGCAATTTTATGCATAATAAATTCTCCAGCCCAGTAGTCGGTGCTTGGAACAAATGCTTTGGCCCCAAGAGCATTTGGAAAATGTGAAAAATATTATGGGTAAATACGATTCACATGACTAGAAAAACATTGGCCTCGTGTGCGACTTATGCATAATGAAGAGATTCCATTCCATGCCAGCGCAGATTGCAAGATAAACCGGTTAGATCGCTTTAGGCGATATTCATTTTTGGAATTTCCATTATGTACCAATGGAATTAATCCCGCCTGATCCTTGGTTGGGGAGGTATAGTCGAAAATTAGAATGAATCCTGGCTGGCTGGCTGGCTGGTTTGGCACATTTTCCAATTAACGAAATTTACAAAATGCCAACGCGTCCCCGGCTAAGCCTGCAATTAAAAACGTTGAGCACGTAGAGTGCAGGTGACGTCGAACCCTGGACCGCCTGCATCTGCACGTAGTATGCAAATTGTTGCAAATTATCGGCGTAAATTGCATTTGGCTTTAATGAGCAGAGAGAGAGCGAGCGTCTGGAGCAGGTCCTGGCTATGAGAATTCACCCCCCAACCTCCTTCGTGAAGCTCAAAGTTCAATTATGCTTCCGCGTCGTCGTTTTCGCCACTGTTTGCATTTAATTTCACATTTTGTCCCTGCTCTGATTTATGTATTTTCTCTCGCCTGCGTAGCGACTTAGCATATTTACTTTGTATCTATTTCCATGCGGATTCAGAGTCGGAATATCTCAAGAGTCTGAGTCGGAGTCGAAGTCGAAGTCGGAGGCTGGGTCTAAGGGAGTAGGCTTCGATTTTATTTGCGTGTTGTCACGTCGCGGCTTCCCAAGAATCGTTTTCGTTGTGCGATGCCTGATGCCGCTTTTAGATATTTGCGATTCTAATGCCCTTAAAGTGCTCGTCGGTTCCTGATTTGCATATTTGCACACTGATGAAGATGAATACAGACTTTCGTTGACCTTCCACGTCTCAATTTTTGCAATGGAATTCCTTGACCCCACCCCCATACCGAGTGATAGATAAACTTGTTATATTGTTACCTCTTATCACATAATGCTAATTGCCTTCGCCCAGCTAATTGCCGGCAATTCGACGATGGTTCCTCCTTCATGGTTCCCCTTTTTGTGTCTGCCTGCGACTGCCATAATTTATCAATTTGCGCAGCATCTCTGTAAACGAAGCAAATGAAGCGAGCCGGGGAAAACGAGCTTATCTCATGTCAAACACACACTTAAACGGTGGCAAACACACCCCGGAGGGAAATTCTCATACTGAGGAGCAGGAGGATGCTTGTAAATTTTTATTGGCCCTTAATGCAATAGGAAAACTATACGGCAAGCATGAACATTTCCAATTCAATTGGAAATACGTATTAACATGGCCATCTAGTTGCATTGGAATGGACAAATAAAATGCACAGAGAGAAATTAGCATTGATTGAATAGGGGATTTCATGCTGCAGTTTTATATTTTGCCTGTTGAGGCACTTGAGATACTTTAAACCTTAAAAAGGATTATACTCTTCTATCTTACACATTTTTATTTAATAATTTATTGTCTAAATTGTTAAATTGTTGGTTATATATTCTTAGAAGGTTATCTTGTTAAATTCATGTTACTATACTTTTTGTTAACTTAAATTACTTACTGTATAAACTTTGCTATAGTTTAAAAGAAAACAACAAATATTTGCAGTGCACAGTCAAGCCAGCTTAAAGGACATTTTCCGTGAAGCGAAATGCTGTTGACCAAATGCGATTTCAGCATTAAGCACAGTGAATTGCATTTACCTTGCATATCCTTCTTTTTGTATATAAGAGTTTCTCCCCCCAACTCGTTCGATATCTGCAACGGGGCTTCGATTAATGTCTGAGTCGCTTAATTGGCTTTCTGTGTTGCGATTTCACCTGGATTCCTGCTCCTGCTTCGATCCTGATGGTGATGGTGATGCTGCCACCGTCGATGTTTCTGTTGTCGCGGCTCAAGGATAAAACAAAAAGCACACCGCAAGCATTTGCATTTAGATTGAATTCGCTTGGCATTCGTTCGTTCGGAGCGTATCTTTTTTTTCCAATGCTTTGACTGATGCAAGCTGAGGAAATCAAAATAGCGCTTGTGCCCCACCGAAAAACGGGCACATCCATGCAGGACACCAGATACTAGCACATTTCCAGGAACACAATGGCAGAAATATTGAGAAAAAAAAACAAAAAAAAAGAACGAGGCTAAAATAGAAATGGAAATGGAATCATAGAAGCCTTGTTTACCCTGCACTTGCCACCGCTGCTACCCCGCCGTGGGTAGATTTTTGTGGCAAATCTTAATTAAATGCATAATTCGTATTTATTATTCAAATGCTCTTGATTTATGCAAATCGCGTCGTCGCTGTCGCTGTCGTTGGCATTGTCATTCCCGTTGCCGTTCATAAATATTAATTAGAATATTTTTACTTTAGCCGAATATGAAGAGAAATTTTGCATGCCATCGATTTGAAATTAAATAACTATTATGTCCAAGTGGTCATACCATAAATGCAGAGTTTGTGTGTGCGTGTGTGTTTGCAGTTGAAAAGTGCTTGTATCCCCTTTGAATAAATTAATGTCAAAAGTACTTTGGCTTTTGATTTTGATTGATGATTGTGCAGGGGCCTTAAAGCCACCGGCCACCACAGCTCAGAAACAGCAAAAACCGAGCCGCAAACCCCAACCCTGGCTCTGAAGAGGCAGCATTCAGGATGGCTTTCCCTTTTCGCCAGGACGAAAAGGCCCTGCGTGTGTGCATAGAAATTACGCATAAATAACCAGACATGAGAATGCCCGACTTCCGCCCCCAAAGACCGCCCCAGTTATCTGCTGCAGCTTTTGAAAGCGGCTGCTGCTGCTGCATCATCATCATCATCATTATCATCTTTGTTCATCAAGCTCGCTGCATCGTTGACAACGCCAATCCGCAGTCAATGACAGCCAGCTCTGGCTCTGGCTTGGGCACGGCCACGGGCTTTGCCTCCAACTCCGGATCCGCTCTTTTGCCTTACTGCCATGGCTCAAACCGGGTCTCCATGCTACAATTATGCACAGAGGAAAATCTGTGCAGAGTTAAGAAAATTAATTTCTAACTTAATTCATGATTTAAAAATGATATTGCTTTAGTTCATTAGAGAGTAAAAACTACAATCTTCACTTGACTTGAAAGTAAATTAAGCTAATATTGATATAGCCTAGGGTTTTTTCCTCCTGTGTACTCATGTGCCACACGCACGTGCGTGGTCGCATTATGATGCCGGAGATCGAGATGAAAATGGCTCTGGAGATGATGGGGATAGAAGGGTCTGCGGGTAAAGGACGATGCTGCCTTTTGTCCCAGCCACAGACGCATCAATCAGCTGTGTGCCTTGCTTTTGCCTTCGATGATACAAAATCATGCGAAAGTTCGAGTTGCCTGTTGGCATTGCCTTTGGCTTTGGCTTTGCCTTTGTTTCTCTTGCTTTTTTTTTTTGTCCTGCCTTCTTTTTTCTTTTGTTGTTGTTGTATTTGAGCCCAGCCTGGGCGTGGCCGTGTAATCAATTACGTGGCTTCATTAATCATGCAAATACCAACAGGAACAGCCGCAAAAGCGGAGCCTGGGAACTGAAACACAAGAGCAGTATTGCCATTATTGATTTTGTCAAGCGTGCGTCTGCTTATCAGTTAGCTGGCTGACGTCGAAGTCACACTGGCAAAGAGACTCTGCCTTACTGCTTAAAATTAATAAATTTTCCAGGAGCCACAGCCACAGGACGACAGTCTGACTGGCTGACTGCCTGAAGGATACCGGTCTTATCGGAGACACCCATTGTTGTTGCGCCGGGCCGTACACATATTTGCATAATTTCCTTGGCTCAGCTTCGTTTTGACAGGCTTCGACTATGGCTCTATGTGGCATATTCAAGGTTAATTTGTTTCGGCAAACAAACTTTGACTGCGCCCACACCACCCCGCCTTCCCGCAAAAGTATGCTAATATATCCCAGACCCAAGACGAGGCTGGCTTTCTGGATTTCAATTTGCTTTCGACTGGCATTTTATTTGCAGAAATATTGAAGACCTCATAATGAAGTTTCATGGCGTATGCAGACACGCATTAAACGCACTCACATACGAGGCCCTTTCACCCGAATCTCTGGGGAATTACTTCCATCTCTCAGCATCCTGCTGCCTCCTCCTTATGGACTCCGGAAGCTGGAGGGGCAGCAAAAAAAAAAAACGGAAGCTAGAGCAGGGATTCAGGGGTGGGGCTGCATTAAAAATGAAAGCCTTTGGAATTCGCTTGTTAAATAAAATTTTATGTAAATGATTGAATGAACGCCTGCGACGAGCTCTGAATGCTGTCGTTAAAATGCTTTTTCAGGGCTCTTTTGGAAAAGCCTGTTGTTGTAATTGATTTTGCTTTCTTTTTTTCCCCAATTGCGCTGCACGGAGCTTTTGAAAAGCCGTTTATCGAGGGGGCGGGTGGGGGAAAAAATCCCTGTAAATGCACATGGCCAAGGTGTTTTTCCGACAATTCCTTAACCGCTTTTCCCTGTTCATTAGACTTGAAACTTTTTTCGCCAGACTTGAAAGCATTCGAGTCCTGCGGCTACTCCTGTTTCCTGTTGCGCATGTTTTGCATTTTGTTACCTGTCACTGGTTACCTGTTCTTTGCGTTTTTCGACTGCCTCCTGCTAAGTCCTTTTTATGCGCCTTAAAAATGCAAATTTACGCTGACATTTAGCGCGGGGGCTAGTTAAGTGGCCACCGCTAATTATGTGCAACCCGCCAAGTGCTGAGCCTTCTTATCTGGGCGGCCAAAACCCACCCGGACATGCCGTTGAGTGTCGGGTTTTACGACTCCGTAATCTCCGGCCCTAAACTTCCAATGATGTGAAGAGGCAGTCAAGTCTACGGAGTGACAGTTGTCAAAAATATATGCACATACATAATGCACATAACATCTAGCACATAACAAGTACATACTTACACAGAGAAAAATCAATTATTGCTTTGGGTATTTTATATATACTACTGCTTAAGCTGGTAGTTTTGTTCTTCATTTAACCTTATGAATACGTTTATTTTCAATGGGGAAACTTCATTTAACTCTAATGTAATCTACTTATTTCTTATTCGTGTTCTTTAATAATAAATATTTTGTGATAATTTCAGTAAACGATTTTAAAGGATATGTGACTCTAAGTACCTTAATTATTCAGTCAACTGAACAATGCTCATACATGCATGCAATGCAATATTTCTATGTTAAAAAACAAAAGGCTGTTTATTGACACAGATCCTTTAATTCAAATTTTAAAAATACAAAATGAAAACGTATAAATACGCTTTTAATTCCCATTTATATAATACAACATGACTGTTTGATTGTTTGAGAATGTTCAACATTTTAAATTACAAGTTTTTATAACCTTGCAGCTTATACAGCTTTCCGAATTGAATTAAATGCATCTTTGACCAAGTAAAGATAGATTTAGGATGCGGATCCTTGAACTTCGAAGTTAGCTTCCCTTCTGGTTTATTATTAAAATTGGTAAAACGTTTAAAAAGTGCTCAAGTGTTTAATTACAAAAAAATTGCCTTAGAGTTGTTATATAATTGGCTTACAGTTTGCAAGAAATTATACAAATATTTTGCTCTGTGCAATGTGTAATGTACTTTCAGCCGAATTTGTTCCCTCGCCGTCATGTAGATTCTTCTTGTGGCTAATGCGATTTTTGTAAATTGACAGCTACGTGACAGTGCTTACGACTTTAATGACAAGAACAACATGCGCGGCGAAAGGGGGTCGCTCTGTGCTGACAAGTGGCAATATTTTATGCTTTGTGGGAGAAAGTGGTCTCCACCGCTCAGTGCCACTTCCTCTTCCCACAGAGATCAGGGCAGGCCCGGCTCAGACTCCGGCTAATGCGACATGGGGCCGGGCACACATGTGTGCCTCACATGCAATTTCCCACTGGGGTCTCTCACACAATCGGGCAATCTTCATTGACATTTGACATTCCCGAAACGGGCTTTGGCTGTGACTTTCGATTTGACAGATCGAAATGCGCAGCAAATTGCGGATGGCAGTGCAACAGCAAGTGCAGCTCCCCCCCCCCCCCAAAAAAAAACGAAATGATAAATTGAAAACTCATAAATTATGTCAAATTATAAGCGAGGGAGGAAAAAAGAAAAATAAAATAAAGATGCCATCCAAGGGGGGACTTTACTGGCCATCTTTAGCTTCGCTCGCTGATGACATTGTCTGCGGTGGACAGTCTTGACATTTATTAACATTTCTACCCCCCCAGTAAACTGGGACGGCAATTAAATATATTTTTCCACAGCATAACCATTTTTTATGGTATTTGTTAAAGCCGCCGCCGCCGCGTAGGTAGTCCCAAGTAAACATAAATCATTTTTCGTTTCCTTTCCATCTAACTCGCTTATTTTGTTATGCTGTCAGGCGTGCTTTCGTTTTCCTAACTGCGGTCTAGCAACTGCCCTGTAGTGGCGGGCTTTAAAAATCGTTTAAATGGAGATTCCTGACCAGAGCCAGCCATAACTCAATGTCAATTTGAGGAGCCAAACAGGCCCAGGCCTTCGTCCAGGCAACCCCAACCAACCGCAAGCCGATTGAGGAAGATGAAGATGAAGTTTTTCCTTCCCTTGACCGAAATGGAATCAAAATATATTTGGTATTTAAAATGACGAGCGACACAGCACACAATATGCTGCTTGATACCAATCTCCCAGCTACAGCTACATTCAGTTCGGAATCAGATACATGTGTATCCGAATCTTTGTGGCTTTTGGGGCTGGTATTTTGTTTAGCACGTTGCCACGCCGCCCTCGTCGTGTGTTTTATTTTCGGCAAATGGAAATTCCATTATGTAAAACACCGCACGAAATCACATTCAACCTCGTACAGATGTACAGATGTCTCAACTGTATCTCGTAGATACTAGATACTAGTACTTTTGCCTGCCTCTGTTCTGCAGCATTTTTGCGGCTGATGCTAATTTTGATTTATTTAAATATTGTTTTATTTCCTTGAACTGATTTTTTTTTTTGGGCATTTACTTTGCTGCTCTCCTGAAGTGTTTGCATTCCGTCTGCTGGGCAGCCTGCTGCTGCTCTGTGCAAATGAAATTGATTTAAATGTGTTTGCGAGAACGCCTGCAAATTTGTATAAATAAATATTTTGTTAGGAGCACGAGGGGAATGTAGTAGGGAGGCACCCCTAACTCTCCGACTCTGGGGATTGTCTTCAAAGGCGATTGTGGAATTCCGAAAACCTTGGGGAATATGCCACAGCAATTCCCTTTTGGCCCGACAACTGCATTTGTAAATTCTGAAGAAATATCTCTCACTGAGACATTTTGTCTGGCTTTGTCGCCCGGGGGTCTAAATTTATCACAGACATTTGCCGATTTATGTATTCCAGTGTCAATCCTAGGACCGCAGACGCTCCCAACTAAGTATTCTTTAAAATATATATGCACTCGCCACGATTTAATGCAATGAATGTGATAAATTAATTTAAAGAGAGCGAATTTATGAAATTTTAAATGCGCCAAAATGTATGCAGTAATCATTGTTAATGCATCAGACACATCTGCCTTCGATGATGCTGGGACGGAATTTAAAATGTCCCTTTTCAAGCGAGTGCTGTAATTAATTGAAAACTGTTTATAAAATGCGAGCCATATGGAATTCGTTGTTTTTTGTTCCCATGCATAAATTGGACGTTTAATTATGCGATCGCAAAATATGTGTATGTAAGAGTACACTGTCCGTTGTTGTTGATGTTTTATTGGGAGCACGTTTTTGTGTGTGCGCCTGCCTGGTTATTATGCAAATTATTTATTGTGTGAATGAAATGTAAATTTTTAATTGATTTAAAAAAAGAAAAAAGAGCTCGAATCTCTCGCTTCGAAACTCGGTCACATGTCAGCTCACGCGATTTTTGTCGCCAGTTGTTAGTTGCTATTTTCCAAGGGGGATTCCCGGAAGGCGGCACTGGCACTGGCAGTGGCAGTGGGCGTGGCATTGCCAACTGTAACTCCACGGCAGTAATAGCAGTAACTCTAACTGTGACTGCACCGAAACTGTTGACATTCACGCACAAATTGGATTTACTAACGAGTTGGCTTTGGCTGTGGCTCTGGCCGATGGGTGGTGTTCGGCAGTGTTGACGGTCGCCTGCTGTTTGTCACTTTTGGCACTTTTGTTATCGTATAACCCATACCCATATACCCTACCTCCCCTTTTTTCCGGGAATCACAAAATCGCAAAAAAAAAGCCAAAAAAAACAGAAAGGAGAACCGAGAGCGAACGCGAAGCTTTCGCGCCTGTTATTTATGGCTTCGATTATCCCCGCACACAATGGGCCAACAAAGGAGCGGGGAAAGTGTTTGCCCTAAGCAAACCCAGTGGAAAACGGCTTGGCAACGGTTCCGAATCTGGCAATAAAACAAAACGCACACGCGTCCCATTCAGCGAGAGTTCCATGGAACGGGAACGGGGACATGGACATGAAGCGGGTAAGGGGACGGGCCAGGGCCCGGTTCGGGGTCGCAAGGGATCCCATGTTTCGGGACACAATTTGGGAATTTTCGGGGGTCAAAGGCAGAGCATCGAAATCACAGAAGCAGCACAAGGACATGCTGAAAGAGGCTTTGCGTATTTTCAATAGTTGCCATTGTACACACACACACATACACAAAACAATCGAAACAGGGAGCTGGAGCCACGCACACACAGTTGTTGTCAAAATAATAAAGCATATTATTAATATAAAATTTGTGGTACTTATTAATAGAAAATAGAAACCCATACTAGGAGAAATCAAGTTCATATTGTGCATTAAAAAATAATTTGGTTCTAGTAGATTGGTTTATATTATAAGAGAAGCTATGCTCCTTTATTTCTATAACTTAATTCAAAGGCTAAATCTTTACAAAGAGATCATTAACAATTTTTTATTAATATATGCTTCGCTTAAATTAATTAACTAATATTTTGCCTTTAAAAATAAAGAGTTATCTCTCCTTTCATATTATTTAACAACATAATAAGGTTAAGTAATAAATTAATAATGCTTGCTGAAATGAAATTTCCATAAAAAAAACATTGATTTAATATACCTAGAATATACACATATGTATATATTAACTATTATATATATTAATTTATAATATTTTAAATATTAGAACTGGTATCTTAAGACAAAATAATATAAAAAAAAACATTGCAAATTTACGATTTATGCATTTTTGACTAGTTACAATCGATCGGAACCATGATCCTATGACTTTTCTAAGTTATCTTCATGTATTGTTTTGCTTTAAAGTTACACATATAATATTTCACAAGCATACATGATATTTATGTTGTTTTCATTCCTGTCACTATTCTTTTAACCGCTGCTGTTCATACGCATATGCGGAGGGGGAAAATCTGTGTGCTGATTTCAACGTTTGAATTATGATTTTCATGAGGCAAAGTTTTAGTTTGATTTTTGCCATCGTTTCGTCGCTTTTGTCACAGAGAGGATGTTGTCGCCGGGTCTTTTTGGCATTGGTTTTGGTTTTGATTTCGTTCTTTGCTGTTTTTTTGTGGGTTCCACGGACACAAAATTTATATTCGCCACTAATGCGGGGCACTTAAACCGCACAAACAAAATGGCTTCGCTGAGCTTGAGCTTCTCTTTCTGTTCAAGATGCCCCCTCGTCCCTTTCGCAGCTTCCCAGGGGCTCGCCATGTCCTCTGGAGACTCTTAGCAGGGGCCATGTGAAAATGACTGAAATCGTATCGAAAATCAAAGGTCACTTTTGGGATCAATTCAAAAGGAATTGCCGCATTCAAATCGCTCTGAGGCACTTGTAAAAACATACACACACAGAAGGATACAGACAGGGAAAGAGAGAGAGAGAGAAGAGAGAGAGAAATCCTGGGAAAGGAAGGACCAGATGTGAATACGAAGGATGTGGCCGCTGCCATAGATATTCAAACTAAATGGCGTCATCTATAACGGGAAAACATGTGTGTGTTTGTGTGTGTCTCGGCTGACTGTCGATAGGAAATGAATTTTAATGATTGCCCCGAAAAACTTTTGGCCATAGCTGTATGTGGGTGTATGTATGGCTTGTTTGTCCCGGCCAAGAGTTGGGAGAGGCTGCTGATTGCTTGTTCTTGTTCCTGCAAGCCAACCAAAAAGTTTGCACATTAAACTGTTTATTTTAAGTGGCCGATAACTGAGAGGCGGCCGTGTAATCTAGACCCGCTCGCTGAACCCAACCAATCCACCAATCCACGCCCAGTTCGATGGGGGGGGAGAGGGGGAAAATGGAAAATGCAAACAATTTTCCATGAAGCGGCACGTGCTACGCCTCAGCCATTTCACTCATGCATCTTGCCGCCTCTCAGCTGCTGGCAATATGTCAAGAATCCGCGATGCGGGTTGGTTTATTTCTGGCCCCCTCGAGCTAATTAAAAATGCTCTGCTTCGACTCGAGAATATCGACTGGGGAATAGAGTGGAGAGTGTAGTGGGAATGCAAATGCATTTGTGTCATTTCACTATTCACGACTATTAATTAAATAGCCAAGTTAGTTGTTCCTACGCGCTAATTAAATGGGGTTTGGGCCCCGGGATCTGTAATTGGTTCTGGCTTTTCCGAGAAGGGTCACCCTTCTTGCTCTCAATTTACTTTTAATTTGATATTCTCAGCGGTTGGCGCTTTTGTTTATTTTTCTAATTAATACGAAAACAAGTTGCGAGTTATTCCGTGTTCTGGCCAGCAGCCAGGTGGCTGCCGTCACACCTCCTCCTCACACACAGAGGAAAACCCATCTACCCGGCGGACTCCCAGTGGGATAAGTGGATTAAGACAGCTCTCTCACTACCAGTTTCACTACTGTGCGACATGTATCCATCCAAGGGATGTTACTCATACGCCGCGTGGGCCTAGCGGCGCTTTAAGAAGGCATAATTAATTAGTTATGGGAGTTGGGTGTGCTGCCTTTTGCCGGCGACTTTATCGCTACGGCCCCGATAAGAGAATAAATAATGGAAGATAAACAAAGTCAGTCAAGGCTGAGACAAGCTAACAAAAACAAGGCCAAAAGGACATCTGGGTACTGTTTGTCAGTAAATGTGGGTGTAGTTGTGGGTGTGGGCCAATTGTGGGTTAAACGTCATGTGTTTGAATGAAATGAGCCCCGTCACGCCCCCTCGGGCCCTCGGCCCTTTGTGTAGCGTCCAGGTGACAAGCTGAAATCTTAAAGTAGACATCTGCCAGCCTCCCTGCAGACTTTGGGAAAATTTAATTATTGGCAATGCCAAGTCGAGCGCTTAGTTTTTAAGGCGCTGAAAACTTGATAAATTGGATATTTAATTCGGCCAACGGGGTGAGAAACAAAAAAATAAAAAAATGCAAAACAACCCCAAGAAGCGAGCGTTAAATAATTGTTTCTGACGGGGGAAAAAAATTCCAACCACGAAAAGGGTTCGTCCAGCAAACAACCAAAATAAAACAAGAATAAAAAACAGAACTTTGGGTTACATTCCGTCGTCCTTGTTGTTGTTGGGCAAAAAGTTAAGTTAAGAGCTGAAGATTATTAATTGAAGGATTAGAAGGCGTTCAAAGGGAATGCGGCTGCTGTGCGGCTTACTGCCAAACTAACTTCAATTTAAATTCAAATTTCGGGGTTGTCCGTTGACACGTGGAAATTTTCCTTGGAAATTTCAAACGTTTAATTTAATTGCAGCAGCTGTTTATTTAAATTGCAAAGGAAACTTTGTCGCTGACGAATGGCGTTGGCATTAATATTAAGCAAAGTTTAACGCAATATGCGAGCACCAAATTAAAGTCGCGCTGAACTGTATAAATAAATAAGGCCATTGCCCGCTTTGATTGACGGATGAGCCGGGATTCCATGGAGGCATGGAGGCAGGAGGATGAGGATGAGGAGGTGGTACCCAGTTTTCCGGGTGATTCCAGGAGTGTCGGGTGTGGGTTTCCCCTAAATGAAAGTCGGCCGCAGCTGTGCCACCTGTGAACCCGGCGCACGTTGTCAAATTTAAGGTAAATTTGGTGGCAACCGCAGCCGAAGCAGCAGCCGTCGTGTTTACCCATTTGTTTTATTTATATAAAGCTGTCAGGCCGTTGGACACTGGCAGGGAATTGCAGGAGGAGGAGCAAGAGGTGGCCCGTGAGCCGGATTCAGAGGAAGAGGCTGGGCGACGACGAGTTTCAGCTTTCCTGTGACTGACAGCCGGAAGGGAGGGATAGCCGGGAAATTAAGAGGGGGGAAAGACAGAGGAGTCGGAACTCTTGTGTCCATCCTGCTTTCAAAAACATTCCCCTCCCTCGGGGGGGTTGGCCATATGCGTGCACTAAATTAGTCAAATGGAGTAGTTTTTTATGTAATTTCCCTTTGTGATTTCCGGAAAACACAGGAAAATTGGCCCAAGGCAGTCAGCACAAAGATAAAATGAATTCACTCAAACCCCCTCCACTTTTTGCACCTCATGAGAGTGAGGTGGTGGTCACTTCTTCAACTTTTTAATGCTTTAATAATAAAATGCATGTATTTGGAATTTAAAAATTGAATTTAAAGTGTTCTGTAGGTATAAATCTTATAAGTCTCTTTATAAAATGTAGAATCATAAAGCTATTTCCACAGATTTCATATTTTGAAGAATATATGTATATATGAAATGCTTGCATTATTAAAATGCTTTTTGAGTGAATTTTGTTCCAAATTACATAGCAATCTGTTCCCTTTAATGGAAAGAATGAAAAATGAATATGAATATGTATATACTCTTCATGTATAAGAAGTCCACTTCATTCCTATGAATGTGTATATGGATGTTTGCCTTGGCCGGCTGCCCAAACATGAGCTTGGAATCCATGGAGTGTGCGTCTATGGGAAAAGCGTAAAAAATATGTATAAAATAGGGAGAAAAAATGAAAAACTTCAATCAATGCAAAGGACGCATTGAGGCCAAAAGGTCAACGCCTCAGTGGCAAATATTTATTTAAACAAGAGTCAAGTATAAAAAACATATAGTACACACACACGCGCTTGGAGAGAAAACAAGCAGAGAAAAAATCATATTAAAAATTTACCCTGACCGAAGGCGTGCTCTGTTGGGATTTGATTAAAGCATTTTTGCATGAGGCCTACCTTTGGGCATTAATTTTTAATTTTCATTACAAAGAATGATGCATTTCTGTCTCTGTTCTCGGCCTCTGTCTCCGCCATTAAGTCTTGGCAATTATCTGGCGAAGCGGAAACGCTGTGAAGCGCTCTGTGGAGCGGGAAAAATAAATTAGGCCAATTATATTGAATTGTCTGATTGATTTCTCTTGCATGCACGAGCCAACTGCCTTTTGCCGGCCTAATTGCTATTTTTTCTTTGCAGCCCGTTGTTGTGGGCTCTGCATTAATTTATGTTTTTCCATAAGACGCCTGCCTGCTGATGTAATAAACGCATAAAGGATATTAATGAGCTGCTGTTTGCTTATCCTCCCCTGACTACTCCCACTCCCCCTACGGCACTCACCCGATTTGCTTTTATTTCAGCTGAAAAGGCAACTAATTGCTTACTTACACACACACTCCTCCTCCTCCTTGGAGGGAGTAAAGAAAGAGAAAACTTATTGCTCATGCTGGCAGGCTCTGTTCTCGCATATTTCACAAATTGCGCATACGACATGTTAAACGTCTCTCACGCACACAACGCGGCAAACACTCGCTCCAAGTCACGACCAAGTCAGCGTCGAGGCGAGCGCATTATCAAGCCATAGTGGGCAGGTTGCCTTTGCCATTACTTCCGCCGTCTCCTCTCTTTTGTCATAATTCAACTCTTATTTATACACACTCGCACACAAAAGCAGAAAAACTGGAAACAAATACTCAGCAAGTCGAGATTTCCGCCGTGACTTTGACAATAGAAATCTGAGTTAGTAGAATTCAAAAAGAATATGATTTTCCTTCAAAGAAAATGCGAACCAAAGATTGAAATTGATTAGAAAGGGAGAGAGAGCTAAGGGAAAACCTTTAAGTACTTTAAGGATTTCATTTTTTCTTTAAAGAAAATTAAATATTATTGGAAATGCATATGTATTTAAAATTTGATACATTTCTTTATAGAAAAAAAGGTTTTTACTTGGCGGGAAACTATATTATATATATTTTGTTTTATATTTACAAGAAGTTTCTTTATTTGGAATGTTTACCATTTCCATTTCCCTCAGTGCACACACAATGCCACTGTTGAAATGTTCTTTGAGTGGCGCTAAAAGTATGCCGCATGGTGTAATAACACGCGTTGACGCCAAGGAGTTGGCGCTTCTGCCGCAGCTCCTGCTCCTGCTCCTGCTCCTGCTCCTGCTCCTGCTCCTTGGGCACCCGCTTCTGTTACTGCTGCTACTGTGACAGTGACAGCAGCGGTGCTTACGCTTGTCAGACGCATGCTTATGATATATCACACAGGCATGTGGGACACACACACTCATTCGCATTCGCATCTCCAACCCATCCACGTCCGCGGATCCAGGAGCCAGGAGCAAGGAGCAAGCGAGTGGCTGGTGCCCTAAAGCCCGCTCCCAGCTGCCCGATAAGAGGTTGTCAGTTAAATTCACACTGCGTCTATCTGTCGCCTGCATGCGCTGACTGACTGCAGCTGAATTTATATAGTATTTTATATTATTTTATTTTGAAATTTATGCCAGATGCCAGTGTCCCGTTTACGCCGGGAGTTATGCGTCTTTGACTTTATTGAGCATGCGAATTGCACCAAGCATGGACAGGGAGAGGGTTGGGAAAGGACTCCCTGTCACAGCCCCATTCCCATTCCCATTCCCATTCCCATTCCCACACTCCCAATCCCAATCCCAATCCCCTCCATTACCATATGGGGAATGTTCTTTGGGCTTTTATGCGGCGTTAAATCTTGAGGAAATTGTGTCACATTATGATGAACATTTATGGCAAAGTTGAGCATTTGCCCATAAATTTGTGAGGCTTGATGACGGCAGCTTCCATTGAAGAAGAGTGAGTTCTGTGAGTGGGCCTAACGATGATGGAGTGGCTGCTGTAATTTGACAAGGCTAAAATCTTGAAAGAGCCGGGTGAGATATATGTAGGTGGGCACCTGTGAGGAGGAACACCTGACCACCGAGTGAACCAATCAATAGGCAAATAAGCAGGTAGACATTGACCATTGCCTGCGGCTGGCAGTTACCAAAATAGACTACAGATCAGCCTCGGATCTAGTGGGATTTATCCAGAAATTCAATTGGCCAAACTGTGTTATTTTCGGCACAGCAAACCACACACACTACCAACTAAGTTGGCCTAACTGGAGCTTTAAGGGCATATCAATAGTTGCCTATAGTTACAGACAGAAATAAAAAAAAATAAATAAACAAGAAGCGAATCGGAAACGGAAACTGAAATTAACTTTTGCCTGTCCCCAGGACTCGATCTCCTTTCATTCGCCTTCTCATGTTCTCGTGCTCGCATTGGCAAACTTTTTTAATTAGCAAATCTTCCACTTGGTGTCATTAAAGTTCAAGCCGGAACGGCACAATGCAACTGCGGAGCAGCAGCAGCAGCAGTCCAAGGACCGTTCCTTTAGTTAATTAATCAGCAATAAAATATGCTAACCGAATGACACAGCAGCAGAAGAGGGAGCAGCTGACTCCGACAACGCCTTAGACTATATGTTCATATATAGGCTACTATATATACCCCTTGGAGCAGACAGATGTAGGAACATGCGTGGCTTGTCGGAAATTTACTAATGAGCAAAGTTTGACTGTCAATAGCCCCAGAGTCGAGTCCTTTCCCCTGGCCTGGGCATGGGCCTGGTGCTCTTAGCTCACCCTTGTTAATTTATGTTCAGGTAACAAGAAAAGGGAGTATAGGAGGCTCGAGTGAGAGTGAGTGTAGGTGGGTGCCATCCCCGAGAACAACGCACACACACACACACTCGGTCTGTCAGTATTTCAAGATATTATCTTTTAATCAAAAGGCATCGTAAAAATGTATAAACTTTTTTTTGTGTGAGAGCCTCCGACACATATTTTATTTATTTACACTTCTTGGCACGCGCAATAATTTCGCAAGTATGTGGGGTACCTACACCCAGAAAAAAATAACATGGGCCTTAAAGGAAGAGTTTGGGTTAATTATTCCCCCGAAAGCAGAAACTTGTAATTATAAAATTTGGGGTATCTTGATTGCAAGTTGCAACGAATTAAGTTGGAAGAAGAGCTCTTTGCCTTTATTAATTACCTATGAAATCACGAAGAAAACTCTCTAATTTTCTTCCAGTGCAAGCTGCATTTGCTCATTAAAAAGAGCCTAACACACATTCACGCAGAAGGAGCCAAGTTAACGCTTGGTTGCCAATACAAAATGTTGCATAATTATGCGTACTCCAGGTTTCTGGGTTAAGGGCAAATGTCCTGGTATCGTCTTTACTCCATTAAGGCGGCAAGATTACTCCCTGCAGGACGCACGAGGGAGGAAATGAAAGAAAAGCTGGTTTGGCTTATCAATTTTGATGCGTTGTTTAATTGTCGACACTCGTGTTACCCAAAAACACGCAATTAAAGGGAGCAGCAGCAGCAGGAGTAACATTTGGCTGGGTGATAAAGCAGCACTCATCGAGGGCTCGTTTTTATCGGCCGACAGTCGGGGAGTTAAGGAGCTGACTGAGAGGGAAGGCCATCTGTAGGGGTGGAAAGGTCATGTCTCAGCTGCGACTGGGCACATAAATCTACTGCCTTAATTACGCGTCTCACATTGAAACGCGCCATTAATCACACTTCATCGATGCGATGGCCACATAAAACAACCAATTTCGAGAAGTGTGCAGTCAAAGGGTATTCCGCTCCTCGATCCTGAATCAAGGACCTACAGGACCTACCCTTTTTTCGGTCAGCTCTTTACGAGTTCAATTTGCCTTTGCCTGTGAATAAACATTTTATTAGCCCTTTTCATATTTTTGCCGGCGAGTGGTTAAAACACAAAGATAAATATTTATTTAACGTATTTATTGGACATTTTTAAATTTGCTTTTATTTGATATAAGTAAATTACAGATATTTAACAGAATTTTGCATTATTTGAAGCGTAAATCAAACTGACACAAATATATTAAAATATCTTTCAAGTTGATTTCAATTTGTTTTCTGTGTACCCCCTAAAAAAACAATCAGCACTTACTCATGTTCCTACATTTGCTTTTCTATTCACAGGATTTTCGGACCGCCAAGTCGTCGAAAAAAAGGAATGCCATAAAAGCGGCAAATAAACATGTAAAAGGACATTAAACGATGTTGTGGACTTGATCTGAGTCTGAATCTGAGTCTGAGTCCTATGGACATGCATTCATTGGTGAATTTCTGGTGAAATGCTCTTTTTATGGGCGCAGAGTACATTGGCGCTTCATTAAAGCCAACGGCGGAAGCGGAAACGGAAATAGCCGCGCGGCCATTACAAGGAGACGCGTGTTTATTGGCGCCACGACACACAAGCTCAACTGCAGTTGCTGCAACATTCTGTACTCCTTTTGCACTTCTCTGCGTTTCTTTGACACTCTGGTCAAATTGAAGTTTGCCACATAAATGACGAGACGTTCTTGCGTTTGGCACAACGCACCGCAAGCACAACAAAATGACAGCCATGCAGCTTTTATTAACAATAACAACAACAACAACAACGACAGCGAGGACAACAACAGGAGTAGCAATCGAATCGGGATCCGAGACAGAAGCAGCAGCGATGCAAAGGACATACTGGCAGGAGCAGCCCGAGAACACACACCGAAAATCACGGACGAGATGCCCGGACAATGGGAAAGCGATTTGGGCTGTCGGCTTGGCCCTGGTCCTGCTCACTTGCCTGCAGCTGAAAGCAGTTTCCGCGGACGAGGAATCGCAGGACTTTCAAAGGAACAGTGAGTACAAGCCAAGCAACTGTATTACGTGCAATAACAATAACAGCTAACGATTGCCAGGAGCGGGAATTGCCGAAAAACCCAGTTACTTTGCCCCGTAACGAGCTGGTGGTTTCCCCTCAAATTATTGAGGGGAAGTCCCACTCGTAATGGTGCCTGCTCCATTCGGGATTTTCTCAGTCAATGGGGGACTGTTTAAAATTCAGGATTATATTCGCGAAATCGGGAATGAAACGTTTCTAAAAACAGAGCACAAGGGGGGTTTTTATTTGTATTCATATGAAAAATTCAGTATGTGAGGTTTTTATTGCATAATGTTAAATTAGGGATTTACGATGTGGAATAAATGATTTATATATAGAAAGATTTTAAATTGGATTTAGAGGGTTTTAATACTACTTAATTTTATGATTGTTTAGTTTAGTTTCGATTGTAAATCAAAGAGAGCTACTATATTCTTGTTTTGAGGCATTCAAAGTACTTATCCGAAGAGTGATGCAAGATGTTCCTGAATACAAATTACTCAATAGTTCCCTTAAGCTTGAATTTCATTTTCCGCTCCGGTCAACACCTGTTCACAATCCCACCCAAGCTCACCGAGCTGACCACTTGATTTGATCATCGAAATGTAAATCCGGAGCAGAACTATGCCAAGGGGTCATCGCATTTTCGCTCACGTCTGCACAAAGCGTCCATCTTGCTGGACCGTTTTGTGCAAACTTGCAAATCATGCGACGACTGCCAAAAATCCTTATCAATGTGCGTTAGATAAAACGTGCAGAAGTCTTATACTTACTTTTTTTTCTTCTTAACTTGGCTTCCTTTTTTCTTTTTTTTCTGTTCGCTTTTGGCACATTTTTCAAAACGAAGAGAAAACTTGCAAGCCATGGTGCGAGAGCGTCAGCACTTTTGGCCAAACAACTTTATAATTTGCGAGGTCGAGGATGTGTGTCCGGGTCTGGCTTTCGATCCTGGCACCATCAGGCAGTGCCTGCTGCTTTTTACGAGCGTCGTCGCCTCCGCCGGTTCTCTGTAGTAGTAGCGAGTAGTTTAGGATCCGCCTGTGGATGTGTGCAACCTTGAGGGGCAAAATCTCATTTCCCAAACGTCTGGCTGGCATACCGCCTCCCTACCCTCCTACCCTCCTACCCTCCTACCCTCCTACCCTCCTACCCTCCTACCCTCCTACCCTCCTACCCCTATCCTACCAGCCGACAAAAACAAATCATAATTCGGCATCGACATCAGCATATTTTCCTTTTTTTTTTGGGGTCGTCTGCGTGTCGGTGGCTTCCTTTGTGGAAGATCCTAGGCGATGCTGCCGGGGTGGAGTCTTAAATTTATGACAGGATTTGGCCGAAATCGAGACACATTTTCCAGTATTTTCTATTCCGTCGCTGTTTTGTCGTCGAGCCCATCGATGCATGGGATTTTGTAGTAAATTGAATTTCGATGCCTGGATTTAGACATTTTCTGGCTAAGGTCTCGACTGTGGTGCGGGGTCTAGGGGCGTCGTCATGCCCGTTTGGCTTTTGTCTGAGCATCCCGGCATTAAATTTAATTACGTTTGCCGCTTTATTAGCGGCAATCCTTAGCTGGCTTGAGTTTCAGCTCCTAGCTCTCAGCTTTTAGCTTGGCATTTGCATGGCAATTGAAGGAGCTCTAGAGTGCGCTTCGGTTCGTGGAATTTCGGCATGTATCGATGGATTTTTTTCAGCAAACACTCCCACACAGTGGTGGTAACGCCTTAAGTGGTATCCAAATGTTCTGTATATCGTTGGCACATAAACAACTCACACAGCACATCGCATCGCATGTCGTCGGAGGGGGAAGATATGGCTTCCGTTTGTCGCATGAATATTTTCATCATAATCGCTGCTATTTTTATGTTCCTCCTGAAGCTACACTCACAAATGCACTGTGCAAAAATGTCACATCAAAATACAAATTTATTCCATCTTTATATTGCCTGCAAGAAGGTATTCTTGAGCTTGTCCATGTCTTAGTTTCAATATATCTTGCTTTACCCATAGTTTGATTATAATTTATTAGTAATATATATCTTTTTCTCTCTGTACTGTACTGTTTCGTCTGATATTAGGGGGTTTATTTGCCGGCTGTCATGGTGCGTTGTATGCAAATCTCTTGCTGTGCTCCTGCTGCTTTTACTCTGGCCTTGGCTTTGCTTTGATGGGCAATCAACACGCTCACAGGAAATATTCATATATATTGCCGAGTCACCACCACCCAAGGACAAGGGCGTCGCGATGGGCGTGGCGGTTTAGATCAGAGGCTTCACTAAGCGCACATTCTCGATTGCAATGAAAACATTCACAATGTGCACTCCAATATTCACTCTGCAGCACTCGACATTCCTCAGTCGCCTCATCAGCGCATCGTTTGTGTTTGTAAATTGATTTTTTGTTAATTTTTATGAACTTCAAAGGAAACGCGAAGCCAGAAGGGTGCACAACACATGTTTGTGTGTGTATCATCAGCATCTAGCATCCCGCAGAAGCGTGGAAAAATTTCACAAATATAAATTTCCATATATATTTTATTTATAAACACGCGCGCGCGTTCGCAGTGTCAAAACAGCGTCATAAGCGCTGCTGTTGCAAGGCGGTCAGAAAGGGGGAAAACTGATGGGCAGAAGGGAGGGGCAGGAGCAGGAGAAGCGCCACAAGTCAAGTGCACCATCGGCGCTGGCAAATGAAAATTTCGTTGCATTTTGTATCTGTGAAGTTGCGACGCGTCGCACCGAGATGCAAAGTTCAATTTCACATGTGGAAAGTAACAGTGGAAAAAAAAGAAAATACAAGAAAGGGGGGCGCTTGAACAAAAATACAACCGGAGGAAGCACATGTCACACAGCAGTGCCAGCGTACGTGGTGGAAATGGGCAGGGAAATGGGGGAAAACCCGGGCGGAAAAGAAGGGAGCCTGCGATGTACGAGCAACTGGCTTGACAGACGGCAGAGTGGAAAATAAATGGATGCAGCGTGGAAAAACTGGAGGGCAGGCAGCTCTGCGATAGATGGAATGCCATGGAATATCAGGCAAGAAGAATGTCCAGACAAGTAAAAACACTGTGTTTAGCCAGGCAACTCAAGGTGGTAGTGGCTCAGACCCGCTCAGACATAATCCGAATTCCAGGAATCCAGAAAGGTTTCCAAGTCCTTTGGATATTATTCACCTTTTCCCGACCACACCCAGTTACAATTTAGGATTCGGTGCAGTTATGTGGCAACTCTGTAGCAGTAAAAGCCAAAGATATAAATCCAAGAAATGAAATTGGAAAACTAAAAATTCTTTCCAACATTGTTATTTCATTTTTTTATACCCTTGCAGGGTATTATAATTTCAGTCAGAAGTTTGCAACGCAGTGAAGGAGGCACCTCCGACTATATAAAGTATATATATTCTTGATCAGGATCAACAGCCGAGTCGATCTAGCCATGTCCGTCTGTCCGTCTGTCCTTCTGTCCGTCTGTCCGTCTGTCCGTCTGTCCGTCTGTCCGTTTCTACGCAAACTAGTCTCTCAGTTTTGAAGCTATCTGAATGAAACTTTGTAGTTAGCCTTCTATATACTCTCACTCGTATATATGTCGGAACGGGCCGGATCGGACGACTATATCATATAGCGGCCATAGGACTGATCGAAAAATTTTTACAAAAAAATTTTTAACGTTTTCAGTTTTCAATAGAATTGGATCAAATTTGAGATATAGCCATTTTACTATACTCTACAATTTTGCATAAAATTTTATGAAAATCGGACTAATATATCATATAGCTCCCATAGGAACGATCGAGAAATTAATACAATTAAATTTATAACCTTTTCAGTTTTCAACTGATTTTCATCAAATTTTAGGTATAGGCATTTAATTTAAGTCTTAAATTTTGTGGTAAATTTCATGAAAATCGGACGACTATATCATATAGGTGCCATACAAACGACTGTTTGATGTGGAGGAAAAATGCAAATCAGTGAATGTAAAACTGCAAATATAATATGTATAGGTGAATGAAATGAAAGCAGGTATTACTTCATTGTTTTTTAACACAAAGATATATAATTTGTATTGTATGGTTTTTTATTCATAGAAGTTCTATCTGCAAGGGTATATAAACTTCGGCGTGTCGAAGTTAGCTTCCTTTCTTGTTTTCTACTTGTTTGCTTTAAAGTTGAATCTACATAGAAGCAATATTAATTCCCCTAGCTAAACATTTCTTAACTTTTTGTTTTTTTGGTACTCCACAATCTCGGCCACAGAATTTTCGATTTTAACATTCACTTTCTGTTAGAAACTATTTTCCATTGTCCGTATTAATAATGGTTTCCTTCTCCTTAAAGAGCCGAAAAGTAAGACATTTCGAATCCGATCGATTTTTTATTGGGAGAAAGTTTCCCTGAAACAACCAGTCATCGTTCGGCATTGTTCGCCCCAACAATGGCGAGGCGAGTGGTCCGAGATGGAGATAGAGACATGTGTAGTATCTGGATCTGAAGACAATGACAATTCCCGGGGAGTATCTGCCCCATTCCTTGCTGCATGTTGTTCGCGCACATTTCCCATTTTCTTTGGTCTTAATTTTCTTTTGCACTCGCCATCGCATATCTCCATCCCCCTCCGGACACAGAGTGTTTCTCATAAATATTATTGCATTTTCGCATCTCCTGCTGTTGTTTATGAACTGCATTTTCCCCCGCAACTCGGCCATGTGGCCTGGCATCCTCCGCCCACATTTTCCCGCCCCTGAAAAGCTTTCAGCCCGAGTTGATTCCAACACAACTCGAACAACTTGAACTGGCCGCAACAAAAGCGCTGGCAATGGCCACTTCCTGTTTAGCGCGAAATTTCAATTATGAGCAAACATGACCACGCCCCCTTTTCCAACTCTCCCGCTCTCTCTTTCTCTATCTCTATCTCCATCTTTATTGTGAAATGTTTCGGGACTGGGGAATAGATAAAGTAATATGCACAAGTTTCCGTTTTCTTTATTAAACAGAAGAAATCACTTTTGCCCCATTTTCATGGGCAGCGGGGCGAGCACTTTTGCAGCTGTTTCGTTTCTGGTTTTGGGGAAAAACGAATCGGTTTTTCCCGGACATACATAGAACGAAATTGGCCAATTTTATACGATCTCAAAAGGTATTCAGAAAGTTGTGAGAAATATATTTTTTATATACATGATATATCTATAACATTCTAATATGATGGCATTCATGAATTCATCTACAAGTCGTATAATCTATCCTGACATTCGAAGAAAGGAAACTAGTATAAAGTTAATAAAGTAAATAATGAATTATTGCATTATTGAAATAACAATTTTATTAATTTCCGAGAATCCTTTTGTTGTTTATTTCTCATTGTGTACCAATATGTGGGTATTTTTCGCAGTTATAAGCTACTGCGCGCCCACCGACTACTCAAACGTGACTGGCCAAAGTTTTTCAATAAACTTTAACAAGAAAACATTAAAAAGCCACAACGTTGGCGCATTTCCATTTCCCGGCGAAAAGTCAAAGCTTCAACTCCATAAACGCGGCAAATAGTTGTGTGAAAAGGCTGCCCGGAATCTCCGCTCTTTGTGCGTTTCCCCACCGACTTCGCATATAAATTTCAAATAAAAAGCAAATCTACGGAACTTCTTCTTCTGGCCAGCTTCGGTGTCAGCTGGTGCTAGAGCTCCTGCTGCTCCTGCTCCTGCTCCTTTCATCATCTAGCTTGGGTTCTGGTGATGATGCCACCCGTGAGGCTGCTGATGCGGCAGCAGAATGAAATAAATATCATTTTATGACTTTTTAACTTGTTTCTCTCGCTCGCGCTTCCCCTTTTTAGGTGCCTTTAACAAGCGCAATAAATGCAACACTAAGCGTGAATGGGGGGAATATAAAGTATAAAATCGCATAAGATCTGGGATCTCTGGGATCTGGGAAGGGGGAATCCCTGGCACTTGCAGCTGCTGTTGGCCGGCTTTTTATGGCCCGCAACTTCCCTTTTGTTGTTACGCGGTATTTTTAGCATTTGCATTTTGCACTTGATTGAGTGCTCTCATCCCATCCCATTCCCAATTTTTCCATCATTTCCCTGGGCAAACTCCCAGAGCTTGCCAGATTTTCCGGGCCGTGAGTAATGCTTCCGTTAATCAGCGCTCCGTCACACCCCCTTTTTTTTTTGTTGTTAGTCAGCCGAAAGTCAAAAGGTGCAAATCAGTTAACATCAAGTCCCTGGTCCTTGTAATGGTTACTCTCGCCACCACCATCGCTTAGCCCTTTGTCCTGTGTCCTTTTGCCTTTCGCCTTCCGGTTCACTTCACTCTGAAATTAACCCTTCGGGGGCATGGGGTTCCTCCGCTCCTTTCCTTTCCATTCCTTTCGTTTCGTTTGGTTCGTCAGTCATAAAAAATTCAATTTTATGAGCGCTTTTATTTGTCCACTCTTCGGTTTGTCTCTCAAAATCGCAGCAGGAGACCACACAGGGTTGAAGTTTGGTAGCTATAGTTAGTTACATTGAAGATTGCCACTTGAAAAATGGCCAAATAACGTTAAATTACATTTATTACAGCATTTTAAAGATGGCAATTAACGTATAAGAGTCAATATTCGGTTGTTTCCTCAGAAGAAAGTATAAAGAAACAGTGTGTATCATGATAATGTTAATCACTTCTTATTAAAATCTTCCCTTTGAGTGGAAAATGTATATTAATCGAAAGTTTCATATGCTTTTGTAAGAGCCAAATAAAATGTAAAAAGGTCTTGGTTATAGACTAAGGCATTCATAAACTCTCAGTTAAAGGTGAAAGAAAAAAGACTACAGACAATCTAAAGTTAACCCGACAAACCCTTATATCTTTAATCTTAAAGGTAGATAAAGCTAAAGTGGCCTTCCTGGTCACCTGCAATTGTGACTCAGTTCCCTGTCACGGTAATTCCCTCTAATCCCCAACCGATTAATATTGTATTGTGTCTGGTGAATCACGCCACCGCCTGGACACCCTTTTCAGTGCATCCCAAGGATCGGATCCAACGCTTGAGTGCTCACCTCTGAGTCCTTTGCCCGGCGGTGTGAGAATTTGTAATTTTTATCGCCGTTGGGCACGCGTTTCCATAGAACGCCCTTCGGCATAGGTCTGGTCTTTGTTCAATCGGTTCCAGAGTTAGAGAGGAGGGATCAGAGAGGTCAGATGTTTATGTTTGGACAACACGCCTTTATGATTTCTGTTTGATTGCCGCCGCCGACGATGACCGGTACACCAGTAAACGCCATTAGTCACACATTGCGGGGAAAAATAAAGAAAATATATATGGAAAAGGGGATCGAAATGGGGGCTTGTTCTGGCGTTCAAGTGGAAAATTGAATTTATCACTTGAACATGCCAAGCAAACGTTTGCTCGCGCTTTTTGTTTTGCTTTTTTGTACTTCTGGTTGATTTTTTTCTCACTAATTTCGATTTCACAAAAAAAAAGAGGGCAAATCTATGTGAGACACGTAATCAACTCGTTTGTGAATGCTTAACAACGACCCTGGGACACAAACACACCCACCCACCATTCCAACCCATACCTTGGCGTGTCTTTTATTTTGCAACATTTTCCACTTGGCGGCCCTTTTGGGACCCCATTACCATTCCAAATCCCTTTTCCTCTGCCAGACATTTGTTCTCGTCTCGTTTCGCGTTTTGTTGTTTTCTGGCCAACCCTTTGACTTTAAGCGTTAATTGAAAATTAGTCAAGGGAGGGGGCGTGGGGCCCCTTTTTTTGGCGGAAGTGGGCGTGACCCCGGCTGACTGCAATTTTAGGTAATTTGCATTTTTATTAAATTTTAATTTACCGGCAGTTCAGCTGACGTTCGGCAAGCCGTGTGCCGCGGTGATTAGTCGCTGGATTTGCATAAAACGTTTGCCATAAATTTGTTGCAAATTGAAAATAACAAAAATGGCAGTTGCAGTAGCAATCACAACAATAACAACAACTACAATGGGCGTGTAGCAACTGCCATAAATTGCATTGGCCGGAGTAAATAAATTAGAACGAATTACATTTGCTGCATTTTAAGCCTGGCATTCGGGACTTCCAATTCCATTTCCCAGCTCTCGCCCAGTTTTGCGGTCGGTTGAGCTTTTATTTATCACCGGCGACCCATAAATTTGGTCAGTTTGTCAGCTGTGTTCTTTAATTAAAACAAAAATTATCTAAACAATAGTCAAGCAAACTTATTTTTGTCCTCACCGACAGATCGAGTTGCATAAATATGCAGATACGTGTGCGTAAATTTCGGCTATCCAAGGGCAAGGCAAACTGCGGCAGAGTCATGAAATAAACTCTATCGGAATCGCACTTGTAAATCTAAAACACACAGATACTCTCGCACACACATGCAATTCTGTTGTGGCCCATAAGTATGCAATGCTGCGCATAAAATACAAGTACACATACACACACAACAAGTAAAGGTCCTGCGGTGGGAAAGGGTCCTGCTGGTCGTAAATTTACATATTTTGCATATAAATAAAACGGATTTTGTCGCCGACGAAGCCAGCGCTGAAATGTCACAGCATAAAATGGCGAAAGAACGCCAAATAAATACAAAATAAAATAGCTACAAAATGGCCAAAATAAAAAAGAGGAGAGGAAAACGGGCGCTCAATAGTTGGGCGAGCAGCCAAAGGCCAGGGAGTCGCGTCTGCCTCTAAGGTGTGCCCCCTGTGCCCCATGATCCCCTATTTACCCCCTACTCCAACCCTCTCCCCTCTGAACCCCGCAAAGTGTTGCCAAGTAAGCAAATTGAGTGCGCCACGTCTGAGTTATGGCAGTCTGCCGAAGCTGATACAAAATAGCACCAGCAGTGATAGCAAAGCCATCCGAGATGGCTCCTTGGGCGTGGCCATAAACTAGATGCCAATGCACAGCGAAAAAAATAACGAAAATACAATGAGCACTACTCATTACATTAGGTTTTTTTCTTAGAATCATTGAGTATATAAAAGAAAAGTAACTTGAATTTAACAAAGGTTCCGCGAAAGTCAGGAATCTATACTCTATAAATACAATTTCTTACACATGGCTGCTTCTTTTCAAGAAAAACAAACAATGAGGAATCTTTAGAATTATTGTGAGAATTTTCCTAATGCCTAATAATAGAATAATTTTGCCCATTGCCACCTTAGCTATAGATATACATTTTGCTCCTTAAAAGATCTATAGAACTTAAGCTGAATCAATAAAGAAACATTATCAATAAAGTAGTCATGACATTCACCCTTAACCAACATATAAATATTTCAATTTTAAGCAAAACAACATTATTTTTTAAGTGATTCATTTGAAGAGCAGTTCCAAAGCTCAATGCTAATGCGGCGATGATATCTTGAGGGACTTTTTTCTCACCCTGTACCATATATTTGATATACGGACGATAGGGGTTTATGTCCCTTAAGCAGCGACCAAATGTGTCGAGGTCTATGGCCACTTGAGCCTGGAATTGAACTGGTTTGCTGATTTGGTTTATGGTTCCAGAAATTGAAAGGCGCAAGTGTCAAATGCACACACAAACTCAGAGGCTCACAGGCAGAAGGAGGAGTGAAAGTGGATGCTCTAATGTGTGTTTGTTTTGCTTTCACAAAACGCTTTGTCGTAGAGGAGAGTTCAGAGGGTTGAGCATCACTAAATCATCTAATGCCCCAGCTCATTAGCAATCAATGCACAGCAGCAATCGGCAATCGGTGGAGGTTGCAAAGGGCCTGGCAACACTTCACACTTCAATGGAGCTCTGCCTTTGAGGCGCACTCAAAATGGCGCTAAATACACACACACACAGGCAGGCAGGAGAATTAGAGGGGGGTTGGGGGGAGGGAGAAACGATTAACAAGCAAATTAGCATGAAATAATTTCAAAACAGACGCGCACACAGTAAATAAATCAATTAGCTGAACAACAAAAAAGGAGCAATCAGCGGCAGCAAGTGTCGAGTTGATGTCTTTGTCTTTTGTTGCTGCTTTTGTTATTATTATTGTTGTTGTTCTATGCTGCCAAGGAGGTCGCGACAGCTGGCTTCATTGGTAAACAAAAGCGAACAATTAAAAGCTTTTTCCACCATATGCACAACACATTGTGTGTGTGGGCCAAAAATTGGGCCAAAGTGCAAGAAAACAGCGAATGCGCGTTCCCATGAACTCGGCCATCTGCAGTTGCACTGAGAGAAATGCTTTACCCTGAGATTTTGTATACTTTAGCAGGGGATTCTTTTTGTTTCTCATACTATGAATGTCATATAATAAGATACTCTACCATCTTTTCTCTCTCTGCATTGCCTTATGGGGGGGGTGGAGGCGTTCGAAAGTTACGCTTGATGGCAAACGCAGATGCAGATACAAAGATACAAAGATATCCAGCAGCTGCACTTGCCCCCGTTACATTATTTTAATTATTTGTTTATGCAAGGCAAACACACACAAACTTGCACTGTCGGCACTTGTCTTGTCTTGCCTTGTTTGTGCCTCGGTTTTTATTTTTGAAGCATGAAGCATGGATCGTCGTTAAAAGTTACGAGCTATCCGATTCCCAGAAAGCGAGTGGCGGCCAAAAACAAAAGCCAAGGCGTCTAATTAGCCATCGGGCGTCATGCGAATTTGTCAAATTAAGCGGCAGCCGCGTTGCTTCGGCTCCAATGAGTCAGCTGTTCGGCATGCCAGTGTCAAAATTAACGGCCCCGAAAATGTGCAGGCAATTATCATGCCCAGCTGGCAGCCATGGTGGAAAATCCCAGAGTTCGCCAAGAAATTAAAATGGCAAAAAAAATCTGCGAGGACAAACAGGATTTTGGCAGGCAGAAAGGCAGCAGGAGGCTGAAGGAGGCAGACATGCAGGATGCGCGGCGCCAGTGGCAGCAACATCTGCAGGAGCAGCACCACCGACCAAATAAAATTAAAAGTCACCACCAACGCGAAGCGAAACTCGGGGAGGGACCAGATAAAGCGAGGACAGCTCCGCTGAAGCGACACTGATTAAAAAATTGTTTGACAAGAAATCAGCGCGACATTTGTCCAACTCTGGAGAGTGTAAAATGAAGCTGGGATGCTGGGAGCTCTGCGATTCCTGGGATTCTGTGAGCCCTGCAGACTGTCCGCCTGTTGACTGCCTCTGGGAGCCGAAAATGAGAGTGAAAAACAACACACTGAAGTGTCTGTCGCTGGTAATTCGGTGTAAATTTAATTGTCAGCTGTAATTAAATTGATTTTCACTCCGGTAGCCGAACTGCTGACTGGAGGCATTGCTCCGAATGACTGCCGTGCGTTGGCCCCGGACTGGCGCCCAATCAGCCTTAATTTTCATGTCTTCCTTCTCTTTTCCGAGGATGGCTGGAAAAAGCGCTTTTCTCGCATGGCTTTCTTTTTTTTTACAAAATTTGATTTATTTAAATCGGAATTACTGGGCTCTCCACGGCAAACATTTACGCATTTTTGTTTCCACCCAAATCCAAATATGTCCCTGGGCCTCCGGGGCATCCCCGAAAAAGCAGCATAAAAATATATTTTTTTTGGTGCGTGGGCAAAGAAATTAAATTGCATTAAAAACACATAAAAATATTTTGGGGCAATGCTCGTGTCAGGGGAGAATTATTTTCCTTTTTTTTCGTAGCGACAACAAAGCAATCGAAGTGTATAGTATAGTCTATACTATATAGTGTAAATGTGTGTATAGGCCTAAGATCTATATTTGTTGTACCTATCACAGTGGCGTCAGTCAAGGGGGCTCTTTGAGCTTTAAATCTATAAAAACTAAGGAGAGAAAAAACATTAATATTTTTTTATTAAAGAACGATTTTATAGACTTTAGAGGGACTAACTCATCCTTAAAGCTTTAGCACTTAACTGAAATATTCCTTTATTTAAACGCCTTGATATATTTAAACCAAATTTAATACAGTTATTGAAATCGTGTTCTTATTTCGAACCCCCTTTACTTAACCCAAGACTAAGCCCCTGACCTTATAGTGCGTATATCTAAGTGTGTGCCGATGCCAGAGGGCTGCTGTTGTGTTGTGTGTCGAAAAACTGGCACAAATTCAAAAATGATTTTTACGCAATTTTACGACAACTTGAAAAAGAACAGACTATAAATAAATTGCCCCTTAGGTTGGGTGGCACTATTTGTAGCCCGGTATCTGGTGAGTTACTTTCGCTTTTGTGATGATGCTGCTGGTGTTGCTGCTGCCTGTGACATGAGTCACAAAAAAGGGAGGCAGCCGCTGTCGCATGTTTACCTACGAAATTTTCCTTGTGCATTTTAATTGAAAATAATAAACACGCGTGTAAATAATGTGCCTTGCCCCTGTCAGACCCACAACGCAGCCTGTTGGCCCGGACCCGCCGTTGGGTGTTGTCCCAGTTTTGGTTGCGCTGCTGCTGATGCTGCTGCTGCTGCTGCTCCTGTCTGCAGCCAAGCGAGCTGTGTCCTGTCGTGTCCTGTGAATGTGCCTGGTCTCCTCTTCAAACCTCCAGCTGGAAGTACAGCGAAGGCAACAGCAAACGGGTCGTGTTGCGCAGCATGTGTTGCATGTTGCTGCTGCAACAGCTACAGCAGCAGCACAGCGGCAATGCCTGTTGTTGCTGCTGCTGCTGTGTCGGCGAAAAATATTCTGCAGCAAGTCGTGGCCATATTTTACTTTTTAAATGCCATGCGGCTGCTTTGTGTGCCATTGCTGGCATTTTAATTTATTTGCTCATTTTCACTACTATTTCCCAGTTTCACTTCTCAGAGTTTGCACTTCTTTTGCGAAACATGCCGACGTACTAGTCACATCGTTTTTTTCATTAAAGACGAAACACACGACTCGAGTGGGGAAGCAGCAATTAAGCTTAGTATTCAAATCCCTTAAGTTTGCTGGCCATCGTCGCCGGAAAGTGTATTTAGCCATCGTCCTGGCTCCTGTGGCTCTTCTTTATTTTTACATTTGGCCCGAAATTAAAAGCGCATAAATTTGTATAATTCATGGACATGTGGACCAGCTGCTGCTGCAATGGGGCGTGGCTCCCTTCCCTTCTCCCCGCCGCTTGACACCCGGAGGCTTTTGTTAGTGTTTCGTGTAATTGAAATCAAGTAATTTACGCGCCATTAGAGCGACCTGTCGAAACCCGGGAACGGGCGGCAATGCAATTAACATAAAATAAAATTGCAATTTTGCGACAGTCGAGTCGCTTGTTTGTATTTTGCTATTTGATGTAATTGCGATGGCTTGAAATTTTAATACGCCGCAAGTGGCATTCAATCAATTGCAATTAAAAAACAGTATAAACAAATAAATATATAAATATTTAAGCGCGCATGCCGTAACGGGCCATAAATCAAGTAAATCAGCTTACGGCAACATTGACCAAAAGCCGCAACTAACTAATTTGACCATTAATAATGCATTCTCCTGCATTTTCATCCGATACATTCTAATAGGATTTTCAGTTTAGAGAGTCCAGAGTCGAGTGCCGTGAATTTAATGTTGCTGTTTAAATGCTTCTTCCTTCGGGGCGCCCAAGTTAAGTCCCCGAAGCCACAGAAAGCCAAGCAACAGTTGCGAGGCGAAAGAAAAGAAGGAGCGCACCAAGAAAATGCTGGAAAAAACAGCCACGTAATGGCCGACAACAAGGACAACAAAGCGCTGACTGGAATATTTTTCGTATTTTATTATTAAATCACGTAGCCAGTGCAATACGGCGTCCAAAATGACAGCGAACGCATTTTAATTGAAAGGAAAGGCAGCCCCGAGAAGGTCGACTTCAGCAGAGTTCCCAGTTCGCAGCCTGGACCAGGGATCGGCTCTGGACGAAAAAAATCCAAAGCCAAGTCGAGCCGATGATGATGGGGCACAAGCACCCGACGCGTGGGTAAATGTTGGGCGGATGGAGGGATGGTCCGGGATCAGGGACTGTGCGCCGAGTGAGTCGCGATTCTGCGAGAGACTTTGGCCGGGAAGTTTTCTAATTGAAAATGGCGTCGCAAAATTTAATTTGAAAACTTTCACTGCCAGACCAGGCCAGGGCAGGCCAGGCCAGGCGATGCTGCTGACCCACAACGACATCGACAACGACTTTGCCAGATTTGTCAAAAATCCCCAGCTGAAATGGACCACCAAAAGGCTCACACATATACTGGGCGTGGCGCCAACTCTGGTCAGCAGCTGCACGCAAAGAAAATTATCTTAAATGATGATTGATAGGTTATAAACATGGCCATTATTATTGTTATTTAAAGATACATTTTATTCGCAGGCATGTTTCAATAGTAGAAAGAAAAGGAATAAACTTTTATGAGCGGAAGTTTATATATATTTGCAGTTTTTCAACTGAATTGAAAAGGAAATTCATCATCTTTAAATCGATATTTATCAATATATTATTATGAGAATTTGTAATGATAAATCCAAAATTCAAAAAAACTCATAAGTAAACCAAAAAAGCATTAATTTCAAATAAAAAATCGTTCCCATGCTAGTTTTTATCAGGTTAATAAATCTGCATACTCCATTTAAGATTTAAAAAAATTAATTTTTTGGCAAATTTTTGACAATTTTTAATGATGTAACACCTTATAATTTTTCGCAAAAATCGAAAAAATGTAGAAATTTTATTTTTCGAGGGGGCTTGGCTAGATTGAATCAGTTTTTGATGTTAATTAAGAATATATATAGGATTTATAGGGTCGAAAATGAATCCTATACAATTATAATAGCTAATTAGCTGCATTAAATTCATATTAATTATTTTAGTGCGTCTTTCTAGTTTCTAGATTAAAAATACCCTTATTTTCCCTATGTGTACTTCAGCTCACACTTGTTATTAATAAGCCAGCAAAAGAATGTTGGGGAACATTTCATTTTTGGGGCCCGCCAAGAAATATTTCGCCTAATTGAATCGCCTGGCGTGAACATTTGTTGCTCGACTTCTTTGGCGCCATGAATTCGCACACTTTGCGACACTCGCACCGAAAAAAAGAAGAAAAACCATTTAGTCTTTAAATAATTTTTGGCCAGCTTTTTCTTTATGTTATGTTCCCTGTGCCGGGGGCATCTTAATTTCCACAGTTCTTCTCTGTTCCGTTCCCAAAAGGAAACGAAGTAATGCAAACAAAGAGCTCTCTCTCAGCTTTTTTTTTTGGCTTTATTTGCCCCCAAAGATGGCGGCAACCGGAAGTGCACACACACACACACGCACAGTCTGAGGCACAAAGGAGCGCTGGGGCAAAGTCAAAGGCTGAAAAACTAAGGAAAACAAAACATTCTGGCATTTCTAATTATAAGTAAATATTCATACTCACATATCCCAGCCAGCACACACGTATGGGTCCGGAGTGGAGCACTTTAAAAGTTATTTACACACACATACACACTCTCTGAATGGCGGTGGGCGGTGGGGGGGAAAGCATGTTAGGAAGCCCGTAATGCATGCTAAAAAGTGTGAGAAAGTACATTAGGGTCACTGACGACTTTGACTGCGCTACAAAAGGGCGTGGCGGGAGGCGTGACCCGGAGAAGAGGAGCAACACGAGCTGAGGCTGAAGCTGAAGCAATGGCAACCACTTTCGCTCTCAACTTGCTACATTTTGTGGCGAGTGTGTGTGTGTTTGCCATAATGTACAATTTAAATGTAAACAATTTGGCCCCAACGCGGCAAAGGCAACAGCCGTGGCATAAAAACGAGAGAACGGGCCGACTGATGCAGGAGGGGATTGGAATGGAAAAGCAAAGTCCGGCATGAGTTGGAATAAAATATTTAAGAAGCAGCATCGAACGGTTGCTCCATCCGTGCTCGTGTGAGTGTGTACATGGAGCTGGGCTTATGTAGCATCTGCTGCTGTTGCTGCTGCTGCTGCCGCTCTGAATAGTGAAACTCAAATATTTATCTTGGCAATTGCCTGTAATTTGGTTTAGTTCCGACTTGCCACCGTTCTAAATAAACTTTTCATTAGCAGCCATGAAAGCAGCTCAAACAGACGCCGCACACTGCGAAAGGGCTAAGAATATGGTTAGCACGCATTTATGCTGAGCTCTCGCCCTGATTTCAGTTAATTAACTAACTTATATTTTGCGTAATTGACTTTTATGTGCGTTTGGCAAACGTTTCAATCAAAACCCTAAAGCAGCATTGCGCAATCCACCAAGAAGACAAACCCGCAACCGCAGAACAAAACCGCACTGGGCATACAGTGCGTATGGGTAATGTGTAATGTGTCAACCCCAATGGCCCGATCCCAATACCAAATTCCTTGCCATCCCCCAACACTTTCGCTTTAAATATCAAATTGAATAGAATATATTTTTGTTTCTTTGTTTTTTAAAAAAGATCACAAAAAACACAAATATTCGCACTTATTGTACGATTGCCAAATGTTTCTTTTTTCCGCTGTTTTCCTTACCATTGTTATTGGTTTAGCTGCTGTTTACAATGACACGGCACACTTAATGGGCAGCCTGTGAGTCTAAGTTTATTTAGCAAAGCGAACTGTTGATTTTCTATTATTGTTTTTGCAACACTTTCCGCTTGCCATGGGTTTTCATTTTGCCCAGAGTTCATTAAACTATTGGACGGCAGCCAGCATTCGCTTGAAATAAGTAAATGCCATGAAAAAAATCAATTAAATGTATCTGCTGTTGTTCTTTGTATTTCATCTGAAAAAATCTTTCACACAGCGAAGGCGGGTGTATCCTTAAAGAGCCGCAAAAGCCTTCAACCACTGCATTATTAATGCACTGTTGTCTTGAGGCTGTGTCCTTGCGGGGATTCGAGGACTGCTGGTCCTTCTCCTGCTGTTGCTGCTGCCTCGCGGCCTAGCCAAATGGGGCACGAAAGGCTGCTGCTCTTGGTTTATGCATGCAAAGTTACACGCTGCGTATGCGCCATTTCCACAGTAAATTTAAAGCTTTAAGGGTATGGGGAAAATGGAGAAAGCGGGGAAAATGAAATAAAATCCGCTTCATATGTGCGGCTCCAAAGAAAAGGGAATAAGGGAATTCTCAGAATTAAAATATAAATATAAACATATCATCTCAGTTTTCACTTTAAGCAAGTCATACATATTTATTTATTGGTAATTAATTGGCGTTGAAAGGAAAAGAGCTCTGTACACAAAAGGAATTTTAATTTTCTCGAAACTTTCCATAAGAGCTAATCGATTGAGAGGATTCTGTCAGCACTAACTTAACATTTTAAGAGCTTCACCTCATAAATGAGATTGAGATAACACAAGAGAGACACTCTCATTTCTAGAAGCATCTTAATTATGTGAAAGCTTCTCCAAATACATTCTCCCTCATTTTCACTTAATTTAGAAACGCATTCGGGAAAACACACACGCTCTCGAGAGTTCCTGTCGGGCATTGTCTTAATTGGAATCATAAAACAGCCATAAGCACTCAACGCATTCGATGGAAATTAATTGATCCATCTTGGGAGCCTGTCAAATGCACCGATGCACACACTATGTGCTACTCAGAAACTCCCTCGTGCATTGAAAATCCCAATTGAATTCAGTAGAGGGAGATGCTCTTGGCGCGACCTCGTTCATCTCTACCCCCAACGCCACCGTCCTTGGGTTAAGTAAATTACACGGGCTGCTAAAAATAACCAGAAATAATGCGATGTGTCAAAACAAAACATCAAAAACGAGGGAGACCCCTGCTTACAGCAGGTAAGCGGCAAAGAGGAGCGCCTTGGGCATCGAGCACTTCAAAGACGACGAATTCGTCGCCGGGCTGCCAATACGGGGGAATTGAATGTGAGCATAAATCATTAAGCACGGGCACGGGGCATAGACGATTCCCGCTAACAACTGGGCAAATGCCAGAGGCAATTATAAATAGATCTGGACTGTCGAGAGCACATCAAAGTTTCCCCTGCAACACGGACACTGTTGAATTGGTCAGGCAGAGGTTGGGGTTCGGCACTGCATCTTCCGTGTGAGGGGAAACCACATGCGTGCCACATTGTTTAAACCTCACCATTTGCCTTGTATATCCGGGCCCATTCATAAGGATTTACGGCTACGGTGTCGCCTTCCCGTTTTTGGCCACATATTTGCTCAGCCTGCCGCAAAGCCAAAGCGTTGACAAATTGCAATGGCAGCGGCAGAGGCAGCAGCAGCGGCAACCGGAAAAGCAGCAATGGCAGCCATGTTTGCCATTTTGCTCAAGTTGTCAGCGAGTGCGCGCCTGAAAGTATGCAACGGCGCATAACGAATGGACAAGTCTTTGGATTTGCGGCCGAACGAGCTGGGATTAGAGCAGAGAGAGCGCAGAGCACACCCGGGGAACTTCAATAATTTGCTAATATTTTTGCAGCACACGCGTATGCATATAAATTCTTGTTTTCCTCTAATCCAGCACGGGAAATTCCTCTAAAGCTGAAAACATTTCAACATCAAAGCGCAACGAAAACACCAGCACAAATATATATATTTTTATACTTTTTGCAGGGTATTAAAATTTCAGTCAGAAGCTTGAAACTAGGGGAAGAAATCATTTCCGACCCTATATATCATATATATTCTTGATCAGCATTAAAAGCTGAATCAATCTAGGAAAAAATAAAATTTCAAAATTTTTTCGATTTTTGCAAAAAATGATAAGGGGTTTTTACATGAATTATTAAAAATCTTAAACGGAGTATTCAGATTTATTAACCTTATAAAAACTAGCACAGAACAGCTTTCCGAATTGAAATTAATGCATTTTTGGGGTGGCTATGATATTTGAAAAACATTGATTTATCCAAAACATTAGCATATAAAAATATCGATTTATTATGACTTGTATACAGATATCTTAGGAATTCTCAGTGGTATTTGAAAACAAAGAAGCCAATGATTGCCAAAAGTCATATATAATTTGATTTTCAATAAAAATCTTAATAAATAAATGATAAAACATTGGCATCCCACTAAAAACGACCACAGAAAATTCTTCCGAATTGAAATTAGTTATACCTAGGGTTCTATGGCTGACTGGAAGAGTATACAAACTTTAGCTTCCCAATGCTAGCTTCCTTTCTTGTTCGTTCTCCCCGTTTTTATTTGCAAATGAAAGCGCTGCCGAGCTGAGTGTCGCCTGAAATTAAGCCACAAAAAAAAAAGTTAACCAAAAAGATCGAAAATCGGATGCAGAGGATTTTCACTTGAATTGCATTAAATTTTTTAAACACTCTTATTGCTTTAAGAAACCAGATAACGAGGACAACGACAAACGCAAATGCAGAACAAAAAAAAAAGTGACAGCCGCATTATTGTTCACCGCCGGACTTGGCTAAGGTGGGGCAGAAATAAAAGAAGCCGCTGAGGCGGAAACAATGTGGAAATTTTACAGGTTGCCCTGTCAAATAAAATAACACAAAACATGGGGCCCAACAACAACACAAGAAATTCACAAGAAATCATTTTTTGTGCAAATGGAGAGGAGGATGAGAAACCGACAAGGACCAAAAAGAAACATCAAGCTCGACAACGGCAAACGACGTTGGTGACGACAACCGGCGAACGGAAGCAGAGCAAGGCCAATGACAACATCGACAACAACACGGGACAGGAGATGGGGTTGGGAGTGGGAGTTGGGTTTGGATTGGGTGGGAGTTTCCAAAGGGGGAGTAAAAGTGCCAGGTGAGAGCAGGCAAGGAGAGGCAGCAGTCGGAAGCTTTGTGTTAAAATAACAATCAGCCGAATCATGCAGGAAGTGCAAATAACAAATAAATATATATCGCACAGAGAGAGGTATTTGCAGCCGGATCAAGTTCGATTGCTGGCGTGCCCAATAAAATGCAAGAAATTCCACACACAGAAAGAAACCAGAAATCAAAAAAGTCTTATGGGGAAACCTGAATCTCTAAAATAAAATGGATTTAGTCCAGAATTTGTTTAGGTAATAAATAGACATACACAAGATTCCTTTTTAAATGTTTTGTTATAAAATTAGCATACATATTTCCCCTCCGTGCATTTAAATAATAATAATTTGTTGTTTTTCTCTTTACTCACAGTACCCGCTCGATTGGTTTGGGCCGCTTTAGGCAAAACTGTGGAGCTGCCCTGCGACTTGACGCCGCCCACGGCGCAGGATTCGGTGAAGCTGCTGCTCTGGTTCAAGGACACCACGGGCATTCCCCTGTACAGGTGAGTGAAACTACTTCGTTTTTCCCGGGGCTATTGGTGCGTAATCATCCGCTCTGCGAGCCTGTCAGCCAGTCAGCCAACCATCCATCCATCTATCCATATATCCTTCCATCCTACCGCTTGTCCATCCATCAGGAGCGTAAAATAATCGTCAACATCCCGTTTCTTACACTCTACGTGCGCGTTTTGGTCCTGTTCCTTTGGCTTATTTCCGGCAGCTGCCACATGCGTACATGTGTGGATGTTTTTTGGGGGCAAGGATGCGCCCGTCATAATCCACTTTGTTATAATAAATGTAAAGCACATCCGATTACGGCTGTCGTTGCTAAAGTGTAGCAAATTTTCACGCACACTCGCACGGACCCGAAACGCGCAAGGCGAGGACCCTTTGGTCCTTCCTCACACAAGGATTTCTTTTTTTTTTTTTTTTATAAATTTGTGCTGATAAATTTTCAATATAAATTGTGGCAGCCGCCGTGTGCCCTGCATGCCAAGTGCCTAGGGAATGCCCTCCGTCTTTTGCGTGCCACAAGCCCGGATCACTCATTAGAAGGGGGTCTACGACGGGTGGACTACGTCCTGGCTAGGGACTGTTGTGAAAGGATCTGTGCCAGCCGTGAGCCGTGCACGTGAAGTGGTCGGCACTCGATAATCATAAGCAGGGGAAATGCAGCAGGGGCCGCGGAGCCCTGAAATAAACAGAGTAATTTACTAAAACAGCAACAAATTACTGCAATTTGCACAAAGCTGCCAAAGTCGCGAACCGTACTGGGAGGATGAAGGGGCAACTGCACGCAGACAAGCGGCGAGCAAGGACTCGGCACTAAACTCCTCTTCTCCTGGCTCATGGTGTGCAAATTGAGCGTCATTTTTTATGAACGTAAATTATGCGAGGGCTGAGGAGGGACTCAGGCGTATCCCCAACTTATGCTTCCCGCATATGTTTATTTATGACATCTAATAATCGCTACACGCTGCCACGCCCCCTCACTTACGCTTACTTCTGACTTCTCCGCCATTATTCTTATCTATTGCAGCCTGGACTCGCGTGGGGGAAACGTGAAGGTGGCACCACATGCGGCCATAGCTAGCGATCTGGGCCAGCGCCTGTTCTTCAGCATCGGCGATAATCCCAAGGATTCGCGCCTGCAGATCAACGATGTAAAGCCGGAGGACGGTGGCGTCTATCGCTGTCGCGTTGACTTCTTCAATTCCCCGACGAGAAACTTCAGGCACAACCTGACCTTAGTTGGTGAGTAATTCTAGAGATTTTAAATATATGAAATGATTAATTTCCCTCTCTTCGTAGTGCCACCGGATGAGCCTCGCATCTTTGATGCCCAAGGCAAGGAGATTGCCCAGATGGCAGGACCCTTTCGCGAAGGCTACGAGCTCTTTCTCTGCTGTCAGGTGAAAGGAGGTGAGTTTTACTACATTTTAAACATAAAATTTAAATAAAAAGAAAATAAATAATAAAAGTTATTGTTACTTTTGCAACTGTAGTGTACTTTTTCGTTCTGTGCTGCAGTTTGACCCAGTTATAAGTGTCCTGCGTGCTGGCCTCTTTGTCAGTGCCACGACAACCGCAGTCTGACGCATTATTTACCATTGCACTCGTGAGTGTCAATTGCAGGCAACAAGGATGCTTTATCCTGCATCACCCTAGCACCTGCGATTGCCACTCGCTAGTCACCAGTCCCCGTCAGGCTGAGAGACCCGCATCAAAGCTATTACTCATGTCCTTTTCTTTTTTCTGTTTGTTGTCATTCCAGGACGCCCGCCGCCGAAGGTCACCTGGTGGCGCGACAACACCGAGCTAATCGGCACCAGTCACACCTCCGTGGAGGAGGGTGCCACCGTGATGGTGAATCAGCTGCTGATTGGAACCACTACCCGCGACTTCTATGGGGCACGCATCGAATGCCGGGCCGGGGGCACGCGACTGGTGGATCCGGTCCGCAAGGATGTCACCGTGCAGGTTCACTGTGAGTCTACCCTTTATATATACATATATATATATGTAGTTATCCCTTGTCCCATCGAACTGACTTGCAAAAAGTGCTGCTTTTGCCAATAATAAAGTCGGGAAACTATTTGCTGATTGAGGTGAACTTGTTTACAAACAATTTAAAGAGCTTTAAAAGTTTATAGAACTCGTTAAATTGTATTACTTAATTTAGGTGAATTGTGTAAGGCCACTAAGACCAATTAATTGATTATTAAATTATTGATTCATGGATAACTTTCACAGGAAAAATAATAAACAAGTTCAAGAGAATAGCTTTTTCAAACTACATATTAGTTTGTTGAACATACATATTTATAAAGCAACATTTTTCTAAGCAACTTTTTAATTTGTACAAGTTTTCAAACTTTATTAACAAACAAGAGTGGAAAATAACTTTGGGAAGCATATACACTTGAATTATAGGATTAAATTGGAAATCAATTATAAGCTGAGCTTAAAATATTCGCATACTTTAAATGTATAATTGTAGATATATTTACATGAAAATTATTTAGATAAATCAAAGCTTAAAAAACTCATAACTAAGCCAAAAAAGCATTTTAATTTGGAAATCGTTCCCATGTTAGTTTTTATTAGGTTAATAAATCTGCATACTCCTTTCAAGATTTCAGAAAATTCAAATTATTGGAAAAATTTTGAAAATTTTAATGATGTAACCCTTTATCATTTTTGGCAAAACTTTAAATAATGTCGAAATTTTATTTTTTGCCCGGACATGGCTAGATTGATTCAGTTTTTATTATGATTTGGGTCGGAAAGACTTCTCTTACAGCTTCTGACTTAAATCATAATACCCTGCAAAGGTATAACTATATGTGGAAAATTGTTAGAAATATCTTTGAGGAACATAACTATATAATAATTTGAAGTTCTTTTATTTATTAATTCATTTTCTTCCATTAGTAAAACCTGTTCGCGTGAAGATTATGACGCCAAACGATCTGCTAACGGCTGGACAGCCGATGCCCATTCGCTGCGAGTCCTGGGGATCCTATCCGGCGGCCAAGATCACCTGGCTACTCGATGGCGAACCCATTCGCAATGCCGAGGTCACCGTGCACAGTGACAAGGAGGTGAGTACAATAGTAGTTCCCTTCCCTTCCCTAGTCCTGCCCAAATTGCCCAACATTTTAGCACTATTTTGCGGGGGGACAGAGAAAGTTTTATTCTTGTCCGCCATTCCCAGGACAAGGCAACTTTGTGCCGGAAAATTTGCTTGCAGCGTTTGACATTTGATAGCTGGCCGCAGTGCAGCCACTCGTACACATATACAAGAATATATATATATTTATATATATAGCATAGAGTGCACTGTGCAGCGCTTAATAGCTCAGGCAGACCATTGGGTGACCCTAAAAAGCAGGAGCAGGACGAACTTTTCCAGCATCGGGGGGAGGAGCAGACAAGTTGACTTTTAGCCAGCTTCTCTACGGAAGAGAACCCTTGGCTCCTTTTGATGAACTGCACTGGGGAAAAGTTTTGGCCAAGCTGCACAAATTTGCACTTGTTGGAAGGCCATTGATTCGGCTAATGTGCGAATTTTTATTTGAATTTATGTTCCTCGAACCCAACTACTAATGGGAGTCATTCCTTTCACTCGAGTTCGCATTTATCAGGATGCTGGGGGGATTTTTAGGGGACTCTAAAGATGGTTCAGTTTTCGGCATCCATTAGTTCTTCTTCGAACCACTGTCTTTTTCGCTTTCTAATTATGCCATGGAAACGGATAGATGCTGCCAAACGTCGCCGGGCATTAGTCAGCTCGTGCATAACCAACTGCCCTTCGATCCCGGGGACAGTATTCCACATACACGCAGTGACGAAGGACGAAGGAAATAGGGAAAAGCCGGAAAAGCAAACGCTTGTTATTTTGCAGGCTCTGGCTTCGATTGTTGCCAAAACGTGGCTCGACTCTGGTTTTCGGTTCTCCGGGTGACGTCGTAACTTAATACCCAGTTTGCCATCAGCTCAGAGCTGAAGCTGGTGCTGGTGCTAAAGTCGAAGTCCTGGTGGCCGGACATCAGGATGGTTCACAAGGACAAGGGCTTAGCTCGAAATTCGACTCATTATTTTCAAAAGACCAAGCTGGGGAATGCAACTAGAGAGGCACACACCCTGTACTAAGAAAACCGAGTGGGCATGCAACATCCCATAGAAGAGGAAAATATGAACAAAATATCGATGTATCATATTTACATGGCATTATGCAAATTAAAGTACTGCAACAGCATGGAATATAAAGTCCTTTACATGGGGAGAGAATATATTATTATTCTTCTTTTTAAAACTGTTAATAATCTATACCTTTTGTTACCATTTCTTTCCTGCAGGATGGCAATATCACGACGAGCATCCTGACACTGAAGGTAACATCGGAGAATGATAATGCGGAGCTGACGTGTCGCGCCACGAATCCTTGGTTCTCGGGTGGCGCCATCGAGGACAAGCGCATCATCCGAGTGGCATGTAAGTACACACAGGATATGCTCCTGCTCCTTGCAGGCGGCAGGTGAGCCTGGAACCTGTTATTAGCCCCGCCTTCAATTATAGCAACAATGCAGCTAAAGGAGGCTGGAACCGGGTCTGGGTTGTGGCTTCAAATCCCAGGCCATGGCCAGGAGCGGCTTTTGTGTATCCTTTACACAAACTGCCCAAGTCCTGGCCTGCGAGTGTGTGTATGGTTGTGTGAGCACTGGGGAAAGTCCAATTAGAAGCATATTACGGCCAGAGCCAGCGTAATTTTATTAGGGCCAACGGAGCCAGAGGAGCGCTGGAGGCCACATCAACCTGTTGGCAGGCGGTTGCCGCTAAGCTGCTTATAAAATGCAGTCAAGTTGACTTCGACGTCGTGTTCTTCGACTTGCCTTGATTAAATTTTCACCGTTATGTTTCTATTGCTCTCTTTTTCCATTTTGCTGGCCTCCATAATATTTGCAACATCCGCTTCCGGCTTCCGTTTTACATTACATACCCTCCTCCGCTTACGTCGATATTTTTGACGGGATAAAAAAGCAAAAGGCGTTTACACTTTAAGAAAATGATGTAGCATCAAGTTTACATCTCTTGGTATTTTCCGGTGTACTAATTTGCAAAATGCATTATTAATATAATTTACATTTGCTTAGCTAAATGAAATCTTGTATACATTTTCAATCAGCTCCTTAATGGCCCATTAGGCAGCAGTCGCTTTTTTCTTCAAGTGTGGCACACTCAAGAGGGCTGAATTACCTGCACTCAAATCAGTAGCCGACTTGATTCGCTTGCTTTTCATTTTGTGCTTCTTTTTAATAATTCACCATAAACGTCAGCATTTTGTCCGCCGCCCCTTTGGCCCACGCCATTGACATTTGGTCGAGACCCCAAGTCCAGAGTTCGGAGTTCGAGGATGTGGGATGTAGATGTGGGGGCACACACTATATAGTTCGGACAAAGGACCGACCGGAGCCAAGTGGCGCCGCCAGTCTCCGACGCGTATTAGATTTTTACAACCGTAACTAATAGTCCCATTTGGCGTGTGGTCAAGAGGCCGTGCGGCAGGCCGGGTCCTTCCCAAAGGATGTTCTCGGGGGCCAAACGGCAGCTGGGGCTAAGTACATTACGCAATGGCAGCCCAAGATGGACACGGAGACGTAGACGGAGATGAGGACGGAGTCCACCTTGTCAGCCATTGCCGTTTATTATTTTGACTTTTATACAGCCATTCGCTGCGCTCATTAAGCCGGATGCCGCACTCACTTATCCGCATCTTCTTCTCTTACAGATCCGCCCACGGTGTCGGTGCACTTGGCCAATGAGGATCCCAGCAGGTTGGTGACACGAGCCGAGGGCCAGAACGTGACGTTCAAGTGCCGGGCGGATGCTCGTCCGCCGGTAACCAGCTACTCCTGGTTCAAGAACGTAAGTGAGCCCCCTGATTTCCTACTTCCTTGATTCCTTCCTGTACCACAGCTTTCATTCCACCCGGGGGGCTAACGACCAACAGCTGACGTGTATCAGCAACTCGACAGACACTTTTTCGAAATTTTTATTATCAATTGTTTCTGGGGGCCCAGAGGCGTCGACATTCCTGCGGCCCCATAAGCAGACACTCTTGCGGTTTAATTTCATTTTGCAGGACCGCTTAAAGGGGCCCAGGACTTGAGCTCACATTCCGCCTGGCGCTGGAGAGGAATGTGACTCTGGGCTGGGATCGAGGTCAGTGGGTGGGAATGCCCGGACTCATTTCTCAAATGTCTTATAATTGGCTCATGATGTCCATTGAAGTCCATTCGTGTTGCAAATTATTTAACTATTAATCAAGCGACAAATAAACCGAAAGAGATTGGCATTGCCGCAAAGTCTCCATTCCGTTCGTGTTTCTATTTCTTTTCTGGATGGATGACCGGATGGCCAACCATTGTTGCCTGACTTTGACTTGGCCTGGGTTTCTATTATTAAACCGCATGATTCTGACATCCTTTGACAGTTTTGTCCACATGGTCACATCATCATTTTTCATAACTAGCAGCAAAAACCATAAACCCGAGCTCATATTTTCCCTTCACTCTCCTGCCATTTTCCTTCGAACAAATTGCCGAAAAAAAGAAAAAAGGAAAACGATTTGGCAGGAGGGCAGGAAGGAGGTGGTGCTTTCGAAAACTTCTCCTTATTTAGGGCACTTTGATTTTTGATTTTCAGTTCGCCTCTTTCTGGCTGTGGCATTAATAGGCGGAGAGAAAATGAGGCAAGGAATTATGAAAAACGAGTGGCCAAATGTGCAGAAAAAGTTGCAAAGAGCCAACTTTGTCACTTCTGCGAGTTGTTCGACGTCAGTTCGCCATATATAGATTTTTATTATCAGCATGTTTTTCTCCGCATTTCTTTTGCGTTTTTCACCCTCACAACTTTTCAGTGGGTCGAGCGAGCAAAGTTTTAAAGTTTCCTCAGTTCCGGACAAATTAATGAAACCCAACGAGGCATGGGGCATGGCAATCGAATTAAAGCAACTTTCGAGCGAGCCCCCACAATTGTGTCGCCTGTGTGTGTTCCCAACTCTGTCATTGTTAAATGCATTATTTTGCAAGGGCAAATGCAATTATTTACGCTCTCCATCGCTCTTAATGAAATTTACAAATAATCAAATGATGCAGCACGGCCAATTTGCGGCGGATCTATAACGCGGAATTCCACTCTCATGGCAGGAAACCAAAGGGGGTGCTAATTAGCTGCCAATGATATGCACATATGTGGGCGAACTTAAGCTATTTAAATTGCATTATAATAATTATTATTATGTATTAATTAAATGCATATGCAAATGCCAGCAGCATGAATTTTGCAACTAAATGCATAATCGAGTTATTCAAGAGTCAAGCTGTGCTAATGGAGCACTTGTACTCGCGCCGAGTCACTTGTGGGCATCGATTGCCAGTGAAATGCCTTTCGCTCCTCCATCCTGACCATAATTCAATGACCATCCGAGTGCCGCCTGTCAAATGTCGAATGCCAAATTCCGGAATACCGAAAATACAATATTAATTTGATTTAATAAATCCTATACGTGGGCGAGAGGCCACATTAGGCATATGAGGCAACCACAGTGCCAGGACCACAGTCCCACTGTCCGGCAAATACGATTATTAGCAAATAGTGACCATCATGGAGCCGGGTGGAAGGAAGCAGTGGCTCCATTGCGGTTGCCATTCGGTGCTGGCTGTGATAGTGGTTGCGGGTCCTGCGGTCACTCGACAATGCATCCGGCAACCACCGCAATTGGGGGCACATCTAAGACCATTTGGACAGAAATTCTTTTCAACCATATGTGTGTCCGCCAGCATTGTTCATTCAATACCATAGCAAAGTCAAGACTATACCTATTTGTTGAGGATAATTTCCCTAGAAACACAAATGCTAATTAAGAGGTTAAACCACTTACTTTTATTAAAGCTTAAATGTTTAACTACCAAACTCAATAAAGGAAACTAAAACTCTCGGAAATTCAAGACCTAAGCGATCTAAAATAAAATAAATACCTCCTTTCCCCCCCATCACCATCTTCGCTCGTCAATTTAAAGCGAGTAATAATATCGCACCAACTTGTTTCGAATATTTCAGGGCATGCGAATGTCGGGCGAGAGCACGGAAATAATGCACTTGACGCAGCTGGAGCGGGAAAGTGCGGGAGCTTATGCCTGCGGAGCCACCAACACGGAGGGCGAGACAAGGAGCTCCAGCCTCACGCTCCGAGTGCAGTGTAAGTACAAAATAAAATGTGTATACGCGTACACAAACTATGGCGGCAACGTGATGGAGTTGGAGCATGGCGGCGCACCGGAAATGGAAGCTGCAGAATAAAATCAAAATCAACAAGCAGCCGGGGCTGGCAGCGTATAACAGTCAGCCAACTTTTTCGGCGGCCAGCGGATGGGGAAATTGCTTAGAAATGATGCATGACCATGTCTCTAACTCCATCTGTAACTGTCGGCTGTGTGGGGGGTGTGGCGGGTGTGGATTCTGGTGTGGCAACAGTGTCGGGGTGCGGCCTTGCCTGCGGTTGTTGCGCGGCTTGTTTACAATTGTAAAATCCGTGCTGCCGCTGGCCTAAACAACCGCCATTGATTTATTCACACGCACAGACAAAACTTTCGCCTATAAATCCAGTAAAAATACTCGCCCCGGCAAAACTTTTCATAAACCTCACAGTCCGGTTTTCCAGTTCCCTGCGCCCCCAGGCAGATCGGGGAAGTTGCCTTTTGGCCATTTTCTTTTTTTTTTTTGCCGTGATTAATGTGGATTTCATATACTACTACTCGCACACAAGCGATTTGGTTGCATAAATCAGAAAAGGGAAAAATACAGAGCTCTCCAAGCTGCACAATCGATGAAGCCCGGGGACCAAGACCTAGACCAAGACCAAGACCAAGACCAAGACCTAGACCAATACCAAGACTTTCAATCCGACCAACCGAGTGAGTCTTAAGTACACTATTTGGTCGGGTTCGTGTACCCTCAATCTGGCAAAGAAATTCCATTTCAAAAGCGAAGAGCAGCAGCAGCGGCAGGGATTGTAAGGATGGCGGTGGTGCGTAGCCCTTTTGTTGCCGCCTGACGTAGCTTCAACATTTATTGTGTTGTCAGCTTACAAGCAAAAATGTCTTTTCATGTTGCGAGTTGTGCCATCGCCATCGGTTCCGGAAAAGTGCCACGTTTCTTTGGCTACCAGTTTGACAATCTGAAATGCATTTCCCCCGCCCGATTCCTTTTTCCTTTCTTCAAGAGCTGCACGACAGTTTAAGTAGTTTATATTTGAAATTATGAAAGTTTTCCGAGAGTCTTTGCATTGACTTTGGTTGTGTGGGTGGGTGGGATTTAGGTAACTTTCCCCATTCCCGCATTCGGGCACACACACGAGCAAGAGCACGAGCAACAAGTTCGCAGACACAGACAGATGGCTTAAGTATTCGACGCTGAGATGCAGCTGACTTGTGATAAAAGCCAAGAACGTAGTAATGAAGCCTCGAATGCTTATCTGCCTTGGCGTGACTTACATTTTAAAGGCGGCTTTCATCGCCGGGCAGACATATAATCTCAGATACTAACACAGAGCCGGTCAAAAGAACACGCAGAAAAATTACTGAAATCTTTTCAAATTACTAAAAAAGAGAAGAACGAAAAATTCCTCAAGGAATCGGGGAAAATCAGATATCAAATATATTTATATATTTAAAAAAAAACAAACAAAAATACTTTTCTTGCCGTGTTCAAGTTTATAAACACACTCTCTCCAGCGACAGACTGATTCTCCTTGGGGGCAAGGCAGTGCTTCCGCATATCTGCTCTCATTTTCCAGGCAAGTGAAAGTAAGCACCGACTGACTCGCTTTTCTTCCGATACCTGGCACACAGATTTTCCCGCTAAGCTACACACAGGAGCACAAGAAATAAAAAAAAGAAGGAAGAAAAACCCATCGTTCGTGGAACGGAAACATGTTAATTACTATGCTCAAGGCTATGTAGCTGGCTCGACTTCCCTTTGGATTTATTCCCCTCGTTCTTGCCTCATATTTTTGTGTGTATTTTGGGGCGGGGGCATGGTTTTGCTGGGGGTTTCCCCCAGAGAGGGGTGTGTTTGCTCTCCAAGGGGGCGGTTGAGCAAATTTAAAATGGAAACTTTTTGCTGCCTAACAACTCGATGGCATATATATTTATGAAGCTCCCACTCACGTTCCCATTCCCGCCTGACCCATCTCTATCTTTCCCTCATTTTTTTGCAGTCTCCCCGCGGTGTAAGTCGGGCACGGAGCAGACCTCCATTGGAGCCGTCAGCCTGCACTCGATTCTGGTCAAATGCGAGGTGGATGCCGATCCACCGGACTCGGTGCGTTTTAGCTGGACGTACAACAATACACGTAACGTGTCCCCGGTAAGTAAGAACTCTTAGTAAAAGTTACAGAAAAAACAAGAAAATAGAAGTTTGGATACCCTTGCAGTTAGCCATAGGATCATTGCCACGAATGTACAATAGATCATTACTTAATTTCAAATTGAAAAGATTTCCTGTGTTGACTTTTGTATAGGACACCAGCACATTGGGCTTTAATATTTAAAGTATTCAAGATTTTATGAATTTTTCCCAACTTTCGAAAATGGAGTAACTTTATTTGTCGACTTGTAGAACCCAATGTTTTATTTATTAATATTTTAATTGCAAATCGAAATATACATTTGACTTAAGGCAATTCTTTCCCCTTTGGGTTACAATCACCATTAAGAAAACATTGAATATGTGTGTTTTTTATTCGATATTTTTATATGCTAATTTTTGTGTAATTCCAAGTTTTTCTAAAATCATAACTAAGCCAAAAATGCCTTAATTTCAATTCGGAAATCGTTCCCATATTAGATTTTATAAGGTTAATAAATCTGCATACTCCATTTAAGATTTTAGAAAATTCAAATTTTTGCCAATTTTTGCAATTTTTAATGATGTAACCCCTTATCATTTTTCGCAAAAATCGAAATGATGTCGAAATTTTATTTTTTGCCCAGACATGGCTAGATTGATTCAGCTTTCGATGCTGATTAATAATATATATGATTTGAAGTCGGAAATGATTCCTTTTCTTTTTACAAGCTTCCGACTGAACTAATAATATCCTGGAAGTTGAATAAATCGAAAAAATTGAACTTAAATTTGAACTACTTTACCCTTACTTTTATTGTGCTAAAAATCAAGTGCAAAGCCCAATATTTCGCGTGTGCCATGACTGGGGAAAAGGTACATAGCTTGTCCCGGAATCCAAACCAAACTTATTGTGTCTGTAATTATGCCGGGGAACGTGCTGCAACCGGAGTCGCAATTACGGGAAATGCCAGCCAAGTTCGAAGTCGGTCCGCTATTAGCAGAACTTGTGCTAAATACTCGAGGGTTGTCTGGGATTTTCGTTCGACAATTCAAGGCAGACGGCAGACGAACAATGTCAGCCGAACGAACGAGCCGGGGAGCCCAGCTACGTACGTGACTGAATTAAAATTTAATCAAAATGTATAAATTCGGGAAGCTGGGAGGGGGCCCCGGGGTCTGGGCTTCGGCATACCTACATTCGAGGGAATTTAAAATGCAAACCGTTTAGGTGCAAGGCAAAGGACTGCAGAGCTGGCACAAAAACGAGAGATAAATAGGAAGCAGGAGCAGCAGGAGCTGGACCAGCACTTGGGCATTGAGTGGGCGAAAGTCTGACCAAACGAACCGAAAGACTTGCATATGTGACTCGACGGCTGTGGGACAGCTGTGCACAATAAATAAAGTAATTCATTTACCGCACAAGTTATTTGAAAATCTGCACGAAAATCCGGAGAGCCACCGGGATGACTTATCCCGTCTCCAATCCAGTTTCGATTCCATTTGCCCTGCAATAAAAACTTATTTGCCTTCAAATATTTATGCTCCGTTTGGTCCCTCCTTCTGGCCTGGGGTTTGCTTTGATTTCGATTCGGATTGGAGTCCGTTTCGAACTGCATTTGATCCTGCCTACGTCCGCACAATGTGAGCCTTCCTAATCCTTCGGCTTCTTCTTCTTCTCCTACATTACAGGTGCTCAACTCGAGGATACAATCAAACGGACTGGCCAGCACAGTGACGTACCTGCCGCAGACGGACTCGGAGTTAATAACGCTGGCCTGTTGGGCGAGCAATGCGGTGGGCAGACAGACGACGCCCTGTCTGGTGCACATCCTCCCTGCCAGTAAGTGGATGGTGGAAGGAAGCCGGTCTCGAGTCGAGTCGAGTCGAGGAAGTTGTTGCCACAAGATGCCGGCACTTACCTCCACCTTTGCCGCAATTTAGAGGAGACGCCACCGTTGCTGGCACTGGTGTTGGCCCCAGTCTATCTCTTATGCACACATAAGGATCTACTTACATAATTGGCGACTCTCTGTGTGTGTGTGTGTAGGGGGAAGACGTTATACCTGTACCATTGCCGGTGTCGGTGTCAGTGTCGGTGGCGGCGTGTACTTTGCCAAAATGTTGCCAAATAATCCTTGGGCTGAACTGCCTGCCCGTACTGCAGGACTTGGCTAAATTCGGTTGTTATTAATGCAATCTAGGATAGGCGTGGATATGCACTCGGCGAAAACGTTGTCTTTGTTTGAAAATCACTTGAATTCAGATTACCATCAAGTCTTTCTTGAATTAGAGTAATATTTATTTAAATTGACTTAAAGTTTGTGTTAATGTTTTCCCAAGTATTTTGTCCGCATTTTGTGCAATCCTCCCATCGCTTAAAATCAAAGGCAACTTTATAATTTCCCGGGTGTAGTCCTTACTCCTCATTTTGGCTTCATCGTGGCAACGCCTTCATTTGCGGCAAAAGTGGCGCTTTAAGGCAGCGGGAGAGCTGCTTTTAAATGCAATTACGGACGGGCGGCCGGTGGGCCATTAAGCCCCGGCTTGTCCATGACTGTGACTATGACTAACTGCTATCTGCACGGCTCTTTTCCAGATACTCCGGAGGCGCCAAAGGCCTGCGAACTGCGCAACGACACCGTCCTGGAGGTGGTCTGTGTAGCCGGCAGCGATGGCGGCCTTTCGCAATACTTCATGCTGGAGGTGGTGGGTGGGGATCTGCTCTACTCCCCCGATTCTGGGCAGGCACAGGGACAGGGCCAGGGCCCCAACCGGGGACAGTTCAGCGAGGCCATTGGCCTGGGCGACAACGAGATATCCACGCTCAACGACCAGGTGAGTGCAGCATCAGAAGCAGCAGGAGCAGCAGTCCCTGGAATCGAGTTAACCTAAGTTGATAAGTTCCAGCAAGCAAAACGCAAATTGCTCAATTAAATTAAGATTTACTCACGGCTCGGCACACAGCCGGCAGCTAGAAGCGCCAGATTGAAGCCGTAGCTGAAACTGAAGCTTAAAACTGACGTTGAAAGCTGAAAACGGAAAACGGAAAACTGAGAACTGAAAACTGAAACCGAAACATCACACAGTGTGTGGAGCGGGGAGCAGGGACTTGGCAATAATTCACTTGAAATCCATATGGTCAATTAGTGTGCATGTCCTCTGACTTTTCTGCTTGAATTAGTAATAAATATTTGGAGCAGGCGAATGTAGCGAAGAGGGGTCGCTGCAGGACTTTCTCCAGCCCACTCGAGTGTAAAAGGGACAACATAATTAATGCTTGGGGATCCCGGTCAAATGCTTGCACCCTTTGTCCCCGCCGCACGCTGCTGAGTTATTAAATTATCTCTGTCACTCGTCGTAGATGGGAATATCATATGAAAATTTCATTTCATTTCGTTTGGCTGCGCTCTCAGCCCGAGCGGACTTCTCTACTGATGAAGCGCTTTGCCGGGCGAGTTTATTAGCAAAGTAGCCAAGCGCAAAGCTCATCACGAGGATGGTCATGAAAATGAAAATGAAAATGCTATGATGATGATGATGGCAGGGACTCCTCCTTCTCCTTCTCCGTGTCCCGTGTCCTGGACAGAGAGTATGACCCACGCGTTGGTCCGTTGGTTGGCAGCTTTAAACATTCATGCTAGATAAAGGACACACTCGGACTGGCACTCGCACTCACACACAGGACTCGACTGAGGCTGGAAAAGTGCCGCAAGGACAACATAAATTACTTACGCTTACTTGAGTGGGAATTTGTGCGTAACCAACGAAGCTCACTCGATTGTGTCCCATTACGGCAAACGGATATTCAGTTTAAAATTTCAGACAGTGTCCTGTGCCTGTGTTTCTGTTTCGGTTTCAGTTTCGGCTCCTGGTCCTGTACAGTTGTGCCTCCAAAACAGTTTTCGGGCATGAATAATTATTTATGCGTTGGGTCCGCTCTGGACCGAAAAGTTAAAAATACATGGCATACTTGGCAGCGTATGGCGAGTGAATTATAAATGCGCCTGTCGCATCCCCGACTGTGTCCTTCCCATATTTGTACATACATATGTGTATATTCTATATATTGAAATGTTTTGCTTTGTGTATAATTTCAGGCGACATCTGCACCCATCTTTCGCATGCAGGAGAACAGTCCACAGTTTCGTTTGAATAATTTAGAGCCAGGACGTGAATATCAATTTTTAGTTTACGCCGTCAACGCCAAAGGACGCAGCGAGCCGCCGGTGGTGATTGAGAATGTACGCGTGGCCGCCCAACTGGGACCATATGGTGAGTGTAACCCCCCCTCAAAAAAAAAGAATCCTAAGATACTTGATAGCCGACAACCGGAAACAAAAACTGAAACTGGAAGAAAAACCAAATGGGAGCCCGGTCGGCCGGCCTTTCTTGCTAATCACATAAACAGCGCAAGTTATGGCCTTTCCGGTTGCTAGTTGTGGGTCACTTCTCTTGCCGGGCCAATAAAGTACCCCGATCCTGAGCCAGGCTCTCTCTGGGTCCTGCGACTGAAACTGAAACTGGAACTGAAACTCGGAACAGCTGAGGACGGAACTGTCTAATTCAACGCTTGACTGCATTTTCAAATCAACGCAAGTTCGGGCAAATCGTCTTCAATCAGCCGCCGCGAAAAGTTCGCACATGGCGTCACACTCACACAGAGGGAAAAGGCAGAAATAAGGTTTCTCTGGCAAGTGGCATCCGACTAGGAAATACCCTAGAGTTTCTTTACTACAAGATGGAGGTATTTCTTTATCATTAAGACAGAGTACACCCCTCCAAATGATGAGTATTGAAATCCCATAGCCAACCTGAAGTCTCCTGGAGGAATGCCTCCTAACTGCCTCCAGTCAGAGTCAGTGGATGCCCGGGGCCTTTGCCCTTGAGGACGGGACGCCCTTTTCTAATCCAGTGACTGAGTTATGCAGTGAAGCGGAAAGCATTTCAGCATTTTCCATCAATTCTTTGAGTGGGGCACACGCATATTACGTATACGCAGGGGCGTGCCGCAACAGCCTCTTCATTTTGCTCAAGCCTAACGACATAATGCGACTGCCAGTGTCGATGTGTGTGTGTGTGTGTGAGTGTGTGTGTGAGCACATGTGAAGTGTGCGTGAGTGTGTATGCCAATGTGTGTTTGTGTGTGAGAGCGTAAGCGGAATTGCTTCAATTTTCGTTTTGCTTAACGGCCACCGTAGACACTTTTCTTTTATTGTTCCTTTTCCATTTGCTGGCGCTCTCTGTCTCTCTTTCTTTTTCGCTGCTGTTATCCTGCTCGCTCACAACTACGACAACAATGTTGTCATTATTTTCATGCTGATTTTTATTTTTATCTGCATTTCCATTACCATTTCCACTTCCACTTACCGCCAGAGTCCCGTGCAAAATACTCGGCCATTTTCATTTCGGTTTCGGTTTTCTTTTCCTTTCTTTTTTTTATGTTTCTTTTTTTTTTTTGTTGTGACCCGCCCGCCAGTCATAAATCACTCATATTGCCCGATTTAATGGCGCTAATTGCATTTGATACGCAAATGTTCGATTAGGCGCACTCACTAGATTTTGCGGCGCAGTCAATTTCCCAACGAAACTTATTTACATGAAACAAAACAGCTGCCGCTCCCCGGCGTCTCCCAGTCACTTATGTATGTTAATGGGCCTTCGTCCGCAGATTCGGCTTTTGTCCGGGCTCGTAAATTCGGCCTCTGTGATTACACACAGCGGAGGACTATGTGGACTCCGGCGTAGAGTAGGGTGCTTGCTGGGAAGCCCTTCTAATTTATGCGGAATTTTAACAGCTGCCTTTTGCCTAGCCCACGCAGATTTTTGCGTTTTTCCCCGTTGTTTTGGTTTTGGCATATGTGGGGCCATAAATTCGAGGGAAGGCGGTTGCCACCTAACCAGATTCTATGGGAATAAATAAAATTGGGGGCCAAATCAGCTGACGCTGATTTAAATCAGTTTACGCAGAACTCATCAACAGAATTTATTACACTTGGCCCGCCCGCGGTGAGCGCAGGGGAAATCGTGAAAAATACCCAGCAAAGTGGGCACTTGAGCTGAGAAAAAAGCATCAAAGAGGGAGCCAAGCCGGCGAATAAATAAGTAAATGCCCGACCAAACAATGGTGGCGAAGGTAAACCAAGAAACGGAGGAGGACAAGGAGACGGAGACAAAGACTGAGATGAAGCTGGGAAACTGATTAAAAAACAGGCAGGGCTGATGATGGAGATGCCGTGAACCTTGGCATCAGAAGCCGATCCAGTCCAAAGGCCGGGCAATAAAGGCAGGCAGCAACAAAAATTAAATTGAGCCGCAGGTGTAGGCAATTTCCACTCAAACGCTCACTTCAAAAGCGGGAGGCCGAGAGGCCGTGGCCGTGGCGAAGAAGGTCCTGCTTTTGCTTCTGCTCCTCGGCACTTGGCAATGTTTCAATTCCGGGACCGTTGCTTTGACGGCCCGCAAATGGAGCGGAAATGCTCCTGCCGCCCTGCCAACGAAAAGGGGAGGCTGGCTTTAACGAATGTCTGGCATAAATCTTGCCCGGGGATCATCTTACAATCAGTTCAGCCGGAGCTGCAGAGATGGAGCTGGTGCTCGGGGCTACAGCTCACACATTATGCTGCAATTTCCGCTGGCTGGAAATCTAATAAATATAAACAATGCCCCTCACATGTTGCTCATAATTGCCGGGGCTTTGCGGCAAGTGCCATCAGGCCTAATCGCTGGTATTAAGTGGTCAAAGGTGTGGGGGCCTGCCTCCTGATTCCTGCCCTTTGATATTCATAATTCCTATTCTCTAGCAGCGACTATTTATCATGCCCGTAGATCTCCCATTACCAAGAACCATCATCCATTTCGGCTAATTTCAATTTTGAACCCTATTTCATCCTGACGGCTGAAGGGGAGGGGATTCGCCCGATAAACAAAAACACAATAAGCAAACAGTCAAAGGCAATCAGTTGGGCAAAAGAACACGGCACAGCCAAGCAAATAAATAAATAAATAAATAAACGACGGGCGGACGAGCGAGTGAGTGAGGTGGGACAAACAGAAATCAGCAGAAGCAGCAGCATCAAACTAATTCCGAGCAAATAACAAATCATTGCGAGGCCCCTGGAAACTATCTCAAGTTCCACCTACGACCCAGGATAATGCACAGGAAAAAAAATAAGGATAATAAGTAATATAAATACAATAAACTTACGTTGGGAATATAAACTTGAAAATGAATTATAGGATCTATCATATAGACAAAATCAGAGTTAAAAAAAACTCATAACTCAGCCAAAAAGGCATTAATTTTAATTCGGAAACCTTTTCTATGCTAGTTTTTGTTAGGTTAATAAATCTGCATACTCCATTTAAGATTTTAGAAGATTCAATTTTTTGCCAATTTTTGCAATTTTTAATGATAACCCCTTATGATTTTTCTCAAAAATCGAAAAAATGTCGAAATTTTATTTTTTGCCCAGACATGGCTGGATTGATTCAACTTTCGATGCTGATCAAGAATATATATGATTTATGGGGTCGGAAATGATTCCTTCATTTGATTTTAAGCATCTGACTAATAGTATAATACCCTCCATCTCTATATTATCATTCATGTTCAGATTAAACATCCTTGAGGTCTTTTCAATTAAGTTTTTGTATTATTTTCCCCTGTGTATTAATAGTGTTCTGTTTCCTCCTTCCTTTACAGATGAATCCATTCTATCCGAGGACCCAACGCCCGCAGAAACGACGCACCATGGCGGCGGTGGTGCGGTCGGAAGCGGCAGCTCCAGCGGATTGGGCACCGGCGCCAGCACGGGCAGTGGACCGGAGAAACAGTCCACGCTGCTAATACTCGCCGCCGTCGTGGTGATAGGCGCCGTTGTGGTGACGTCAATTATCGTGGCCGGCATCGTCGTGGTCTGCCGGCATCGTCCGCGGCCACCTGAGCCGCAGGAGGTGCGCAAGAGCATGCGGTGAGTAAGGGATCTGGTCTTTTGTTTCCATCCAGGCTGGCGGCTGCTGGGGAAAAACTAATAATGAAATTGTTTGCTCCCGGCATGTGTGTGGCTGTGTGTGCAGAAATAATTACGAAATTATTTATGTGGGGCACGTGACTGACAGCCAAAGCGGAAGAATCGCAGAAGATGCCGCGTGGGCGAGTGGGCAAGTGGAAAGCGTAGCATACTTTCCTGCGCATTCCTCGCTTATGCTTATTACGCAGAAAGTAATTAAATGACGGTCGCTCAATCAATTGAGCCTGCTTTAAACTCACCTCACCGCCGACGAAAGGTCGACAGGTCGACAGGTTGAGAGGTTGAGAGGTCGAGAGGCCAAATGGCCGCTTGGCCAATCCGACGACCTGGTTAGTGGCGGGTTCATTAAAGCAATTGTCTAAACAGTTTTGGGGCCGCCAATCGATTAGAACCGTGCACGCACCTGGCCAGTAAATTATGCTTAGTCTGTAATTAAATTAATTAAACCTGCACCTGACGACGACGACCCAGGTCGGGTACCAAAAAAAGAATCGCTATAAACGAGCACCGGAAGCGAGGCGGCAGCCGCACAAGTGAGAGTTTCCATTTAAGATAGGAAATCAGCGCTGTATCCACGAAAGGGTCGCGCCCTCCCCTCTCTGTGGGCGGGTAATTAAGCAGCTGCTTAGCCCCCATACCCGCCCCCAGCCTGCTAATGAAAGATAAACACAGTGTCCCATCCCCGTCCCCGTCCTCATCTTCGTCGTCGTCGTCCTTTGTGTCCATGTGGACGGGTCTCTCGACCTGCACCTCTGAACTGGCCTGGGATGGCTCTCTCTTTGATTCGACAAGCGGCACTGGCACTGGCACTGGCTCTGTCGCTGATTGCTCAATAATGAATTCGGGCGACCACTTCAAAGGGGAATCCAACGAAATATTAATTATAGTTGCCGAAAATAGTCGCGGGCACATCAAAGCGAGAACGCATGCGGGTCATTAAATGGTCATCCCGACTGTCAAACGCTCTTCATGTTCGCCCTGCCGTGCCATGTCCGTGCATAAATAAAATTTCATCATCATCATCGGCGCACCTGTGTGGCATGCCGCCATTCCATTCCATTCCATTCGATGGTATCACCCCGTTTTCGGTTCCGTGGCATGTGCGGCTATGCATAAATTTTAATGATTTGCCTTTTGCGGCAAAGTATTAGTGCAAATATTTGATGCCGCCGATAAGAGACAGCGATAGAGTGCGGCGTAATTAGCGTTCCCCGCGGCAGTTGGTTTATATTTAATTTACAATGGACCATCGAGCAGGCTGATTAAAAGTTCTCGAGGGTTCTCCAGAGAAATGGTTATATTTTTGCCGATATATGATATATATGTATTTATCATTCAAATGGTGAAGTCGATATACGCACAGCTCTTGCTATCGGTGTATGAATATTACGCATCCGCCCCTTGGCTCCCCCCAGCAAGAGAATGAATTTATTTCATTTATTTCGCCAACGTTTCTGCCCCAAAAGCAGCCGGAAAAGTTGCTAGGCATCCCCAGGTGGCAACTGCAGGTTTTGAATGCTGCTGTTTATATTGAAATTTCGAGTCGCCTGAGAGCAGGCACACCGGCTTAGTTTGTCCACTTTGCTAAGCTGTTTCTTTTTTTGATATACATACACACCGCCAAAACAAGTTGCCAGGAAAAAGTGGTGCTCGCCTTGGGAACTATTAGCAAGTTGTGTGAAGCAGGCAGGCAGGCAAACTGAACTTTTAATAGATTTTGACGACCATTTTTCAATTTGTTTATTTTTCGCAGGCCGGCGCGCAACGATGTGCCCAGCATGTACATCGAGGAGGATGAGCTGAACGAGCTGGAGGAGGGCGGCGGACGAGCGGCGGAGATTAGGGCGCGAGTGGCCCCGCCCACGGCACACCTGTGCGGAGGTGGTGTCGGTGTACCCGGCGTTGGATCCAGTGGCGGAGCCATTGTGGGCGTGGCCGGGCCCCATCACTACATCTCCGAGAGCTTCATCCAGTATGCGCAGCCCAGTCTAAATGGTACTATTCCAAAATCTATACGCAACCGACTGTAGCCGTAGAAGTATCTGTATCTGTAGCTGTACTCGTAGACGTAGTCAAGTAGCCATTAATTTATCTATCCATCCGCCACTCTGCGTGTGCATCCCCAATCGGTTCGCTCGCTCAAGGACCTTTCAGTTTGCGACTCGATTGCCACTTGATATTAATTTGTAGTTGTAGCTTAAGTTTTAGTTGATTGATTTGCCCAATTGAATTTATTGCTGTATGTTTATGTAAATAGTCCACCTGCACAGCTCACCCGAACACGTTGCCTCGTAGCCATTATGTAGATTGGTTTAACATCTTGTTTAGTCACAATGCAATAATGAATAAATTGTCGGAGCCACAAGCACTTATATTTTTCAACCGACAGCTGACCGAATGTTTTGTGTTTTTGTGCGAAACGAATGTTTAGTTATGTTTTGTTTTGTTGAGTACCCGTGAGCATGTGAGTAGAGCGCTTGTGGGGTGCCATTTAAGGTGCGAGGACTTTGGCATTAAACAATTTGGTTGGCTTGAGTCCGTGCTAATGATGCGGTTGCATATCAAATTGCCTGCCAACCAATGAGAGTGGGTGAGCACGTGTAAATGAAAAACTAATTGCCCCTCATTTGGCATTCACAAAAGTAGCTTATGACATGTCGAGTACACTCTCTACCAATTAGCGCTGATCAAAGTATTTAATTTTGTTGCATTCGATTTGAATTTGAATTTCAATTTGATTTCAATTTGAATGAGTTGAAGCGATTAGTTGGAGTATCCGGAAGGATATATCCCCACTAGCCGGGCACCCGAAGTAATGAGTAACCAGTAACTAGCTCCACTTTAACCCTAGCCATAACATAGTTCTCTGCCTCTCCCCCCTCACAAATCTTCTCTCTGTCTCTCTGCCTTCGACTTTCTCTGTAGGTAGCGAAACACTCTCCACTCGCCTTCCAACTGTCTTAATCCTCGACTTGCAGTTGTAAATACCTTTGCCCAGTACTTAAAGCCATGTATAGTAGTGTGCCCCCTGCCCCCCTCACACGTAAACGAGTTCATCCTGAGAGTCGCCGTCCTCCTAACCGTAACGTTCCCGTTATCCATCCAACCAGGCGATGTGCTGATGCCCCTGCTCGCAACGTCGTCCGGCCAGCCTCGCAGCGTGTCCGTAGTCCTGGCCACAGCTGCTCCACTTGCTGGGAACCCCTGTTCTGGGAGCCGAAACACAGCCTGGCCGCCCAAATGTATGCAAAGTAAATTTTATGTAACTAAATCTGTGCAGCAGGTCGAAGCAAGCATACAGTACCAGTACGAGTACGAGTACCAGTACCAGAAACAGAAACAGAAACAGCACGAAACACAGATACTCAAACAGAAACAGGAACAGAAACAGGACCAACTGCAGTTGCAACTGGAGCTGCAGACCCGGCCACAGATGGCCAGTCATGTTTGAGTGCCAAGTCCCTGTCGAAATTGGCATGATGCAGAGACTGAGGTGGAGGCTGAGGAGGAGGGATTGAATACTTTTAATATGCCCTGCATACCGAGGACCCCGGCTCCGTTCTTGCTCCATTTCACATTTTAATTTGTCGTCCATTTGACATCCCAATTTACTTAGCTTGTGTTGCGTTGTAGCTGCCACATCTCTTGCATTCACATGTCTGTCATCAGATTTCCTTTTTTCACTTTGTGCATCTGTAATTATTCGGCAATGGCTTTGTGGCCATGCCAATGCCAATGCCAATGCCAGTGAATTGGCCAAAAGCTTCCATTCGTTCATTTGCCACGATTCAGCAAGTACAGTCGACCTCTCAAAAGTCATCCGGATGAGGGATTCGTCTGAATGAATCACAGAAATTAAATAAAAACTAATTGAAGCTTACGAGTTTTTCGTCTCCCATTTCGGCTGGCCAATCACTGTCAAATAGATGCCGGAGTTTAGGCAAATATTGTTTTTAAAACGGATAACTGCACTACACACACCATGGCCATGGATGAGCGTGTTTGCATAGCCATTGTTTTTGTTGACATTGCTGTTTATTTCTCTGCCATTCTTCCCGCTTAGCACCCCTTTGTGAGTTGCTCGGAGTGCCAAGTCCTGGCGATGTTTTGTATAAATTTCAAAGAGCAGCAGCAGTAGGAGACGCCCTGGCAAACAAACACATGTACTCGGCACAAACATGCCTCAGACAGCAACAAATTTGCAAAAATATTCCCAGCTTTAACCTCTCCGTTCCCATCTGCTCGCTCTGTTTGCTGTGCGAGCTCATGCAGACTTTGTTTTAACTTTGAATTGCATAAATTTTAATTATTTCGAAAGCACTAAATTAAAACACAAAAATAAGCACAAAGGCACACACACACACACAAATAGAGAGTGCGGGAAAGAGAGACATCAGCCGAGCAGAGCATGACGTGCCGTCATGCTGGCAAATGCAAATATTATTTAATGGGCAGATGTGTCGTATACGTGATATTATTGCTAACACAACATGTCCCGCCCGCTCCCTCCTTCCCTGCCCTGCCCTCCTCTGCTGCCTTGGTTCCGTTGCGTGGGCTCAAATGTCACAAATTAGCTAAATTTGATTTTGTCAGCGATTTAATTTTATATTTTCATTACTCTCAGCCTGTTGTCCCTTCTCTCGGATATATGTTTTTCCTGTTTTTTCTATACCCTTTGCAGGGTATTGTAATTTTAGTTAGAAGCTTATAACTTAGTGAAGGAGTCATTTCCGACCCCATAAACCATATATATTCTTGATCAGCATGAAGAGCTGAATCAATCTAGCCATGTCTGGGCAAAAAATAAAATTTCGACATCATTTCGATTTTTGCGAAAAATCATAAGGGGTTACATCATTAAAAATTGCGAAAATTGGCAAAAAATCGGTTTTTTGTAAATATTAGGTGAAGGATTCATTTCCGACCCCATAAATTATATATATTCTTGATCAGCATCGAAAGCTGAATCAATCTAGTCATGTCTGGGCAAAAAATAAAATTTTGACATCATTTCGATTTTTGCGAAAAATCATAAGGGGTTACATCATTAAAAATTGCGAAAATTGGCAAAAAATTGAATCTTCTAAAATCTTAAATGGAGTATGCAGATTTATTAACCTAACAAAAACTAGCATAGAAATGCTTTCCGAATTAAAATTAATGATTTTTTGTCTTAGTTATGAGTTTTTTAAACTATGATTTTTTGACAAAAATTGTCTGTTTTTATACCCCTTTGCAGGATTTTATTATTTAAGACAGAAGCTTATATTTGCACCAACAAACGCAGTATGCAGATTTGTTAGTGCTTTAAAAACTCGCACAGAAAAGCTTTCCAAGTTAAAATATATGCAATTTCGGCCTATTTATGATGTCCGAAAATTTTCGATTTGGTATAAAAATTGTCTGTTTTTTATACCTTTTTGAAGAATATAATTTAAGTCCGAAGCATGAAACGTAATGAAGGAGTCATTTCAGACCCCATAAACCGTATATATTCTTGATCAGCATGAAGAGCTGAATCAATCTAGCCATGTTTGGGCAAAAAATAAATTTTTGCCATCATTTCGATTTTTGCGAAAAATCATAAGGGGTTACATCATTAAAAATTGCAAAAATTGGCCAAAAATCGGTTTTTTGTAAATATTAGGTGAAGGATTCATTTCCGACCCCATAAATTATATATATTCTTGATCAGCATCGAAAGCTGAATCAATCTAGTCATGTCTGGGCAAAAAATAAAATTTTGACATCATTTCGATTTTTGCGAAAAATCATAAGGGGTTACATCATTAAAAATTGCAAAAATTGGCCAAAAATCGGTTTTTTGTAAATATTAGGTGAAGGATTCATTTCCGACCCCATAAATTATATATATTCTTGATCATCATCGAAAGCTGAATCAATCTAGCCATGTCTGGACAAAAAATAAAATTTCGACTTCATTTCGATTTTTGCGAAAATTGCGAAAATTGGCCAAAAATTGAATCTTCTAAAATCTTAAATGGAGTATGCAGATTTATTAACCTAACAAAAACTAGCATAGAAAAGCTTTCCGAATTAAAATTAATGATTTTTTGGCTTAGTTATGAGTTTTTTAAACTATGATTTTTTGACAAAAATTGTCTGTTTTTATACCCCTTTGCAGGATTTTATTATTTAAGACAGAAGCTTATATTTGCACCAACAAACGCAGTATGCAGATTTGTTAGTGCTTTAAAAACTCGCACAGAAAAGCTTTCCAAGTTAAAATATATGCAATTTCGGCCTATTTATGATGTCCGAAAAACTTAGATTTGGTATAAAAATTGTCTGTTTTTTATACCTTTTTGAAGAATATAATTTAAGTCCGAAACATGAAACGTAATGAAGGAGTCATATCCGACCCCATAAACCATATATATTCTTGATCAGCATGAAGAGCTGAATCAATCTAGCCATGTCTGGGCAAAAAATAAAATTTCGACATCATTTCGATTTTTGCGAAAAATCATAAGGGGTTACATCATTAAAAATTGCGAAAATTGGCCAAAAATTGAATCTTCTAAAATCTTAAATGGAGTATGCAGATTTATTGACCTAACAAAACCTAGCATAGAAATGCTTTCCGAATTAAAATTAATGATTTTTTGGCTTAGTTATGAGTTTTTTAAACTATAATTTTTTGACAAAAATTGTCTGTTTTTATACCCCTTTGCAGGATTTTATTATTTAAGTCAGAAGCTTATATTTGCACCAACAAACGCAGTATGCAGATTTGTTAGTGCTTTAAAAACTCGCACAGAAAAGCTTTCCAAGTTAAAATATATGCAATTTCGGCCTATTTATGATGTCCGAAAATTTTCGATTTGGTATAAAAATTGTCTGTTTTTTATACCTTTTTGAAGAATATAATTTAAGTCCGAAGCATGAAACGTAATGAAGGAGTCATTTCCGACCCCATAAATTATATATATTCTTGATCAGCATCGAAAGCTGAATCAATCTAGTCATGTCTGGGCAAAAAATAAAATTTTGACATCATTTCGATTTTTGCGAAAAATCATAAGGGGTTACATCATTAAAAATTGCAAAAATTGGCCAAAAATTGAATCTTCTAAAATCTTTAATGGAGTATGCAGATTTATTGACCTAACAAAAACTAGCATTGAAAAGCTTTCCGAATTAAAATTAATGATTTTTTGGCTTAGTTATGAGTTTTTTAAACTATAATTTTTTGACAAAAATTGTCTGTTTTTATACCCCTTTGCAGGATTTTATTATTTAAGTCGGAAGCTTATATTTGCACCAACAAACGCAGTATGCAGATTTGTTAGTGCTTTAAAAACTCGCACAGAAAAGCTTTCCAAGTTAAAATATATGCAATTTCGGCCTATTTATGATGTCCGAAAAATTTAGATTTGGTATAAAAATTGTCTGTTTTTTATACCTTTTTGAAGAATATAATTTAAGTCCGAAGCATGAAACGTAATGAAGGAGTCATTTCCGACCCCATAAATTATATATATTCTTGATCAGCATCGAAAGCTGAATCAATCTAGTCATGTCTGGGCAAAAAATAAAATTTTGACATCATTTCGATTTTTGCGAAAAATCATAAGGGGTTACATCATTAAAAATTGCAAAAATTGGCCAAAAATTGAATCTTCTAAAATCTTTAATGGAGTATGCAGATTTATTGACCTAACAAAAAGTAGCATAGAAAAGCTTTCCGAATTAAAATTAATGATTTTTTGGCTTAGTTATGAGTTTTTTAAACTATGATTTTTTGACAAAAATTGTCTGTTTTTATACCCCTTTGCAGGATTTTATTATTTAAGACGGAAGCTTATATTTGCACCAACAAACGCAGTATGCAGATTTGTTAGTGCTTTAAAAACTCGCACAGAAAAGCTTTCCAATTTAAAATATATGCAATTTCGGCCTATTTATGATGTCCGAAAAACTTAGATTTGGTATAAAAATTGTCTGTTTTTTATACCTTTTTGAAGAATATAATTTAAGTCCGAAACATGAAACGTAATGAAGGAGTCATTTCCGACCCCATAAACCATATATATTCTTGATCAGCATGAAGAGCTGAATCAATCTAGCCATGTCTGGGCAAAAAATAAAATTTTGACATCATTTCGATTTTTGCGAAAAATCATAAGGGGTTACATCATTAAAAATTGCGAAAATTGGCCAAAAATCGAATCTTCTAAAATCTTAAATGGAGTATGCAGATTTATTAACCTAACAAAAACTAGCATAGAAAAGCTTTCCGAATTAAAATTAATGATTTTTTGGCTTAGTTATGAGTTTTTTAAACTATGATTTTTTGACAAAAATTGTCTGTTTTTATACCCCTTTGCAGGATTTTATTATTTAAGTCAGAAGCTTATATTTGCATCAACAAACGCAGTATACAGATTTGTTAGTGCTTTAAAAACTCGCACAGAAAAGCTTTCCGAGTTAAAATATATGCAATTTCGGCCTATTTATGATGTCCGAAAAATTTAGATTTGGTCTAAAAATTGTCTGTTTTTTATACCTTTTTGAAGAATATAATTTAAGTCCGAAGCATGAAACGTAATGAAGGAGTCATTTCCGACCCCATAAATTATATATATTCTTGATCAGCATCGAAAGCTGAATCAATCTAGTCATGTCTGGGCAAAAAATAAAATTTTGACATCATTTCGATTTTTGCGAAAAATCATAAGGGGTTACATCATTAAAAATTGCGAAAATTGGCCAAAAATTGAATCTTCTAAAATCTTAAATGGAGTATGCAGATTTATTAACCTAACAAAAACTAGCATAGAAAAGCTTTCCGAATTAAAATTAATGATTTTTTGGCTTAGTTATGAGTTTTTTAAACTATGATTTTTTGACAAAAATTGTCTGTTTTTATACCCCTTTGCAGGATTTTATTATTTAAGTCAGAAGCTTATATTTGCACCAACAAACGCAGTATGCAGATTTGTTAGTGCTTTAAAAACTCGCACAGAAAAGCTTTCCAATTTAAAATATATGCAATTTCGGCCTATTTATGATGTCCGAAAAATTTAGATTTGGTATAAAAATTGTCTGTTTTTTATACCTTTTTGAAGAATATAATTTAAGTCCGAAGCATGAAACGTAATGAAGGAGTCATTTCCGACCCCATAAACCATATATATTCTTGATCAGCATGAAGAGCTGAATCAATCTAGCCATGTCTGGGCAAAAAATAAAATTTCGACATCATTTCGATTTTTGCGAAAAATCATAAGGGGTTACATCATTAAAAATTGCGAAAATTGGCCAAAAATTGAATCTTCTAAAATCTTAAATGGAGTATGCAGATTTATTAACCTAACAAAAACTAGCATTGAAAAGCTTTCCGAATTAAAATTAATGATTTTTTGGCTTAGTTATGAGTTTTTTAAACTATGATTTTTTGACAAAAATTGTCTGTTTTTATACCCCTTTGCAGGATTTTATTATTTAAGTCAGAAGCTTATATTTGCACCAACAAACGCAGTATGCATATTTGTTAGCGCTTTAAAAACTCGCACAGAAAAGCATTCCGAGTTAAAATATATGCAATTTCGGCCTATTTATGATGTCCGAAAAACTTAGATTTGGTATAAAAATTGTATGTTTTTTATACCTTTTTGAAGAATATAATTTAAGTCCGAAACATGAAACGTAATGAAGGAGTCATTTCCGACCCCATAAACCATATATATTCTTGATCAGCATGAAGAGCTGAATCAATCTAGCCATGTCTGGGCAAAAAATAAAATTTCGACATCATTTCGATTTTTGCGAAAAATCATAAGGGGTTACATCATTAAAAATTGCGAAAATTGGCCAAAAATTGAATCTTCTAAAATCTTAAATGGAGTATGCAGATTTATTAACCTAACAAAAACTAGCATTGAAAAGCTTTCCGAATTAAAATTAATGATTTTTTGGCTTAGTTATGAGTTTTTTAAACTATGATTTTTTGACAAAAATTGTCTGTTTTTATACCCCTTTGCAGGATTTTATTATTTAAGTCAGAAGCTTATATTTGCACCAACAAACGCAGTATGCAGATTTGTTAGTGCTTTAAAAACTCGCACAGAAAAGCTTTCCGAGTTAAAATATATGCAATTTCGGCCTATTTATGACGTCCGAAAAACTTAGATTTGGTATAAAAATTCTCTGTTTTTTATACATTTTTGAAGAATATAATTTAAGTCCGAAACATGAAACGTAATGAAGGAGTCATTTCCGACCCCATAAACCATATATATTCTTGATCAGCATGAAGAGCTGATTCAATCTAGCCATGTCTGTGCAAAAAATAAAATTTCGACATCATTTCGATTTTTGCGAAAAATCATAAGGGGTTACATCATTAAAAATTGCGAAAATTGGCCAAAAATTGAATCTTCTAAAATCTTAAATGGAGTATGCAGATTTATTAACCTAACAAAAACTAGCATTGAAAAGCTTTCCGAATTAAAATTAATGATTTTTTGGCTTAGTTATGAGTTTTTTAAACTATGATTTTTTGACAAAAATTGTCTGTTTTTATACCCCTTTGCAGGATTTTATTATTTAAGTCAGAAGCTTATATTTGCATCAACAAACGCAGTATACAGATTTGTTAGTGCTTTAAAAACTCGCACAGAAAAGCTTTCCGAGTTAAAATATATGCAATTTCGGCCTATTTATGACGTCCGAAAAACTTAAATTTGGTCTAAAAATTCTCTGTTTTTTATACATTTTTGAAGAATATAATTTAAGTCCGAAACATGAAACGTAATGAAGGAGTCATTTCCGACCCCATAAACCATATATATTCTTGATCAGCATGAAGAGCTGAATCAATCTAGCCATGTCTGGGCAAAAAATAAAATTTCGACTTCATTTCGATTTTTGCGAAAAATCATAAGGGGTTACATCATTAAAAATTGCGAAAATTGGCAAAAAATTGAATCTTCTAAAATCTTAAATGGAGTATGCAGATTTATTAACCTAACAAAAACTAGCATAGAAATGCTTTCCGAATTAAAATTAATGATTTTTTGGCTTAGTTATGAGTTTTTTAAACTATAATTTTTTGACAAAAATTGTCTGTTTTTATACCCCTTTGCAGGATTTTATTATTTGAGTCAGAAGCTTATATTTGCACCAACAAACGCAGTATGCAGATTTGTTAGTGCTTTAAAAACTCGCACAGAAAAGCTTTCCAAGTTAAAATATATGCAATTTCGGCCTATTTATGACGTCCGAAAAACTTAGATTTGGTATAAAAATTGTCTGTTTTTTATACCTTTTTGAAGAATATAATTTAAGTCCGAAACATGAAACGTAATGAAGGAGTCATTTCCGACCCCATAAACCATATATATTCTTGATCAGCATGAAGAGCTGATTCAATCTAGCCATGTCTGTGCAAAAAATAAAATTTCGACATCATTTCGATTTTTGCGAAAAATCATAAGGGGTTACATCATTAAAAATTGCGAAAATTGGCCAAAAATTGAATCTTTTAAAATCTTAAATGGAGTATGCTGATTTATTAACCTAACAAAAACTAGCATTGAAAAGCTTTCCGAATTAAAATTAATGATTTTTTGGCTTAGTTATGAGTTTTTTAAACTATGATTTTTTGACAAAAATTGTCTGTTTTTATACCCCTTTGCAGGATTTTATTATTTAAGTCAGAAGCTTATATTTGCATCAACAAACGCAGTATACAGATTTGTTAGTGCTTTAAAAACTCGCACAGAAAAGCTTTCCGAGTTAAAATATATGCAATTTCGGCCTATTTATGACGTCCGAAAAACTTAAATTTGGTCTAAAAATTCTCTGTTTTTTATACATTTTTGAAGAATATAATTTAAGTCCGAAACATGAAACGTAATGAAGGAGTCATTTCCGACCCCATAAACCATATATATTCTTGATCAGCATGAAGAGCTGAATCAATCTAGCCATGTCTGGGCAAAAAATAAAATTTCGACTTCATTTCGATTTTTGCGAAAAATCATAAGGGGTTACATCATTAAAAATTGCGAAAATTGGCCAAAAATTGAATCTTCTAAAATCTTAAATGGAGTATGCAGATTTATTAACCTAACAAAAACTAGCATAGAAAAGCTTTCCGAATTAAAATTAATGATTTTTTGGCTTAGTTATGAGTTTTTTAAACTATAATTTTTTGACAAAAATTGTCTGTTTTTATACCCCTTTGCAGGATTTTATTATTTAAGTCAGAAGCTTATATTTGCACCAACAAACGCAGTATGCAGATTTGTTAGTGCTTTAAAAACTCGCACAGAAAAGCTTTCCGAGTTAAAATATATGCAATTTCGGCCTATTTATGATGTCCGAAAAACTTAGATTTGGTATAAAAATTGTCTGTTTTTTATACCTTTTTGAAGAATATAATTTAAGTCCGAAGCATGAAACGTAATGAAGGAGTCATTTCCGACCCCATAAACCATATATATTCTTGATCAGCATGAAGAGCTGAATCAATCTAGCCATGTCTGGGCAAAAAATAAATTTTTGCCATCATTTCGATTTTTGCGAAAAATCATAAGGGGTTACATCATTAAAAATTGCGAAAATTGGCCAAAAATTGAATCTTCTAAAATCTTAAATGGAGTATGCAGATTTATTAACCTAACAAAAACTAGCATTGAAAAGCTTTCCGAATTAAAATTAATGATTTTTTGGCTTAGTTATGAGTTTTTTAAACTATAATTTTTTGACAAAAATTGTCTGTTTTTATACCCCTTTGCAGGATTTTATTATTTAAGTCAGAAGCTTATATTTGCATCAACAAACGCAGTATACAGATTTGTTAGTGCTTTAAAAACTCGCACAGAAAAGCTTTCCGAGTTAAAATATATGCAATTTCGGCCTATTTATGATGTCCGAAAAACTTAGATTTGGTCTAAAAATTCTCTGTTTTTTATACATTTTTGAAGAATATAATTTAAGTCCGAAACATGAAACGTAATGAAGGAGTCATTTCCGACCCCATAAACCATATATATTCTTGATCAGCATGAAGAGCTGAATCAATCTAGCCATGTCTGGGCAAAAAATAAAATTTTGACATCATTTCGATTTTTGCGAAAAATCATAAGGGGTTACATCATTAAAAATTGCGAAAATTGGCCAAAAATTGAATCTTCTAAAATCTTAAATGGAGTATGCAGATTTATTAACCTAACAAAAAGTAGCATAGAAAAGCTTTCCGAATTAAAATTAATGATTTTTTGGCTTAGTTATGAGTTTTTTAAACTATGATTTTTTGACAAAAATTGTCTGTTTTTATACCCCTTTGCAGGATTTTATTATTTAAGTCAGAAGCTTATATTTGCACCAACAAACGCAGTATGCAGATTTGTTAGTGCTTTAAAAACTCGCACAGAAAAGCTTTCCAAGTTAAAATATATGCAATTTCGGCCTATTTATGATGTCCGAAAAACTTAGATTTGGTATAAAAATTGTCTGTTTTTTATACCTTTTTGAAGAATATAATTTAAGTCCGAAACATGAAACTTAATGAAGGAGTCATTTCCGACCCCATAAACCATATATATTCTTGATCAGCATGAAGAGCTGAATCAATCTAGCCATGTCTGGGCAAAAAATAAATTTTTGCCATCATTTCGATTTTTGCGAAAAATCATAAGGGGTTACATCATTAAAAATTGCAAAAATTGGCCAAAAATCGGTTTTTTGTAAATATTAGGTGAAGGATTCATTTCCGACCCCATAAATTATATATATTCTTGATCAGCATCGAAAGCTGAATCAATCTAGTCATGTCTGGGCAAAAAATAAAATTTTGACATCATTTCGATTTTTGCGAAAAATCATAAGGGGTTACATCATTAAAAATTGCGAAAATTGGCAAAAAATTGAATCTTCTAAAATCTTAAATGGAGTATGCAGATTTATTAACCTAACAAAAACTAGCATAGAAATGCTTTCCGAATTAAAATTAATGATTTTTTGGCTTAGTTATGAGTTTTTTAAACTATGATTTTTTGACAAAAATTGTCTGTTTTTATACCCCTTTGCAGGATTTTATTATTTAAGACGGAAGCTTATATTTGCACCAACAAACGCAGTATGCAGATTTGTTAGTACTTTAAAAAATCGCACAGAAAAGCTTTCCAATTTAAAATATATGCAATTTCGGCCTATTTATGATGTCCGAAAAACTTAGATTTGGTATAAAAATTGTCTGTTTTTTATACCTTTTTGAAGAATATAATTTAAGTCCGAAACATGAAACGTAATGAAGGAGTCATTTCCGACCCCATAAACCATATATATTCTTGATCAGCATGAAGAGCTGAATTCAATCTAGCCATGTTTGGGCAAAAAATAAATTTTTGACATCATTTCGATTTTTGCGAAAAATCATAAGGGGTTACATCATTAAAAATTGCGAAAATTGGCCAAAAATTGAATCTTCTAAAATCTTAAATGGAGTATGCAGATTTATTAACCTAACAAAAACTAGCATTGAAAAGCTTTCCGAATTAAAATTAATGATTTTTTGGCTTAGTTATGAGTTTTTTAAACTATGATTTTTTGACAAAAATTGTCTGTTTTTATACCCCTTTGCAGGATTTTATTATTTAAGTCAGAAGCTTATATTTGCACCAACAAACGCAGTATGCAGATTTGTTAGTGCTTTAAAAACTCGCACAGAAAAGCTTTCCAAGTTAAAATATATGCAATTTCGGCCTATTTATGATGTCCGAAAAACTTAGATTTGGTATAAAAATTGTCTGTTTTTTATACCTTTTTGAAGAATATAATTTAAGTCCGAAGCATGAAACGTAATGAAGGAGTCATTTCCGACCCCATAAACCATATATATTCTTGATCAGCATGAAGAGCTGAATCAATCTAGCCATGTCTGGGCAAAAAATAAAATTTCGACATCATTTCGATTTTTGCGAAAAATCATAAGGGGTTACATCATTAAAAATTGCAAAAATTGGCCAAAAATCGGTTTTTTGTAAATATTAGGTGAAGGATTCATTTCCGACCCCATAAATTATATATATTCTTGATCAGCATCGAAAGCTGAATCAATCTAGTCATGTCTGGGCAAAAAATAAAATTTTGACATCATTTCGATTTTTGCGAAAAATCATAAGGGGTTACATCATTAAAAATTGCGAAAATTGGCAAAAAATTGAATCTTCTAAAATCTTAAATGGAGTATGCAGATTTATTAACCTAACAAAAACTAGCATAGAAATGCTTTCCGAATTAAAATTAATGATTTTTTGGCTTAGTTATGAGTTTTTTAAACTATAATTTTTTGACAAAAATTGTCTGTTTTTATACCCCTTTGCAGGATTTTATTATTTAAGTCAGAAGCTTATATTTGCACCAACAAACGCAGTATGCAGATTTGTTAGTGCTTTAAAAACTCGCACAGAAAAGCTTTCCGAGTTAAAATATATGCAATTTCGGCCTATTTATGATGTCCGAAAAACTTAGATTTGGTATAAAAATTGTCTGTTTTTTATACCTTTTTGAAGAATATAATTTAAGTCCGAAGCATGAAACGTAATGAAGGAGTCATTTCCGACCCCATTCTTGATCAGCATGAAGAGCTGAATCAATCTAGCCATGTCTGGGCAAAAAATAAAAATTCGACTTCATTTCAATTTTTGCGAAAAATCATAAAAATTGCGAAAATTGGCCAAAAATTGAATCTTCTAAAATCTTAAATGGAGTGTGCAGATTTATTAACCTAACAAAAACTAGCATAGTAAAGCTTTCCGAATCAAAATAAATTTTTTTTTGGCTAAGTAATGAGTATTTAAAAGTTTAAGGAATGCGAATATTTAATACTGCGGATATCGATTTTCGATGCGATCCTTTAATGAAATTGCAAGGGTATTTAAATTTCGGCTTCCGAAAGTTAGTACCCATCCTTTTATTTTTGTTTTCGGGTTGACTTCAGCACTACCCCCGTCAGCAGCCTTAATTTATGTGCGCCGGGGGCCTGTTCGGCTGACACGACGCACACACCACTTTGGACTTTCTGGGGTGTGCATATTTGTAATTCCCGCTCCAGTGCTGCCCTCTCACCCGGCAGAACGTAAGCCAAGTCAACTGGCTTACAAGACACTAACAAGTGCCAAAGTCGGTCTGAAGTGCGCCAGAGGAGCGGTCCAAGAATGTTGGTAGCTGTTGCTCTGAGAGCAGACAGTTTTGGTAACTGTCTTGGCGAGGATTACACTGGGCTACAAGGCGTCTAAAGCGACTGCCTGGGATTTCACAAAGAACTACATATCGAAATAATGTAAAGTTTCTAAATATTTGCTAGTAGTCTGTGCTGTAAGGAGTCCACATTAAATTTAAAATAGAAGACATCGGTTTAGAGAAAAAAGAAAATAGGAATGGAATCTAATTTTAGGTTGTTTGAATACCCTTGAATGTTGCCATTGAATATTGAGATCTAATGGGAAACAGAGCACAAGAATCAAATCAGGAATATATATAGCTAACATGATCGAAAGGGACTCCTTGCAAACTTAGCACTAATTCTCAACTAAAATCCTCGCCATTACGAACCACTTAGGCCATGTATTTAGACCAGTTAGACACAGAGTGTCGAGTTGGGCTAGTAAATTTGATCTAGGTCCTGCCTAGACATTCATGGTCTACCCACTTGCAGCCCAAGTCAAATTGAAATGAAAAGCACGTGGAATGAGGGAAACACTTCCAGTGCCATAACTCAGGGCAAACAAGTGAGCCACTGTGCACATACGTGTATCCAGATGTGTGTATACACTAGTCGCTCAGTGCCACGAAAAGACAGCCGCCTCACATCTCGGCATGGGCTGTCATTAGCCAGGATTTTTAATTGCATATGCTAGTTGCCTCTCTCTGTACGTGTGTGTGTGTGTGTGTGTGTGTGTGTATCACGGTACAGGTGGCACTGGGGCATGGCACCGGGGGCCCCCAAAAGGGACGAGACCCCCGGCTCAGTCAAATTCATTTGACTTTTTGTGCCCCACAGTCATATCTCAGGGTGCGTGTAGAGGAACTAAGGGCAGCAAGAAGAGGCATGCATGCTTTTTGCGCACATTTGTTTCATTTCATGCTGTGTTCCATTCATTTTGCTCAGCATTTGCTTTTTTGCTGCTCGTCCCATTGTTGCTGTTTGTCTTGCCTGCCAAGAGTCGCGAGTTTGAGCCAAGTTTGTGTGGCCTTCGTCCTTGCTGGCCGCGTTTTGTTAACCTGCTGATGCCGGTGATGTTGCTGCTAGGAGGAGGATGCTGCCGTAGGAGTATTTGGATTGTAAGTAATGCGAGTGGGTTTGCGGGCTCCATGTGCACTCCAGCGGCACTCGTCTAATTAGACAAAGTTGAGACCAAGCCGCACAGCAGCCACTCGAAATGAGCACACGGCGCCATTCGCTGCGGTGCGAGTATGGTGGCATTATCTTAAAGACTCCTTAAAGTGCGTGTGTGTGTATCAGCTCCGCGTTCTCACTTTGATGTCTCTGTCATTCCACAAAAAATGCCACAGAATTTGCTTTGGCAACATTGTTTACGCCGCCGCACAGGCACAACACACAGAAAATATTCCGACAAAGTTATCGAAAAACAAGAAAGGATACTAACTGTGGGATGACAATGTTTATATTCCATTAAAACTTTATATTTAGTTACAGAATCGAAATGGAAATTGATTATAACTTAACTTAAAATATTCGCATTTCTTGAATTAATATTTTTTTATGAGAATTTTATCGAAAAATCAAAATTTAAAAAACTTATAACTCAGCCAAAAAAGTATTAATTTCAATTCGGAAAGCGTTCCTATGCTAGTTTTAATTAGGTTAACAAATCTGCATACTCCATTTAAGATTTTAGAAGATTCAATTTTTTCCAATTTTCGTAATTTTTAATGATGTAACCCCTTATGATTTTTCGCAAAAATCGAAAAGATGTCGAAATTTTATTTTTTGCCCAGACATGGCTAGATTGATTCAGCTTTCGATGCTGATCAAGAATATATATGGTTTATGGGGTCGGAAATGATTGGTTCACTTAGTTTCAAGCTTCTGACTGACAATAATATACCCTGGATTAATCTTTTTTGTTTACTGTGTATACTCTCACATACACGTGCTGGCTGCCCCACGTACTCTAGCAACCATTCTTGTGAAGCCTCAATGTCAACGCTGTTCATTCATTTGTCGCCGCACTTCCGTTTCCTGTCCCCTCCGCTCCGCGATTCACTGAAGCCACTCCGCTTCGAAGAGGTCTTCCGCCTTTTTCTGTCGGCTCAGTATGGACCCAGCATACAGGCCTGGCAGCATTTTTGCGACTTTTGACATTTTTTAATGCTGTCAGGCATGGCGTGAAAGTAAACGTGAAAGGCCACAGCCTCGACAAGCACACACACGCAAACGCACACGCACAGGGGTCTCAGGACACAGGACACGGGACACCGCACACCCACACACTAGACTCACACTAGAGCCGCCTTAGTTTGTGCGTCTTTATGGCTCAAAGACGCCACACAAATGTGACATTAAAGGCGATAATAATAAAATATCACTGGGTGCTCGTCGGGCGGGGCCACGTCAAATAACAAACTGCAAAATCGTAAACAACAAGCGGATGGGGGCGGCAGTGAGTGCGAGGAGCCAGCGCTAGATGGCGCTCAAGATTCACTTGTACAATAAGTCGGACTGGGGCGGACCACAATAAAAGCGACTCGCACATAAATTCCAGCGAAATGCGCTATAAAAATTAAGAAATTGTTGAATTATTTTACGTTTACGAGCGGAAGGGCAAATGGGGGGAGGTGTCCCCGTAAAGTGAATATTAATATTGAAATGTCCCAGTCGCCAGTCGCTCAAATGTCCTTGTTGTTCCTTATTCTGTTCCTGTTTGTGTATGTCGATTGTGGTCTCTTGTTGTCGTGCTTCTGCTTCTTCTGTGACTGTGACTGTTGCTGTTATTGTTGTATTGTTATTATTGTTCATATTGCTATTTTATTAGATGCCATTTGTTTCCTTATCAGCGCACAGTTGGCCACGCTTTCGATATGTACTTATTTGCTAATGGTTCTCTTTTCTTTTCGCCGCTCAAATCATAATTTGCAACTCTGTTATGATGTCATTTTGCAAGTGTTGTGAATATCTGAAAAGCAATGACAACAAACCAACCAACCAAACAAGCTAAACTAATCGGTATAAACAATTTGCTTTTGTTTCTCTATTCCTGGACACTCACACTCATACTACACTCACTCGCTCGCCCATTACTCACTCTCATGAATTTATATCCTTACCCGCACACACACACACTCACCGCACACACACGAAACACACCCATTCACATATGCTCTCTCCGCATTGTTGTTGATTTTGTTTTATACCAACCAACCAAAGTGTATATTGCAGACCCGGATCTGATATTGCCGCGCGGCGAATTGGAATTTACGACCCTGGATCCAACGCTGAAGTAATTGTAAAAAGTAATAATAAATATCAACCATAGTGAGCCAACCTACACACGCCCAGACACACACACCACACACATAGACCACATACAGACACAGGCCTCATAATTCACGGGCATTTCATTTAACATAGCTGTAAATTTTTAGCATAAATTTAAATGCATTAGCGTTAAAGGTAATACGTATTACGTTACGTTACGTTATATACGGGCAATGGATAAGGATAAGCCATTTTGTAAGTGTCATGCGAATTGTCGATGCAGAATCAAAATATATATAGAGAACTCGAGAGACAAAGCGAAGCCCAATAAATACGCTACACACTTGTAACTGAAATCAAAAAGCAAAGAAAACCAAAAACCTGTAAATAACATCACACATGAAACACAACACACACAACACACCAAAATGATACACACTCCCTGGACCCACATAGAGATCATTCAGAAATCGTTGCTGTTGCACCATCGACTGTACATAGAGAACGGGCAAACATTAATCAAACTGCATTTAAATGTTAAATATTAATTGTAATTAATGAACAACTAGTGAGTAAGCCAGTAGCTAATTAAGTCGTGTGTATCGAAAGTGTAATTAGGACTCATAGAGCTCGTCGGCTGGCAACCAGCCGAGAGATATTGGTTATCAGGCGGCCGTTGTTCATCAGTCTATGTCTGCATTAGGATATAAGTTAAAGGATCCATTAGAAGAGTAAAGCCGCCCCTCCCGAACGGAGGTGAATCAAAAGTTTTCGGCGTCAAGGTACACCTATTTCTGGACCACTTTCCGGGCCACGCCCTCAGACTTTTACTTTCCGATCCGATCTGACAGCCGCTATTTATGGCACTTCATGAATATTCTATTGCCACGAGATGAATAACGAAAGCCAAACAGAGGAACGCCGCCGCCGCCGCCGAGTGGGCGGCCCCGAGTGTAAGGATGTTCGAGTGCATAATGAATAAATGTCGAGTAAACAGCCAATTCCCAGAGTCCACTAGAGCAGCATCAACAATTCCACTCGCCAGGGCGGCCACTCCAACCACTCCACAGGAAACAAACACACAAGCAACCAGACCGAATTCATTGTAAATGTTATAAATAACTAAAGTAACCCGCAAAGTACGGCAAGGAAAAAGTAATAATAATAATAATAATTATAATAATAATACGCCATACAGTTTACACAATACTCCAATGTAATTCGAATTCTAATTTCAAATATACAAACATAAAGTGAAACGGCAGACTAGCAAAATATACAGTGCGTATGCGTAATAAAATAAATTGAAATACATATATATAGAGTACATACTATATAAATGGAATAATCGGGGCACGGGCACCCGTTCCCCGTCTCTGTCTCTGTCACTCTGGACAAAACCAAACTGATTGTTTTTAAGCAAAGTTTAGATTTATAAATAAATTAAATTTAAATGCGACGAGAGGAGAGTGTGGCGCGTAAAGCGAACTCAATGCGGACATACATTATAACTAAGTCGAAACTACTGAGTGTGTTAATAATAATAATAATAATAATAATACTGAATACTGAATAAATAAATAAATTCAAAGCAAACATCGTGTTCAAATCAATTCCAATTAGGCGGCCTGCCTCCGTTCGTTTTTGGACATCAAAGGCGGGAATTAATGCCGCTGCCGGGTCGGTCGGAGCTCCAGCTCCAATCCGGCTTTCCCAACTTTGGCCAAGGGTTAAGTGTTATTAATGCCGAGCAAATCCTGCGGCGCTGCATCCTACCCGTCTGCAGCCTGATTGCCACTTGAGGCGCGTAATCGAAACACTGGCAAGGCGGTCGGTCGGTCAATGGAGACCGAGACCGCCTTCATTACTTTGCCTCTTAGTGTTCCTCCGCCTCCTTCTTTGACTGTTTGCCCCAAAGCCAAACACGAGCGCTCCGCCCAAAGCCAGCGATTCGAATTAAGGAGCCATGGAGCTGGCGAGGATCTGAGGAGTGAGCTGGATTGGATTGGAACGCGGGGGAGTGGGTGCTCTTGGCGGCCTTGGCATGCACAAGAGATTAAAACAGTTGGGGGAAAATTTGCAGAGCGTGGGCCCGGCCATCTACCAAGAAAGTTAAGTTTTGCAGTGAAACTTTCTGCGAATGCAAGCGCCTGTTTGTCGTAATTTGTTGCACACTTTTTAGGGCAAAAACTTGGCATGTAGATGGCGTTGGTATTGGTATTCGGAATGGGACTTTGGGACCATTCAAACTGAATTAGGACAATCGATTGGTAATGGAACACCCCGCACCGAACTCACCTTATGAATTCCGGGACATGCTCAAGCCAAGGAGCTTAATTTCAAAATGTAACTCGGAATCTGCATTGTGGTCTCGCAATCCAAGTTCCCTTTTTCTATTCGGTGAAAGCGGAAGACTCCCCGCAATTTGGGGTTGGCACGTGCGGATTTACTTTTCACTCTACTTTCCAGCTCACCTTCGCCAATGGCCACTGCCTTTGCTTGCCGTTTGCTTTTGTTGTCAATTTCATGGCGTTTTCATTTGCTGGCAAACCACTTTCGCTGCAGCTTCTCTCCGCAATTGCCTGGAATTTTAAGTTCTCATCCGGTCCGAACGCACTTTGCAGCACTCGGACTAAAAATAAAGCCACATAAATCCGAAGATTTGCTGCCAAGTGGGCAAATCGAAATGGAATCCCAGGGTCACCACCCCACTTGTACAGATTCTGGAGGATGGTAGGTGGAGATGGAACCGGAGCTGGCTGCCATCTGCCGGGTGGTGGCGTTCCTTAGAAGGCGACTGACTGCTTAGCCGCAGCATGCTTAAATAAATTAAATGACGCCCCTGCTCGGCCCGAGTCCTTTTGCCATTCAAAGTGCGCTGTCACAACTCACAGAGGCATGCTTAGTCCGGACAGGACTGTTGAAATTTTAATGCCCTCCAGTCTGGGCAGCTAACTCGGCTGCTTTTCAGCCATTTTTGGGGGCAGCTACCATTGGCCAAGTTGAGAAAATTATGAAGCTTAATGTTCTATACTGTAAAATATTGATTTTAGAAAGTAAGTATTCAATAATATCAAGAATAACAATCCTTAAAGAAATCATTTCCATACAAATATAAATATATTTTATTATAGTAAATATTTTATTTCGAATATTTCATAAGCAACAATTAGCCACCTTAAATATCTTTTCAACAGTTTTTGTAGTCAACATCACTATTACCATTAAATGGAAAATGGAGAACGGAAAGCGGCCTATCCGATGGCACTTGGATACCATAAAGGCCAGTTTGGAATTCAATTAGCAGACGACTGACAACCGGCGCTGGTTGTCCTGTTGGTCCTGTTGGTCGTCCTGGTGAAACTCATAACGGCTTCGATTGAGCGCGGCGATTATTGCTATCCCCGGCCTGACAGCTGCATGTCGCCACAGCAGCAGCAGCAACAGCAGCAGCACCAGGAGTGGGCCACTTCTCCGGCTGACATTCATGGCAATCATAAGAACAGCTTCCAAAAAAAAGGGTAGCCAGGGGAGGGAGGGATAGGGGACGGCGGCTGCTCAAATGCCGAGAATGCCGTAAAAATGTTTTCGTCCTCTGCTCCTTTTGTCAGCAGTCATCCGCGTTGTCGTCGTCATTTCAGTAGATGCTGGAATAATGATACCGGCGCCTGCGAAGCGAGCAATCAGCCCGCTTTTCAGATCTGTGCCAAGGACACTTGGTATGTGGGTACCATTGTTTCGACTACGGCCCCCACGTGTTCCACGTGTGTGTGTCTGTGTGTGTGTGTATGAAAGAAAAGCTTCAATTTAGACATTTTCAACGTTTATTTTGCAACAGCTGCCTTAGGTCTACGCGGAACGAGAACTCTTAAGTTGCGGAATTTATTATGCACTCCTCTCTTATAATTTGATATTTAAAGAAATCATTTTACGGCGGTAGCTATGTGTCTGCTTCTGATGCTGCTCCTGTTGATCCTGCTCCTGCTCCTGCTCCAGCTTCTGTTCGCTTATACAATTTAAAAATCGCGACGGTTTTTGTATGCAATGCAATTATTCTCCATTTACAATGCACTCAGCGCGAAGTAAGCAAACAAACAAACAACGGCTTGAATGGTTCGGATGCGATGGGGGTAGGGCTGGGAAAAAGTGTGGAAAAGTCGCTGGGAAAATGGTAAGGGCGCAGCACAAGCAGACAAGTAAATAAAATTGCAAATAAAGTAAAAATGTTGAAATGCCAAAGAAATGCACGGTACATATTTTACATTTATTCATTCGCTGATTCTGAATCTGCTTTAGCTTTTGTTGCTGCTCCCCCTCCTGCTGTGGCTGTTGCTGCTGCTTTTGCTGCTGCTGTTGCTGCTGCTGTTGCTGCTGCTGTTGCTGTTGCTGTTGCTGCTGCTGCTGCTGCTTCTGGTGCTCATTCGTCCTATTCCCCTTGGCTCCCTTTTGGCTTCCTTGGCGGAGTGGGACAAAAGCGACGATGGGCGGCATGTCCTCACGCCTGTCGCCTGCTCCTGGTAAGCCGAGCGTTAATAACAACGCTTATCTGTGGCATTAGGAGCATGCCAAGCAGCAGCCAGCGCCAACCCAAAGCCCCCATCCGCTCGGCAACAGCGACAAAAAATGATAATGAAAAACTGAAATAAAAGCGCAGCGGCAGCGCCAGCAGACAAACAAACAAACAAACAAACAGACGGCAACGGCAAAAAAAATAGGAGGAGAATACGAAACAGACAAACAACACAGAGCGGAGCCGAACAACTGAACAACTGCCCGGGGTTGGAGGACTACATAATTTAAGCTGCCGTTGCCTTAGCAATTGCTGCTGCTGCTGTTGCTGCTGTTGCTGCTGCTGTTGCTCTTGTTGCAGTTGCTGTTGCTGCTGCTGCTGCTGCCTGCATCGCTGCTGGCGTGACAACTTCAACTGACAGCCGCAGAGCAGAGCCATCATCCATTATCAGCAGTTGGCCATCTTAAAGTGCAGCAGAAACAAACAGCGCAGCAAAGAATTGGACAATCGACTACAACGTACCCTAGGTCAGCAATTAAAAGCATTTTTTCGAAAAATCAAATTTTAAAAATATCATAACTCAGCCAAAAATGCATTAATTTTGATTCGGAAAGCTGTCCTATGTTACTGTTTATTAATAAAACTGCCTACTCAATTTAAGATTTTAGAAAATTCAATTTTTTGCCAATTTTCGCAATTTTTAATGATGTAACCCCTTATGATTTTTTGCAAAAATCGAAATGATGTCGAAATTTTATTTTTTGCCCAGATATGGCTAGATTGATTCAGCTTTCGATGCTGATCAAGAATATACATATATGGTTTATGGGGTCGGAAATGATTTCTTCAATTAATTTCAATCTGCTGACTAAAAATATATAGATATGTGTTAGGCGGCAGCATCAACTGAAAATACAAATAGCCTTAGGGCTACAAGAATTTTGTATTAAATAAGTACATTTTAAAATAGCAAAAAAACATTTGCATTCAAGCTTTAACTCTTTTAAATTTCTTGTTTCTGTGAGTAAACTAGTTAAAGAGTTACTAAAACCATAAAATTAATTAAAATTCTCTTACCATCTGTATCCCTAGACGAGATATCCATGATATACCCTGCATAACCCCCATTTTCCGTGGTATTACTCCGACATCAGGACAGGAAGCAAACGGGGAAAAAACCATCGCGGACAACGGGTGGCCACAACAAAAGCAGCAACAAAAGCACCGGCAGCAGAAGCCCCACAAACTGTAGCGACGGCATTGTTTTAATGCATTTGGAGCAACAGCAGCAGCAGGACCAGGATCAGAACCAGGACCAGAAGCAGGAGCAACAAAAAAAGGACGCCTGGAGGATGCGGGCCCGGCTGTGGCAGATTCCCGCGACGATGGCTGATGGCGGTGGCGTATACGCACTATGTGTTCCACATTACGTATACGTAATATGTATACGGTACGCTCTACTTTCCACCGCCGCCGCTGCCCTGCTCGCCCGCGGTACTCCCGCGCTGCTGCTGGTGCTGGAATGCCGATGGCCCCGAGGAGTCCTTAACAGTGAACGTCACATAGTACCGTTTGTTGCTATCCAGCTTCTCCGCGGGCAGTGAAATTAGCTGTTTGTTTTTGCCATGCGACAGCTCCAGGGCCACCTTGTGATTACAGCGACTGCCGCCGCCCGCACTGCCACCACCACTGCCTGTGCCACCTGCCCTTCCGCTGGATGCCCGGCCGCTGGTCAGGATCTTGGGCAGGAAGAAGCTACTCACGCTGCCCGTCTTCTTGTACGGTCCAAAGCCGAACTTTGGCATCGTGTGGTGATTCATCATGGGAACTGCAAGACAACAGACAAAACATTAGATTAATGATCGGAGGGATGATCGGGCAACTGACAGGTGTCCTGCAGCAGAAAACACAAATATAATGGCATGGGGAAACGGCACTCGACTGCGTTTTTGGCTGCCGGATTACCGACCTTCTCGGCGGGGATTACCACCTTCTCTGTGTCAGCAAAAATAGCTGTGTGTAAACAGTGCCCAGTGATGGACAGGAGGAACGGAGGCGAAACGAAGGGCACAAATGAATGCGTTTTTAATTTGCCATAAGCCGGACGCATCCTTTGAAGCTCTCCGGCTCCGGCTCTGGCGAATGGCGAGTGCCGAGTGGAAAATGTAATAAAAGTGGAAAGCCAGAAAGGCGGCGGCGGCGGCGGCGGGTCGAGTCCGGGTCCGGGTCAAGTCGAGTCGAGTTGAGAATATTTTTAATTTGCCGCGCAGTGAATAAACTGCTCGTAATTAGGATTTATATTTTTATGCCCTGCAGCTGGCGAGCAGCTGCTTTGAATTCGAGTGTCTGTCCCACGCTTGACCCAGTGCCGGCGAAAGTGTTGCCAACGAACGGATTCGCCTCTTTGGGCCCGGCCAAAAGGCTGTCTGGTGCCATTTTTCACGCTTGCACAGAGCCGCTTAAAGCCCTCAAGCCAATGGAACAGAATGTAGCTGCCGAGCTATATAGAATTAATACAGACTTTGATATACGAAAAAAAATTCAATTAGTTTTATGTAAAACTTTTCGAGCTTCTCAAGTTGATAAAAGATGAAATCGAGTTACTTTATAAGTTCTTAGTTAATGGTTGGATTGAATTACTAATTAATAAATTAATTAAAACTAGTCTCTGATCTTGTTTTATTTGTAACTTGATAACTTACTGTAGGCGGCACAGGGAATGCCAGTGTAGGCGTGGGCTGCATGGAGACATCGATGTGTCTTCGTGGTGCACTGCAGCGCCTTCTCGTAGGCATTGTAGTCCGGACTCAGGCGACGTTCCGCCTGGAAAAGCAGAAAAAAAAGAATGAGCAGGGTGGAAGGGATAAGCCAGGATCAGCTAATGGTGATCCTACCTCTTCGTACACCTCGTTGATATTCTGAAAGTTGTTGGTGCCCGGCCGCTGGAGTCCCTTGAGCGTCTCGTAGAGGAAAAGCTCAAAGTTCTTGAAGGTAAACTCGGTAAAGTTGTAGCGTCTCAGCCGCGTTCCCGTCTCGCTTCCAAGGAGCACGCAGGACTTGTGGTAGTCGTCGACGGCGCGTTTCACCAGCACGGATTCGTTGAGTTTGCTGGAGCGGATCTGCAGCGATTTGAGCTCCAACAGATGCTGGAAGATCTTGCGCTCCATGTAGTATCTGGGAACAGAGAAGCAAAGGAGATTGGTACCCATAAAGAAGGACGAATGAAAAGCGCAGCCAGTGGCCTTTTGTTTCCGCTCAGCACCATTGTGCCGGTCGTCGTCATCATGTTTGGCCCGTGTTTTTTTCCGGGGCAGCTAGCAGAATAAATGTTGGTAAATGTACGTAAATTGTCATGTTGAAATCCTCGCGACTCAAACAAAGGCAGAGCCGCCTGCTGGGCCACCAAAAAGGTCCTTTCTTTGACTACTGCTCCTCCTCATCTCACTTACTCACTGCTCCTTGGGTTTTGCTCAAGCGCAATAAAAGGCATCATGTTATTAAAATTTCAAAAATACTAAAGTGCGTACGCGGAAAAAATTCTATTAATAATTGAGGCTGGGCATAAACGAAGCGAGTCAAATTAAAGCCCGACGCCAACGGCTGCCATAAAATGTTATTAGAAATTTTATTAAAAATTAGGCAAACAGCCAACCGAGTTGCTTTAAGGAATCTGCATCTTGGCCGGCGGCCCCTCGAAAGTTGCTCCTTTAACGCGGCTTGCGGGCCAGCGAGTTTTCTAAATCAACTGGCAGCCGAAACCTTTGGCGCGGGAAGCGCATTCACCGAAAAAACTAAGCAAATTTGTCAAGTGCACTCGGTGCTTGAAAGCGGTGCAGAAAGCGAGAAAAGCGAGAGCGGCGTTTTTAGGAAAAACTGTTTGCACGGCACACCGGCTGGAGGAGACCGCTTGACACTGCTCGCCACTTGGCTGCGCCTCGCGAAATTATGCAAAACAATTTGACTTTGAAACAAAAGTTCATTGGCCAAGCGGCGGGCATCGACAGCGGGAGGAGATCCTGCCGAGATCCAGGTAATAAATGGCCAAGAATCCTTGTGCGCCAAAAGCTGCGTAATAAATTGGCCAAGGGCCCAAGGAATCCCGCTGAGCGACTTCAAAGCCGACCATCGTTCTTTCGCTTGTTTTGCCGCCGTCGCCGCTGCCGCAGCGGTCATCTTCATCTTCATCCTCATCTTCATCTCCATCTTCATCCTCATCCTCATCTTCATCTTCATCAGTAGGGGAATCAGCATGCTTATCACCATTCCATTCCCGTGCTTATCCTGGCCATCGTCGCGGCCATCACTTGTTTGCCGAAGCGCTTTTCAATTTTACGCCTCGCTTTTGGCTCCGTTTGGTTGCGCTTGAGTTCTTTGCAAGTCTTTCTCGCTTTGTGCAAATACTTTTTGCAGTACTGTCCTTGGCACACTTTCAGCACCAGCCATTCCCCAGAGCCCACCGCCCCCACCGTCCTCCGCTGCCACCGAGTGATACTGATTTCCGTTTCCGCTTTACGTTCGCCTAGTACAACTTTCATTTCATTTTCTTGTGCGCGTTGATTTTGTGTGCCACATTTTTCCACTGCAACCGCTCGCAGCGAACTGTCCTGCACCAATGCCCCACACCCCACACCCCACACTAACACCACCCACGCCCGGCTCTTCCTGTTTGTGACACAAATGTGACAGGCAAAAAGTGCACGCAGCGCCAAAGTGGATGAAGTGGAAAGGCCGCCAGCGGCAAAGTCAGCACCATCACCAGCACCAGCACCAGCACCAGGACCATCGTAGGCGCACTTTTCTGAAGCGCTGACAACGACAACGACAACAGAATGCAAAGAAATTAAGCGCTGCACAAGTTGCAACAACGAATTCCCGCCCGCCGGCAATTTGCGCGGGATAGCAGGCAACAAAGGCGGGCGAGGGAACTGCACAAACCAGAGCCAGAACCCAGAACCCAGAACCTTTTGCCAAGTGTTAATGGTTTGGGCCAGAAACTGTAACAGAAACAGAGGCAGCCGGCCGGATGGCTTTGGCAAAGACGTGGCCTGCATAACTGCATAACACCTGCACCGAGTGTTAGCCTGGAAAATCAATGGCCGCCAAAAAGTGTTGACAAAGTCGCACACTCCCCCCGTGAAAAGTCTGTGGCTGGCTTTCGCACTCCGGCGGACAGTCCGACAGACTTTGCGGAAACTTTTTGCTTCATTTTTCATTACGGCTATATTTTCTGAGCCCGCGCTTCAAACTTCGCCAAGTGCCTGGTTTTGGGCCAAAATCCGAGAGAGAGAGAGCTGAAAGCTTCATCAACTTTATCTCCAAGCGGAGCAGATTAAGGCCGCAAATGAAGACAGCGGAGCAGTTTAAATTGAACTAATCGGTGGAAGGTCGAAATAAGGCAAGATAACTTAACTTTCACATTTCACAAGAGATTAACTTTCCATTTGAGACTTGAGCCAATAAAAATGTCGAATTAGGCGATTGGGCTTGAACCACAATTGATGATTAAAACGGTTGAAAACTTGTAGCTAAAATTATAGTCCCCTTGGAAAGAGTATAACTATTAAAAATCAGAGCTAGTTGCTAATTCCATCACCTGCCGCTGCAGGACCACAAAAATCATCCGCAAGGACAACAGATAAACTTCGAATTGAGAACGAAAACGAAATCCAAATATTTAACAATGTCAATTACGAGAACGCACATTATAAATCCCAAATCTCACCTGTGCTGCTGGGACTCGAAACACTCACACACACACACACCATCCTGGCAGCCCCGGTAAGTTATTTGTTTAATTTATGCGTCAGATAAAATTTTAATCTCTTCGGAGCCGAGACGAGGAAAAAAAATAAAGTTGCCGGGGACTGGGCTGCCGGGGGGTGCTGTGTCCGTGTGAAAAGCGTGCGAATGTAGAATAAAATGAAAAATACGAAATAAAATAAAGTCTCTATTTACACACTTTTCATGGCATTCAAAGCTACACCCACCCATCCAGAGTATTCAACTGGGATTCACTTTCTATTTTTTTTCGTTGCTTTACTTCCGTTTTTGGGGGTAGATTCGAGTATATTCTATTTGGATGCTTGCCGTAGATTTAGCCGGGAATTAATTGACTCACTCCGCGCGACTTGTTGAGGAGGAACTTGTTCGGAAAAGTTGCTGAGCAAGACACTTGTTTGACTTTCGGTTTTGCGTACATTGCGTATACGCCGTGTATTTGCCGGAACCTCCGACATGGCGGAAACTCGGCTCTGGTTCCATGGCGACTCCTTGGCCTGGCCTGCTGCTCCGGCTTATGCAAACAGCCGAGTTAAATATTTTCATTAGTCAAGTGGAAAGAATTATTTATGAAATGCGCTCCGGTTTTTCGCCCCGTTATTGTTTTGTTTTGTTTTTCTTTCTCGGTGAATGTTTGCAAATTTATTCATGGGCTACAAGGCAGATTAGCAAAATTAATAAAAGTCAGCTTACGCTTTTTAATTAAGTTTTGCGGCCGGGCTTATGCAAATACCATAAATAAATACAATTGACTTTAAAGTTGGAGGAGCAGCTTACAGAGGAGCATCTAGCCGAATCGATCTGAAAATGACAAATTAAATTACCGGCACACGAGCTCCAAAGCCACCGGCAAAAACAATCGCTAGTGTGAGCTTATGGCCAATTCCTGGCAAAGTCCCGGGTACACAAAGGGATTTCCGGAAAAACAAGCCGGCAAACGAAGAGCGAACACAAATGGTAATGGGCCTCGTTCTCGTCCTGATTCTCATACTCTTTGCCTCTTTCGAGGACCTCTAAAAATGCTCTCGCTAATCTGCACTAATTCCATTTACAATTAGCATTAGCGAGTTGTAAACGAAGCCAAAGACTTTGCTCCACTCCGAATGGCTGCCTGCTGCCTGCTTGCGGCTAATTTTCATATTTTGTTCAAGTTTCTGCATAAACAAAACATCGCACCGCAGGTGGGCGTCCTTCGTCCTTGCCGTGTACCGCATTCAACCCTTCCGAGCCTTCCGATTCTGTGCAGCTAATTAAAATGCGCAACTCTTTGCCGGAAATGAGCATTTCGGCTAATGACAGCGGACGAGATTCGGAGCATTCGAGGGCACTGGAATAAATCAGCCAGGATATTAGCCAGGCCGAGTGGCAATGGACTGGACTCTTCGGACTTGACCTAATTATGATTTACGATCCACCTTCGGGTAATTAAGGTACCCAATATAAGAGGTAACAAAGCGTGGCGGCGAATTGAATTAAGCCCTCTTGTCACCAAACGGCATCCACCTGTTATGCTCAAGGCTTCTACGGTCATAGTTCATGCTCCAGTACATGGAAAATGTACATTAATGCCGCGTTTATTGCCTTTAACCGCATTATAATAACTTTAAAGCGCGCCTCTTTATGGCGAACGGAAGCCGGGCAATTTATTTGCTGACCAGCGCAACAATGGTGGAGACCTCGCAGCAAAAAAAAAGAAAAGAAAAAAATGGAAGGAAAGAAATGAGAAATGCGGCCCAGGCTATTAAATCCCTGACTAAATTAACTTTAAGGCGGCAGCTCCATCGACTCTGGGACCCGGCTCCATCTCAGTCTTCGGCGCTGGGCAGTTTGATTACATTAAGAGCCGCCGCAGCCACAACTGCGGAGCTGAAGTGAAGCGCGTGATATAATGCGATCCGAGCTGCGAGCGGGACATTCAAGTTGATTAAAATCAAGCATCAAGTAAATAAATCTACGGCCGAAAAGACGGCGCTTGCCGGCGCCACTAACTGCCTGGAGATTAATTTAAATGAATGAATCTCGCCATCAACTCTCCGGGGCTTGAAGAGCTCCAAGCCCGGACTGCAGCTCACACTCGAAGTTCTCCCTCATTTAAAGTCAATCTGTAAGGCTCTGTCCTACCGAGAGCTAATGAAATTTACACCTTGTTCGTTTCAATATAAATATATCCGATTTTTGTATATATAAAATATAAATTAATAAGGCAAACTCACCTGCGGATATTCCGTTGAATGGATCTGGTGACGGCGCCCATGTCGCAGGCTCCCTTGTCTCCTGGCTTCCGGTTCTCCAATCGACTGCTGCAGGAGCGTCCATCCAGGGTGGCATAGATGGGCCGGCGGGGCATGTGGGCAGAGCGTAGGGTTGGGATCTTACTGCGCTCTGCCCTTGGACTCGGCTCAAAGCCAGAGTCCTGATCCTTGCTGGTGGCAAGGGCGGCAATGCTGCTGCCTCCTTCCTGAGTGCCCTTCCAGTTGCTGCGGGTCTTGGTTCCGCTACGCACACGCTTCTTGAGGCGACGCTTCCGTCCATTGCCCATGCCCTCGGAGGTGTCATCTCCAGGTCCGGCTGCTCCTCCTCCTGTGTTCCCCACACCATGACGATTACCGCTGCTCAGGAAGCGACGCAAGGCACTGTCGTGCTCCGGATCAATGGCATCCGCTTCATCCTCATCGTACTCATCATCGTACTCCTCGTACTCATACTCCATCTTCTCCAGCTCCGCGGCACTGGGCAGCTGGACAACGGAATTGCCTTCGTTTACTACTTGAAAGACTTGATTACTGCCATTGCGTCCGGGTCTCTTGGGATCCTCCAACTCGCCCAGGGAATCGTCGCTCTTCAGCACCTGGAAGCTCGATTTACGCTCGGCGGCAGGCTCATCGGAAGCTGTACCAGCATTTGGGGTTGGATTTCCAACTGGGTCATCGTCCGCCGAATCGGAGGGCAGGAGTGTGAAGGAGCGCCTCGACTCCTGTTCCCGTTGCGGTTGCTCCTGTTGGGTGGGCGTTTGTGGGTTGGTAATGGGAGTAGGAACAGGAGCAGGTACAGGAGCAGCAGTAGGAGTAGGGCGTGGTTGTGGTGCGGTTGTAGGCTTTTTCGGATCTGTGGGAGGAGTGGGAGTGGGATTGGGAGTGGAATTGGGTACCGAAGGGGGTGTGGGACTGGGATTGGGATTCGGCTTTGGTCTGGCTTCAGCCTGCTCCATCTGTTCGCGTTTTTTGCCGGCAGATGCTGGTTTTGAAGCCTCAGATTCAACCCCTTCAGCGACGGTGGTGTTCGGCTGCGGCTGTGGCTTCTCTGCGGCTGTCTGTGGCTTGGCAGCCTCCTTTTCGGAAGCTGGTGGCCCCGAGGACGGGGCAGGCGCCGTTGGGGTGGCTGGCTGTGGGGTTTCCTTAAATTCATTTTCCGGTTTTTCCACAGGAGATTCACTTTTCTTTTCCGGCGGCTTTTCTTCACTGGAACTCTTGGACTCGCTGCTTAGCGCCGTAGCTGCTATTTTGATCACCTGTTCCACCTCCTTGGACACCAGCTGGGTCTCCTCCTCGCTTAACTGCAGCTTGGCCTCCTCCTGAAGAGAAGGTTCCTCTGCAGCGGGCACTTCCTCGGAAGACTTTGAGGTAAGCTGCTCGGCATCGTGATGGACATCCACTTGGGTCACCACTGACTTGGCTGCCTCTGGTTCTTCATCTGTTAGCTCCACGGCATGGGATTCCTCCACCAGAAGGGTTTCCACGATGTTGGACTTCTCACTCTTGGCGCTCTGCGGTGGCGATTTGATAAAGGTTCCCTCCTTGGTGGGAGGTGTCTGATGCCTACTGGCGGATGGAGGTCTTTCCTTAGCAATGGGGTGTTCCTTGGGATTCCCTGCCTTGTGTTCCCCATTGATTGATATGGACTTCCTTGAACCCTTCTCTGGCGATGATTGGGCCGTGTGATTCGCCTCTTCCTCATCACTATCTTGACGGTCTATGGACTTTCTTGAGGATGTGGAACGCTTGCGGGAAACAACCCGCTCCTTCTGCCGCTTGTGGTAGCAGCAATTCTCACAGGAATCCTCGTCATCCTCGCCATCCTCCTCCCACTCACTGGAGCTGGCATACCGCTCGCGTGACTTGCGCCTCCTGATCTCGATGTTGCTCTTGGAGCGGCAAATCTCGCTACATCTCTCGTGCTTGGACTCCCCGCAGCTGCTGGTGCGCCTCCTCAGCTGCCTCCGCTTGTGCCGCCGGCAGACGTGCTTCAAGCGTTGCTCCTTGCGGTAGGTCTGCTCTGAGCAGCTGCACTCCGCCTCAGGATCGTTTTCCTGGCCATGGCCATTACCAGTCCCATTCTCATTTCCATTATCCGAGTCGGAGCGCTTCAGGTAGACCACATACTTCTTGGAGCTGCGCAAATCATGCAGCTCCTCCTTCTCCACATACTTGAGGGGTCTTACCAGGTCGGAGGCATTGGTTTCGTGAAAGGGATTTCCCTTCCCTGCGCGCCGGCTACTCAACCGCACCTTGTTGGCCGGCTGACCGCCATTGGCCTGCAGAAACTTGGCCGTGGAGCGGTGTCCTCGCTGCAGTGCTCCATCCAAAGGGGTCAGGACCAAACCCCTCGAGTTCCTGTAAACGGCATTCACATCCGCCCCGTAGTCCAGCAGGAGCTTGCACATGTCCGTGTAATCGTTGGCCGCCGCAATGTGCAGCAGGCTGCGTCCATCGTTGCTGGTCGTGTTCACCTGCTTGGGCCGCTGGCTGAGAAGCCACTCCAGGAGCTCTCTTCTCCCCGAGGCGGCGGCCTCGTGCAACGGCAGGTCCCCCTTGGCATTGCGAAGCCACAGATTGGCGCCGCGCTCCTTCAGCAGCTTCAGGGTCTCAAACTGTCCCTTGGAGCACCCACAGTGGGCGGGAGTACGTCCCTTGCGATCCTGGCGATTTGGATCCGCCTCCAAGTCCAGCAGCCTGGCAGTGGAATCGGCATGACCCAAGGTCACGGCATAATGCAGAGCCGTGCAGCCATTGGAATCGATGAGATCCGTGGGAGCGCCACATAGGCCAATCAGGGTATCAATGCATTCGGTGTGTCCCCGTGAACCAGCGCAGTGCAAGGCAGTGAGTCCATCCCTGAAAGGTAAGAATATCAAGGATTAGGGAACTTTTAGATTATTAACCTTAGAAGACACTCACTTATCAGAGGACTCCACTCGTGCTCCCGCCTTGACCAGGGCAATCACCGCCTTGGCCGATCCCGCCGAGGCAGCCCACAGCAGCGGCTGGCGACCATCCTTGTCCTGGACATCGACACTGCTCTGGGGATGGGCCAGCAGTATGCCAAGGATCTCGAGGGAGAGGCGAGAACTACTGCTGGAGCTGGCCTGCTGCTTGCTGTCGTGGCTGGCGCCGCACATCTGGGCGGCATAGTGAAGTGGAGTGCCCCCATTGGCGTCCGGCTTGGCCACACTCGCTCCTGCTGCCAGGACGGCGCGCAGGGACTCCACCTCGCCGCATACTAGAGTTAAACAGAGTAAATATGAAATAATAAATGTATGTACATTAAACGAATTGAAGCAATCAAAATGTCGATTTATTGGAATTCTCTTTTTGAGGCATGAAGTGAAATATTTTACCGCACAAATCTGGTGAAAAATTGTGGCTTGTGTGTGCGGTAAAGTGCGTCGAATTCGTTAATAATAAAAATGAAAATGTTCAAAAAGTATGCCACAATTAACAAGTGAGATTTAAATCCATAAATATATACATATTTCGTAATGTGTTATTAGCATATTTGCAAAACGCTTATATTTTGTGGTAAACTTTTCAAAACTTCAATAATACAAAAATTAATACTAAAATCAATGCGATGCTCCCACTCACCCGTGGCCCAGTGCACCACCGAGTGTCCCTCGTTGTCCACCGCATTCACGTCGGCCTTGTTGGCCAACAGGAGATTGACCATGGCCAGGTTGCCCTGGATGACGGCCAGGTGGAGCGGCGTGAAGCCATCCTCGTCGGCAGACTCCAGCAGCTCGGGAGCTGCGATTGCGATGCTGGCGGCCGCCACGAGGTCCGTGCTCTGGTCGATGTCCTGCGCGGCACAATAGTGCAGCGCGTTGCGATGGCTCCTGTCCCGCTGCCGCAGCAGTTGAGGCTGTTGTTGTTTTGCAAAAAGGATAAAGATTAAAATGGGGAACAAACGGGATCGTTAGCACACATCAACAATATTCATTTATTTCGCTTGACAGGGAGAAATATGCATGCCAGTGAGATGGACCCATGGCCGATTAATAAACTAATTAAAATGTCATTTGCATATTGCACACGATTCCACGATCCACAAACTATGTATGGATATGTATCTCACTCACCCTCCCTGAGCCGCAGGGCAGTGTTTGATGGACCGCGTGACCGGTCCTGGCACAGCCTTAATTGCCGGCAAATAATTTGGTGTATGTGTGTGTGTGCGTATGGGGTTGTTGTTTATTTAACCGGCCAAGTTGACGGTGGTTGCCAGCCGGTGTAGGCCTTTGTGCAACTGATGCCCATCGACCGAAAACCGGAAAGCAATTATATTTGCCACATCCCTAGGCGAAGCATCATCATCAAAAACGCAACAGAAATGGCACAAAAGAACAACAAACATTAATCAATTATATTATTATTTAAATTTAAAACACATGCTGTCGCATTAATTATGGTGAAAACCTTTGGAAATATCGCCTTTCACACACCGCTGTTGGCCAGTAACTAAGCCAACAACAAAGGTAAACAAACGGTAAGCGTCGCACCGTGTCGCGTCGCCTGGAAAGTGCAAGTGTCGGCAGGGGCAAAAGGGGTTCCTGCCTGGAAGTTGGCAACCGTTGTCATGGACAACGTGGTGAGTTGCCAGGAATGGGCGCCAGGTGTGTGCTCTCTCTCTGTCTCTCTGTGTGTTTGTTTGTGTTTGTGTGTGGTGTCTTCCAGTCGAGCTCACCAGATTATCGCCAGCATTTTTGGCGCGCAAAACAATATCAAACTCCAGCGGTGAGGCAAACATGGTGGAGGAGGAGGGGGAGAAGGAGGGAAGGACGTAACGGTGCTGTGCTCCTTGCCAAGGAGCCGAGGAGCGTCGAGCGAGGAGCGTGTCAAAACATGTCAAGTGCACAAAAAATACTGTCGCCGCCACCGAAAAGTATGCTAAAACTTTGCCCCTCTGCTGCCAGGAATTCGCAATGCGACGACAGCGACGTCAGCAGCAGCAACAGCAGCAGCGGCAAAAGCGGAACAGCACGCAAATGTGAAAGTGAAAACGTTGGCAAATCGTCGGCCAACGGGGCGGATGATGGTTGCCTTGCAGGCGGCTGGCTGACTGGCACCCGTACACCCGGGCACCCGGGCACCCGTGCACCCACCCCGGACTGCCATGCCTCGCTGGAGCCACACAGTTTTCCGTGGGCGGCCACGGGCGCGCTTATTAGGCTTCGCAACTAACTTTTCTTGCGGCATAGTTTGTGCTAATTTCTTTCAGCTCCTCAACACACCTCTTTATGGTTCCACCTTTAAGTCCTTTCTGACACACAAAAAAAAAAAAAACAGAATTGATAGTTTTAAGTATTACATTAAGGACTTTAATGGCTTCTTTAAAGCAGGATGTATATGTTACATTATGAATTATATAACTAATGAGCTTGATAGCTTCTTGATAGCTATAGTTAGGAACTCATGAAAAATACTACAATAAGCGAAGAGTTTCCTAAATATATGATTAATTTAATTAATAATATCAAACATAAAGCAATTTTTCAGATATTTTTCTATTTTTAAACTTTCTTCTTTAGTTTTATGGAAGTTAATATAAATATAAAAGTACTATATTTATACTTCCGTACTTTTGCTAACTGCCTACATGAAAATCCAATTAAATTTTAATATATGGCATGTTTCAACTAATTGCATTCTTTGTTGCACAACTAAAATTAATAAACACGTTATTTTAAAAGGACTGACCATTCCTAAACGTTATTTTAAAGGCCTTGATAAAGGTTATAATCCATATATTATTTAGTTGTTTTTAAGATCTCTAAAATCTTTAGCTAAAACCCCTCTAGATCATTCATATTTCTCCCTGTGGATCTGATGTTTATCTTGTCAGTGGGCCTGAATGATTGACTGTGTTGCTTTTCTAACCAACATTCAATTTCTGCAAACAGTTCGGGCACGCTGACTTTCTATTTATCGCGTGACTGTCGTAAAACTGTCGTGCGACGAGTGGAGGCCAGGCTCTCACCTGGCTTTCACCTGGAATACCCCACTTTTGGGCGGGGGGGAAGTGCTCAATTTATTGCACATTTAAGCATGAGTCAAACAAGAGTTCGATAGCTATAGAAAGTAAGTCGAAACTCGGCTCTTGCGGCAGGAACAAGCAACTGAGAGCGCGGAAAGTAAACTTTCTCTATTAGGCATTTGCGTGTTGCAGGGGGGAAATAGCAGGACAAGGGCTTTCTTAAGGACACAGAACTGCATGGCTCAACAGGTGAATTTCGGAGGGAGGGCAGAGCCAAAAGTTCACTCTACAAAAGTTAAATATTTAATGTTTCACTTAATTTACAGTTTGCATGGAAATCTGGTAAGGGTCCATTGTTGGGCTTTTTTTTTCTTCCATATTTTGCTGTTGATTGATTCGAATTTCGGTTGCGGTTTCATTTTCCATTTTCCATTTCCCCCCTTTCCCTGTTTGGTGTTTGCGAGGCGAAAATGTTTACAATGAATGATTTTTATTTGCTGCTTCCGTTATCTGCGGGCTGCTTTTCCAAAGGCCCTGCTGTGTTTGTTTCTTACTGCGCAAGGACCTTCGCCGGATTATGAATAATTCAAATAAACTGAAATGATACCTAAAAACTTTGACAGCCAGTTCTCCCCATCCCCATTTCTATCCCCATTTCCATTCCATTGGTGCCTGATCCTGCTCCTGCTGTTGCTCCAGCTTGTGGGGTAGAAAAACAAAAAGGGACCCGGGAATAAAGTTCCCCCTGCTGCTGCTGTTGCTCTGGCTGCTTTGTTATTATTATGATGATGCTTGGTGTGATTGTTGCCGTATTCCTTCGCTACTCCCCCACCATCATCATCATCATCAGCATCCCCCAGCAGCCAGCAAACCACTGGCCGCTTCTGTTGGTGTCATGCAAATTTGCATTCAACTTTCTACATTCACCCGACACAAAATGAAATGCGATAATCAAATACGAGCAACAACAATGCGCTCAAAAGGCAGCGCCAGGACTACAGGACATGCCTGCCAGGGGGAGGTCAGTCCCACAGTTCCCCAGTTCCACCATCATGGCCAAGATAAAACTTTTGGCGCTGCCAGTCCAGTTGGATTCAGTCGCACCAATGGCACCCGGCACTGGTGCGATTGCCATCGCTGTTGCTGCTGCCATTCGAGTTCCTGTTTATGCCATTTTAATAGTTCTTTAAACAAATAAAACGTGCCCAGGCCACGCAGAAAAATGAGGCCACCAGGGTATTGCTGCAACTGGCATAAAAAAACCATATCAAACCGAACGAGGCTCAACACCTCTACCTACCTACCAATGCAAATTATTACCTGTGAGTTTATGTTCATTCAATCATGGAGAATTTTAAGGGACATTTTAACTTGAAAGACGCTTTAAATCATCTTTAGGAAACCCTTGAAACTAGTATAAAACACTATAACTTACTATTCTTCGTTTAACTATTAATAATCAAGACCTTTAATGATTTTCAAAGGAAAAGGGTAATTTAAAATATAGGTTCTGTAAAGGAGCGCTCTTGAAACGTATTTACCAGCATGGGTTTCATTTCAAAAGTTATTTTATTTGTTGTAAACAAAGATAGTCTCTTCTATAAAACAAATTATTCCAATAAAAGCAACCATATAGTTTCCAGCTCTTACAACTTAATTATATTTTTCCCGGTGGCAGGTTAAATAAAGGCTAGAAGGCTACTGGCATTTATATATTCATTATAATAACCACTCGGACGATATGGCCGGTTATAAACGAAAGAAAAAAGAATCTCTTGAGCTAGTCCATCTGGGTCAGGTTATCTCACTTTTAGTTTCGCCAGATTAATGGCAAATGAGCTACAAAACAACACAAAAGGTGAGCATTAAAAAGCACGAGTCAGGATTTATGGCAGCCGTCCAAGCAAAATGCAGGCAGCAGGAGCAACAGTTAGGCTTTCCAAGGACATAAAATTTCGTTTCGCATTTTACGATTCCTCATTTTGAGCCGTGTGCCACCTTGTATCCCCTCCTCGAGCCTTCATCCTTTTGCACGTGTTTGGGGCTGGCTCTGGTTCTTTAAGAGCTTCCGGGCATGAAGAAAGGACAACAAAACTTAAAACTTCCTTTGGGTTTTTTACACACACACACACACAACACTCGCTCTTTTTTAACTCCTGTCCCTGCCGGCATACGGGGGGCTTAAGGGGCGCTCAGATTTATATGGCAGTCGTATGAAAACTGGATCTGCACTCGGAACAGAGGAAAACAATTTGCGTAGCTCTTCTCGAAGGGAGATATAAAGATATCAAATATTCGACCACTGTCTCGTGTCCAGTAGCCACCGGCATTTGCATAACTGAAGCGACAACTGTTGTCGTCAAAGGACGACGATGCTGGTGGAGTCTCTTCCAGGATACTCTCGAAATCTGAGCCTCAAACGGAGTGTGCGTGTGGTCAGCAGAAGTGCTGCTGTGGCCGGAGCTTATTATTCATATATCGTAAGCCATTAGCATAACAATGAGAATGAGCATGAGCGGAAGCTGGTCACAGAAGTCATAGGACATTCTACTCCTTCGGATGACGCATACGCCGTGTGGCACGAGTCTTCTCCGCTGTTTACACCCAGGAAGTGCGTACATATATATAAATAAAGCATAAATAATAATGAAAGACGACACAGCCGCCACAACAATAACGGCGAGGACTCCTCCTTGCCACACAGTTACATGATAATGCATAAAAAATAAAATACATGCATGGCCTGAAAGCCCATGGAAGGGCACAAATGCCAAATGGCAACTGGCATCCTGAGGTGGCCTGCGAGGAGGGACTGGGACTGGAGCAAGGATTCGACTTAACGCTTCGTTGGGCAGCACATCCGCCATAATTATGTGCGACGCGTCGGGAGAATGGCACATTAAAAGGCTGAAGGAGCATCCCAAAAACGGGATGCTGGCAGGAGTTTCACTCACAGCACGTCTCCTCAAGCAGGATAACCCCTGGTTCGGAGCCCAAATACCGGAAACTCCTCGACAGGCGCCTCCAGGTCGCCCCCCATCCCGTCTGCGGCTGCTTAAGATGTCAAGTGACCACAGGGCATAGAAGCCACAGCACCAGGAAGACCCGACCCGCCGTCCTCAATGGCAAATTTATGCGGACAATGTGCAATTCATATGTTAATCACATTTACCCGGCACCCTCAAGATGTATTTTAATTAACGTAAGCGGCAAAGTGCACAGGTAGCTTAATCCAGGGGCGAGCGTTAGAAATACTTTCAAGGGTTTACCTCTCTTAACTATTTGAATCATCACATCATTATCTGGTTAGAATTTTAGTTATTTTACATTGAAATTCAAATACAATTTAACAGAGATTGTTCGTTAATTTTATGAGCAGAATTATATGCAAACTTCAAGCTTAGCATTGGTAAAGTCATAAACATAAGCTCATTTATTCCTAAGCCCCCCCTCGATCTGTTCGCCCCTGGAAGGATAGTACGTACAAGTAGGAGCAGCAGTGGCATTATATAGTTGTCGGTGTGCAGCGGCGTCTCAAGCCGCCAGACGGAGGCGCCTCCACGGCAACTATAATTTGCATGCTCGACAGACAAAGCCTAACTGCTGGCAGACACAGAGACCGAGGGAAGATAGAGGCAGTGGCAGGATAACGCCAGTCTCTAACTGTTGTTGTGGCACCTTTTATACTTCTAATTAGTGCCACGTTGGCTGCTGCAGCAACAATGGTGGTTGGCTGGCTGCATGCATTGCAGTTGCCTGGAATCGAGCCCTTTGTTGCGGCATCCTTTGCAGCTCTCCTTTCCACCTGAACTCCAACGTTTTAAGCGCCACCATGGACTCAGCCCACCTGCTGATCCTTGAGGAAGCGCTTCGCTGTGCAGCATTCTTAAGTAGTTTTGGCAATTATTTACAGCTACTTTGGCTCTAGGCCCCCCTCCTCACCACCCGCTTTTGGCCCGAACTCATCAAAAGGTTTGCCGCACGGATTATTATTATGCTATGTGCCATGTGCCAGCCGGGATGCTGACTCAAGGCTCAGTGCTCAGGACTGCTCCCGGTTCCTGGTTCCTGGTTTCCAGCTCCCTGCGCTGTGTAGTTAAACTTTCGCATAGTTTTTATGCCGTGCAACGGATTAACAACAACGGGAAACTTTCATTTTGATCTACAAACTTTTCCGGCGGTTTAAGCCGCTCCACCTCGTGCTCTCATTCCGCTTCCATCCCCCTCGGTCTCAGGTGGTAAAATGTTTGCCAAACATCAAGAGCAATTTTCCCCGCTTTAATGGCAATTCAATGCCGGGTAACAAGGCTCATGCATACTTTAAGATATTCAGATCAGCTCGGACCCAGCTGAACATGGGAATTATGAGCAGCAGACGCGGATGCTGTGTCGTGTTGCCCTGCATAATTCATTGGCCAAATTCCGAGAGCCGTAAGTCATGGCTCAAGTTTTGCCTAAATCGAATTAACTTGCAAAATATTTTAGAAACTTTCCGGGTCCGGGTCAATTAAAAATTACGAGTATTATGTACGGTACCGCATCGTCCTTTTCCATCCCGCCCTCGCTCTCTCGGTCTCTCGCATTTCGAGTAATTTCCGCAACAAAAACTTTCCGGGATGGCAGCCACTCTCTGACCTCTGACCTCATGCCAAACCCGCCGGAGGACTGTGCACCGAAGCGCATTAAAATTAGTAACAAGCCATGCTCATTTGTGTCAACTTTGACTGTCATTATGCACTCCGAGCAAATATTGTTGGATGCTAAGGCAAAAGTTTTGGACCTCCGGACCTACGACTCCAGCTCCGGTTCAAATCTCGCATGTGATTAGCCCGTCGGGGATTTCCTTGAGCAGGGCCATGAGAATTCATACACGGATATCCTACCATCTCTCTGTCTCCCCATTTGGACTCCAACTCCAGTTGGCCAACTTGTTGGCCTGCAACTTCTGGCCAACTGGCGGAAGTCATTGCAAGAGCCAAACAACAGTGACAACCGGCTCGGACTCGGGCTCATACTTGGGATTCCCCGCCCGGCCGCATTGCAAGACAAATTTCTACGATTTCAGTAATTAATTTGCCATTGCAAACTTTGGTCAGTGGAAGAGTCATCCTCGTCATAGTCCGTTCGTATTCCTCTGGTGGTTTCTAATTAATTGGACAGCTGTCCGGCTAAGCCGCCGCATATGGTAACCGCACACAAAGTTGGAAAGCAGCTCCATCCAATTGGAAATGGGGTTTTTGGGCTCAATTAGCCGCCGCTTCAGCCCGGTTCGGTTTGGGGCCAACTTCTGATGACGGCCGAAACCTCAAACCAGAACGCTGCCCCATTAATTTAACTCGTTGACGCTGACTTTTATTTGGACATTTGTTGGGCCTCCTGGTCGCCGCCTAATTAATTGTATTCGGACATGCAAAACTGTCGAAAATCCATTCAATCGCATGCAGGCACAAAGGTCGTAGGTCAGTTGGCCAGATATTTTGCCATTTCATCCAATCTGTTAGCTCCATTGGCGCTGATTGCATTCTCCACCTGGCTGGGCCGATGGGCGAGCGATTAATTAAAAATTCAAATGACTGCGACTGAAGCTAAATAGATACTGTGAAGTAATCTGAATGTCAGCAAAGGTAAAGGCCAAATCAAATGGAGGAACGATTGAACAAACGGAGCCACTATGAACAAACGGGGGGAAGGTAACGAGTACAAATGGAAAGTGAACGAAATGCAAACTTTTTCGACGTCATTTTTAATGAATTTTCAACAAAATGTGCCAAACGGGGCGAGCGCAAAAAATTGCAATTAAAATTGCCAAGCAAAGGCACCGGAAAAGGATCCGGCGGACGATTGCCGATTGCATTGCCCATAACCCCCCTCTTCGTTTCCCCCCAAATTGATAATAATTTGCACGTTGATTGAGCGGCGGCAATGGCGAAGGAAATGGCGAAAAAGTGGTGGAAAGTGCTCTGAGCGAGCGTAATTAAAAAGATGCCGACCGAAGGTCAATCAATCGCAGCTAATGGAAACTGTACAGAGTGGAAAGTGAGTTTCCTAAACAGCGCGAACGCCTTGAATTCCAACCCACCTGGGCCGGGGGTCTCTCGGTCCTTCAATTTCGAAACGACGAAAACAACAACGCGCACTGAATTCCAAATTAATTTCCCAACGACAACTTTCAAGCACTCCCCCCCGAGTCCCCCTGCTTTTTGAAGACCACATCCCACGGGGGAAGCGCAGGAGTACCCTGGAAAAATGCCGGCCAACGGGGCGTATGAGTTACACTCGCCCAGCTGGCCATGCAAATGCCCCCGAAAGGCTTACCAACCCCGGGTATCCTCTCGCCTCAACATCAAACTTGTTCCTGGCTTGTTTTGTTATTATATTATTTGCAACAAACAAAAGCTGCCCCATGCCACGGCATCTCTTGCGGCTCTCGCTTGGCTAAAATCAACTTCTGCAGCTGACTTTTGAGCGAAAACTTTTCCTTAAAGCTGTAAGAGTGAAAGAGCTGCTGGGGTTCGGTTAGGCGATGTCAGGGAGCAGACTGCACAGGAAGAAACTCTTGTTTTTTAAATAAACTCATAAGAAACTATAAGGATTTTTGTTTTTCTTTGCTTTTTGTCTCATCTTAAATACATAACCTTGTTCATAAGTCGAATAAGTCAAATAATATCATCAATTTTAATATATCACTTTCTAGTCTCAAATAGCAATACATTTTTAAAGTATTCAAGCATTCCTATGGTTTATTTTCTCAGTATCCAGCAACAAGCCCAACAGCGCCGCAAATCTTAAGTGAAAATAAATAATTCACACCTGCAGCAATCTGAGGGACGGCAGTACGCACGCACCTGTACAGGTACATACATACACCAAGGAGATAGACATACAATTACCAACTTGCGGTGTAAAACTTCAGTCTCAAACTCTCGGCTGAATTGCGGTTTAAAGTTGAAGGCAGCACAGCAACAACAATCGACCTGGACGCGGAGGTGGCGCAATTACGCCATTAACATTAACTAAAGGCGAGCCAGAGCTGATGGGAGGGGGATTCCCCTGGCAGGAAACAGGAAGCGGGAACGGTGGGAATAGCCGGGGGAGCAACAATGCCAGGAGCCAAAAAGTTTTATTTTCTAAGAAATTAAGACTTAATTGGTAAAAACAGCACCAACAACAAAGTCGACAGCAAGACAGACAATAAGGACGAGAGCGACGAGAGCTCCAGATATGGAGGGGGAGGGGGTGGGCGGTAAAAACCAACATCAATGAAAAGTTTAAGCAAAACAATAGCAGGCAAGTAAACAACGTCGATGAATGTTGCTTGAGTGCTCTCAAAAAGCTGAGAAGCCACCAGCGTTGTGTACGAGTGCCATGTCTATGTACAATCATATATATAAATACATATATAGAAACATATATACTGAAGAAAAACTTATTGTCGTAAGCTTTCGGTTGGCCATAAGAAAGGAGCTCCTCAATAGTTGTTACTCATACGCCACGTTGAACACAGCAATATATCGAAAACACAGAAATCCAATAAGTGAAGTATACACTGAGACCATAAGAATGTTTTAGTCCTTCTTTGAATAATATATATAAGAATATTTTTAGAGGAATTTAGGTGTTCCCCTTGTCAGAAATTCCTTCCAAAATCATTCCCTTTAAGTACAATTTATTTATCCTATTAACTATTATAAAATTCTTTAAGAACTTTATGCTCTTGAATTTATTTACCATAAACAATTTATGTAGTTTGGCACTCCTCTGACTAAAATTGCCATTAAACTAAACCCTCGAAAATATTGAGGCTATAAGGAAGCATCGGGCAAAAGGCAAAAGTGGGGAAAACAACGCGACAAAGCCAAGAGGCGATGTTTAATTATTATACGACAGCAAGAAAAAAATTGTTGGCTCAGTCCGGCAAGAGACGACGGCAAATTAAAGACATTAAAACTTTTAATAGCTAAGGCGGCCTTATCAAGGACGAAGCGCGATAGCAGGACGAAAACGGTGGGGCGGAACGGAAACGGGAACGGAATGGAACGCTACAGCCACAGACATGCAGAGACAAGACAATTAAAAACATGTCTCACAGGCACAAGAAGATATAACAGAATAAACAACAAGAACAGCAATAAGCAGAGCAAACAACAATATCGCCGCGAACAACATTAATAATATCAGTCAACGACTGGCGACGTAATTATATTCGGATTTACTAAGCTGAACTCGCCGGGAATTTACCTTGAACCCCCTCACCCTGGCGACTTCTTTAAAAATACCCAAAACACGACTTTGAAAAAGGAACAAGAAATAGCCTTTGGTTAGCAATTTACATAAGTAATGCACATTCACATTACGCATCCGCTCCGTTAACGCTGCCCGAATAAGGTTGCGCATACGCCCCGTTCGCCGCTGCTCAAATTAAGTTGAAAAACCTATTTTTACGCTAGGCTCATTGCCTCCATTCCACTTTTCAGCGAACGAATTCGAATCGCAATGGGAATGCGGTCATGTTGTCGTTGTTTATGGGGCCTCATAAAGTACGCGGGCCAAAAGTAAGTAATAATCGCCAGCATTTGCCATATTTCACAGGCAAATAAACTGCCAATGAGGGTGGTGAATGGTGAATGCTGAATGGTTTTCCCCCTCAAGGTTAGGCAACAGAAATGTTATTTAGCAATTACATAACCGAGTAAACTGGCAGAGTGGAGGGAAGGGAAGTTTTTGCGCAAAAAGTCGCTCCCACGAACTGTGCGCAATACTCAATGTCAGGCAATTTCACATCAAATTTGGCGTCAATATCAATTACCAGGACGAAGGCATACCAACTGGCCGGAAATGAAGGCATTTGTCCAGGGCCCCACAATGGCTGGCGAATAATTGCAAAACTAGCAACATGACAATCCAATGGGCGAGAGCATGGATCGAGAGAGGCTGGGCTACCGGAGGACATGGCCAGGCTCCTTGGGGAGGCCTTCAAAATTTATCTGCGTTCAATTAAAAACTTTTCAAATTTCAATTAAATGTGAAATTGGCATATTTAGGCGCTTGATGAACGGACGAGCCGACGAAACGGAATCAAATGAAATGATGGCAATGGAAGGACGACGAACCGAAAGGACTGAGACTCAGACTCGGACTCCGAGTCGGCAAAGAAGAGTGGAAGGACCATTTAGCATTCACCATTCGCCTGGCATAACTAAGCTTGGGGGATTATTTTGTCAATTTTAAATGTCCTGCCATTTACAGCATTCAAATTCAACTCGCCTTTTGTTGTGCGCTCTCCCGGCTTGTTGTAGAAATGTTTATGAAGCAATTAGGGGCTCTGAACTGTGAACAATGCGCCGAAATGACTGCAACGGAAATTTAAAGACCCCCCCCCCCGTCCCCGGTTCAAGTCTCCAAAAACTCTAATGCCCGGAAAACCCGGGACCAGCCCGGAACCTCGAAAGGGTTTCCCTTTGGCTTAAAGCATTCTGCCGGCTCATCGTGACTGCAAAAAGATTAGAATCCTGTTACGCCTTTGCCTGATTTTGGGCCTTTGTTTTGGGGGGGCACCCCAAAGATGACTGGCCTTGCCTTTTGAAGGCAAACAGGACCGGCCTCTGGAAGAAGTCAGCTTGTCATGCTTGGACCGCCTCATCTTGGCCATTATCCTTGCTGGCTGGCTGGTAAATCCTGTTCCATTACACACTTGGCGTTGCCTTGTTGTTTTTTCTCAAAACTTAACACGTGTTTGAAAGCCAAACTTTATAGACGGCTCTAGATAGTTTCAGAATAATATAGTTTTACAGAGAGAAAATCAAATACTTAAATATATGGTCTGAGTATTTGAGTTAAGTGTCCTTGATGTTGATAATTAGAATATACTACTAAACTATTTAAAGTTCCAATAATTAATTTATCTGAATTGCATTTCCATGAAATTTTTTAAACCTTTTTAAATTTGAATGTTAATTTTTTTGCAAAGTGTAGTACATCTTACCTTGACGCGCATCTGGGCAAGCACTTGGTAAATGTCACCCCGCTGGCACGCGTACATGAGGCTGGTGCAGCCCTCGGCGAGACGCCTTTTTGCGGCGGCCGACTGTGACGGCAACTGCAACTGCGACTGCGACTGTGGCACCAAGTCCTGGCCAGGAACTGGCTTTGGGTGGGTCTTTGGCTCTGTTCGGGGCTCGTTGTTTGTTTCTGGCACGTCCACTGCTGCTTCCGCTGCCGCATCCTGTCTGCTGTCCGGCATAGCAATGACTTTGTCTGCCTGGGGATGATGCTGCTCCTGCTCCTGCTTCTGTTCCCTTTGCCCGGGCTTGGCGCGTGTCCTTCGCGGCAGCGGACTCTCGAACTGCAAATACTTTTTCGCGGCCTTCAGACGCGGCGGCTTCGGCGGCCCCGTTGTCACGTCGCCCACTTCCGGTTTCGGACGCTTCTGCATCCTCTAATGCGGTTAGCAACGTTCTCTGACCCGTTTTTCGAAGCGTTTTTCTCGCTACTTTGTGTTTGTCTTTGTGCTGGTGGTGTCTCTTGCAGGATTTTTCACTCATTTTACGCCGCTTTGAAGCATTTTTTGCCCGTTTAATGAATCGCGGCTGATGCCGCTGCTGCTGCTGGTTGGTTTTGGTCGGCCCCCCGACTGCCTTTTGCCTCCATGTATAATTAAACACTAATTTGTTTGCTCACAACTGGCTCGGTTAGGTCTGCTGCCTGGATGCGGGTCCTTCTTACCGCCGATAGTTTGCGGTTGTCGTTGACAGTTTTCGCTAGTTCAAAGTAAACACATTCTGTGCTTTTAAGCGGAAACGGAAGTGAGCAGTCTTGTGTGTGTGTGTGTGTGTGTGTGTGTGTGTGTGTGTGTGTGCCGCTTTCACTTGAACGCCTTTTAAATTTTCAAGAGGCAAACGCAAAAGCAACATCCGCGGCAACGTTCTCGTCAATAATTAATTTCGGTTTTTATCAAAGAGTGAACAACGCACACACACATGTCGCTGTCTCCACATCGGGGGAATACTCCGCCAGCTCAACGGCGACATAGACAGCTAGAAAGCAGGCTCTGGCACATACATACATATGGACCATCATTCCACCTGGCGGAAGCCACCTCCCATCTGCCCATCATAGCAGCATCCCAGCATCCCAGCAGACGGAGAACTCCCCGCTGTGCGCAAGGGCGTTGACAGGAGCGCGGCGAATAGCGCACTAAAGTATGCTATGAAAAATTCAATGTCTCTGCATTTGATTTAAATTTCCTTTTTCACACATACGCACGCCGCACATTTCACGCGATATCAAAGTGAATTTGGCTATTAAATCGCGTGGAAAATAGTTTTCGAATAACGGAAAGCGCCACCGCAGCGGAACGGAAATTCTTTGCTTATTTTTAGCCACAAATAATAATCATGTGGCTGCGTCCGGGATGCTTAAGTTAAGACCTCCACTCACTCGCTCTCGTTTCGATAAAGGGAAATCTGTGAAAACCTATCGCATTGATTGCAATTCGAAATTAAATTATATAAACAGAAGAGCGCTCGAATGCGATTGCGATGGCAATGGCGAAAGCGAATGCGAATGGGATTGGTTTTGCTTCGGTTTGGTTTGCTTCGGTTTGGTTTTTGGGAGAAAGGAAATGGAAGCGAAAGGCTCATTGATGGCGATTGCCGGGCATTAAGCTCGATTCGTTCGCTGCCTTTGGAGGCGACTCAGGCTCCTACGCCTTCACAGCCTGGGATTTACATTTCATTTGCGACTACAGCAACGACGACTGCCAACTGGCGAGATGGTGATGATTTTGGCAAGGTTTACGAGGCGTTGAACAGCCATCCAGTTCCGCGAAAGCCACGGACAAACGGCAGGCGTCGGGCTTTTAATAAATTAATAATAAAGAAGGAGACGTTTCGCGCAGCAGTTGGTCCGGGAAATGCAATAAAATTTTACTTTTCTCAACCTCCCGGTTCGAAGTTTGAGCTCCATTAGTCCAAGCAGCAAGGAATGATGACTACGTGGTGGAGTAAATGCACTAAAAGAAAGTTCTGGCATATCTTTATAGGTATAATTGGCTTATTAAGACGGAAATAGAATGAAAATATATTTTTTGGAATGCTTTCTAGATATAATTTATTAGATTTCCATTATCAACTTTTTTAATTTCTGCCGGTGTAGCAGCCTAAGTAACGAGGCAAACTTTTTAGGCCAATTGAGAATATTTTGAAAATTGAGAGGCATCCGGCAGATAGGGCCTGGCCCAGATAATGCAAGTGGGCTAAAAGCCTCAAGGGTGCATTCAGATCCAAACCCAAGACCGAATCACATTATTGCCAAATGGCAATTAAACACAAAACCCAAACGCACAGATACACAGATGCATTTCGGCATTATGGACAAACACAGACAGAGCATGTGTGAGGATATGGGCATCATAATCATTAAACCGTTTTCTAGTATGGTGTCGCCATAATTATTCTATTATTAAGTACCAAAACATTTGTCATGCCGGCCGTGCCCGGAATTGCTCGCATATTTGTAGTAGAAGCTCCTGCTGCTCCTGCTGCTGCAGCTGTTTATAAATGATTAAACCTGGCCAACACAGTGGTCCTTGGTTACCGGCCCTTGGCCCTTGGCCCTGGCCAAATGTATATCCTTGTGGGCTCACCGACTGTGTCTGTGATTGTGCGGTGGCCGCCTCAGCCATTCGAGTGTATGCGTGTGCGACCTTTTCCGGTGTGAGTGTGTGTGTGTCCATGTGTGGGCGTGGGTGTGTGTGCCTTGCTGTTAAACACAAACTTAGCCGCTTGGCAAATAAACATTTTAGCAAATTTACTGCCAACTGACAGCTGTCAGCTTTATAACCACCATCAAACAATACGGACGGCGGGGGAGGATTGGGTTCGGGATGCTGGGATGCTGGAAGCGAGGTGTGCACAGACCGCAACGCTATTTGCCAGGTGAGAGAGACAGAGAGAACTGCGACAACTAAGCACACAACAGGGCTCACTCACACACTGGCAGGTGTCCTGGCCAAAGTAGCTATGCACACGCACACACCAACACATGCGCGAGTTGGAGAGGACAGGCAGCCAGGCAGTTTCGCCCACTTAACACTTCATTGAAAAACCACTTGGAAAGCCACTTCACCCACGAGAGCAGAAAAGGAAGCTACACTGCAAAGTGTGTCCTTGAGTTAAATTCTAGATTTTAAGTTGGACATTTGGTTTGTCTAAAATTATAGTTATCTTTCTGAAAACCCCTTTTTTCAGCTGTCTTTCGATATATTTCTGTCCTAAGTTTGAATTTCTCTCAGTGCTTTAAGCCTGTTCTGCAGCCCCGTAAATGAACTCTACTTTGCTCGACATCAGCTGCATCCCTTTGTTTGGGATTTCTGGTCCTGGCTCAAGCCGCTTGACGATCCGAGCTCGACTTTGGCATTCTCCAGGTTAATCGCAAGAGCGAGAGCGGACCAAAGGCATGGCATTCCGGTCAATTCCGCCCTGGCTCAAAGCATTCCACCTCCGTCCGAGAGATCGAGCGTGCGCTGTCCACTGCATGTGGCATACACACAAAAAATAAGCGGAAAAAAATATGTACAAGTATCCACAAGTCCCTTCTGCTGTTGTCACACAAAAATTCTTCACATTGCTCCGAAATTTACAGCTGCTGCGGTGCGTTTGAGCTCCGCGATTTGTTACACTTTTGGCACATTCCGGCTTATTACACGAATTTGCACAGATTTTTCGTAGCGAGCGAGAGGCAAGTGGCGCGTGGCATGTGGCTCTGGACATGGCCAGGCACTGCTGGAATCTCTGGCGCAACTGGGCGGCCAGGTGAGTGAGGAGCGGCGAGCGGAGCGGCAATTGCGATGGCCAGCCGTAGTGGTGGGCCTGAGCGGTGCATGCTCCGTATTATTGTGTTGGCCACCGCCGCCACCATGGTTGCCATGGAGCGAATTCACAATGGCCACTTGCTGGCATACGCGTCGGGACTCGGCTCACTTGCGTGTCTGACTAGTCCAATCGGCGGCCGGAGTTTACAAAAGTTTGGTGGCATAATTGGGTTGAATCCCTCGCCAATTTATTGGTTTTCGATTCCACAAGCCATGGATGGCCAGAAGGCTACCTAAGGTAATAGAGCAACAGAGCTGACAAAAGGATATTTTGGAAGCTAAGATTGGTCGTACAATAAAAACAAATTCCCCAATTACGTTCATTGTAATTTCAGGCTATTAAATTATATAACCAATTTAAATATTGTACTTATTATGTATTCACTAAATTACAATTACAAAACTGCCAGCACTGCCTCAGTGCCTTATGAGAAAAGCTCAATTCAGTTGTCACATCCTGTCGATGGGCAAATTGAAATCGCCTAAGAAGCTGCCATAACAAGAGAGAGGTCCTTACAGCTGACACCGAGGGTTAAGCGTTTAAATTTCAATTAAGCCAAAAGCCTTGCATCCCCTACAGCACTCAGAAACACTAAGGCAAAACGTTACAGCTCATAAATTCCTTGACTTGTGTCAGGATGTGTTAGTTTGGCCGACATTCCACTCGTCCTGGCGGCAACCGGAGAGCCAAAGCCAGCAAAAAGTTCCCAGTCCGAGGCCCCGTCAAAGGCAGTGAGGCAGTGCTGCGAGTATATGGCAGGCAGTAACCAGAGGGTTTCCCCTGCAGAAGAAGCCAAGTCAGTTGGAGCAGCAGCAGCAGCAGCAACACTACCAGCAGCAGTAACCCCAGCTAAGGCGGCCAGTCACTTAAATGCCCCAGAAATAAACTGAAACTGCACACACAGTGTGCACAAGTTAAGACAACTTTTGGCAGCTGCAACTGCAGTTGAGCACACACAAAAGGGCCCAATGTTGCCGCTGAGAGGCGAACTCGGCATGCCCTTTATCAGCCGCTGATTGGCAGGGGTTAAGCAATGACTCCTCAAGAGAGTTTTCGGGGAAATCTACTGGAATTTTCAAGTATCTTTAGCAGATACTAGATTTTTTCTTTTCCGTAATGACACTTTTTTAAATTTATGTCAAATCAAAAGCAAACTTTACAGTCAAGTTCTGATTTGAGCTTGGAATTTGTTTGCCTGACAGCCTGAAAAAGGTTACATAAAATGTACAGTTTATGTAACCTATTATGGTGACTACAAAGCAAAAAAACCTGTGGTAAAAACTCTTGCAATTTGAAAAGTCTGAAAGGTATCCAGATAAACTTGGGTCGCTGGCAAGTATGTCTTTGTGTAGATCCACCACACAGATTGCGTTACACTTTTTCGGCCATGCTCGAGGCGTGGCCAAGAGGCGCTGACATTTGCCGGAGCGCAGGTCCCTTAATTAAAGTGGGAATCCGAATCTGGGTATCTGGTAATCTGGAATACGGAACCCATGGTCCCTCAGCACCTCCACCCTTTCCGTGTGCGATGTGATTATCAGGCAGCCCACCTGCCAGCGCCTTGCCCACATATGAGTGCGCGCTGCGGCTTATGCATTTATGCAACTGAACTTGGCAGCTCATTGTGGACCCTTGTACTGGCGCACACCCGTACTTCTGGCCGGGCTTTGTGTACTTGTTGATGGAGCAGCAGGAGCTGAAGCTGCTCCATTTGCATGTCGGAGACCAAGAGGCAGGACAACAGCCGGAGCATAAGCTACCCTCATGTGCCCGGCCTAGTGAGACACCGGCGAAGGCTCTATTTGTTTGCTTACTCCAGCGATCCGGCAGCTGCTCAACTGCTGAACTGCTAAACAGAAGGAAAGTAGGAGCTAGCACTGGTACTGGTACTGGTTCCAGTCTGGAGCTGTCAAGTTGTCAGTTGCCGGTACCACCAACAGAGAGCCACTATGACTGGGTGGATGACTTAAAAGCCCTGACAGGTGCACTCAGGCACGCACTTGCCGCATGCATACTCTCAGCCCGCTACTTTGTTGTGCTAATCCCATTGGCATGGTGTTGGCGTCCTCCATCGGCAACATTGTTGTCCCAGTCGGAGCAACACATGACCCATTAAAAGCCACACAGAAAGAAAGCTTCATTAAAAAATTCCCACAACTTAAAGTATATAAGAGTCTTAACAACTTTAAATAAACCTTTTTTAAGAAGCTCTGAAGAAGGTAGTAATTTTAAAGCACAATTATTTTCCCTGCTTTTGGAAAGTGTCTCGAATTAACGCCATCGAGTGAGTTTACAATCTCTTAAAAATTTATGTATTAAACAGTTTAAAATATTCATAAAATCTATTTTACTGTTTCTTAAGCTACTTTTCAAGTGTATTGTCGTATTTCTAAGGATTCTCTTTCTCCGCGAACACTTGCTTCCAAGGAACCAAGGAAGACTCAATCAACTGTCTGTGGTTATGTTCCCATAGTAATATATATTACAAATTGCCACAAGTAACTCGAAGCAGTAGGACTTTGGCTTGTAACTGCCAGGCATATCTTATTCCCTAATTGAAATCAATAAATGACGTGTGTTAATTAATACAAAGGCATACAGGAAGTACCAGCTGCCCCAAGATTAATTATCCATTATATGCACTCGTCCTGATTGGACCAGAGTCCGGCACCTGTCTGCACCTGTACTGCGATTCCCTGCTGATTTACCTTAATTGCCGACACCTTTCAATGCCGCTCAATTGGACCCGCTGGATGGAGCAACGCCCCCTGCCTCCCCATCCTGAGGCGACACAATTAATTTGTCGTGCCAGCCAGAGAGAAGTTTAATTTTTATTTCATTAAGGCAACTGCTCCGGGCCGGGTCTCGACCACATCAAGGGCGTCCGTGCATCGCTAAGCGGCTTTGTCTCATTATCGCCGGGTGCACGTAGCATCGTATGCACCGCGGAATAAAGTGAGTAGCTCGCAAGCAAATTAAGTGTTTGAGTTCCGTTGAGATTTCCAGTTCAGCCTTTCTTTGCACAGATTCTGATTCTGTGGAACTCAAAGGCAGAGCAGAGATGTCATCCGATCACAGTTGTCCTTTGACCTGATAGGAATTTTATTAAGTTCCAAAAGGAAATATTTAAAGGTATACTTGGGAATTAAGCCTGGAAAAACTCGGATTTTTTCAACAAAGTCTATAGAGAAGTATTTGTAATTAAAGCATAGGTCTTTGATGAAAATCTTATATTAAATTAAATTTTAATTAAATAAAACCCAAATAATCTGTTCTGTATTCTGCCATCACTGTTCGCTGCTGGATTCTGCTCTTGGCTTTATAGTGCGTAACGCCATCAAAAATAGTTAACAGCATTGAAATGCTTTTAGCTAAAATGCGTTGCGATCTCTGCCTGTGTGTGTGTGTGTGTGTGTGTGTGTGTGGCTATGCGTAAAAACTTTTATTCTGCTAAATTCTGAAAAAGGGAACAGGGGGTTCCCCGGGGATGCTGTAATGCGTGGCAAATAAAATTATTTTAGATTCCATGCCCCTCTCGCAACCTCCATTACCCATTAGCATGCCAGGTGACAGTGCCACGCACCTTGGCAGCACTTTAATTTTCCTCATTTTCAACTGTTTGGGTTTCGTTTTGTTTTTTGTTCATTGTAACAACAGAAACTTTTATGAAAAATTGCAGCGGGCACAATAAATATTTGCTTGTGCGTATATATTCAAAATAAAAGTACAAATATAGAGTTTATTATCATAAATTCATAAAGCGCCTTTCGAATATTTTTTTTGTTACCAGCCGCCGGCTTAATAGGTGGGAATACTTTAAGAGGAGAAAAACATATCAGAGTTTAATCGCTTTTTATCGCTTTTAAACTTATGGTAAAAGCGATAGAGTTGAATAAACAATTTCGGACGAATAAGCACAACATATTTTTATGAAACTATATCGTTGAGTTGTGCACTTACTTGTGTATATGAGCATTACACTTGTTTGCACATCAATCCTGCAAAAGCATAAACTACAACAATGTATATTCAAGTAAATATAATTCAGAATAAAAATCCTGATAATCTAAGTTAATAACAGGCGTGTCATTTTTATATTTGTTAAATATTTACATAATCGGAATGTCAGAAAACAAGAAATCTAAAGACAGATTTTATGTAAAATATTACAATTGATTATTGTTTCTTTTAGATAATTCGACACACTTAAATTGGCTTCAGTTGAGTTTATTAAAGTAGTATTTATTATCAATAAATATCTACATGTTAAGAACAAGAGCATATTTCATTCCCATTGTACTCCATTATTCTATTAAAATAAATTCGTTTGGAAGCTTTTACAAGCTTTTTAACAAAAAAGGAAAACATTTCTTTTAAAACGTTTAAAGTTTGTTTCCCGTAATTATCAGATGGTTTTAAGGGGATTACGAAGAGACCTGCTAAAACCAAAGTTGGCTTACCCCGACAAACGGTTGAGTGTCTTTAAAAATCTCGTTTCAGGCTGCGGCTCGAACCCTCCTCGGCTTTGTTCACTGGAAATTGCTTTTTCTTTCAGCCATTGTCCTGCAGGATAAACGCATCCGCTGCCTTTGCTGAGTGATTCCTCTTTTTTTCGCTCTCTCTTCCGGGGGAGCGGGGAGCAAACACACGAAACAAGCAAATGGGCGCAAGGTGACCGCAAAACTGGGTAGAAATTCGGAAAAACCGCGGTGCACACGGTTCAGATTCTTTTTATTTGTTTTTCCCCTACAAGGAGGTTCGTTGCAGGAGCAGGTGCGCGTCGCACGTTGCTGGCCAACTTCGAATCCAAACTGACCGCAAAACATTTGCACTTTGGACTTTATGCCAAGTAGCTGGCGACGTCGGCAGCGACTTCAGCGGCTCCGGCGGCAAATAATAACAATAAAAAGCCAGGCAAAGGCAGTTAAGCCCAAAAAACGCGATTCGAAAGCAGTGCAAAGTGGGGGAATTCCCCGCCGCAGTGTTGCAAAAGGAATTATGGACGCGTTGCTGTTGTCGCCATCGATGTTGCTGCTGCTGCTGCTGCTGCTGTTGCTAGTGTTGCTGCTGTTGCTACTGCTGCTACACTGCTGTTGTTGTGCTAATTTGTGTTTGCGGCTTTCGCACATCAAACAGCAACAACGCCAGCGAACAACCGCCTGTTGTTGCTGTTGTGGTTGTGGGTCAGCACGAAAAATGAAGTTGACCCGCTTTTCCGCCGCCGGAAAATGTGGGCCAAAAGCACTGCCGCTGCCAGCAGAGCCACACTTTTTTCGCAGCTGAACACTTCCGAGCAAATTTACATAGGCGCGGCCAAAGAAATTATGCATGCCTCCGTTGATATTGAAATGCCGAGCAGCCTGAACTCGGACTCGGACTCGGACTCCCACTCGCCGACGGCGAAATAAAAAGGAAAATCCCGAAGAGGCAGGGAAAATCCTAGAAAAGCCAGAGGCGAGACCGGTTTCACTTTCCGTAAGAATCGCCATTTGCAGGCGATAAACACGTAAGGCAGCACCAGAGGTAAGCAAAATAAACAAGGCGGGGCCCACCTTAACTTGGCTTTAACGCCGACGTCGACGGCGGCATGCAAATTGGACTAAGTACTCAAGTTCGTATGTGTGTGTGTGTGTGTGGCAGTTGACGTCTCAGGAAGTCGTTAGAGCGGGAAAGGACATGCCAAGGAGCAGCAGTAGCGGCAACCTTTGTGGGTCAAAAGTTACGTGGAAAACAGGCAAACACACACAAGAAAATAAAAGAAAAAAAACTAGGCAGGACAGGTCAGAAGTCAAACGCAACAAACAAAGGCGACAAGCCAACGAAAAGAAAACGGTGTCCCGCTTTCGACCACGAATAAATCAGTGAGCCAAGCGAGAACTTGGCACAAATCCATTAACATTAACACTCACATTTTGAGTCGCATGCAGAGCGAAAATAATAAAAGTCTATTTACGTAAACTTGGCCAACATGCCAAGTCGGGGCCCAAGACAAACGTTTTGCTAGCCGCCGTCATTGTTGCTGCTGCTGCTGCTGCTGCTAAGCAAAATGAACTTTTAATAAATTCATTACCCTGCCACTTTATGACTCCAGGCCCTCCAGCTCCAGTGCCTACCCCCTTCTGGCCAGATTCCATCCCCAATGCGCCGAGTGTTGCATTGCTTTAGTGCAGTGCCCGACATTACGTATACGCCCCGTACATTTATGAACAATCAACTTTATAGCCGCACAACCAAAAGGGTGTGTATATGTGCGCACTATACACAAAGGAACTATTTTCGAAATTAGAAGTTCAAATCATTGATTTGTTAAACATATGTATGGTTTGAATTTTGGTGAATTACATTTAATGAAGTTTAAGAAATTGGTTCCTAATCAAAGATAGCTTCATTTTGGTTTGTATTTATATAAGGATTTTTTCATCTAACATCTAAAGCAGTGTCTTTTATATTCTGTTATGAAAATTGTTAAGTTAACATTTAGAATTCGGTACCTTACTCCTTAATAATCAAAATACCATTATTTATTATTTGATAAACCTCTAGTTACTTTAGTTTTTTTTCTCTCTGTTCCATGTTCTTTGCTTGAGAAACTTCCATGCGCCATCCCCATGCACATTTCCCAAGCCCCGTCCCTCGGGCTATTCTGTTTTATTGGCATTTGCACTTGTGTTTGACTTCTCCAAGATATTTTCAATTGGAAGTTATGTGTCGCAGGGAATTGTCTGCCAAAGTGGGTGGCACTGGGCGTTGTCTGCAGCGTCATCGTCTTATTGATGGGATGTGTGCAACACAACAATTTAATGGACGACAACTGACGGATGTCGGAGATGTATATGTATGTACTCCATCCTCCCTATCCCTCATCCGGATACAAAATAAATGCTTAAATTGAGACATGCCACGCGCATTGAATTGTAAATACGAATAACTTTCTTCGCGGCAAGAATGCAAGGACCTAGCTCCGTACAAACATTTAAGATGAATGGCTAAGCCCTTACGCTTTCGAGACTTAATAGTTTACCGTATCGGTTCAGAATAAATTGTATTTAACTTCCCAGACATGGTATAATTACCCATTTTTGGATAAAACGCGCACCATTAACTTACATAACGCCCAGAAATAAGGGACCAAGGTCAGCTATGTCCGCGAGGGCATTTAAAAATGTGTTAGCCGGACAAAACAAACGACACGACAAACTAAAATTTTGCGATTAAATCTTGGAATGAAATAAATTATTGTGCACATCGCAACGAGCTGACCCAAATACACAATCCGAAATGGACGGGGAGTGGTAATGGGAATCAAAATGCGAAAGCGAACGCGAATGCGAATGGAAAAGCGAAGGACCAACGACAAAATGTTGGCTGCCGTTGCCAGCTGATTATCGCTAATTGTGCCCAAGGAAATAGAAATTAAACGAGTCGGGATCGAGGACGGACCCCACTTCCTGGCCAGCGGTCAAGCGTTATTTGCACAGCTGAGGTAAATAGAATAGGACCTAGTGCATTACATATAATTGGAAATCATTGGCTATAGGGCCTATGGTATAGGTATATTTATATTATTCAGTAAACAAAAATATATCTTTGTATGTATGCAATTTTTTTTGTAAATCAAAGTTTTTAAAATAGCATAGCTAAACCAACAATTTATTCATTTTAAGTCGGATAGCTTTTCTGCGATAGTTATGGTTGGGGATAAAAATCTGCACACTCAATTTAATAGTTAAGGGAATAGCCTTTTTTTTACCGAATATTTCTAAATTAATTCAGCTCTTGATGCTAATCAAGAATATATACGATCTGGAATTAGAAAACCCTAAAGGGGAATTATAATGTAAACAAAGTTTGCGCCAAAGTCAGGGTAAGTTTTTAAATAATTCATAATTGTGTATGCTGGTCATGGCAATTAATTAAAATATAGATGCTGATCCTATAGCATCTTCATATATATATATGTAATATATTTATCATGATTAAGACTTACCGCATTAGGGGACACGTGGCATATTCTTCATGACTTCCATTAGGCTTTCCATGGCATCATCATCATAGTAAACGTCATCATGGTTATCCAAATGCATATATCAGGTGATATATTTGGAATCGAAGATCACTCACTATCACTGCCACTATCACAACCGATGTAAACACTCGAAAAGCCACGCACATACTAAGGGCCGCGCGGCGGAAGAAGGCTCTATTTATAGTTGCCGAGGAAAGAGAACAGTGAGCAGTGAGAGTGAGAGAGAAAGAGCGTAAGAGATGACGCTTCAGATGCAGCGATGCTAGCGATAAGCACACCGACACTGATAAGAGATTAGGCGAGAGCAAGAGAGAGAGAGGGAGAGGGAGAGGGAGAGGGAGAGGGAGTGTAAGCGAGCTGCTGATAAACATGCATTTCAATAACTTAACCATTTGTTCTATAATTTCCACCTCAACTGTTTGTTCAAGTATTTCGACGGCAGCATTTAAATTAATTTGGAACAAGTCTTTAAATATTCACAGCAATTTACTTGATCGATAATTGAGGAGGGCAAGGTTGACGATTTGCCGACAAATTGGCCGGCCTTTTGATGAGCAGAAAATTTAGATTAATTGAGGCACCGCCTTGAATTCGTATCCATATCCGTATCCAAATCAGGAGGCCTTGCCTTCAATGTCACTCCGTTTAACCTGAAATCATCAGTAGGCACTTACCTGACTAGCTGGGCGAGTCACGAACAAAAAAAAAGAAGATCAAAAACAATGTCTCAGGTAGGCGATGTGACTCTAATTAATTCGTTCTGTTCCCCCAACTAACTCACTTCATTTCGTTTTATCAACCAAACAGAATCGTTCTCAGCCTGAAAGGGTAAGCCAAATTTCGGTATTACATAAAATGATAGGCCTTCAGAAAAAGAGACCAGCCCCCGGAGATTACATTGTGCCCAACAACTCCGTGCTGAATATAACCGGAAAGACCGGACCCTACAATCCCACGCCCAACGCCATGGAGCAGTGCCCCAAAGGTGGCACCGAGGGCAAGTGTCGTTACTGTGAGAACATGGCTAAGAATTTCCTGTATCTGGAGAGCCTCATCCGGAACAACAGCGAGAAGGGCGACAAGAAGTGCTCCCTGTGCAATTCGTCGCTCAAGTACCTGGAGTACGTGAACCGCAACATCCGGCAGGTGTTTGGCAATTTCGATGCGATCGTCCAGGCCGATAAAGCCCTGGCCTCCAAACCGGCCACGTTGCCCAAGTACTCAGTGGGTGCGCCGCCCGAGAAGGTGGATGTGCGCGCCACAGGTGGTGCCATCATAGCCGCTCAAAAGTCGGTAAAGAATCTCAAATCCAAGCCTGCTTCACTCAAGGTCAAATCCAAATCCAAGTCGTTGGACAAGTTTAAGAGATTCAGAGGCCAAAAGTCACTCAAATCTCTCAGGTCGCTCAAGCCATCCAAATCAACCAAGTCAACGAAGTCAACCAAGTCCAGGTCGCTCAAGGACTCAAAGAATCTCGCCAAGTCTGGGTCCAAGGGTCTACGCAAGGGCCTGACCAAGTCGAAGTCCGCGGGTCTCAAGAGCCAGATCAGTCATGGCAAGATGGTCCTGAAGCGCAAGTTCCGTACCAAGTCCGCTTCGAAGATGGTTCGCAGTGTCAGCCAGTACCGCGGCCTGGCCACCAGCCATTCCAAGCTCTCCAAGGAACATAGCAAAAGTAAGCTAGTGAAGAAGCGATCCGGTACCATCCCCACCAGCATCAACTGGCGACTCCTCAAGCAGAACCTGCCCAAGCCGAAGCCTACTCCCGTCAAGTAGAGATGATGCCCGGGAGGATGGATGATGGGTTCTCTCTACAATTCAAAATTGTCAGTGAGGTTTTCAAATATTTAAATTAATAATAACAATTATAATTATTTTATTTCACCTTAAACCGGATTAAAGTTTTATTCAAAATATTATTTGAGATTTAGAATGATATAGATCAAGAACTACTTTTACAAGCATTCCATTTACAAAGTTCTATATCCAATCCTTACATTCTTAACCCAATCCTATCTCATATGTGAAATAATTATATTAATATTACTATTATATTCCACGCTGCTCTGAAGATCCATCAAGTATTCATTCATAACTATTCCATTGATTTTGTGCCTTGCTGTACGGGATAAGGGTTAATATTTCACGCCATTCCTTGTCGCCGGAAAACCCCAAAACATGCTGAATTTAAAAAAGTATTCCAAGGGAAAAACACCAGAGTGAGGCATTTAAATGAATTCACACCATTTCAAGGCCAGCGGTTCACTTGATGCCGCGGCCATTTCCCGGCGCACATTTCCTTTTGATTTCGACGCATTTACAGTTCGCATAATTTGAGGCTGCTCCCTGATTCCTACCTCCCAGCTTCCTGCTCCATGAAGCCGGTGGTAAACGAGTTGTCCCTTTTATAATTTACAATTTGAAATTTGAAAAATTATGCACCAGGTGGCAGAGGTCTTCAATGGGAATGCTTCTAACCGCTGGGGAACCCTTTGTTTAGAGTCCTTTTTCTTCTTCTACTTTTTGTATTTTTTGTTTGGTTCTTTTTGTGGGGACCTGCCTTTGAATTGCTCAAAAATGTTGACTCTTTTGTTGGCGCTCTTTTAATTGTTGCAAATATTATTTTTATTTCGAGTGTTGACAAGCACGCAATTAGCGTCCCTTAACGCGCCCCTCTCTGGCGGAAAGTTTCCCCCACATTTGACCTCGTTTGTATAAAGATTTCCCGCGTGCAGGATGTGGGCAGGGGAAAATGGTCGAATGGCCCGTTGCTAACTTCAATTTTCATTTAACGACCGGTGGACAGCGTCCAAATATTTTCACAATTTAAATGCAAGTGGATTGTGACGATGGATGGGCCAGAAGCAGGAACAGGAGCAGGAACGGGAGCTGGAGCAGGCACAGGGATCTGGATAGTGGACAGTTGGTGCGGAAGGCGGCTAAGCAGATTGCCAACCTAACTGACTTTGGGGCCGCGGCCGGCAGTTTGACAATTTTTCGCCATGCCCGCTCAAATATGCCGCATACGCAGCTGGGTACCCCGAAGCACGACCCTTCATTTGTTTATAGGGCATCCAGGCCCATACCCCCTATATTGGCCCACTGAACCATTTTTACACTGGAGAAAATTGTGCTAACCATTTGCACTACAATATATGACTTATAAACATGTATAATTATCAATCATATCGATGCTTTATAGACCACTGACAGCCTAAACTTTAATATATTAAGCTTAGCTTTGATAAATATTGGATATTACCATATTACCATTGGGAACTTAAAGCCACAAATATAACTTGCAAGTTATTTTATATAATTTTTAAATTATATATTATTTTGCAAAATATTTAATATAATTTTTTCGATATACCATAATACATATCAATGAACTCAATCAATATTAACTTTTTAAGAATGATGTAGCTTTGCTAATATATTGTTTTACTGAAAACCTTATGACTTAAAAAGCTAACCATACTACCCTTTCATTCAATTTCATTTATATTTCGTACAAGATTTCTTTCGGTGTATATTCAACCATTGTGCTCCTAAAATGGGGCGTATGTCCTTGTGTTTGTGTGGGTGCACGCCTCGTTGACCGTTCGGATAAAACTTATTAGACACAAGTGTATTTAGCGCACATGTGTGGGAGCTCCACCACCAGCTCCCCAGTGTGTGTGGTGTGGGTATGGTATGTGTGTGTGGGTGTGTGCCTGGGTGTGAGTAACTAACTGCGGGCAGTTCTACGGGCAGACCGAGATACACAGGGACTGTGAGTACGCATCTGCATATATCAATCGGATGCCCGCAGCAATCCCATCCCCGACTCCTGCCGCTGTGCATTTGAACAGAAATAATATTTTGCTGGAACAATTCGGGAGATAGAAAAGGTTACGAGGGCGTAATGGGTGTGGGGGCTGGGATAGTGGCGGGATCGGTGGACCGGCAACTGTGTGACGTTGCCGCACGATTCCTTTGTAATTAGATAACGTAACAAAGCAACAACATGGCGCAGCTCCCGCTTCCGCTTCAGCTCCCGCTCTTCGCCGGACTATGGAGGCGTTTTTGCGGATGGGCGTGCCTAGCTAGGCACTTTTGCAACAGGATCCTCCTGCTCCTCCTCCCTCCGTCCATCCCCGTGCAGCTTCGTTTTACGTAAAATGTTGAGAGCCTTTTCTGATTATTTGGCAGAATCGCAACATTTACCGCTGCCACACAGCACAGCACATCGCACCCGAACCCCTGCTGGCCATTGGCAGTATAATTAGCCACAGACGCAGCTTCCATGGTTGCACCCGAACTCATAGTTATAGTCCTTCCAAGCGAGCTGTGACTGCAAAAATCCGGCCGTCGATGTTCAATTTCCACAACGTGCACACTCGACTGGCTTTTCAAGCGATGCGTTTTGCAATTCCATACCGGTAGTCTCCGATAGAGCTGTTCCCGGGCAATCCGGAGCAGGAATCACTAACATTTCGGAACGTCCTACGTCCGTTTGCCGTCCAGGACATAAGGACTTTATACTAGAAGCAATGACGCTTCAATTGAATGAAGAGGCAGGATCTTTTAGAAGAAATACTACTCGAGTTGGATGCTTCACACAACCCTATTCTAATAAAAATAATGAAAAGGATTTTAAAGGATCAATATACCATTTAAATCCTACCAAATTAACCTTTGATAATCAAGTAGTTCTCTCTATAATCATTCCCAAACTTTGCACAGATTGCCCAGATCATGATTTCCTGCAAAATAAGGCACGTCTGCTGCTGCAGATTTATGACCCTCTCTTCCTGCAGTGGAAGCCACGAAGGGGAATCCCCTAACCCTTCCTGCCAGAGGGTCCACACTCTGCCAGAGCGCCATAATTAGGCGTCCGCCCACGCTGGCAGCCACGAAATAGGACAGCCGACAAATGACCTACAATAAGATTTAGTGCGCGCTCTCAAGCAACTAAACTTAATATTTCACGTACACTTAACCTACGGGTTTAAATGTCGTAATTTTCTCATTGGCAGCAGCAGCAGCCACCGCCGCCCGAGGCGCTATTCGAATGTTTTACTGACTCAAAGTTTGTCTCAATTACGTGCGTGCCAGACTGAGTCAGCTCATCCCCTCAAGAGTTCCTGGTGCAGGAGGAGCGTTTCCCACCACATCCCAGTGGCCGAGCCGAATATTTCTGGTAAGAGACTAAGGCGCATTTCTTGAGAACAGAACCTGAGGGGGGAAAGCAACCCGCAACCCCGTCCCGTTTGTCATTGGCAACTTTTTAATTAAAAGTTTCATCCGAGTAATGGGATATTTGCACTGCGAAATGCCACGGCGACCAGCGACGATACTTGATACTTGTGCAATATTTGTGGGCGTCCTTTTGGCATTCCGCCTTTCGCTCTCGCTCTCTTCCTGTCCCCGGCTACAAGTATCTAATTGCCAAAAGGATTTGCAAAACTTTGGCCTTACATAACGATGCGCTGACCTCTATCCCAAGCCTTATCTGCGACAGCTTCGCCTTCACCTCCGTTGTTGTTCTTGTGCTGCAAACTTTTGGCCATCGCAATCGCCAAACTATGCCCAGCAAGAGGCTACGTGAGTCGAGCTAATGAGCTGCAAGAGTCACGAGCGCAATTAGCCAGGCAGGGATTTTAATTAAGTCCCACCTGGCCGCCGGCTGAAGTCCAAGGATCGCAGGACAGCCGAGGATCGGATTCCAAGCGAGTGTAATGAGCGCTTAATATTGCAGAGATCTCTGCTACAGATTTGTCTGAATCTTAAGAGTATAAGTCTTAAATGTCTTCTTTATATTAATTGATTTAAGAATGGTAATGGTAAGTCACTTGAAGACTTTACAGGACTGCAAACATTTTCGTATATCCTTGCTGTCGTTATTTCCACACTCTTGCCTGGACAACCGCAGCGACGACCAATGACCACTGACCACTGGTGTTCGCTGCTCCTTGTTCACTGTTCATTGCTCAGTGTCCACGTCTAATCGCCGCCGGATGTCCGCATAGAAATTTGCTTTCATTGTTTTTGTCCCAGCTGCCGGACAACTCTCGTTATATTTGTCTGTTCCTTTTTTTTTTTGGAGTCCGCATTCGGTGTGGGATTCTGTCGCCTATTCTGTTCTATTTTCACTTTTTGTTTGTCGCAACTTTGTTGTTGTCAGCATTCGCTTTCAATTTCCTCATCCACTCGAACTAACATCCTTCCGCTGACTTGTCGTGGCTGCTCATTCATGGCCGCCGCCCGTTGGTCACTATTCCCATGCCCGGCTGGCTCCTCAGTCGTCAATCGGCAGTCGTCAGCAGGATAACTGGATGGCAGGATAACTGGATACTAGGAACTTCTAGCCGAAAAATAGGTCCCCGCCCGTCTGTCCATCCATCCGTCCGTCCGTCCGTTTGTCAATCAATTGTGAATTGTTTATTGAATGTTGTCGTTAGACTGCACACAATGCCGCTAACAGCCGGACAGGAGTTTTTGGCTTGGCTTCGTTTGCCTTTTCTCTTTTGGCCAACTGGCAAATTCTTTTTTCTCTAGTTTTAATACGGGGTATTATGGGGGTATGTTAGGCAAGCATCGTTGATGGGGTACGTGCAGGTCTAAGGTTTATATAGGGGTTTTGAAAGAATGAAAGCGGAGGGTGTAAAAAGAAGTTCCTAACTTCCAGAGTGTTGCAGATATTGTTTCAGTTTAATTATAGATGAAAATGGGATTAATTACGAACAACCAATAATCTCTTTACGCTCTTTTAAGCCTCAGCTTCATTCTTTAAACAAAAAAACACCTTTTAAGCTTTTATTTCATCATCAAACCAGGTATCACACATTCCAAACACTTGTCCTATTTCCCATACCATTTTGTTTGTTACTAGCTCGGGCATTTTCGTGCGGCTTAGAACTACATATATGGTCACTGTGACATTGTTTGCACTGTCAAACGCTCTATTTTCTATTTATCTTTTTGTCCGCTGATCGATTCGCCGACGGACCGGTTTGGCTTTCATTGAGTGGCCAACGCATTCTTTTTTAAGCACTCGCTGCATTCCCGCACTCCCATAAATTTTGGCCAAATGGAAATGGCCTTTGTCCGTAATGAAATAGTGTTGACTTATCTCACACTCGCACAGAGCGCCCTTAACAAATGCACGAAATTGCTTTTAAACGAGGACGACGCCGTGCAGTCTGCCGGCCTCTCGCTCGCTCGGGCTTTCCATTTTTTGTTCGTCCTTTCCTTGCCTTCCCAGTGGCATGTGATGATTTGTTCGCACATAATGAAACTCATCAGCAGCCACAGCTACAACTATAGCTACAGCTATAGCCCGGAAAAAGTCGGTCGAAAGTCGGGAGAAAGGGTTCGCGCTCGTTCATAAAGTACAAGCCAACTTGTTCGGATCGAGGCTTGGCATAAATTCAAAAAGTACGAGAGCCCAATGACTGCCACTCGCAGGGAGAAATGTAGTAAAAGCATTTTACAGTTTCATTTTCCATGGCTCGCTGCCGGCCGCCATCCATCGTCCTGCGTCCTTCGTCCTTCGTCCTGTGTCCTGTGTCCTGCCACAGCTCGGCTTTTGTGCGATTTACTTAATTTGAAGTGTGCCCGAGCCATTCCTTTTAAAATCAATTCGAAGTTTATTTTTCTTGCGGCTTTCTTCTCCATCGCATATTTCCCTCGTTTGCTCTCAATGTTTGACTTGGACTGTCGCACTATTTATGCACGTCTTTGCTCCGCAGACACCAAGGATCCACTTGGGGCAGGACATTAAAGCCGATCCAGAGCCGGGACAGGAGGTGAACTTAAGAGCTCTCTGGGTCCCTTCTGCTGTCTGCTAAGTAAACTATGTAAAATAATCTCTTTTATTGCTGAACTGTTTATTCAAATATATACTTTTATATTAACAAATTTATGGATCAAAGGAAGCAAATGTGGTGTGGGATGTGTGCACAAAGAGAAATATGTTTCGACTGTTTTCGTTATTTTAAAAGATTTGGTAATAAAAGTAATTTTCAACAATGTCATGATATTCAAGTCAATAATTATGTTGGTGTAGTATTTATGTGCAATTACTGATATTCGTTTCTGAATAAAATATAAAACTCATGTTAAAATGCGATTTTTCCACAGTTTAAGTGGTTTGTATTTAAGTTATTATATTGTATCGTATTCAAGTTATATTATTGTATCATATATTATACGATTCCCAGTGTGTCTCCGTCTCCTAGCTGCCAACCCAGAGTCAGAGTGGATTTTAAGCCTCGCGCAAACAGCTTGAGCAAATTCATTAACAACAGACCAAAACCAAGTCCAGATCCCCCATTTCGAGTTGTGGTTGGATCTGGAAATGAGGGCAATGCATTTGTCCCGAGGGTGCGTCAGCGCCCAATCCCAGCCAGAAATGGAACACTGGATGGCGAGGAGGAGCTGAGCCGCAACTGGAGCGAAGAGCAGCTGGTTGCCAAGCACTTGTTTTTGATGTGACGCTGATATTTAAAAGTGGAGTTCACATCAAAGTTACACAGCAGCAGTCCGGTTCCCATCCGGCTCTATCCCGTCATCGTCATCGCCATCATCATCATCATAATCACCAGTCATGAGGAACGCTGCTCGGATGGGGGTATATTAGCAGAAGCAGGGCAAAGGGATCGGATCGGACAGCTTTAAAAATTGCTAAAAGTGAGCTTTCACATAGTTGTCAATGCAACATAAGCTACTTATGTCTCTGGAAAGAGCTAAAAGGGAGCTCTCTAGTTCAAAAATCATGGGTAAACTCTTTGAGGTCTCCCCCAAAGCACAAGTACACACATATCTTCAAAGAAGCCTGGGCATCATGTGGGTCGAGTACAATCCGGTAGAATGTTGCATGTGTACTTGCGGTAATTGCAGAGCATTTTAACTATGCTGCTGCTGCTGCTGTTGCCTTTGTTGCTGCTAGTTGCTGCGGGTGCAACTGCAACTGCAACTACTTGCTGCTGTTACTTGACACATGTCACTCACTCAGTGTGCTCGACTTTCGAGGGAAGCGAGGCGGAAGATTGTGATTCGGGAGTCCGGAGATGGGAGTGGAGCAGGCGAAACTGAGGATGTGAAATCATAAATATCCCTCTCAATACACCGAAAGGAACAGGGATTAATACCACCAGCTCAGAGCCTTGATTGAATTATTTTTCCCAGATTAATGTCCAGGTACAATTTTTACAACCAAGATAATGTTGATTGTAAGAATAAAGAATTGCTTTCAAGAACTTAATGTTTCCTCTCAGTGTGACATCGTGTGATACCGGACTGGTGGCACTTAAACTGTCATGGGATGAAGAGCCATTCCATTCGATCAGCTGCGCCCATTAAGCATACGCCGTGTTGGACGCTGCAAATCAACAGAACATGATTTGCATACACCAAGGACCTATGCCAGAAACCACCCACCTACACAGCCCACCTGATGTTGACTTATGAGCGCCCAGCGCTTAGCTCAGCACGGCTCAAAAGTTGCGGAAAAGCGGAAATTACATTTCGCTCACTTCGTGTGCAATTAAAGTCGGATCGGTGAAGGGGTGAATTCCCTTCGGGCGGGCCAAACTTTTCCCTTTTCCAGTTGGCATTCCTTTATGCATTTGAAACCGCGGCGCGAGCACACACTTTAAAGTGTTTCTGTTAATTCGAATTTGAAGTTTGATCGATATGTGGGCGTGGCTGTGCGCTGCGACCGCCGCCCACTGGCCGCCCGGCATTAGAGGTCATACGAAGCGAGGCCCATCATCATTTTAACGCCAGTTGCCGCGCCGCGTTGTTTAACTCGCCGCATCGCAGCGGCTGCACCTGATTTCCCTCGGCGAGTGACTGAATCCAACATCAGCAGCATGTCGGATGCGGCCGGGCTGGCCAGCAGCGATGAGGAGGGTCTGCCCTCCGGCACTGATGGCGGCAGCGGCAGTGGTCGCCAGCGGATCCAGCGTGACTACAGTGATTCCCGGTTAGAACGGGTGGCCAACTACACGACGACCACGATGCGCCTCAAACCGGATAAATGGACCAAAATGATGGCCAGCGATGAGCTGCGGGTGAGTTGCCAACGTGATTTTCATATAATTGGGGATAGTTTATACTTTAAAGTGATATTTTATTAAATGTTGCATAAAAAGTTTGCCATGTGGATGAGAAAAGATAATGCATTGTTATTTCCCTTTTTAATTCAATTCAGAAGTTTGAAACACAGTGAATGAATCATTTCCGACCCCAGAAATCATATATATTCTTGATCAGCATCGAAAGTTGAATCATTCTAGCCATGTCTGGGCAAAAAATAAAATTTCGACATCATTTCGATTTTTGCGAAAAATCATAAGGGGTTACATCATTAAAAATTGTGAAAATTGGCAAAAAATTGAATCTTCTAAAATCTTAAATGGAGTATGCAGGTTTATTAACCTAATTAAAACTAACATGGGAACGATTTCCGAATTGAAATTAATGAATTTTTGACTAAGCTATGATGGATTTTCTCTGCAAGGGTATCGAAATTTCGAGTTCCCAAGTTTAGCTTTATATCTTGATTAGAATCGATTAAAGAAACCTCTGTACATTTAACTCTTTAACTAACTCATCCATTATTACATTTTCTTTGTGCTCAGCGAATTGTCTTGGAGTGGCTTCATGGTCACACCCGCGTCCTGGTAATGACTCTCAGTCCTGGCGGAGATCTGGTGCCCAGAAGTTGCCTCAGCGACTTGTACCTGCCGTACTCGGTGCAGGCACCACGCGGATCGCTTCCTTCCGCCGGTTTGCCTCCCCTCGAGGATGAAGTGATGGCCACAGCCACAGCCGCTGTGTCCGCTTTGGTGGCGGTCACTCCTAGTGCTCTGCTTGTTCCAATGCCGCCCGCCTCCTCCAGTTTCACGACTCTGGACGGAGTGCCACGCGGCAAGTGCGCCTATTTTGTGCGTCGCCACAGTTCCGGAGGTCCTTTAACCGCCTCCAATTTTCCGGAGAGTGTCCTTTACGGCGACTTTCCCGTGCACAGTAAAATCGAAACCATGTCACTGCTGTTCGATGAGGTGCTGCAGCCACTCCTGGAGCAGATCCAAAGTCAGTGGCCCGCCATTGTTCGCAAGGATCTGCAGGCGCGCATCAAGGAAGTGCGAAACACTCTGACCGAGGTGAGTCAGGATGGGCACACACTACTCGAAGTATAGCTTTGATTAATGAGAAATTAAAGTGAATTAATTTACCTAAAGTATTTATTATTTAAGTCTTAATTTGCAATCACAAATTAAAGCAAAAAAGGATACATATTTTTTGAAAAGTGCAGCTTCCAGCTGTGCTATCTCATCAAATTAATCTAATTGAGTGCATTGGGTCGGAGTGAGTCGAGTGAGTCGAGGGGAAGTCGATTCCCAAACCGATCCCAATCGAGGCGACTCCCGGCCATTGTCTTGAAGTATTTCGCTTAATTGGCAAAACTTTTCATGTGTCTACGGGCGATACATATAGATTTCTGTCTGCGGAAATATATTTATATATATATATACTTTATTGTTATCCCCACAGATTAAGGGCAAAACCAACAATCGCACAATTTTATCGTTATTAGTTTCGCCAACAATCGTCGAGGAAGTGTTTGCCCACGTGAGCCAAGGGTAAGTTCCAGCCATTGAGTGGCCATTGTCTTAGTGTACAACCCGAACCCAATTCCCTCCCCAATATCCTTCTCCGCCGGCGGGCTGGGAGATGTCGCCCCAAGAAGCTCTATCTCTGGCATTGTTTATGTGAGCAGAGAGACAGAGAAAGGCTTATTCATGATACCAAATTGATTTTCATTGGCATAACTTTTCGCATGAATTGGTGCAAATTTATTTCGCCAAGCATTTGGGGGAAAATTCAAGTTGTTTACCCCTTGGCCACACACACACGCACACGCGTACGTCGATTATTTTCCCATAAAACAAATGCTTTTAATTAAATTGCAAATATTAAAGAAATGCTATCTAGGGCCGGACATCAGCATTCCAAAGAAAATTGTGTGTTGAATTCGGTCAAAAGTTGCCATCGATACACACATCAGGAGTCTTTAAGGCGTATTAAAAGATATTTGCTTCACTAACTCACAATGCCAGAATCAATAAAAGATAAATTGAAAGTCAAGCAAAGGCAAGAATGGAAATAAAATCAAATTCATAGAAATTTTTATCAATTTTATATTGAAATCATATTCGAAACCATTTTAAGACTCAATTGAAATGCATAAATGGAGGAAGTCAAGTTAACATTTTAAGGGAAATTGGGTCAATTATTTTGGCTGTTACCAAAAAATTAACTTGAAAGGAATGGCATTGAGAGTGTACAATTTTAGGTGTCATCACTTACGTTTTTATCATTATGTTCAATTTATATTTGAAATAAATTGTTTTCTTCCATCAAAGTAACCTGAGACCCGCACAGGATCCCAAGTTTCGCAATCTTCTAGAGGAAATGTTCATTAACTGGACCACCCAGATGCACGACATAGTCGTTGAGCATTCCGAGTGTCAGTCTCTCGGATCGTTGCCACCTGCCTCCCAGATTGGACATACTACGAAGCATATTACCTATGTCTCCCTGCCCGCCCAGGAGATTGGTTTCTGGACAAACCGGAAGTTGAATCTGCAGAATATCTATGAACAGCTGCGCGAGGCCACGCACAAGACTCTGGCCCAGATTCTGGAGAGGATCGAGTCGGCCTATCATCAGCCGTATACCAAGGCCTTCCGTCAGCTGGTGGCCGCCTGGTTGGAGGCACAGGATGTATCCCTTTGGCTGCAGCCGCTCCTCCGCCAGACTGCTGCCTTCAATTCTGTGCAGTTTAGCAATGGCCATGAGCTTGTGGCACCGCTCGTTCATGTGGTTCACTTGCTGTGGAGCAATGCCAGGTACTATCGTAGCACCCAAAGGATGAGTGTCCTGCTCCGCTGCATCTGCAATATGTTGGTACACCGCGCTGCGGAGGATCTTGAGTTTCCGCTACTCTTCCAGGGCGATGCCGATGAGGGTCTGTTGAAGATCAATCGCACCACCGAGGTACTCGAGCTCTTTAAGTAAGAACAAAGAGCGGAACAAAGATTAAAGCACACCAATAGCTTCTGCGAGTTTGCTTTTGTTTAAAACAAGAACAACTTGATATTTATATTTTCTAAATCACTTTTTAACCATGTTGAACTAAGTTAAATCTTGGGAATCCTCCTTAGTGCCAAATGCACAATTCACATATTCGTAATCAAACCACTTTAAATAAAATTCACAAATGCTTATCTCTTATTCTCTAAGCTGGCTTGAAACTATCACATGACCATGTTATTTGGTTGCAAATCGTATTTAGTAAATAATTACAATTATAAACTACTTCAATTTCGCAAATTCAAAGAAAGTTTCATCTTGATACAAAATTAAATTTGTATTATTCCTTCGCTTGCAGACATCGCATGCTGGAGTACAAGGAGCGCTATGGAAGCAGCCAAGTCCTTTTGCCCGCGTTGCCTGGAGAAGGGGCAGTGGCCGCCAGCACTTCCTCCCCGTCACCCGATGACCAACAGCAGCTATGGCGCTTCTGCCATGAGGACGTATTTGGCCAGACCCTCGATGGCTTTTCCGCTCAGCTTGCGGAGTTGCGTCAAGTGTTCGAGGCCGCGGTGCAGTTCCAACAACTGGAAAAGCTTGAAGTCGGCGGATTGCGAGGGAAAATGCTCACCGGACACGTTAGGGAGGTACATACTTTAATGTATATCAACTTTTATACTTTTCGGTAATTACATTTTTTATTTACAACTACGAACCTCCATCTAGATCTTTGGCGAGTTCAAGTTGCTCTTCGAGCAGTGGAGCAATGTAGACATTGACCTCACAGCCCCAATGGCCAGCAAATGGCGTAGCTTTCGACGGGAACAGACCCTCTTCTTTGGGCGTATGCAGGTCCTGGAACAGAAACTGGCCACTGTGCTACTCCAGGCCTTCCAGCAGTGCCACAGCTGGACGCACATGCTCCGACTGGCTTTGATGTTTGGCTGCCTGCTGCAGCGCGGAGCTGTGCTTCCCGAGCTGGCTCGTGTCCTACCACACATCCTTGGTATTTATGACACAGAACTTGGGCAGCTGGAGATGGGCGTAGGGGAAGTACTGCTGGGCTACGAGATCCGTGGCCTGGTCGCCGTGCCCATGGCCAATAATTTCCCGCCAATAGCCGGGGCCATGATGTGGCTGGAGCAGCACATCAGTCGCTGCAACGAGTTCGGGGCCAAGGAGTTGAACCAACTCATTGAGCAACTGTAGGTAGTCTCAAATAATAATGGGAAATGCAGGGCAATTATATATTATTTTTAATCCAGGCTAAAAGAAAAACTCGAGCTTCATACGCTGCCTCGAAAGTGGAGTTCCCTGCAGTCGCGTCGCAATATTTTGACCACCAAACTTAGTAATCTGCAGATGAAGATCTGGACCACTTGGCAGGAGGGCATAGAAAGGCTCATTGTCCGGGGCTTGGATGAGTCAGTTCTCTCTCGTTCGGAGGATAAAACCCAACTGCATCTCAACTTCTCACCGGTTCTGTTCACTTTACTTAAAGAGACCAAGTATCTGCTTGCCCTGCAGGCCATTGGCAGTTTATCGGGCGAACTCTTTCAGCTGCCAGAACCCCTGCTTACTCTCTATGACCAGCGGGATGCCTATTGGGAGCGACGGATCCGCTTAATCAAGATCGGGGAGTTCTACAACGGCATTCGGTCCGGAGAGTGCGCTGCTGCCGAGCTTCAACTAATTGGACATGAACTGGCCGCCATCGACGAGCAGGTGGGAATGGCCTGTCAGCAGCTGAGCTGGCGGAAATACGGTGAGTGTGGGATATTGGGAATGTTCCCCATATATATACAAGAGTCCTTGAATGCATGTCCTCGCCCCCCTGCAGATGATCCGCTTGTGGCCGGCATCTTTGAGCAGAGTCGGGACCTATTTGCCCGCCTGCAGCAGTCGCATGGCAATCTGGATGCCATCCTGGCCAGCATGCGTCGCTGGAGCCGAGAGCCGTTGCATCAACGTAGCTTATATGGTCGGAATCTGTTGGATCTGCGGCATCAGCAGGACCGAGTGCGTCTGCGACTGCTGCAGTGCGATGAGACGAAAATGCTGCTCAATCGCCTGCTTATAGCAAATTTTTGTTTGTTCTTCAACTATGAATCGCAGGAGTTTCAGCTCTATTCGCGGGATCTCAGTGTGCAGGAGGTGGGTGTTGGGATTAATATTATTACACTATTCAATCTATATTTTATATTCTATGGAAACCAGTTCGTTCGGGAATTCCCCAAGGAGCAGAGGCGACAGTATCACAAGTATTTGGCCAGTGTGGACGCATTGATCTGCCGTGAAGTTCGCGAGGCGATGAGAATAAGGTTTATGACTAGCACTTGAATATTGCCCTCCCCCATATCTATCTATCTATCTATATCGTATTCATAGTCATTGCCATTCATTATCACTCATTGCGAATCAATTGCACTCACCAGCAAAAAATTGCATTTCGACACGCTGACAGCGGCTTTCATATCTCATCAAAACTAATCAAGTAAATGAGCACGAAATCGCACATTGCAACCGCAAAAATACGAAAGACACCTGCAGTGAGGCGACGGCAACAACCACAGGCACGAGACCGCAGCAACATGAGGCAACAGTTGTTGCAATCGCAGCACAATTGCAACAAGAAATGGCCGCGGGATGGGCATTCATGCGTCAATTGCATGTTTCACTTAGCGGCACTTTTCGTGATTGCATGCAGACAGAAAAGCAGACAGGAAAGACAGGCAGAGACAGACAGACAGACCGACGGACTGAGTTCCAGGCCTTGCCGATGTGGCAAACGAAATAAGCTGCAAAACAAACTCGGCACTAAATTTAATTTTCACATTACTCATACGCCGTGTAATTCAGTTTAGAGTATTTGTACAAAGAAATGACAGCGACAACGGCAACGCCCGGGCCACAAACAGAGGAGGATCTGAGCCTGGCAAGGGTAGTCCTACAGCAAATCACAACGCCACCGGCAACAGCAACAACATCAGCGGCAGGAGCTGCGACAGGAGCAGCGGCAGGAGGTGGTGGTGGTGCCATCAACGATGCTCCGCTGTTCGAAGTAAAATTGGAGCTGACGGAAACGGAAATACGCTTTTCGCCCGCCTTTGATGCAAGTGTGGAAAATAATTTTCAACAAATTGTGGAGCAGCTGTTGCTCGATATAAAACAGACATGCGACTGCATGCCAAGAATTGTGGCTGACAGTGCCCTGTCAGAGGATGATGAAGACGACGACGATGCAGACACGGCGAAGGAGGACGATCCGGATCAGGAGCAGGGGCAAAAACTTGAGCCGGAGCAGGAACGTGAGCAGGAGGAGCACTCAAAGCCGCAGGCCGTGCAGTTTAACCTACTGGCAGCCGCCAAGGAATATAGCCAAAAAATGGAATGCACTGGTATGCCTCTCAGTTTCCCCTCGAAAATTGCCGCATTTTTGCGTATACCCTTTCCAAGAAGCATATAGGATTCCCAGAAACATTTCCTCTCTTCAGCAAAGTGTCTTTTTTTTGACAACCTTCTATTTTTCTTTCACTTCCTTTCCTTCAGTCGATGGCCTGGAAATGCTGGAGAAGGCGATACGCGATGTCCTGGCGGATACGGTTGAAGCGGCATCAGCTTTTGCTGCCAAATTCCACGCCTATGCGTTCCTGTGGACCCAACAAAGCGGCGACGTTCTAGCCGCCTGCATGGCAAGGGCCAGAGAGCAGACGATACATGCCAGTGGTGGCGGCTACGCCATCATGGAGACGTTCAAGAAAGAGGTAAGCCGAAGTAGGAGGAGTAAATCCGAGTGCCTCCGGGGGCACCGGATGCCAACAGCTTTAGTGGCTGCCGACGGACGACAACGGACGAAGCCGTAGCGGAAAGCGGAAAAGTGGCTCGCAGACGCAACTCAATTGGCAACCGCACAATTTACGCCATGTAGCCCCTGAGACCAATAACGCTTGATAAATGTCGACCATTTAGGGTCAAATGTGTGGCAGCGCCAACTGACCAGGCCAAGCCAATCCAAGCCAAACGAAACAAAGCAGGGCAAAAACACTAAACAACTGCTTAAGCGCCGCATGGCGTTTGCTGACTTATGTTCGGGGGCAATTGGGAGCCAGGCAAATCGCCGACGTATGCGTAATATTTTCTTTAAACAATTATCAAACGCCCCGAAAAGTATGCAATAAATTACCCAAAAGGCACAGGCACATACAAAGCACACACACAACGGGCAAATACAACAAATCATGGTCAAAGTGCACAGACACGAAGGGCAAGGCGTGTGAAATTGGGTGTGGCCCCAATAAAATAAGGGATATTCTACAGGATATTCTATACAGGAAAACAACGAACTCTGAATGGTCTGATATGGAACATTATATTTGATTTAGAGCGGGCTTCGAACTCTTTTAAATTGCTAAAGAAACCTCGTAGTTCAATTTAAGCTGAAGTAAAGATAAGCTTAATGTTTCGAAGTTTAATATAACTCTAATCTTAAATAGTACTGGGTACTTTAACTGCTTAAATATATATCTGGTATCTTTCCTTTAATAACAAATAAAGGAATACATATTCAAGGCATCAATTTAGGAATACCCCTGCAGAATATAGAGCACTAGAAATCACTGGCCGGCATTTTATTTATGACTAGCCATTGAGTTGCCCCTGACACAGCTGGTGCGCTTAATAAAGCGATGCCAGCGGAGCGAATACTATATAAACAGGACACGGGCTAAGCCCTCTTACACCCATATGCATGTGTGGCAAAATTAGCAAATAAATTAGGCAAAACTGGGCCTGGCCAATGAAGTTGTCAGCAGTCAAGTCATCCCATGTCCACTTCCGCAGATCGAGAACTACAACGAGATGCACGACACTATTGACCAGATGGAGAACCGGGAATGCATCAACGGCTGGCTGGCCCTCGATCTCAAGCCGTTGAAATTCGGGCTGCTCAACCTGGCCTGCAAGTGGTCGCATTTGTGCAAGAAGTGGCTTCTACGATATGTCCAAGGCACGCTCAAGGTAATCTAAGTTATTATTATTTTGGCATAAATTAAAATCTAACAATTAGGAACTGACTGCCTTCATTGCCCGCGGTCATGAGACCCTGCAGCTTCACATCGCCCGAAGCGACTTCCGTGCCCTGCTTCGCGTGCTTGGCATCATGGCGGAGATCCGCCAACGGGAACCCTATGCGGACAATGTCTTTAAGCCGCTGAAAGAGATCATGGGCCTGCTAAAGACCTATAATGTGGAGTTTGAGGCCCAGTTGTTGCGCAGCATTGAACAATTGCCGCAGCAGTGGCAGCAACTCAAGCAATGCAGCACTGTGAAGCAGGAGGCCCTGCAGGACACACGCTTTCACCAGCAGCAGCGCGTCACGGCCCTCATTGCCCTGCACACCTGCCACCTGCAGCACTATGCCCGTCAATTCCAGAGGATGCCGGTAAGTGATGATATCCGCCATAGCTATGAAGTAGAGTATCCGAATGTTCCCTGTGGCCATCAGTTCTTCCGGGTGCCCTGCTCGGATGTCTACGAAACCTGCGACGAGGTCTATGTACGGCTCCACCGTTTCGGTCGCCAGCAGCGGCTTTACACCCGCTGGGCGCGACTCCTCGATATAACGCCTCCAGATTCCGCCACTCTGCAGCTGTGCATGGTGGAGCTGCGCCGAGTGAAGGTGAGAGTGATGATTGCTCTTTTTTTTATCCTAAATCCTTTTAACCATTGCCCGCAGCAACTGTGGGACTTTGTGCGCGTCATCGAGTCGTGCATCGTGGACTGGCATGGCACGCCGTGGCTGCTCATCGACACCGATGATATGGAGCACGAGTGCAAGAAGTTCACCCGCGACCTGCGCACCCTGGACAAGTGTATCCGCGAATGGGCGCCCTATGTCCACATTGTGAGCGTGCTTCGTGAGCTTGTCGCCTCGCTGAGAGCCATCACGGAGCTGCAGAATCCCGCAATTACGGAGCGGCACTGGTTGGAGCTGATGCAGCTGACAAAGGTGAGCATTCCCAATGGGTTGTTGTGGGTTCTTTGTCCGGGAATTTCGGGTGTGTCCTTCCAAATGAGTGAGCGAGCCAACAATGCCATGGAGCCGGCAATCTGCAATCCCCGCCGAAAAAAGACACCTCTTTGTCCGAAGGGAACTTGGCAGGCATAATGGTGTGCATTTGCCAAACACACATTAGCGGAGATGATGTGGTGCCAAATGGTGATAGTAAACCGAAGCTTTAGGTAGATGTAAAATGATTCACTTCACATGGAACTGTGATTTTGCAGCCCGAACTAGACAATTAGTATTAAATCACTGATCTTATGCATTTATTACCAGAATCTAATCAAGTTCCTCGCTTATGGCTTTTATGCGCAGCTAAGTGGACAGCATTCCATGGAGGAACTGGTAAGTGTAAATGGAAATCTGCCGCAATAACAAAATCATGAACTCATGAATTAAACTCTAGTTATCGCATTTACTCCTCTGAGCCTAATCAAAAACAAACCTCAAGCCAAAGGTCGGCTGCCCATGGGTTCCGTTCATCGAATTATGTTCATTGTTGAATGGTATTGGCTTTGGATCCATTACCTACTACTGGCAACAATGGGCTTGGCCGGGCTTTAGTTCTCTGGACAGTCGTAGGAGACAGGGGAATGAATGCAATGCAATGCTTAGCCCTGTTAATTAAATTTGCCGGAATTCAGTCAAAATATGGGATAATTAATGTGAACACCACATGATTCTGTACAGACAACCGGATAAACTCATAGCCATGCATGCAAAGCAATTAATATCGATACACTGGACTGCAAACCATAATTATTTAATTAATTTATTCAAATAGTTCTGTATTTTTTTAAGACTAATATTCCTCTTAATTTACCTAAAGATTATTTATCAGAAGTCAGAAGCCAGTATAGTTCAGAAGGAGTCATTTCCGACCCCATAAATCATATATATTCTTGATCAGCATCGGAAGCTGAGTCAATCTAGTCATATCAGGGCAAACAAAAAATTTTCGACATTTTTTCATCATTAAAAATTGCAGAAATTTGAATTTTCTTAAATCTTAAATGGAGTCTGCAAGTTGTTTAACCTAACAAAAACTATCATAAAAAAGCTTTTCGACTTAAAATTAATGCTTTTTTTGCTTAGCTATGAATTTTTTAAGATTTGCTGTGATTCTTTTGCAAACTGCAAAGGAATATGAACCAAAATTTCCCAAAGGTTGTTTCTCTTCTTACTTGGTTTTAATTTAAAACATAGTTAGAGTCTATGAACTTTTACCAAGTAGCACAGTGTTGGTTAGTTTCTTCAGGCCAAGTGAGCCAAGAAACCGTTTCTATATATTCAAATTTCACATTTCGGTGGCTAATGAGTCCCTTGCTATGTATACGTAATATATCATTAAAATATACACATTGCGTATACGCCCCTTTAGCTTTCCTACAAATGTAATCAATCAACGAGCTTGGCCCAGTTGCTTACCCTGCAGCTGCAGCATCACGAAGAGGACATCAAGAATACCGTGGACCGTGCCATCAAGGAGATGACAGTGACCAAGGTCCTGGACGAGATCAAGGCCACCTGGGCGCACTTGGAGTTCGAGCTGGAGCAACATCACACCAGGCCTAACATCCAGCTGCTCAAAGTGTCCGAAGAGCTCATCGAGACTCTGGACGACAACCAAATGCAGCTGCAGAACATCTCCACCTCGAAGCATATCGAGTATCTGCTGGACAAACTCTCCCACTGGCAGCGTGTTCTGGGTGGAATCGACACCCTGATTGTCAACTGGTTTGAGGTGCAGCGGAAGTGGATCTATCTGGAGTGCATCTTCATTGGCTCCGCGGACATTCGAGCTCAGCTGCCAGCGGATGCGGCCAATTTCGAGCGTATCGATGCGGACTTTACCGAACTGCTGGCCAAGGTGAGTGGGGTTTCAGATTTTAATAAATAATTTCTTCTAATCTACCCTCAGGTTAGTACCATTCGCGTGGTCATGCAGGTGGTCCTTGGCCACGACGATGTCCTGGCCCAGTTGCTCCAGCTGCAACACCGCCTGGCGATTTGTGAAAAGGCTTTGAACGATTACCTAGAGACCAAGCGGCTGGCCTTCCCCCGCTTCTACTTCATATCTGCAGCAGATTTGCTTGATATCCTGTCCAATGGCAACAATCCTCAGGTAATCGATCGTCACCTGATCAAGCTTTTCGATTCTATACTGCGGCTGCAGTATGAGACGAATACGCCCAATGCGGTGGGTATGCACTCCAAGGAGAACGATGAGTATGTGCCCTTTGTTGCCTGCGAGCAGGATCAGCCCGCCTTTATTGTGTGCAGCGGAAGAGTGGAACTTTGGCTGCGGGCCATTATCCTGCAGATGCGGAGTACCCTGCACGAACTGTTCCGCCGGGCACTGAGGGCCTTTGGGGAAAAGCCTCGCGAACTGTGGCTCTACGACTGGCCTGCCCAGGTGGCACTCTGCTGCAGCCAAATCAGCTGGACGGCGGATGTGAACAGGTCCTTTGGCTGCATGGAGGAGGGCTACGAGGGTGTGATGAAGGAACTGCACAAGCGGCAGATTGCCCAGCTTAATGCGCTTATCAATTTGCTGTTGGGGGAGCTCTCACCTGGCGATCGCCAGAAGATCATGACCATCTGCACCATCGATGTGCACTCACGCGATGTGGTGGGTAAGATCATTGCCACCAAGGTGGACAATTCCCTGGCGTTCCAATGGCAGAGTCAGTTGCGGCATCGCTGGGACGACGACCAGGCGGGCAGCTCCAGCGGAAGGGCAAGTACGGCTATCAGTTGTGGAGGCGGAGATGAGGACTGCTTTGCCAATATCTGTGATGCGGAATTCCGGTATGCCTACGAGTATCTGGGGAACACATCCCGGCTAGTCATCACTCCGCTAACAGATCGGTGTTACATTACCCTGACCCAGGTGCGTATACGTAATAAATATATTTCCTATCGAAGCAAACACGTGGCGTATACGCAACTTTGATAATTGAACGAAGTAAATTCACTTTCACTTGGTAGCAAGGAAAATCCCTTCTAACGAGCACTGAATTAAATATAAACCTTTTCGTCGCCTGCCAGTGGGCGTTAATGGCTTTAGCAGCGGAAATCCGCTACAAATGTAAAGTCCATAGCCGGCTTTGAATAATTGAAAGCCAATGTCCCGTGGCTTGAATATATTAAAAGCGGCAGCGGCAAGTCAAAGTAAAAAACTCGATGTGCCGAGAGACAGTGAGAGTGACAGGGACCGGGTAAACGGAAATTCAATAAATTTAATGTATTTGCGCGTGCAATTAGCAGAGATTTTTGTACCTGACAGTGGCATATTTCATGGACGACTGCATAATAAGATGTTATCTCAATGACACCTTTGAATCATACTGCCACAATGTGTCGAATATTCTAACGAATTTAAAGTGTGAATGTAATCAGTGTGTAACAGTCACTGCTGTCAAATGAAATTAAATTCATGTACATTTTTATAGATGGAAATTGTTACTTTGGAGTTTTATTTATCAAATGTTTTTCCTTTGTTAACCAAGAAATTCCCCTTAATTGAATTAGTATTTGGACTACACGTTTGTATACTTTTCCAGCTGTCATTCATTTCATTTCAACCAAGATGTTTAACAATATGTATTTCCTTATAAATACAAGACATTTGTTGCCCAAAAATATGTATATATATTAAAATAATAATGAATTGTAATTGAAGCCAGCTTAGTATTCAGCTGGATAACTAAAAGTGTTTTGCAATAAACACAAAATCCTTACAAAAATCATAAACATCCTTCAGGCAGCCACCAATTGAGAAATAAATTTGAATTGCGGAAAGGAGAGAAATTGTATAAAACCGCAGCGGAAGCAGCCATTAACAAGGCGATCACCAGTTTGTATTGCTTTACCTTCTCTCTGCCCGCCACGCCCCGCGGCAAATTAAACAACTCGTTAGTGGAAAATAAATGCTCCTTTTTCATTTACATATGCCACCTCTTCTGTTGCACCTCCTCCTTCTGACATCCTGGCTATGCTGCTATGCTACTATCCTTGCCATCAGTCGCTGCGATTGCGGCTGGCCGGTGCAACCGCCGGTCCCGCTGGAACGGGAAAAACGGAGACCACCAAGGACCTGGGACGCGCCCTGGGCGTAATGGTTTATGTCTTCAACTGTTCGGAGCAAATGGACTACAAATCTTGCGGCAACATTTACAAGGGACTGGCGCAGACGGGTGCCTGGGGCTGCTTTGACGAGTTCAATCGCATCTGCGTGGAGGTCCTCTCCGTGGTGGCCGTCCAGGTGAAGACCATACAGGAGGCGATAAAGGTATGGCCACGGCGACGCTGTCCGCTTGCAAATTGATTTTACCCACTCTGCTCCTGCTCCTTCTCCTCCTCCATTCCGCCATGCTGCATTGATTACTTTTCCCGGACACTGCTGTCCTGTCCTGTCCTGTCCTGCTCCGTACTCCGTACTCCGTATGCCGTACTCCGTTCTGTTTGCAGATGCATAAAACCCAATTTATCTTTATGGGCGAGCGCATTTCGCTGGAGCCGTCGGTCGGAATTTTTATCACCATGAATCCGGGCTACGCTGGCCGCACGGAGCTGCCGGAGAACCTGAAGACCCTGTTCCGGCCGTGCGCCATGATTGTGCCGGACTTCGCCTTGATTTGTGAGATTATGCTAATGGCCGAAGGTTTCCAGGATGCCCGTCTGCTGGCTCGCAAATTTATCACTTTGTACACGCTGTGCAAGGAGTTGCTGTCCAAGCAGGATCACTACGACTGGGGTCTCCGAGCCATCAAGTCGGTCCTGGTGGTGGCCGGCACGCTCAAGCGGGACGACCATAGCCGACCGGAGGATCAGGTGTTAATGCGGGCACTGCGTGACTTCAATATACCCAAGATTGTCACAGAGGACGTGCCCATATTTATGGGTCTAATAGGGGACCTTTTTCCTGCATTGGATGTGCCGCGCAAGCGGGTCTTCGAGTTCGAGAAGACCATCAGGCGAGCGGTGAACGAGATCAAGCTGCAGCCGGAGGAGGGTTTCCTCATGAAGGTGGTGCAGCTGCAGGAGCTTTTGGATGTGCGCCACTCGGTGTTTATTGTGGGCAATGCGGGCACAGGCAAGACAAAGATCTGGCAAACCCTCCGCGAAACCTATCGCATCCAGAAGATGAAGCCCATCTGCCATGTGCTTAATCCAAAGGCTTTGTCCAATGATGAGCTGTTCGGAATTGTGAATCCCACAACCCGAGAGTGGAAGGACGGCCTGTTCTCTTCCATTATGAGGGAGCAGGCAAATATGCCGCCGGGTAATCCCAAGTGGATAGTTCTTGATGGAGACATTGATCCCATGTGGATTGAGAGTCTCAACACGCTGATGGACGACAACAAGATTCTAACCTTGGCCAGCAATGAAAGAATCTCGCTGAAACGAGAAATGCGCCTGCTTTTCGAAGTGGGACATCTAAAGGCAGCCACTCCTGCAACGGTCTCCCGGGCGGGAATTTTGTACATCAACCCACAGGATCTGGGATGGTCACCGTAAGTAGCCTCAAATACTTCCTAGAAGAAAAAATAGTACAAAATATTCATTAATAGCTACGTATCCTCCTGGCTGGAGACCCGAGTGGACATGATTGAGCGAGGCATCCTGACGACTCTGTTCGAGAAGTACTTTCCTTGCCTGATGCAACGGCATCGTGACTTTCGCCGCATTACTCCCATCACGGACATGGCCATGATTCAGATGACCTGTCACCTGCTGGAGTGTCTCCTGGACAGCGAAGAAAGCGGTGGCGATGGAAGAAGTCGGGGCAGTGGAGCCGGTGGTGTAGGTAATCCGCACAGCTTACACCATGGCGAACTCTCTCACGAGGCTATGATAACTGCCCTGGAAACTATCTTCGTGTATGCAACCGTTTGGAGCTTTGGCTCTGCCCTTAGCCAGGATGTGATCATTGACTGGCATCGCGAGTTCCACAAGTGGTGGACGGGCGAGTTCAAGGATATCAAGTTGCCCAGCCAGGGCACCATTTTCGATTACCAACTGAATGTGCAGACCCTAAAGTTCCAACCGTGGTCGGAGTTGGCCACACAGGAGCAGTTGGAGGGACAAATCGATGCTGAAACTCCTTTACAGGTTTGCCGTCTTAATGAATCTTATCTCGGTATATATTAAGTACTCCCTGAGCTCTCTGTTCCAGAACATTCTCATTTCCACGGCGGAGACCACTCGTCTGACCTATTTCCTCCGGCTGCTCATCGACCGCAACCTGGCCTGCATGCTCGTCGGCAGCTCAGGTTGCGGCAAGGGTGCCATCTTCCGGGAGCTGTTCAGTCAGTATGCCAGTGACCAGGAACTGCTTGAAGTTGCCGTGACATCAGTTTCCGTGGCAGACACACACCAGCAGCAAGCGAATCAAACTGCTGCCCAGTCAGGTGTGGGTGTTGTGCGCCGGAAGGCCTCCTCCTCGGCCACTCCCCTGCTGACCACCGTGCAAGCCACACACTTCAACTTCTACACCAGCTCGGAGATATTCCAGAAGATGCTGGACCGACCGCTGGAGAAGAAGTCTGGTCGCTGCTACGCGCCCAGCGGCCCCAAACGCCGGCTCATTTACTTTGTCAACGATCTCAATATGCCGGAAGTGGATGCCTATGGCACGGTTCAACCACATACAATAATGCGCCAGTTCATGGACTACAGACAGTGGTTAGAAAAGTGTATAACTAATATAATTTTTCGGTTAATATTTATATTTTCTCTGCTTAGGTACGACCGACAGCGGTTGCAGTTGAAGGACATCCGGCACTGTCAGTTTGCAGCCTGCATGAATCCGACCGCCGGATCCTTTACCATCGATCCTCGCTTGCAGCGCCACTTTTGCGTGTTCTCGGTGGCTCCGCCAAGTGAGGACACTTTACACCACATCTACGGCACCATTCTGGACAGTCACTTAGAGAGTCCGGCTCAAGGATTCAGCAAGGAAATACGATCGATTGGAAGTCTGCTGGTTCGTGTGGGCATTGCCCTGCACCGGCGGGTGGAATACGCCTTCCTGCCGACAGCCCTCAAGTTCCATTACCTGTTCAACCTGCGAGATCTAACGGGCATCTATCAGGGTCTAATGAATAGTATCGGTGCTCCGGCGGCCATGGGAGGAGGTGCTTCCGGTTATGGCGGCACCATCTGCAGCCGGCCCTCGGAGCTGATAAGATTGTATGTGCACGAGGCTTATCGGGTCTATCACGATCGCCTGGTCGATCCATATGACATCAAGTCGTTCAAATCCTCCATTCGGGACATTTTTAAAAAGGACTTTGAGGATTTCGACGAGGACTTTGTGTTTGCAGAGCCCCTGATCTATAGTCACTTTGCCCAGTCGTTGGTTGACCAGAAGTACATGCCCCTCAAGAGCTGGGATTCGTTGTATCAGCTTCTTATCGAGGCCCAAGGTAGCTACAACGAGGTGGTTGGATACATGAATCTTGTACTGTTTGAGGATGCTATGATACATGTATGCCGGTAAGTGGAATTTTATAGTTAGGTGGATATATTCACATATAATTAATTAATCCACATAGAATCAATCGCATTCTGGAAAGTCCGCGTGGTAATGCTCTCCTTATAGGAGTTGGTGGTTCTGGCAAGCAAACCCTGGCCCGCCTGGCTGCCTTCATCTCCTCGCTCAGTGTCTCGCAGATCCAGATCAAACGTGGATTTGGGCTATTTGATATGAGAGAAGAAATCGCCAGCCTCTATATGAAGGTGGGTCTGAAGAATCTGGCCTCGGTTTTCCTCATTTCAGATGCTCAAATACCCGACGAGTCCATCCTGATGCTCATCAATGATCTACTGGCCTCGGGAGAGATTCCAGAGCTCTTTAATGACGACCAACTGGACACCATCACCAATGGGATACGCAACGAGGTTAAGCAGAGCGGCACCCTGGATACCAAAGAGAACTGTTGGAGGTACTTTGTGGAAAAGGTGCGCCGCCTGCTAAAGGTGGTACTCTGCTTTTCGCCAGTGGGTCAAACGTTAAGAGTGCGAGCCCGGAAATTCCCAGCCATTATTAGCCGCACAGCCATCGACTGGTTCCATGAGTGGCCCAAAAGTGCCCTGGAATCCGTGTCCCAAAAGTTTCTCAACGAAATCAACGGGATACTAGAGGTAAACAAATTAACTTTTTCTAGGTTATTTGAATTATCAAGTACTTTAAATGAAATTATTTGTTTGTATCCTAATTTAAACTCATTTTAATTATTCTATTTTCATCAAAACATTAAGTGATTATTTGTTGACTATTTTTCCGAGTGTTCTGGCTGCACCATCTCCATTCTTTTTTTTTATTTGTCTGTCGGCCACAATTTACAACTGCAAAATGTCATGCTGGACACTTTAAGCCCCCGGCGCAGAAACGACTGACCTTCCCAACCCTTTACCTCTTTCGCATTCCCCGAAATTTGCATCCAGCCCAGCCTCGTGCCGCCCATCGGCTGCTTTATGGCTTACGTCCATGGCACCGTGAATCAGATATCGAGAATTTATCTGCAGAATGAAAAACGCTACAACTACACGACCCCGAAAACTTTTCTGGAATACATATTCCTCTACCGCAAACTGTTGGTGGACAAAAACGGCGAGTTCGCGGAGCGCATTTCCCGGCTGCAGAGCGGCATGGCCAAGCTGGCGGAGTGCGCCCGTCAGGTGGACACGCTGAAGGTGAGTAGGTGATGGAGTGGACGAGCAGTGAATGCCACAGAGGTGACCATATGCCATATGAGAATGAATTGTGGAGGTGGATGTGGGTATGACTGGTCTGGTAGTGAATCCTCTTCACGGGTACAGCGAAAAAATTGTTGTGGGTTTAGGTGTATAGAATCACTAATAGAATCAAGTAATAACAGCAAAATAACAATTTTATTTTTAAAGAAGAGTAGCTTAATGTTTAATTTAATTGCATTACATATATATTCTATGCAGAAAACTATTTCGAATTCACAAAAAACTAAACTAAACTAATTTTAAGACTATTTTTCTCCATACTTACCCTGTGATAACCCATCCTTGTGCTTTTAATTCAATGCAAAAGTCTACAATGTACATCTCAGCAGAGTTTAAAACAAAAATTCTTTCGTCTGCCATCAAATATTAATTAAACACGAATTCAGAATGCCCTCAAAATGGATCTTCATGGGACATCGGCTTTCAATGGACATTCTGCCATTCGATCCGGTGGCGAGGCGCCGGTCATTCAATTAGTTCGCTTAATTGAATTGTTGTTGCAGCAAATCTGGTGTCAACCGGTCCGCCCCTGCTCTGGCTTTATTTTCATTTTTTTTTTTATCGTTTACTCTCAGCCCCGGGGCCAGGCAACATCGATAACGGAAACCGGAGAGGCGGAAGGAGCGACACAGAGACTCTGGCGCTGCCATTCTTTGAGTTTTTAACGCCGTTTCCGGTTACATCGCGTATACGCAACGGAAGCCCACCGGCTTTTGCGTCTGTGTCGCTAAACAACGGGCCCGTCGAGTGGCCAGTGAAAGGGGGCCAAATGTTATTTAAACTAATTGAATTAAATTGAATTCGCTTCCATTCAACAAAAACCGATTCGATATTCCTGAAAGCGGTTTTTACCCCCACGCTTCTCTTGTAGATATCCTGGGGTTTTTTTTTTTTATGGTGATGGGAAAAGGATAGTTTAATATTAAATTTTAAAATCTCTTTAAAATCCCTGAGAAAATTAGGAATATAATTATTATTTTTAAGTTAAAAGTATTATTAAATATAAGAACTATACTTATATAGCATTTATAGAGCTCTTGGGAGTGATTTTTATAGATTTTTAGTAAATCTAAATTCACACAAATATTTTTGAAAAATTCCTTCTTAACTCAACTACCTTGATACGATTCCTGGCCATCACTAGACCCACCCGAGGCGAATATTTGCCCGCAGTTTGTGCGCTAAAGTTGCGCTGCGTAAATATTGAGCCATCGTGCCGTGGCTTTAATTATTTTCGTCAGCCAAAAAGTTTTCAGCTTCACTTTGATTTTGGCTTTGAGTTTCAATTGACGACCCAATCCCCCTTCCCTGTTCCAGCACCAACTGGCCATCCAGGAGGTGCAGTTGGCCGCCAAGAACGCGGCCGCCGACAAGCTGATTGTGATTGTGAGCGCCGAGAGTGAGAAGGTGAAGCGGGAGCGGCACATAGCCTCCGAGGAGGAGAAGCGGGTGCGCATCATCGAGGAGGATGTCTCAATGAAGACCAAGATGTGCGAGGAAGATCTCCGCCAGGCGGAGCCTGCCTTAGTAGCAGCCCAAGCGGCGCTCAACACACTTAACAAGAATAATCTTACCGAACTGAAGTCCTTCGGTTCGCCGCCCAAGGCCGTGATCAATGTGTGTGCCGCCGTTATGGTCCTGCTGGCGGTCAACGGGAAGATTCCTCGGGACCGTAGCTGGAAAGCGGCCAAGCTAATGATGGTGCGGGTGGATCAGTTCCTTAATGATCTGCTCAACTACAGCAAGGATAACATTCATCCCAACATCATCGAAACGCTGCAGGAATATCTCAAGGTAACAGTCATATTAATTACTTTTCTAGCTTAATGCGATATTTATTTTAATTTAAAAAATCTTAATTTTTGTTATTTGCTGTTTGGTTTTTAGCAACTCCCAACCTTTATAACAATCTGCCAACCACTTTCAAACAAACAAAAAAAGTTACTCAAAATTGTACTCCCAGGAAACCGATTAAAAGTTTTACCTGCGCGTTTTAATAGTTTACAAATGAAAAACTAAACTTGTTCTCCTTTTTTTTAATAAAATGCCTGGATTAATCAATCAATAACTTTTTTAATTATTGTTTCTATAGGATCCCGAGTTCAATCCCGATAAAGTGGTGCAAAAGTCGGTGGCTGCTGCTGGTCTGTGTGCCTGGGTGATTAACCTGCACCGCTATCACCAGGTCTTCCTGATAGTCGGACCCAAGCAACAGGCTCTCCAGGACTCGCACCAGGAGCTGCTGGAGGCCCGCGAACGGTTGCAATACCTCAAGGCAAAAATCAACAATTTGGAGGCCAAACTGGCCGAGATTCAGGCCGAGTTTGAGAACGCGGTGGGGGAGAAGCAGCGCTGCCAGCGGGAGGCGGACAAGACCTCCTTCACCATCGACCTGGCCCACCGGCTGGTAAATGGGCTAGCCAACGAGAATGTGCGCTGGCGGGAGTCCGTCCAGAGGTGAGTTCCCATTTAACCAGTGGGTCAGTGGCTTCCACTGTGGGTGCGGGTGTGGGTGCCACTGTGGCTGGGTGCACTGCATTTATGCGTAATCAATTATTAAATTTAATTTACATTCTGTGTGCGCCGCAATCGCTGTAATTGCTTTGCCTGCCACTTGTCCTGACACCCACCTCGGAGGACGATGAAGGGACTCTGCTGCACCTAAAGGAAAAACTGTATATATGGGGTTTATTTCCTTTAAAAACTCAGGCAATTTCTTTCTTTCTCAAAGTCATTTTTATAGGTTTTACGCAAATTTCATAATGAGAAAAACGGTCCGAAATATTCATGTTTATTTTGAAATATATCTCTCCCAATGAACGACTCATAATATCGTCAGTAAAAGCTTAACAAACTGTTCTTCTTTCCTAAAAATATCTCTCAAATGAACCTACATTAAATTTTCAGCTTCATTTCTACTTAAAGTAACTTGTAATCTTTTCCAAAGAAATTAAAAAAGATTCACAAGTGAAATATAATTGCAAGTGTATGCGAATTTCGCTTACTTGCGGTCCACCGCAGCAACAAAAGGCCGTAAATTTCATTTACTCGCTCCCATTTGGTGCACTGCGAGGTCTGCGACCCCGACACTCTGACTTCGATCCCAAATGGTGACCCCCCGGACCACGTGCTCATTGGTAGGATGATGGCAATGAACTGCCAGAAGAGTGGCAAAAATCATTGTCAGTTAACCGAAATGCATTTAAACAGGACTCACGTACACTAACACTTGAGGAGAGGAAGGAGATGGATTCATGCTAATCCTGGTCCTGGCACTCCCTGGTGACGTGAGCCACGAAAACGGCGTGCCAAGATGCGACAAGCTCGGCTGCCTAACAAGCCAACAATTGCAGTTGACAAGTGTGAAAGTTGGCGCTATGAGAGGGATATATATATATATATGAATAAGGATATGCAAGGATGAAAGGCAAGCAGGATGTGAGGGGTGGCAAAGCCTATTAGAATTTGGAGGAACTTTAGGTTTAGCTATAGCCTGCAATGCATATGGATAACACACGAACGTAAACAGATATGCCTAAAGACCTTAAATGTTTGAATAAATTCAAATATTTTTAGCTAGATCCATGAATATATCGGGTTTAAAGCTTTCCAATTATTTTAAATTGTTGAGCTTTGTAAACAATATTAAATAAATCAATTGAAAATGAAACCGTACTCTTTTAATTATCAATAACATGTATGCTTCACACATTGTTAGTGTTTTGTGGTCATGTTCAAATCACTTTTGCTTTTTATTGTAAACTGTAAATTAGTGTTTTCAATGCTCGAATTTCATTGGAAAATATGGAAAAATATATCAAAAATGTAAAAAGAAATGCATGCAATATATATTTTTGAACACTAGATAAATTGCGCATAAATAATAGACAGTAGTGGACAGGTGACATCATCATCATCATCATTTCCATGTTATAATATATATTGCATAACCAATTTTGATGTGACTTTGTTCAAGTTTTTGCTGAATAAGAAACCTAATGAATATCCGTCGAGTGCTCCGCCCTCTTTGGAACTCAAACATGCACCTGTTGGGGCCATGAATTTTCCAAAAATTTCCACTCACTCGAACGCACCACCACCCATCAATTATATAAACCATCAGGCCACAGGCCATAAGCGCAGCGGCACAAAAAAAGTAACGTAATCAAATTCATATAGATGTCAATGGCAGTTCGGGGGAAGTACCAGTATATACACCAGTACACACAACACGCACAACACTCCGACACCTTTGGCTGCCCATTGACTGGCTGACTTGCTGGCTGCCTGCCTGCATTCATTGAAATTCAATTGAGTGCGCGTGCAAGCCAAAAGAAAATCCGTAAAGGATCCCGATGATGATGATGGGTTTTTCGGGGTTTGGTAATATAAAGGGGAAATAGTGTTCGAAATGCTGCAATTTTCGCACCTAAAGAAGTGCAAAGCTCGCACACGGGCAATGGGCAGCGTCAGCAGCCAAATCGCTTGGGAAGCAGGAAGCAGGAAACAGGGAATATATATTATATATGTATGTATGTATATAAAATGCATATGAAATACGTATTGAATTACGAAAAATGAGAAATTTTCCAACTCTGCTGGGCTGTGAATTTATGCTCTTTGTGGGTTAAGGGGAAAGATGGGGGTTTTTGGGCATCCTTGGCCACACAAACTAATGCCCATTGAATTCACTGCCAAAGGAGCAGCAGCAGCAGCAGCAGCCTGGATTCTGGGTCCTTCTGGGAATTGTTCAAATATTTATGAAAATATAATTTGACCCACAACAGCAAATTGTTTGTACCTGTGGGGGCGATGGTGTGTGCATGGTGTGTGTAAGCTGCTCTGACTTGCATATAAATTTCTGCATATTTGACAATGACATTACGCACGCACACACATACGCACGCACCTCGATCCTGTTCGCAAGGATACTCGCATTTGTTTGCCAACTTATTGTTGTTGGTTCTACAACTGCATCTGCCAATGCCTGGTCTCCTCTTGCCCTGCTGCCTTCGAAAAATGCTATGCGTTATAAAACGAGAATGCTCTTATGTCACCTGACAGGTATTTCACCACAATTCAACACAACAGCAGCAGCACGGCAAAAACAATTATTGCATAACGGTTGGCCACCCATGAGCGCAGTCTGGAATTTCCTAAAAAGGGGTAACCAATATAAGGTTCCAGAAAACCCACAATCATTTCACTTATGAGTAGGGGTTTGGCAGTGAAACGTCTCTGGATTGCAGAAGCAATTATGGGATTATTCAATTACACAACATAATCTGTCAGAGTCTTTTAAACATATGAACGTGCACGGAAATGAGCATAAATCATTTGTGCTTTTAAAGTTCTGAGGAAGACGCTGCGAATAACTAATTGAAAATAGTTTAACTGCCTTAAGTATGTCGCAAAGAAGTGGGCATTGGAAGCAGGACACTGTCCTCCCACTATATCTCTCTGCCTCTATAACTTACTTAATAAGCTCAAATATTTCAATAAGAGCTGGCATGCAGCAATTTCCGATAATTTATACAACCTCTTGAGCTTGTTCCCACGGCATCCTGGCATCCCATCATCAACAATGTCAGCAACAAAGGCAGCAACAACTTGCTACTCCGCTCCGACATCATTATTTTTTCAATTTCCCCTCATTTAAATTTAAATGCAGCGGCAGCTCAAGTGGGAGGCTGCATCGGTGGCTGTCCCGGGTGTCCCGGGCGCCTGCAACCTTTGGCTTCCTGCTACCGTAATTTATACGATTTGTTAGCATCAAATGGGAAGATTACCACCCCCGCTTGACTTCCGCATCCTTTCTTATGCCCTCCCTCCACTTCTGCCAAGCAGCCTGCAGGCCAAGATTGGAACCCTGCCCGGAGATATACTGTTAATTTCCTCGTTCCTGTCGTACGTGGGCTGCTTCTCGCGCCGCTACCGGGAGGAGCTGCAGCACAAGATGTGGCTGCCGAACTTTCGCAAAATCGATGTAAGTAGCCGAGTAAAAGTGCCGGCCCTTTCACTTGACAAGTCGTGCGACTTAGCTCTCTATCCTTGCTAAATTTTTTTTTTGCTCCTTTTGCCCGTTTCCATGGCAGCCGCATATCCCGCACACCGAGGGCGTCGATACCCTGGCTCTCTTCTCGGATGACGCCCAGATAGCCGCCTGGAACAATGAGGGTCTGCCCATGGATAGAATGTCGACGGAGAATGCCACCATTCTGCAATACTCCACGCGATGGCCAATGATGATTGACCCGCAACTGTAAGTGCATGTAATTACCTTAAATTAATATTCTCTCTTGCGGGGAAATAAAGGAAAAGCTTGTAGGGTAGCTTGTTTTCCCAAAAAGGTTAAGATAAATGTTAAAAATTGTAATTCAATTTCCAGCCAGGGCATCAAATGGATCAAGAATCGCTTTGGCTCTGATCTCGTAGTGCTACGTCTACGACAAAGGGGCTTCCTCGAGGCCCTGGAGAAGAGCATCTCGCAGGGTGACACTGTGCTGATCGAGCAGATTGAGGAGACAATGGACACCGTACTGGAGCCATTGCTTAGTCGGGCGCTGATCAAGAAGGGGCGTTACCTACGCATAGGAGACAAAGAGATCGAGTTTCATCCCAACTTCCGGCTTATTCTGCACACCAAGCTGCCCAATCCTCATTACAAGCCGGAAATGCAAGCACAAACAACACTAATTAATTTCACAGTCACACCGGATGGTCTAGAGGAGCAGTTACTCGCAGAGGTTGTCAAAATCGAACGACCGGATTTGGAGCAAATGAAAACGGAAGTGACGGTGCAGCAGAACAAGTTCAAGATATCACTAAAGGCGCTGGAGGACGAGCTGCTGGCCCGACTGGCCTCCGCTGGGGAAAATGTCCTGGACGATCATGCGCTGGTGATTAATCTGGAGAATACCAAGCGCACCGTGGACGAGATTGAGGCGAAGGTACGCGAAGCGAGAGTCACCACTCTGCAAATAGATGATACCCGGAACATATATCGATCGGCGGCCAAGCGGGCTGCCATCCTGTATTTTGTTCTCACAGATCTGAGCCGGATCAATCCCATTTACAAGTTCTCTTTGAAGTCCTTCATGCATGTCTTCCGGCAGGCCATTGCCCAGGCCGCCGAGTCTAAGATCTTTGAGCGCCGCGTGCTCCATTTGGTGGACTCCATCACCCTGCAGACATATCGCTACACTTTGCGGGGACTTTTTGAGGCGGACAAGCTGACATTTACCTCGCACATGACACTGCGCATCCTTATAGCCGCGGAACAGGTGGCCAAGGATGAGACGGACTTCTTGCTACGCTATCCTCACGATCCAAGCACTTTGTCACCACTGGACTTTGTGGGCCGCAGCGCATGGGGCGGCATCAAGTCACTGACGTTGATTGAGCACTTCTACGGCATTGACAAGGACATGGAGAACTACACGAAGCGGTGGCGCAAGTTCATGAGCAGCGATGCCCCCGAGCGGGAGCAGTTTCCCGGTGAGTGGAAGCACCGCACTCCGCTCCAGAAGCTGTGCATCATCCGTGCGTTGCGTCCCGACCGCATGACCTACGCCATGCGGCAATTCGTGGAGCAGACAATGGGTAAATCCTATGCTGAGGTGCAGACGCCGCCCTTTGGAGCCATTTTCCAGGAACTGAATGCAGCCACACCGGCTTTTTTTATTCTCTCTCCCGGTGTGGATCCCATCCGAGATGTGGAGCGCTACGGGCAACGACAGGGCTTTCACACAGAGTCCGATACTCTGGTCAATATCTCCCTTGGCCAGGGCCAGGAGCTGCTAGCTGAGCAGGCCATTCACCAGGCTTTGGCTTCCGGCCAGCAGTGGGTCATCCTACAGAACATCCATCTGGTGGTCAACTGGTTGCCCACACTGGAGAAGCTCATCGAGCGCATCGTATTGCAGAGTGAGACGGAGGGCGAATCCAGCTTCAGGCTCTTCATCAGCGCCGAGCCAGCTCCGGATCCGCAGTATCATGTAATACCGCAGGGCATCCTGGAGTCCTCGCTGAAGGTGGTCAATGAGCCGCCGTCAGGGATGGCGGCCAACCTGCACAAGGCCTGGGACAACTTCTCGCAGGACGCCTTAGAGACGTGCACACAGGAGGCTGAGTTCAAGTCGATTCTGTTCGCTCTGTGCTACTTCCACGCGGTGGCCGGTGAGCGGCGCAAGTTTGGACCGCAGGGCTGGAACAAGGTGTACCCATTTAACATCGGTGACCTGACCATTTCGGCCAGCGTCCTGCACAATTACCTGGAAGGCAGCAACAGGATTCCGTGGGAGGATCTGCGTTACCTGTTTGGCGAGATAATGTACGGCGGACACATCACGGATGACTGGGACCGCCGCCTGTGCCAAACGTATCTGGAGGAGTTGCTCCAGCAGGATCTCATCGATGGGGACTTTGAGCTGTGTCCAAATTTCCCGGCTCCCCCCAATCTCGATTTTGAGGGCTATCACTTGTACATCACGGAGATGCTGCCTGAGGAGAGTCCCCTGCTATATGGACTACATCCGAATGCAGAGATTGGCTTCCTGACCACCGCCTCGGAGCAACTGCTGCGCACCATCTTTGAGCTGCAGCCACGCGAATCGGAGCTGAGTTCCCATTGTGGGGCACCGCGCGAAGAGCTCGTAAAGATCATGATCGACGACTTCCTGGACAAGCTGCAGGACGAATTCAACCTCCAGGCACTGCTCAATCGCGTCGAGCGCAAGACACCCTTCGTGGTGGTTGCCCTGCAGGAGTGCGAGCGGATGAATGCCCTCATAAGAGAGATCAAACGTTCCCTTCGAGAACTGATGCTGGGATTGCGGGGTGAGCTGACCATCACCCAGGAGATGGAGCGCCTGGATCATGCCATTTTCTACGATCATGTGCCGGGTGCTTGGGCTAGGTTGGCCTATCCTAGCATGCTGGGTCTCCAGGCCTGGTTTGCGGATCTCTTGCACCGGCTCAAGGAGCTGGCCGGCTGGCTGAATGACTTTAAGCTGCCCTGCGCCATCTGGCTGGGTGGACTCTTCAATCCGCAGAGCTTTCTTACCGCCATCATGCAGGAGAGTGCGCGAAAGCATGACCTGCCGCTGGACAGGATGCTAATCAGTTGCGATGTCACCAAGAAGCAAAAGGACGACGTCACGTAAGTAAAGTTGTTAAATTTTACATTTTAAATCAAATCCTTACCTTGGGACAGCCTGCCACCCATGGAAGGTGCCTTTGTCCACGACCTGTATATGGATGGAGCCAGCTGGGATTGCCAGTTGAACTCCATTGTGGCCCTGCGACCCAAGGAGATGCTCTGCGCCATGCCCGTCATCTACATCAAGTCCATTGTCCAGGAGAAGCAGGAGCTGCAGCGTGTCTACGAGTGTCCCCTGTACAAGACAAGGTAGGGGGGTTCTCTTCTCATAATTGGTACTTAATATTTGTAAACTAACTTTATTCTGCTCCCTTTTAGGTCTCGTGGTAACACCTACGTCTGGACCTTTAATCTTAAGACCCGGGAACGCCCTTCGAAATGGATTTTAGGAGGAGTAGCACTTCTACTGCAACCATAAATATTGTGTGTTTTAATTTAGTAGCACTTCTACTGCAACCATAAATATTGTGTGTTTTAATTTAATATACATACTTGTAGTATAAATATAATAATCATTAATAAATAACAACATATATATGTGGAACAGGCAAAAACACATGCTTTTTTTAATAGATTTCGCCTCGAGTGGCGAGGAAACGCCTTCCCCGATATACCCATAAATATATGACTAATCAATTAGTAGATATTTATAACTTCCAACACACCTATTGACGCGTCACTCGCAGTGCGCAACTCACGTGAACCTGGCGAAATTGTGACGAAACGGAATATATGTATAGCTTATCTAATATTGGGGAAATCATGTGCTGAACCGGCTATCTGTTGCCATGCCAAGTAAGTCACGCACCAGAGAGAGCCAATAAGTTTCTTAAATTCTTCGGAATGAATTTGAGAATTTCTTCGTTCCATTTCATATATGAAGACAACAAAGAATGTGGGTGTGTATGTATGTCAAGGTGTATGGGTGACAGTGCAGTTTTTACTAGTTTCGTCTTGTTTTATTTAACTATGATTAGTATTTAATTATGATCAGTAAGTATCTATGACCAGTTAGTATCAATAAACATTAAGTAACTATAATTAGTGATTAACTATGACCAGTAAGTAACTATGATCAGTAAGTATCTATGACCGGTAAGTCTGTATGATAAGTTACTAACTTTGAACACTAATAAACAATGACTTGCAATTTTTGTAACAACACATTTCTGATATTTGGCCGGCAGAAGTCACTTCGTTCCGGGGATATTAGAACTAGTTGGGAATCATATGCATCCATGTGCGTAAGTAACTATGACCAGTAAGTAACTCTGATTAAGTAACTTTGAACAGTAAGTATCTATGACCATAAGTAACTATATCTGTAAATATCTAAAGTATCTAAAAGTATGAGTAAGTATCTAAGTATGTAAAGGGGACCATGGCAATAAACATAAAAATTGGAATATAAAGTCTAGATCATGTCATGGTTAAGACTTACCGCAGTAAACGACACGTCATTGCTTACTTCCTTCCAGTTAGTGACCAAGAATCCCAGAGAGCTTCTTCCTAGTCATCCAGATGTTTTGAGTTGGCCACGTCATATTTTTGAGGTCGAAGGCTGATCACTTGCACTATCACTATCGATGTAAACACTAGGTACCCCTAGGACAGACTGAGGCGCGCGCGACCTCAGCGCCTCTATTTATAGTCCCCGAGGAAAGAGAAGAGAAGAGAAAGTGAGTGTGAGTGCGCGGGAGAGGAGTTGCCTCTAGAGATCAACATAAAACGATAGACATAGAGAAAGAGAGGGAGAGGCAGAGAGAAACAGCGAGCTATTTAATTTAACTATGACTATAACTAACTAAAATTTAAGCTATTTGAATGAAACTATGTAGTTATTCTTCCATATTATTTAGTATAGTACATATATAAGTCGGACCGAGGCCAATCGGTGGACTATATATATACATATATATGTATAGCTGCCATAGGAACGATCGGAAAATTGTAGGAAAAAAAATTCTAACTTTTCCAGTTTTCAACAGATGTTCAAATTTGATATATAGCCATTATATATTAATCTAGAATTTTGTGTGAAATTTTATAAAAATCTGACTACAATATCATGTTGCTGCCATACAAACGATCGTTATAGAGGAAAATGAAGGTGAATGAAATGATAGCAGCCATAGCTTTATTGTTTTTTAGCACAGTGTTAGTTAGTTTTAACAGGCCAAGTGAGCCTGGAATCCTCTTCTTTATATTCACATTCACAAGTTTCACATTTTGATGGCTAATGAGTCCCTTGTCCCTACGTATACGTAATATTTCATCAAAATATACACATTGCGTATACGCCTCCTTTAGCTGTGCTACAAATGCAATCAATTTAAAAGCGTGGCCCAGCTACTAACTATGCCGGTTATTAAAATTTTGAAAGTATTATCGCTAACTTTCTTTGATTTCAGTGACTGAAATTCTGAAGCTTTTGCAGTACCTTGAGGCCCTCTTCCTGGTACTCCTGCTTGGATATCCAAAAACCGTCGCGATCCTTTGCCACTTCCGCAAGAACAGCACCACCAATAAAGACCATTTCCTTGCGTCGTGGCGGATCCTCGATACGTATTTTAAATTTCGACAGCTTTTCCGTATCGTTCTTAAGTACACGCTCCAAGTACAGCTGCTTGATCTCTCGCTCCAGACGACTGGGTAGACCCGGATACATGGTGCAGCCGCCGGACAGCACAATGTGCCTGTAGAGCTCCGAACGGATATCAATGTCCGCCGACTGGATGGTGTTGAAGACAAGTTCCGCAATGCCCGGCCCCTCGACGTTAACTAAATGCGGCTGAAAGAGAGCTTCCGGGGCCGCGAATCGTTCACCACCGACCCTGATCACACGTCCATCGGGCAGTGTGTAGGACTCCACCAGCACCGTGGTCTCCAGGGCCAGACGCTGCTCCATCTCGATATCGTATCCGATGTAGCAGAGCTTCTCCTTCAGAATGCGCACCGTTTCAAAATCAGCCGAGTGATTGAAGGCATAGCCACGACTCAACAATAACTTAGTCAAATAGTGGGTAATATCGCGACCTGCGATATCCAATCGTCGCGTCAAATGGGACAGGGAATACTCCTGATAGACGGGACATATATGGGTTACACCATCGCCGGAGTCAATCACCACACCAGTGACCAAACCTTGGGCATATAGAGTCAGCACGGCCTGGATGGCAATGTAAGCAGAGTCGAAGCCATACTTCTCGAACATCACTTCAATCATTTTCTCGCGGTTCTTCGTGGGATTCATTGGCGGCTCTGTCAGCAGGATCTTTGTATTTGTCGGATCGATATTCATCTTCTTGGAGCCGAACGTGTAGTCCCACACGTGGCACATATCCTCCCAATTCCGGACCACGCCCTTTTCCATTGGATAGGTTAAGTCCAGCAGGGAACGCAGCTGTGAGGCTTCATCGCCGACTATCACATCGGCGATATGCAAATCCCTGACTGCCATGTCGTCGATACTGTTTCCCGCCCGGATAATGGGCCGGCCCACCACGGATGGAAAAACAAAGGCGGGAAAATTGCTGCCGGCATATCCACACTTGATGAACCCTGACCCATTGTCACAGACGATGACATTGCGACCCTTGCTGTCCATGTCTTCAGAGCTCAAACTGAAGCTGCAGTTCCTTTTGCTCTGAACTTCTTGTGTATGAGTGTTAAAGTGTTCCTCTAATATTTTGCCAAACTATTTGTCATTTTATGATGTATAGTTTTATACATGTAAAATAAATTAATCATGTATATTCAAATAAAAATATAATATATATGGGGTAACTATGAAGCAAAAGGCAAAATGATGTCAACAATATTTCGTTGTCTCATTGTGACGTCTCCAATAAAATTTATTTTAAAATAGGCATCGAATGAGATTGAAAAGATAAAGCTTGGTCAACATTTAATACGGAATATTTCAGTGACGACATGGGAATTATATATTTGAAACATTCCTCAGGGCAGACTGAAATAATTCCATTAAAAATATGACTTTTTTTGAGATAATTCAGTCGTCTTCATGAAATTCTAAAAGCTAATTATGAAATATGCCCGCTTAAGTGAAGTGACGACTAACCAAAGTCCAGAAAACGCTTGACGATTGGAATTTCTAGACACTGTAGGTTTCATAAAGTATTTTGAGCTTAATAATGAGCAATCATAAATCTATTTTTATGATATTTTATGACTATTAAGATTACAACAAATTATTTCCCTGGAATATGGCTTAGTTTGTATAACTTTTTTGTATCATTGTATGAATTAAATCCCCTTTTATGAGTGTGATTTTTATAGAAATAGGTAAATAACATTTGCAATAATTATATTATATATGTCTCATTATTAGCTATAAATGTAGATAAATATTTCCCTTAAATGTTACTAATTTCTTTAAAGTTCAAATGACATTTAATTCATAGAATGTTCCAATTCATCTACGAACTATTCCCCCATTGATTTATTGGAAAACTAAGCTAGACCGCAACTAATCGTGTGTTTTTATAGAAATACCTCAACACGTCGAGCATGTCTTCGTCGCCAGACCGGCATGCTCCGTCTGTCATCCGGTGACTTTGACCACCAGCTGCCCACGTGCGCGCATAATCGCCAGACTGACGTAATCGGCAGACCGATTCCAGTTCACTTGCTCCGCTCTCCGCCGATCGCCATGAGGCCCCTGCCACCGGGCAATCACGTGAATAGCTAATATACTCGTAATACTCGTAACTGTTAGTGCAATCAATGAAAGTCTTACGCGCCTCCGGAACCCGAGCCCGCTCAGCGTCTGGATGATTAGAGCTATTGGGCCATTAGGTGATAAGGTGTTGTTGCTGGCATTTGCCTTTACGATTCGCGGAAAGGTGACACACACCACCCGCCAGGGGAAAGTTACTGACTAGCGTATAGAAAATCGGTGGGGGCTCGTCACCGGGGCCACACGGCGGCTGCGTGATCTGGCTGATATAGTTACTAGAACCCATTAACCAGCTGCTAACGAGCTTGGCCCCCAACGAATGGGGTTTATTGACTGATACTTAGTTGTAGTACATTATATATATACATATATGCATTTGTTAACATTTTCCTTTGACGTCAAAGGGGATGAGCCTTTAACCTTAGCCCTCTGAAATAAAGGGAGAAAACTATTCCCAAAATTGTACGTCAATTTGCCATAAGTTGTTACACAGAGAAATATTACTACGAGTGTTCGGGTATCGAATAATTTAATTTACAAACTTAATTAGCTTGATAAGATTGAGTGGTAATTGTGATTATTATTCTAATTGAAGAAAAAAATATATTTTATTTAGTTGGCTTTTTGTATCCTTCATTTTTTGAGTATTAATAAACGTTTAATCTTTATTTTTTATAATTTTCCCCAGTGTGTTTAGCAGTGCTCTAACCTGAGGAGAGCTCCTTACCTAATTGTTTCATCAAATGTTTGTATTCGTTTTATTTTTCGTGCGAAATATATGGCTGTCTGGGTCTGTATGGCCAACTCTCGCACCGGGAGTATTCCCCGGCCACGAAGGCTACACGTGACAGCTAATGGTGCGAGCTGCTTCGGAGCCACCTCCAATCAACCCCACAGTGGGGCCCTCCTCAAGATCAGGGAGGGCTTTGCACATAGATAAAAAAAAAGCGCTCGTTGCCCCGAACCAGACAATTCCAACAGAAGTCGGAACGGACGCTATCGCCGACGTCGACGCCTCGTCCGGCGGAAAAGTATTTAAGCGAGAAATGATTGGGTATGACAAATCAGAAGTGAAATAAGTGAGCAACAGCAAGCAACAGGCTGCTAGCCGCAAAAAAAAAACAGCACTAAAGAGACATCTAAAAATTGCTCAAGGTAAGAGGTAAGGGAATTTTAATTCACAAAAAATATTTGGCACACTTGGTCTTGCCAAGAAATATAGTAAATTTATATGCCCGCTGATCACGCTCAGTCAACGTGAACTAACCCCCAGTTCCGGTTAAGTTTGCAGAATCCAAGACACGTCACAGAAATCGAAGGAATGGCCACCGCATCAGCTCATCTGCCCATCCAGAAGCGCCAGTCGTACGCGCACAACGGTGAGCCCGGCTGCCAGGGACTGGACGAGGTGAACCGCATGTTCCGTAACTTTTGGGACCCGACGGCCTACTGGGTGTGCGATAAGCAGGGCACCCGCGCCCGCCTCCAACGCTGTCCCCAGTCGCAGCTGTACTCCGAGGAGCTGGGCCGCTGCATTCCCTACACGGACTGGTCCTGGACGGACCCCAAGGAGCCGCCAAGTCGGCCCAAGAACAGCCAGTCGGTTTCGACCAAACAGTGATATTTCGCTCTTAATTTAAATTCTACTCTCTAAGACACAAACAACCTCAATAGGCTTACGTTTTATGTTTACAAAATACCTTTATTTTTTAAATGAAAATAAGAACAATATCAGTACAAAAATGAAGAGTTGCTCGTGTTCAACAATTTGAGGGCATTGTTTACTTTAAATCTTAACTACAATGGGAATGCACGCTTCCGTCAGGACTAAAAGGAATGGAATGTATCGAGTGCTAAAGCGAAACAAAATTATATGCGAGAGGCATATTAAGCGCTGCCTGCGCCCCTTTGTAGGATGGGGATCATCCGAGGCGCTGCTATGCTTCCCGGCTAGTCAGTACATTTAGCTACATATTTGGACTAATGACTGAAGTTTAGGGAATGTTAAACCAGTTACTATGATGGATATCCCCCGAAAATATAGCTGAGATGCTGGAGAAGAAAAAGAGGATACAATAGATAATAGAATAACCGAATTTCGCGTTTGGGAATATCCCATGTTAATATTCTGTCTAGAGCTCCACGTTGACGCCCTGCTTGTTGATGACCTTCAGCTTTTCCTTCTTTGGCGGCTGGGTGTCCGAGGCAATGGGCTCCTCCACGGGCGCTGGCTTTTCTGGCACTGTGCGCTTGGTGGTCGTTGTAGCCGGCTTTGGCGTAGTGGTGGGCGTCGTCGTCGTCGTCGTCGTTGTGGTGGGTGGCTTAGTTGTTGGTGGCTTAGTTGTTGGTGGCTTGGTTGTTGGTGGCTTGGTTGTTGGTGGCTTAGTCGTTGGTGGCTTAGTCGTGGTGGTGGTGGTAGTGGTTGGCTTCTGTGTAGTCGTTGTTGTGGGTTTTGGCGTGGTGCTGGGCTTTGGCGTCGTTGTGGTGGTTGTCGCCTTGGGCTTCGGCGTGGTTGTTGCGCTCGGTGGTGGTGCACCAATAGAAGCCTCCAAACCATCACCCTCGACGCGAACGTTACGCACCTTGATTGTGGGCTGCTTGGACTTTGGAGACTTCACGCGCGCCACATACTGGTTGCTGGGAGAGCCCAGGAAAAGGAAGTCCTGGAACTCCAGAACGTGCGAAACGGAGGAGGCCACTTTATCGAAGCCGTGCAGGGAGCCCACAATGTTGCCGTTCCAGTCCACGCGTACCACGGTGGTTCGCTTGGGGGCTAGCACAGTAATGCTCTCCATGTGACCCACGAAGTGAACAAAGCGCTGCGAGAACTTGTTCGGATAGACGCTGTTCAGGTAGCGGAAGGGCAACTCGAACAGGGCCAGCATACGGGCCAAGAACAAACGAACACTGGGGAAGCGCGTGAAAATCGTGGCCCCGTTCGGATGTTCGCTATCGGTGCTGAGGACCAGTGGAACCCAAATTCCCTCGGCGTCGGGAGTTAGGTTGTCGGGCAATCCTGGCAATCCATCTACGAACACCTCGCTCTGGCCGGCCTTAGGGCCCTTCAGATGGTACTTGGTCAGGCGCAAGGCGGCCGTCTCGGCCACGACGAGGAAGTCCTCGTTGGGGCTGATAACCACACCGTTGGCAAAGACCAATTCGTCCAGCAGCACCTGGCTCACATTCTTCGATCGATCGTATTTGAAAAGACTGGAAGGGAGAAGAGGAGAAGAAAGCAGGGACCGTTAGAGTGACCATTAGACCCGTTCAACCCGAAACCGGTTTTGCGTTCGTATTACAGTCTAGCGTCTGTAATTCGAAACAATTCGTCGGGGTTTTGGATAACTATTTGGTGAAGGGAATAGAGTATTCAGTGAAACTAATATTGCCACTTAAATTCCCTTTTAACTATGAAATATTCGTAGAAAAATAATAAAATAATAAATACAAATATCTTTTGTTAGCCAACCAAAAATTAAGAGTAAGTTAAATTTCGTCGAAGTTAAAAATTAATTTAAATATTGCCGTAATCTACCCAATTTGTATCTGAACCATTGCATTTGCATTCAAATCAATTCCCTTCTTAAATTCTTAGAATCTTTTAAGCTTTCAAGAAATCAATTTAAGTTGAACTAATAACACACTCTGGTTTCCAATATAATAATAAATAGCTGACTTCAAGGTATTAAAGTTAGTTTTAAGGAAGCTCTGCTGTGATTAAGCTAGAAAGTTTCTTCTATAATTCGCGATGAACTCACCGGCCCGAGGGGTTACTAAAGATGGCAAAGACCAGGTCTTCGATGGTGAAGTCAGACGAGGAGTCTGTCCAGTAGATGTCTCCCTGTTTACTGACCGCCACACCATTGAATATCTTGGCGGGGCGATTGATGGACTTTCCAGCAAGCTCCTGGGCCGGGGACACCAGCAAAGTCTTCTTGTTCGTGCCCAGGTCCACCTGCCATAGGCCGTAGTAGGCGTCGGCGATAATGAGGTTGTTGCCCTGCGTATCAAAGGCCAATCCCAGAGGACGACCGCACCTCGACTCCTCATAAATGTCTTCTGTAAAGGGGGAGGCATTACGAACTGATAGACTCTTGTTTAATAACCCAAATACGCACCACAGGGCTGGCCGATCTTAGTGACATGAGTGACATGGTTGCTGGTTAGCTTGATGACCTCACCGCCATGGATGCCGGTATAGATCTCGTTGTTACGGGCTATCAGGCACTCAGGGCCGTACACACGCCCCTCCAGCAATCGCTCGGCGCCTTCCAGGTGAAAGTTCGGCTCCAAAGCGCCCTTCAGCTCCTTGGGTGGCGGCACACTGGTGGGGCGGGAATATGTTCGGAGATTAGAACGCTTATTACGTCAATTGTAACCGTAATACAACTTACATGAACTCCTTGAAGGGGAAGGTGGTGCGCGGCGGCAGACCGGGCAGCATTATGATAATGAGGAAAAATACCATGAAGTTCATGATCCTAAGACCCAGCCCGTACAGAAGGCCCATGATTGCTTCGTTCTCTATCCACCGATCACAAAATATAGACCAAAAGAAACGGTTTTCAAGCAATATCACCAAGAAAAAGCGACACGACGGCAAAGTTCAATCAGAAAACACAAAAGTCATCATCGGAGCCGGTAGAGCTGGCCAAAACATCGATTACCACATCGTTCGGTAAAATCAAAATGAACTCCACTCTAACACTCTCCTACAAAGAATTACAATTCTTGGCTTTGTTAGCTTGGGTTTTAATGCAGATTTAATCATCACAACTAATACAATTATTTATTTATAAATACATTTTTTTGAATAACGAATATACCTTAAATTGCATAATGTTGACATATGAAGATGAATAAACCTGAGTATGACCCTAACCGTTTCGGAGAAGGTATGTTTTCGATATCAGGCAACGGTCACACGGCTGCTGCTGCTGTGTTTTGTTTTGGAAATTCTTCACAACGTCGCAGTTTTGGAAATGAGTGATAATAACAACACGGCTGGCAGTAAGGACGACGCCTTTAGCATGGACCACGACCAGGACCTGAGCAGCAAGCATTACTCGCGTTGCAGCAGCGCGGGCAGCACGCACACGCCCAACTCCTCGGCGCACAATTCAGGTAAATACATATGCATGCGGAGCTGTCACGCTGGCCAGGAGTGTTGTGGAGTGGGGCGGAGTGGGGGTCAGCTGATAAAGCTGGCATTGAATTTCTCAGATTATCAGCAGCAGCGTTTTATTACATTTTGTTCCCCATTGCTCTGTCTCACGCTCCCGCAGACGACGACGATGACAGCGGCGGCGATGCCCGACACTCGGCCGCGGCCAACTCGACGCTGAGCTACAAGGAGCGAAGGCGGGAGGCGCACACACAGGCGGAACAGAAACGGCGGGACGCGATAAAGAAGGGATACGATAGCCTGCAGGAGCTGGTGCCACGCTGCCAGCCCAACGACTCCTCCGGCTACAAGCTGAGCAAGGCCCTTATCCTACAGAAATCTATTGAGTACATTGGCTACCTCAACCAGCAGAAGCTCAAGCAGGAAGAAGAGGGTTCAGCGCTGCAAAAGGAGGTGACAGCGTTGCGGATTATTAAGAACGGCTACGAGAATATGCTGCAGCACCAGCAGGCGAACCCCGGGCCGGAGGAAGCTCGCCTCACCGACGAGGCCAAGTTCCAAGTGGTTAGTATTAGGTTTTACTATCAACCTTCCGCTCTAAAGAATCTGCTTCCTCTTTCACCAGTTCCAGGCCATCATGGAGGAAATGTTTGAGACATTCCAGCATATACCCATGGACAACTTCAAGCAGCTGACCACCGGCATTATTCCCTGGCTGGAGGAGCACTGCAAGCCGCACATTCTGCGGAACATCCTTAGTCGCACGCTGCAGCAGATGGCCCAAGAGGCCCAGGAGAAGCAGCAGCAGGCAATGATGGAACAAGAGAGTGGCGAGGGCTTCAGTTGATCTCGCAATGGTGGGTTTTGGGTTCATTCATTCGTTATTTCATAGGTTCTTTCGTTTCCGTTTCGTTTACTGCGTACAAAAACATTAAATGCGTCATTTAAATAGTTGTAAAAGCTGAAAGATTGCTACATTTTTGGCTTAATACTACTTTAGATTAGATAAAAAACTACATTTCACTACTGTGAGCCAAGTGTCTCCGCCAGGGAGGCTTTAGTCACGGTATCACCCAGCATCTTCAGCAGTTCATTTAGCACGTCTCGGGTATATGGTTTAAAGCGACTCACTCGCTCCTTCGTCACGTCCAGTGATGTCAGGAGCTCCTCAAAGAACTCCTTCAGACGTTGCTCAGCCCAAACATGCCGTGCTTCGTGCCGGAGCTTTTGCACACCCGACGTCAGAGTATAGATCAGTCCCTCGTAAAAGTTCTCCTCGTCGAGACGGGCAGCCAGTTTGGCGCTGGTCAGCAGAACCGCTGGCAAATCGCAGCGGAACTCATGCGAGCGAACAAAGCAAGTGGCTGCCAATTGGCGTACTTGGTCACATTTATGGCGCAAAAGCCGCCAGCTTAGGCGACGAAAACGAAGTAGCAAGGGGCTGGGATCCCTGCCGCCCGAGGTACGCAGGTGCTCCACCTTGGATAAGAAGGCCAGGAACAGGATGATCGATGAGGTAACCTCTTGACGATCACAGCATTCCAGCATATGTTCGCAGGCCTTGGGCAAGAGGCAGCCCAGCTCATCGTAATCCAATTCGCTAGGTTCCCATGTGGGTCGCGACTCAAACTCCGTGGCCTGACGCTGACCGACCAACTTGCCCAGACTGGCGCCAAACAGCTGAAGCGCCGCATTCGAGATGGTCCACTCGGCGTTGTCAATGTGTTCCATAGCCACCAACAGAATCTCATTGTAGTACTTGCTCATCGCCGGTCTCAGTTCCGTGTCGCGCACCAAAACGCAGAGATAGTGCAGCACCAGAGCTTCCCAGCGATCATGATTGCTGCTGTCCGGAGGCGTATTCTCCGCCAGACGCTTATCGTTTAGCCTCTTGAGTATCTGCTGCACTGCTCGGTGCAGGATCACACGCTGCCGCGGATTGTCGTTCTTGAGGACGTGTAGGAACATAATGGCAAAGCCAGCGCCACGCCGCGTGGTGCTCACCTGCCGGCTCTCTGTCAGCAGTTCTCGTTCCAGACAATCGTAAAGCATTTGGAAACCAGCATCCTGGCTCTCCAAGGTGTTGGTGATCCCACGGGTCAGTCTACCTATGCTTAGACCGGCAGACTCAATAGCACCCTTGTGACGGCATAGCGTCAGTACCGATACGTTGATGTCGAGACAGCGGCGCAGGGCAACGATATTCGCGGTGGCAGTGGATTGAAGCAGGGAACAGCCAATGCTGGTAGCCAGATCGCAACAGCCCTAGACAGATTTAGAAATTAATATCAGTTCTTAAAAAAAATCGTTTTATGAGCGACTCACCTTCAATGTCAGCCAGAAACTCATCAGCAAATACTTCCGCCACGCCTCTGCCCCTTCTCCGGCCTTCAAGGAGCTCTCGTTGACTAGTAGATGCAGACTCTCGTCCATGTCCTGGAAGCTGGCTGCGGTGGCAGCCGTTTCATCCTGTCGTCGGGCATTGGCCAAATTGAGAAACTTCAAGATGCCACTAAGAATGCGCTCCAGCAGCGGCAACAGATCCTCCAGAGGCGTCTGCAATTCTGGCACTCCTGACCGCACCACCTCGTCCAGTCCACGAAGGTACCCAAAGAGATGACCTCCAGCCTTGGCTGCAAGCAGAGGATCCTCCATGTATGATTGCAGTTTTTCTTGTAACCCCTTGAGGCACACGTCGAATAATTTCTTGGCTGAATCCTGTTTTACCACCGCCAACTGAGAGTAGAGTGACACGAGTGAACATTCATCCACATCTGAGTTGTGGCACAGGCTAAGACATCGCTCCACACACAGCTCGGTATCCACGTGCCCCAACTGAATCAGTAGGGAGACCGTTAACTCTAAGGCATCATCGAAGCCCTGAGGATCGTTGAGGGACTCAAAAAGCTGCTTGGTTACCACCTGAGGCCGAAAAACGCCAAGCTCCAGAAGGAACGTGCCCATTCGTTGGTTCTGCTGGGTGCTGCACATCTTGGCATTTTTCGTTACGTTTTCGGCGTACAAAGACCTGTTCAGGATCTCTAGCAACTTGAGAGCAAATATCTTGGGCTGGTAGACCTCGCTCTTGATGTCGCGCTCGATGAGTTCCTGCAAGTGCGAAAAGAATCGCTTAATATTCACCGACAGGCCATCGCCTCCGGTCTTAAGCGCCCTATGGAAATGCTTGGCAGTGTGGTTGATGATGGTAGGTATCTTGCCCAGCATCGTGTTCCGGAACTCTGAACTCTCGACGCCACGATGCCGATCGACGAAGCTGTGAAAGAACTCCAGGCAATCTTCGACCGCAAAGTTGGCCAGGTTGTCGACCAGAAAGCGGAAAACTAGCAGCTGGGCCTCAGTTTCCAATTGGCTACAGTTGGTCAGCAGCTCTGTGCTGATTTTGAAGAAATGCAACTTAGAGGCGGCATAAATCTCTTTTGCGAACATACTAAAGATCAAGATGAGTCGCAACTGATCCGCCGGTGACCTTAAATCTTCGGAGCAGCCCAAAAACTCAACGATCTGTGGGTTGGCTTGGAGGAGCTCGAACAACACATCGCGTTGCTGGATCCGGAGGAACCATTGGGAATGAAAATTCTGGATCTCGGCAACACTGCCCCTGACCAACAGCTCCACACTGGCTGCAAGTAGTGCTGGTGAGCACTGATTGCTTAGGCTCTTCACCGGATACTGGCTGGCAGCCCTCAAACCCTTGTAGCTTAAGCTGAGGCGCAGACCGTTGAAAAACTCCGCCTCGCTTTGGTTAGTGGTTGCCAGAAGCTCGGGCAATGGGTGCGAATTGAGGATGCCGCTTAGCAGGTAGTACTTGTTGCGATTGGTCCAAGGCCAGAATTCTGCGATCAACCGGAAGTATGAAAATGCCCGTTCCTGCTGCTTACAGCAATGATTGTAAAGCGTCAGCGCCTCTTCTCGGGATCCAGTCTGGTTCTGGCGCTGAAGGCAGTGGTAGAAATGCTCAAGTCGCAGCGCTAACAACTCTAGTCGTGGAAACTTCTTCACCAAGAGATTGGTCGCCTTAAGCACGGCCATCAAACTGGGGCTGTTCCGTATAAGTGCTTCAATTATGGCTGTTGTGCACTTCTCCTCTAGCAGGTCAGCATCCAGTTGCTTCCAATGGTCGGTGAGCAATACGGACTGGAGCATGAGGAAACCACTGGCCTGTTCGCAAGACAACCGCTTTGGGAGATCCCCGAAGTGGGTATCCTTCAGCTCATACTTGTGTACTATGTGGTAGTACACACGGAAGCTGACGTTCAGGGCGGCTTGGTTGGCGCCGCCGCACGTGTCTCCCTGCATAGCCTCCGCCTCCTCCTCTTCCGCCCGTATTCGCTGGGCCAGCTGCAGGGCGGCGTCCTCCGGCAAGACATCTCCCAGGCTCTAGATAACCAATAGAGCTGTTAGATTTGGGAAGTATTTGGCGTTATGGCTCACCTGCAGGTAGGACAGACAGTCGCTGTGGCCGATTTTCGGGGGTTTTTTGCCAGACACAGACATACCCAACCGTTTTCGCGAGGGGTGGACAACAACAGTCGATTAATCGGCCAGGGATACGCGAAGCCGGCTCTTCGTTTGCAGTTCGATGATTGTGCAGTAAAAATATACCGAAACGTAACGGTTCATATTCAAATCTTAAGTTCGAAAATATGAAAGTATTGATTTGTATGGGTATTTATAACGGACATCTTTCAGAAAATAGCGGTGTCTTCTTTGAAAACTGTTTATAATCAGTATATAAGTTATTGTCCTATGTCTTATCATCTCGAGCTTGGAATATATAATATACACAAAAGCCAACACACAGGATATTTCCATTCCTTTTGCTTGCCCTCAAATATCTGTATCCATTAATTATTATTATTCCAATTGATAATTTAATGATCAGCAAAGGCGAGGCAAATAGACAATAGAGTATTTATGAAACTCTTCAATAAGTTTTAATAAAAAAGAGGGTTATATATCAACGAAGTTCCATTTTCTCTAAAAACTGTGCATATTAACGTAAACAGGTTACAAGATTATGCTACGATATAAAAATCAGAAGCGAAAAAGAGTTAAGAACTGTAAAAATGTGTTAATTCCGATTGAGAGTAACTATGAAATGAAAAAAAACCTGTACTAAGAGATTATTTTAGCCATCGGAGAGAAGAAAATTAGAGATTGCACTTTAGAGCTGCCGCGTCTGTCAATTTTACTGCTTTCTTTTTGTTTTCTTTCGCACAGAACTTTTTATTCATTCCAAGCTCGATATTATATACATATATTATTATACATCCATAAAGTAAGTACTTGTGTGAGTGTTCTACATTGCAGTGCATATGTCGTGTGTAAGTATGTGTCATACTTTTCATTCATTTTTTTTATATTATAACTCAGATAATTCGTGCGCTTTTCGCTCGGTATTCGTGCGATGCGTAATTCGTGCAGATGCGAAAGGTTTTTCCGCATTTTCCCAGCGCCACACTGCCGCGCTGACCATCCATATCCATGGAGTTGGGTTCAAGTTTCCTGTTCTGGCACCTCCAATTCGAACTCGAATTTCGGAATCCGCGACGGCACATTTTTCGGGTCCGCTCAATACTTGTAAATCTAGTTTCGACTTCGCCACATAGCTGACAGATACAAGGTACTAAGAAACTCAGATACTCGTTCTCATTCTCAGCCTCGCATCTGCCACCCCGAGTCTTAAGGAAGCTCGCTTGGCAGACGAATGGGAGTATTTTGAAGCAAGTACAAGTATTCAGCGATTGTTTTTGCATTTCTATGTACATATACTTTGTCGAAAAAGGGTTGCTGCTGCTCACCTGTGCACAGGTTTTTTTAAAACGCAAATTATCCCGATAGGGACGGTTGGGAGTAATATCTGCGTATCGGTTTTTACAGTGTCCCATCGATGTGGTGAACGTAGAAATATGATATGATTACTTTTTGTGGAATTTGATATCTGCACTGTTTAATCCAAAAGAAGACAGGCAAAAAACAATCGGTGCCTAAATTTTTCCATAAAAAAAAGCTTCTGACAAGCTTTGTTATTTATTGCATAAAAATATAGTATTTAGAGCGATACCAGAGGCAAGTTTCATATTAAATTGCAGTAGAAACTCTATAACTAAGTCCACTAGAAAAAAAAACAAGATCGAACATTAAAAAAAATTACAACTATATATACATACAAAATTTGTTTGATTTATTGGTTTAAAAAATTGTGACATAATCGAAACATAATAAATATTTTCAAAAAATTTGTTTTTGTATAAGAAAGAATCAGATACAAATTAAAACTTAAAATATTGCAAGTTAAATAATAAATAATACATTCTAATAGTAAAACCTGTAAACCAAACCACTCATGTCCTCTTTCGAAAACGGAAGTGCGACTGACGTTCGATTCAAACTGAATGGCAATGCCACGACGAAAAAACAGAAAAAGTTGAAAAATCATTATCCGAGCGTTTCAACTCGTGTATGCTATGTACGGCTAGGTTTGAGTGGTGTGTGTGCGCAAACCCATAAATTTATATTTCCCGAAATAACCCCGTTCTTAAAAAAAGAGCGAAGTAAAAAACGCAAACAGCCACAAAAAAGCTAAATGGAAGGGAAAGAAGAAAAGGCAAAAAAAGCGAAAAATAATAGGCAACTGTCTCTCCGGCAATCTCTCGCAATCTCAAAAACAACTAGCGACCATAACCATTATTTGTACCTTCCGAATATATAACGCCGAAGCGCACATAGACAGATACCCAGGCGGCGTGTACATGCAAGCCGAGCCTGGCGCTGTGTGCGTGTATGTATTTAGTTTGGTTTTCGTAGGCCCGTTCGTCGCTTTTTCGAGTTTTGAAATTAGTATTGAAATCGTCGTTAGCGGCGACGGTTTACTTGAATTTCGTCTCTCAGTCTGAAATCGGTTCACGCTCTCTGGCGCTGTGCTGGTAAGTGGCCGTCTGTGATTGTGTGCGTGCAAGGTGTTGCTGCTCTGTTGGAATAGTTAAAGTCGAATTATCGAAAACTTATGGCAGGCAGCGGTCTCCAGGCTTGTGCATTTAAATATATCAGGGTGACAGTTAACTGATTAGCACAAATACCCCGGGAGCAGTCATCGGCGGGCAATGCCAACGGGAATTATTCAATATTGCGATGGGTAATTGGGGAAACTCAATTTGTTCTGTTCTTTTTCTTGAAAAATTCTCAACTGCACATAATAAGCGTAAATTCGGAGTGCGCGCGTGTGTGTGTGTGTGTGTGAGCCGAGCCCGAGCCGATGGTGAGAGCAAAGTTGTTATGTCGTTTCCGCTTTTTTCCCGTCAGATATGGCCTTTTTCGTCGGGAAAAGTTGTCTTTCTCCGAAAAGAAGCGCGAAAATTACGTAGATATTTTGTATTGTATTATTTTAAAAACGCTTAAATATAACACTTAAATATAATAAATACATAAACACTTAAAAAAACAGGCTGGCGGCTTTAAATTAATCTTACTTTACGAATCAGCATTAAAAAATAACTTGGTATGTCTGTATTAACTGTAAAACTAAAAGTATTTTAAAAAATCATTTTATTTTTTAATTTTTTAACTTGTATTTTTTGTTGATCCAGCTTTTTTTATCATTACAAAATGACATCACTGCACCCAAGGCCCCATCCCGCCCCTATTCCGCTGCTGCTCTTCCTCGTTAGCTTATTATCGTATCTTTTGCATTACAGTGCCCACAAGCGATTTAAATTAAGTTGGCAATTAAATTTCCGCCAGCCTGCCAGCAATGAATTTTAGCGGATAATTACACGTGATGCACCTCCAATCCGACCAGGTCTCCCAGCTAAAACAGCTTCAGAAGTTCCGAATCTCAAGATATTTACTCGTATCTAAAACCTTTGAGATACAATATGTGTTCCGATTCAGCGATTTGCAGATTCGCGTCATCGCTAAATCTCCGAAACCTCAACCACGCTATGGAATCTATCTATCTATATATTTATCTATTTAGCACTCAATATTCTAGGTTGCTCTCTTTCTTTGTATTTCTTTTAAGTCAACTTTTTCGCAATCCACCGTTTTCGTACTTTTCGTATCTCACAAACTACAAACATACATACGTACTTCCAAATTAACCGATGCGTAATCGGCGCTCAGGAAATCAAGAAGCAGCAGGGTGCGAGATTCGAATTGTTAAATTCTATTTTTCTATGCTATATTCGGGGCTCTGTTGCTGGCGTATCTTGTTTACTTGCATTTGGAAATCACTATCTCGAAAAAGTTCTGTTATTGAGAGTGTTCCACTTGCTGGTGTGTGCCTCTGTGTGCGTTTGCGTGTGTGTTTGTATTTGCGGAGAGTGTATCTGTGGAAGTTTACTTGCTCACTTTTTTACGTTTTCTTTGTGGCCATTATTCGTTTTGAAATAATCAAAATCGATAAAAAAATATATATATATATTTCCTCGCTTTAGATTTGTAAGCTCTTTTCGTGTATTTGTTATTTCGTGAGCGAATGAGCGAATGTGTTAAACAGTTGGAAACACGTCAACCTCACGGGGTTTGCATCAACAAATGTGTATATATTTATGCAGGTAAATAATAATCAAATCCGTCGGTGGTGGATTCTGAAGACGAAAACCAAAAGATACATGAGAGATATCCGAAACCAGGCTTTTGCCACTTTTGACAACTAACAAACCCCAAAACTGGATTTTTATACCTTTTGTTCCCAAGTCTGAAATGGAATATTGAACGGAGTTAATTATTTTGTTGTCTACAAAATAATATTACGTAAAAATGTTTTAAATCCGCTTAGTTTCAAATATTCACATTTGATTATTTCTTGTTCTAGAGAAAGTCGGTTTAAAGCTTAGAAAATGTATTAAACTTAGGTAAACTCTGTAAAAGTTAAAACAAATGTATTTAAAATCGAATAACAATAAAGTTTTTCCCTATACAAACAGAAAGCATCCCCATTTATTTAACATGTTGATAGAGGGCAATATCTAAGTTTGATCAGTTTTATTAAAAATAATAATTTCCCTGTAATAATCGATATATGTAGATAAAGTCACTTTATTCAGCATCTGACTAATTCAAAACAAACAAAAAAAAACTTTTTAAAGTATTTGTGCTTTTTGGGTCCCCCAAACAAGTTTGGAAATTTTTGGAAACTGGTTTTGAGGTGTGCTGCTAAAATCAACCTTTTTTAGTTTCAAAAACGACTTTTAAGTAATTTCCACATTAATTTGATATTTTCTTGTTGTTTATATCGTTTCAAGTTTTTTGAAGTTTTAAAGAGTGCACAACTAGAACCACATCCATGTTAATGCCACGCTATCTGGGCCTGAACGATAGCACCACATCGTCTGGCAACCACGGACCTGCCGCTGGCAGCTCCTCATCTCCGCCGACGACGGTGGCCGCCCACACGAAGATGCGTTTACTGAGCAAAGTGGAGCAGAACATGCGTCAGAGCCAAGGTCAAAACAGCCAGAGCAATCTGAGCGGCCAGGAAATCAGCCACCTCCTGAGCACGGCGGCCACAGGCAATGGCCTGGTGGGCGACGTTGACGGACTGCTGACGCCCATGCGCATTAAGGCGCATCTGTCCCCACCACATTCCGCCAGCAGTCTGAGCGGGAGCTCCGGCAAGGGCGACTCCCTGCATTCGATGAGCTCTCGGCCAGAGCGCAACCTGTGGAGCCGGGCCGAAATGCTGGAGATGCTCAGCATCATGCAGAATATGAATGCGTTGGACCAGCTGAACGACCGCAACCTGAAGAGCGAGCACGTATTCAGACAGATAGAGGAAATCATGCGAAGCAAGGGCTATGTGAAGAAGTCCAGCATCCAGATCTGGACCAAGTGGAAGTTCCTCAAGTCCACATACAACACCACCACACGGCATGGCACCGGAGTGCCCAAAGTGGTGCCAGAGGAAGTTTATCGCGTACTCTGCCGGATGCTGCAGAACCATCACGGCAGCAGCAACAACGCCAGTGCCAACCTCAGCGAGTGTGGCAATTCGATGGACAGCTCCAAGACCGAAGAACCCAAAGAGGATATCCTGGGCGTGGAACATCCCATATTCGGCTTCCGTTTGGGACCCATTAAACCAGAACCTATCGATAATGGTAAGTCACACTCTATGGCCTTTTGAGACGCTAGGATTTAACCTCTTCTTTTCGAATGTTACAAAGCAAGTTTAGAGCAATCTAAAGTATTGCTTGACTTCCACTTTATCTGTCTGTTTAATAATTTTGATTAATAATTATTTTATTACCCATTGCAGGCTATGAGACCCCGCTGAAGTCAGACATGGTATCTGAGCCGGATCTTGAGGGCTATGACTATGGAAGCAGGGATGCGACAGAGGCCAGCCACCGCGACCAAGAGGATGCACCCCATATGCCGTTTATAGTGTCAGTGAAACACGAACCGGACATGGATCTGGGCATGGATGGCACTAACACACCGCCACCCACAGCGCCAGCATCGCCTTCGCCGCCACCGCCTGTGGTATTAGATGAAACCGATGATGAGCCCATCTACGCATCTACTCCGGAGGCACTTCCGCCACTGCGTGTGGCATCCTTTGCCAAAGGAGATGAGCAGGAACGTCCCACACATGGTATCCTGCAGATCGATCGTCCGCCACCAACTCTAACTAAGATGGGCCGGATGAATCGATCACTTACGCTCCAGAGCACAAGTAACATCAACTTCGTACATCCGCACAGCAAGCTGATGCTGCCTCGTAAACAGAATGCGAGTGCCGGTCAATCCGGACTGCGTCTTCCCAAGGATCTTAATGTCCAGCCGGCGGGCGGTATGCGCATGAAGACGGTGCCCATGCGGGAAACGGGATATTCACTGCGACCGGATCGAATGATTCCCGATCTGGACCAGGCGATGACCAGTCCACCGCAGTCCCCTTCGCCGATGGGTTCTCTGTTGGGTCGCGGACCACCGCCAAAGTATCCGATATCCGGACAACAAACGGATGGTGCTTCCACCAGCAGACATGCTCACATGATGTCCTCGCACCAACTAAATCCTCAGCAGCACCAGCAGCTCCAGCCGCGAAAGCGTCGCTTAGGGCAGAGCCCGCCGATGGGCATTCCAGTGCCTGTAAAGCTGCAGCGCAGCTCCACAATGTACGAATCCACTCCGACGAAAGGCTTTCGATCGCATACTGCAATGGGAGGGGCAGAGGAAACGAAGCGAAAGTCCAGCGAGGAGGAATCTAAGTTACGTAAGAAGCGGCAAGAGGAGCTGTTTGCAAAGGAACTGACCGAAATGGCTAGTGCCATGCGATCGGCCCAGAAGGAAATGCTGGAGGACTTCTTCAAGCAACAGAAGGAGTTCGCGCGCCGAGAGCACGACTTCCAGATGAAGCAGGACGCAATTGTAATGCGCGCCCTACGCAAACAGACGGAAGCCTTGCTGCAGAGCGCCAGCGAGCTAGTTGGTGAAGCTTCAGAGCAGGTTAAAGGCAAGCCGGAGGCTAAAGATCATGTCGTACCCGAGACCCAAATGCCGTTTGAACCGGAAACACAGCTGAAAATTCGTGAAGGCGGAGGTGGAGCTGGGGAAGCTAATGAGTATGACGAGGAAACTATGCTAGAGGGAGAGGATGAGTACGATGAAGAAGAGGATGGGAATGAAGGCGATGAGGAAGATGACCATGACGATGACGAAGATGGGCACGAGGGCGAAGACGATGCTGACGAACATATGGGCGCGGAAAGCGACATGGAAATGCCTACACTAGCTATATCCGCCTCAGTTCCAAGCGATGAGTACTCGAACCCGGCCGAAGTCACCGGCGAAGTGCAGTAGTCTATCTCCTTCCTCAACCATCCCATTCTCCATGCTATCCCGTCTCCAAGTATTACCCAAAAAAAGAAAAGAAAACACCATTGTTGATACCGATTCATTCCGATCGCATTCCTTAAGCTATATATACTATATAGTAAATTCCTAGAGCCAGACCAGCGCATTGTTAAAAGACTTGATTACATTTAAGCGTATTAATACATAAAAGAATCCTAAAAGTAAATTAAATGTATTTATTGTTCATCGACCGTCTAAGCCCCAAAGTGCTGTAAAGTTACTGAGACAACACGCAATATGATAAATATTACAAATAAATATGTACATAACTTGAAGAGAATTGAATTCGAGGTTTAGGGTACCAGAAGTAGAATTTGGATGCTTATCTTCTTATTACAATGGCTTTAGATTAAAAAAAAGGAAGCGGACATCTTATACCTTTAAAGTTCAAAATTTTATTTTAGGATCGAATATAAAATCGATTATAAATAATTCGACAATTTTGTCCATAAATCAAAGTTTAAAAAACTCATAAATAAGCCAAAAAAGGATTAATTAAAATTCGGAAAGCTTTCTGATGTTAATTATTATTAGTTTTATAAATCTGTATACTCAACTGAAAAAAATTAACATTTTGGCAATTTTAACGATGTAAACGCTTATAAAATGTTAAAAAAATTGGTAAATTTTATTTCTGCCTGGGAAGGCTAGATCGAATCGGCTGTTGATTCTGATCAAGAATATATGAGTTTTATAGTTGGAAATAACTCTTTCACAGCGTTACAAGCTTCAGAATAAAATTATGATACCTTCCAACGGTATAAATACAAAACCTACACATCGTCATAGTCAAAACTGTTCACATATTATGAGGGGCTCATGACATTGGACAGGAACTTCATAAATCGGTTTAACCCCCTATAAAAACTCATCAACTGTTGTAAATCAATTTTAATTTCCTAACACGAAAAATATTTAATATTGCATTAGTTCAAAAGGAACAAATTAGGATTTACAAACTGAACCAAAAAAAATATATATTAAAAATCGAGAGTAAAGTCCCTAAATCAATCTTAATAGCTAGGATTTTTCCGAAAAATTTTAGTTTTAAACTAAACATTAAATAGAAACTATCTTAAAACGACAATCAGCGCAAAGTGGTGGTGCACTAAACTAGCTAATGCCCATATTGTTTGTGCTCTTTGCTGCGCTTGCCTATGGGTTAGTGTACTCATATATTATACTCTCCACCGATTCGCATGATCGGTAAACGCCTAAAGCAAAGTGTTAGCAGCTAGTGTTTATATTTTACAATTACCATTACGACCCCGCCACGCCCACTGTTCTATCCCAGCACCTAGTCGGGCCGATAGATGGGCGTTTTAGGTATAAATTCAATTAAAATAACATACTCCATCATGGAATTGGAATCACATTGTTGCTTATGCAGTCGCCAGTGCAGGCCCAGCTTATGATATAAATGATTATTCTCCCATTCGAACAGTTTGTCAAGAGTGAGTTGTGTCTGAAAAGAGCATTAGGGAGTGATTAAAAAGATTTAAGCCATTTATGTATGAATTTGCACTTACACGTTTGCTGAGACAGATGACGGGCCAGAGCGAGCAGCCGAGCGTGCAGCAACAGCAAACACAGCCGCAAAAGAGCCACTTGACGTTGACGGGCAGGGATTTTTTTAGCACCCCGTTAATGCGGCCCACCGTCGCCTTGAACTCCTCGGGAGCGACACGGGAGAGTAGACCGCAGGGGAACTCCACGTTGAAGCGGTTGCTAAGACCAAAGCTGCAAATCCAGAGAAAACAGTGAGGTTAGAAGTGGGTAATTGACGTGTTAATGAATTTATTCTGCCCTGTATCAAAAGCACTTATGCAATACGTAAATAATTGACAGCTAAGAACAAACCAAACCCATCGCTCAAAAAGAAAAAAACAAATGGGGTCAAGCGGTATCAATACCGGAGTACGGTCAACACATATGTCATGACGAAATAAATTTCGTAAAAAGCCTTGAACTACATTTCCGTTGCTCCAACTCATATATGCAGAGTAGAGGTCAAAGAATATATGCCGGTCTTTACCTTTAGGGACATTACTTGAGTGATTATTCAGCTTTCATGATTATCCCTAATTTGTTAACAAATTAATAGAAATACGCCTGAACAAGGCATTTTGGTAGCCAGTGCAGGTCTATGTCACACAGTCTCTAAGATCTGTAAGATCTCTTAGATCCTTTTGACACTGCATACTTTAAAGGACTTATAGCATGCTGACTAAAAAGAATTGACTATTTATATCCCTTTAAGAGTTTTGGTATTATTAAATGCAACTGCAAATGGAACGGCACATGTTAGATTCAGATAACATTGGTTCTCTTCTACCAATTGGGTTGCATTTCACTATCTGCGCCCTCCTTCTGTTCGCCTTATCACTTCCTTACTTACACCGTCATGTTGCCCGCGCCGCGGATGATAATGGGTTCGGGCACAGGCGCCACTGTCTGGTCCTGGAAGTGCTCCAGGTCCTCCAGCTGCTCATCCTCGTATATTGCGTCAAAGTCGGAGAAAGACATGGTTGGCAGATGTGTATGTGTTGTGTGCTGCTGTGGATTGGCGATTTAAACGTTGAATCAGGTGACAAGACGATGACCGGGGGACAGAGAAGAGCAGCAAGCGCTCCAGCTGTGCCGTGTGAAAGGTCAAAACATGTTTGGTGGCTGCCGTTTCTGGTGGGGATTAGATGTGTTGCGGTGTGCCTCCTGGCAGTGACTTCCTTGTTGCTTGTTTAGTTGTCGTAGATACCTTTTGGTGCTGCTACTTCCGCCATTAACGCCGTTGACGTCGGCGGCGTTCTGGATTGATGCGGGATGACGTCTTCCTTCCTCTCTGTTGACGCAGATACGTGGGTGGCGGCGGGGGTGTTGGAGTATAAATAAAGTGCATATTAAAACACAATAAATGCAGTACAAAGTGTATTGAGGGGCGCCCCAAGCGTTTTACAACACTATCCTTGCTTTGTTGTTGCTGCTGCCTTATGGGTGGGAGAGGGAGGTGGAGTGCCTCCAACACAAAGAAAAGCTAGCCAAAAGTTAGATTCCTGTGTTGCAGACGTGAAAAGGATTTCCACTCATCAGAATGCAAAGCAGCAGCATCAAATGTTTTGTTTTTTTCTACTAGGACGCTCACACACTTCCAAACAAATATGCACACACCTTATGCAGCTCTTTGCGTATTTCGCAATCACTTTTCATTCACAAGCCAAGGTAAATCTATTTTTTATGTTTGCCAGCCGACCGAGCTTTTGTTTTTTTCAGTTATTAATACTCTTTGATTATCGAAACACGGATCCTGCGACTTTGACACGCTTTCTGCGTTTTTTTTTTTTTCAAATACGAAAATAGAATTTCCAGCTCGCTGCTGAATTTGTTGTTATACGACTGCGACGAACAGCTGGCAGCTGTGGTCTGGCCAGGGTTGCCAGACCTGATCAGAAGTGGCAGCCCCAATTTAAATGACAGATTAATGGCAAGGGTAATATTATTGATTTATTAATATTATCTAAATAAATAAGTTACTTGTATGTATAAAATACATAGAGCGATAAGCTTAACCTAAACAAGACAAATTCGACGGATTAGCAAATGAAACAACATTGCAATATAGCTTAATTTCGAGTATAAAATAGCTCTAGCGTGAACGAGAAGGCATATTTGAGTTGGGATTTGTGTTTCTTTGGGTATCTCCTGGCCCTGGCTACTTCTTTTTGGCCGCACTGGGGCTGGTGGATTGGAACACCGAGGAGGCGGACATCAGGTTCTCGATGTACTGTCCCAGCACTTGGTTTTCAGAGCGCAGCTTGAGATTTTCTTCCTTGACGGAGTCTACGCGTTGCGAAAGGTCGTCCAGTGTGTTCTGCAGTTCCAGGACCTGGGTAATAAGCCGGGCCTTCTCCTCCCTATCGTCCTGGGCCATTTCCATGGTGTCCAGCGAGTTGTGGGACGAGTCCGGAGTGGAGCTCCGGTTGGTGAAGGAGGAGCGCAGCGAGTCCATAGATCGGCCGCTGGGCATGTGCAGCGCCGTCGTCGGCTCATCCTCATGGATCATCACTGTTTTTTTATTTTGTTTTTGGAAGCAACGGTTAACGATAACATCATCACTGGACTTGCCTCGCCCACTCTCATAATCTTTTATTGCTCTCACCTTGTGGATCCTCGTCCATGTTGGGAATGCTGTCGTCGTTGTTCAAAAGCGACATGGCTGGCAGTGGGATAATATCTTTCCGGTTAAAAAGTGATGTTTAGTAAACGTTTCCCAAATTGTCGCGTAAATTGACACGAAGAAAAAGAAAAACTACCACTTTGTCTCTTTAAGGTTAGGCAACACTGTCGTGGCGCTGCCGTTGTTTTTTAGTGGCGGCGTTTTCCAGCACTGTTCTGTGGCATAAGTTCAAAAGGAAGAAGCAGCATCATTTATGCGTTTCTTACACAAATATTTCAGAGTGTACTTCTTGAGAAAAACAAATAACAAAAGGTAAATAAGTCCTTCACTTTTCACACAATTTTCCCTAGAACAGTTTTAAATCTTAACTTTCTCGCTTAATTTCTGCAACACCATTCGCGACTGTTTGGATTTTCAACTTTTAACGTAAAAAAGCTTAGTTAAAAAAATTATTATGCGCATCATAAAATATTTACCATGAAGGATATATTTCCTGCAAATTTGAGTATTTGCAAGGATTTTATTTCGGACTTTTTAAAATAACTGACACCAGGCGCACACACATCGGAGACAGAGTTGCCACCTGAGCCGTTCGATCATAGAAATTAAAATACACACATGCTTTTGCAGTTTCTAATATCGCTGGACACAACGCGTCTGAGTTCCAAGGAGTGCGGATTATCCCGTGTTGAGCGCTAATTAAGCCACTTTAGATTGAATCCGTGAAAAGTGTGTGGAAATCGTGCTAAGGCCACGACAGTCTTAATTGGTATTCGTTTTCGCACAGAGTACGCCACAATTTGCCCTGCGAGGTCGAACTCATTTAACTCCCTCACAATCAACGTTCAATCGAACGGAAATGACAGGTAAGAAACTTATTCCGCTCAAATGTGTCGGTAATTCCCATAACATCCCAAATGTGTGTCATTGCAGCAGCTGCCTGTGCCCGTGAACTCTCGCATCCTGGCTTCCGCCTCCGTCTATGCTAAACATTTTGATTCCCTCCGCGGCAATTGAGGAGTTGTCAGAGGGTAAGTCAACTGTTGAATTCTGGGTTTCCAAGAGGTATGCTTTCTGAAAATCAAAAATATAAGGCTGTAGATTCAACGGTTCTTCACAAATCCCAACCAATTCCGAATCCAAAGATAAGAAGTTTATGCTCTTGGGGCCTTGTGACATCGCCAGCTACGTAACATGTCCGAAAGAGACTAGGATTATAAGTATGAATGGGATTCAGGGGGTATCTTATGAGGGGCATAAATGTCTTGGTAAGGCTATAAATAAGGGCAGGTAATTTTTGAGAAAACATAAAATACAGCATAACTAAAAATGGTATCAAAATTCAATATGTATCCGGTGTGACCGCAGCCGGACAACCAGAAAATACTAAAGAGTCGGAGGCCATTGTCAAAAATGGCGTTTCGCCAAATTTAGAGGTGTAATAAATATATATAGATCGTGTAATTAAGACGCTTAATGCAGTGTTTACCCTTTAATTTTTTAGTTATTATTTACTTCGAAGTTTTAAGAAGTACAGGTTCTGTGTTGGCTTTCAGAAAATATTCAAATCAAATCTATTGCTGGCACATGCGGAAATCTTATCGTCTCGTAATTTATTTTACGCTATATAAGAAGGTAACTAATTAATTAATAATTTTAACTCTTTTACAGGTGATTGTAGTTGGTAAAATAACCATACAAAGTTTAAACTACACTGCGAATTTGCAAATTGAAAGAAAATACCACTGTCTGGTATAATACCAAATCAATAAATACATACTATAACTGTGTGCAAATAAACGCGCGAAAACTATAACATTAACTCAAAACTTTATAAGCGCAGCTCGTTAAGCAAGGGCACGAATTGTATAAAAAAGAGTAAATTGTAAATAACTAAATGGTGAAAGAAAACAGTGAAATCGAGGTACCAATCGGCGGAAAATTGTGAAAACAAGACAGAAAAAATACCAACCCCGGGCTGCGGAGTGTGTTAAAATGCCAGAAACTTTTGTGCGCCTCAACGTCCAAAAATTGTAGGAGTTACGAAAACGAGACGCGAACGGAAAAAACTATCTTTTACTTCACCTCTATCCTGTTTTCCGGCTGAAAACGAAACGTAGAAAGTGGATTTAAACGAAAGAATACCACCATGTTGCCCTTGTCCTTGGCCAGTGAGGAGGCCAAGCAGATGCAGCAGCAGGCCAAGCGCGAGCTGGCAATCACCATGTCGTCAGTGTCGTCCTCCGGCGGCGCTTGTGGCCAAAGTGCCGCAGGAAACAGTGTCCTGGCAGTTGGGCCCAGAAAAGAGGAGGTCCGTTTTGTTCCCCTCTCTTCAATGGCGGGCAGCAAATCCTGCAACATCAGCTTCAGCAATATTCACTCAACCACCAGTACTGGTGGTGTCCCCCATCAGATCCAAACCGCCTTAAAGTCCAAACTGACTGCGGTGAACATAGTGCCGAAAACATTAAAGACTGGAACCGTGACAGGCGGAACAGCCACTGGCTCTGCTCCACTTTTCCAGCTAGTGCCATCGCTCAACAATCCCAGCCAGCCGCTGGTGGCCATTTTGGCTCCCCCCAGGAAAACCATAGGAGGAGCAGGGACCGGAGGAGGAGTCCAAAGCAATGCCCAGCCAGTGGTTATCCGTTCGGGTCCCGCACTCAACAAGGCCCAACTCACCATTCAAAATGGTATAGCCACCATGACGACAGCTCCGGCTCCAACTCCAGCAGTATCAGCAGCACCAGGAACCAACGGAGCAGCACCCAGTAGATCACTGCTTACTAAATCAGATTCGGGTGAGTAGGTTATTATATAAGCTAAGTGTGATCTCCGTTTCCGATCCGGAAAGTGGAAAATGCTCGAGTGTTTTCCCCCAAAAGAGATTGTGTAGTGTGTGTGTGCGTAAATTGTTTTTTTTTTTTTTTTCTTATTATTATTATAGTTTACTTTTGTCGTTGCTCACTGCGTGGTTGTTGCTGCTGGCAGTAGCTGGCTTTTGCTTGCTGCGGGTTTAGTTTTTAGTTGTTGTTTGACTGCTGCACATTTCATAACACGGAAAACGGTTTGAAACGTACCAAAAAATTAATTAGGTTTGTGTGGCATAAATTTAACCCTGGTCACAGGTTTCGGTTCCATTTCTTGGATATAGAATCGTTTTCGTTTTCATTTCGGTTTCTTTACGTTATTTAGCTACTCTTCTCTCTGCTATATATGCTTGCTGCTGGTTTTATCAATAGCAATAAGTATGCAAAAGGCGGGGTAGCAACTACAACAACAACCGAAACGAACAGTGATGACGATCAGGTTTTTGCAGCTGCAATAAAAACAAAACCAAAAAAAAACAAAAAACAGAAGTGAAGGAAAAGGAGATCTCAGGCGGAGGAGGTGGAGAGATCGATCTCTCATTTACTTGAGGATCGCTGAACGCCTGGCATGCGTCCGCCTCCGCATGATGACTAATTAAAGAAAACGAATGAAATTCCCTTGTCAATTGATGGTAATTCCCATTTTCTCTTCGTTTTTACAGCCCCTGTAGCTGCCGTCCAGATACCTGCGGCCGGAGGATCCGGCCAAATCTCTTTGTTGGCCAATCCGCTCAAGCCACGTGCACCACTCATACTCAGTAAGGTGGCAGTGGATAAATTGCAGCTGAAATTTAATCAGTTTAAGGCCAATCCCAAATCTATTGTCCTGGGAAAGTCCAACCAGGTGAAGAGGGTAATGTCTATGCCTGCTCGCACTAACATCAGCAGCATCCGCAGCAGCAGTGCCAATGAAAAGGATAGTAACAAGTCGGTTATTCCTATCAAGTCCGTTCCTCTGGTAGTGGAGGAGGTGCCCAAAGCAATGCCCACCAACAATAACAACAACAACAATAACTACTCCAGCAATACCAAGAGCCTGATTAAGCCGAAAGCATCTTCCATAAAGGCGGTGCCCCTGCCTGTTAGTCAGGATATAATCACTGTGCCGGCCTTTGAGTCGATGGAGGAGAAGATTGCCATATCCCATCTTAAGAACACTCAGAAAGCGCTTTCGAGTCTGGAAATAATGCTGAATGGGCCAGTAAAGACGGCACAGTCAGAACCCAGGGATGCTCCACTGCAGCAGCCGGCCCAGGAGCCAAAGACCCCTCCCAAAATAAATGAGCCAGAAGCCAAAACATCTCCCGAGCAGCAAAAACCAGCGGAGGATATTCTGGAAGAAGAGAAAGCAGACACCAAGGAAACTGTCAAGGAACCTCCTAAGCTTCAACAACCTGAACCCCTAGGAGATCCCAAGCCGCAGCAACCGGAGGCCAGGGAACATTTACAATCGCAGCAGTTGGAAGCCAAGGACATGCCCAAGTCTCCGAAGCTGCAACGTTCCAAGTCTTTTGTGGCCGTTACTGAGCAGACTCCAACAGTGTCGAGCAGTAGCGAGCGACGCCACTCGGTGGCCATTATGGCCAAAGAGGTGGATGTTATCGAAGAGCCCAGTGCCCCAATCGAGACCATTACGATTGAGGATGACGATGAAGACAGCGAGGAGGAGCTCATTCAGAAGGAGATCATTCTGCCCATTCTGCCAGCTGGGATAACGATCTCCACGACCACAAAATCGGGCGCTAAATCCCAGCTAGTGCGGAAAAACTCTAGCGTCACGACTCTCACCTCCTCCAGAAAGACCTCCATTTCCGTCAGCAGTACGTCCAACAGCGATGTGGAGGAGATCAGTACGCCCGCGAAGAACATCGAGGAAGAAATAAGCCTTCTGCCCGGGATAAGCATCATCAAAGCGGAAAGCCTGCCGCTTTCCAAAGAGGACTTTGAGCGCTCGCTCCGCTGTGATGAACAGGTGCCTAACACACCGCCCTCTTCTGGAGCTTCATCCGTTGCCTCGGACACAGCATCGCCAAGTAAACCTCCAGCTGAACTGTCGGTATCTTCATCCCATAGGCAGCAGAAGCCACCTGGCTCGCGAGCCAATGTTCTCAGGAAGAGTATGGTTCAGAATCTGCCCATGTTGAGGTGGCGTGGCCAGCAGCCGGCCAAACTGCAGAACTCCTCTATGTGCTTCGAGCTAAATCGTTTCAACCTGCTGCAGTTGAACGAGCGCTGCGAGCAGCGCCTTGGACCCGCCAGCTACTTCGAGCGGGCCCTGCTCGATCGGCCCGACCGGAGGCCCTCGGGCAGCATTCACCCACTTTTATACCTTTGCCAGCGGTGCAATTGCCACGGTCCCGCCTCTGATTTTCTAGCCCCACGTAAGTTACGAATTCCCAGCAAGGGTTTCACTAATAAACCCAAGCTCAATCTTTAATTAAATATTATTTTTCCTCTCCGCAGACTACTGCTCCTTGTGCTGTGTGCGCCGAGCGCAAAAGCGGCGCCAGCCGGCCAGCAATTCTCAGCCGGAGGCCAAGGTGAGCCGAGCATCAATGGAGCCAGCCCCAGCACAGAAATCACAGGTAAACAATAGGCATCACCAATCGAAATCCCTGGCCGACATTCAGATGCACCGTCCAAAGGATAGTGATAAAATGCGTAAGCCGTTTCGCTGGAGCGAATACCTGAAGGCAAAAGGAAGAGATGTAGCGGCGCCCATCCACCTGTTCCTCAACCCATTTCCGATAAGCCCCAACTGTTTTGAGCGCGGAATGAAGCTGGAAGCCATCGATCCGGAGAACTGCTCCTTGTTTTGTGTGTGCAGCATAGCCGAGGTACGTGGCTATCGGCTTAAGCTTACCTTTGACGGCTATTCGTCAATGTACGACTTTTGGGTGAATGCCGACTCGCAGGACATCTTCCCACCCGGTTGGTGCGAGGAAACGGGTCGCGTGCTGCAAGCGCCTAGGGATTACTGCCCGGAGCGCTTCAGCTGGAGTCGTTACCTGGTTAAGACCAACGCAAAGGCAGCTCCGCGGGCACTGTTCGCTCACTTAAAAATGCCACAACAGACAGGGGTTTGCAACGGATTCGCCGTGGGAATGCACTTGGAAGCAGAGGATCTGAACGACACCGGCAAAATCTGCGTGGCCACCGTGGCGGATATACTGGACGAGCGTGTGCGCGTGCATTTCGATGGCTGGGATGACTGCTATGATCTGTGGGTGCACGTCAGTTCGCCCTACATTCACCCCTGCGGCTGGCACGAGAATCGTCAGCAACTCATAGTACCACCGGATTTTAAGACGACCGTATTCAGTTGGCCTGACTATATAGCCGATGTCGGTGGGGTGGCTGCCCCGAAGCACCTGTTCCAACCACGCCAGCCGATGGAATACCAGTCGCGCATGAAGCTGGAGGTAGTTGACCAGCGCAACCCCTGCCTGATTCGCCCGGCCACAATAGTAACCCGCAAGGGCTACCGCGTTCAAATCCACTTGGATTGCTGGCCGTCAGAGTACTACTTCTGGCTGGAGGACGACAGTCCAGACCTGCATCCCATTGGGTGGTGCGAGGCCACCTCGCATGATCTTGAAACCCCGCCGGGGTATCTGCAAGCCACGCCACTAATGCCCTGCGACGTAGAGGGCTGTCGAGGTTTTGGCAACGCCAAGCGCTTTAATCTCAGTGTGCACGCTTTGCGGGATTGCTGCCCGTACGCGCCGGAGAACTGGCGCCAGTGGCGTTCAAAGACGGTGAAGCCAGCGCGAGTGTCGCCCGATAAGATAAGGCGCGGAGTTCTGACGAAGAAATCAAGAAAGACAGCTACTACAGAAGTCCAGCAACTGGATATTAAAGAGGAAATTTCCCCTAAGATGCCAAATAAAAGGGCCACACCACCGCCTTGCGCGGATGAAAAGAAGAAGAAGAAAAAGAAACAAAAGACGAATGTGGCTATAGAGGTGCATAAGGAGGAGCAGAACCCAGATCCCAGAACTCTGGATATAGCCAAGAGCTTCTTGAAAGATTACGGCCCGCAGTTCCTGCTGAACTACAGACTTTGGAGGCAGAACAGCAGTTTGAATCACGATCAGATTCGTAGCAATCCGTTGCACTGGACCACCTGGGATGTTTACGAGTTCATGGAGCGCGCCATGGACTCTACGGAGATAGCCCGTGTGATATTTGAACAAGAGATCGATGGCAGGGCTCTCCTGATGCTCGGGCGCCAGGAGTTGGACAAGTACCTGAACCTTAAGGTGGGCCCTGCGGCAAAACTATACTCGCTGATCATGAATCTGCGCATTGCCGTCGTTTGTAAATTCGGAACGAATAGCACCGGACTTGGAATTAATTTCTCCAATCTGCTAAATCTGAAAGAGGATGAGGTGAAGGATACACCAGCGTCTTCCAAGGTGCAGGGCAGGAGCAACGGGTGGAGGAAGATAGAGCACAATCAGGAGCTTTTCGAGAGCGAAGAGGACGATTATGATAATGATGAAGTGGTGCTGGACAGCGAGGACTTTCTCAGCGTCAAGCCCAGTAACCGCCTGGTAATTGACGAGGACGCCGATGTGGTGATGATGCAGCAGCTGGATGTTTGCAGGCCCATGACTACGGCTTCCTAGAGGACTCCATGCCGAGGCCCTGCTTCCGTTGATTGATTTGTAAGATTCGTTCGGGTATTAATAAGCTATTTTTAGTATTTATTATGTAAGCCGATCCTGAAAGCGATTTTGTTTGTTGCGCCCACACTATCCAATAAAGGATCCACAAATACTGTATACTTTCTCTCCCTTTAACTTTGAACTAATTTTGCTCTTTATATATCACCACGATAAACCATTGAACATGTGTTTTGGATACATTTCTGAACCTGGATCCCAGTGTGATACAAGGTCTATAATCTGATGGGTTAATTAGTGCCCTAAGATGATCTAACCTTTGTCCATGCGGGGACGTTTCTTAACTTTAGCGAGCTCAATAATTTTCATTAAATTTTTATTAATACCTTAACCAGGTCAACATTCTTCAATAATTTGTTGGCATTAATATTACGGAGAAACAATTAACAGTAAAAAATATCTAACTCGTTGCGAGTATAGTTTAACTAAAAATGTTTCTCATATAAAAATTTTTAAATATAAATTATAAATTAAAATAGATCTGGTATTATAGAGTCAAACTATGTTGTCAATAATAAATCAGCAGTTTCCTGTAAATTTAAGAAATAAATGGCAACGGATGCTGTGAAAATTTCTCCCGCCACTTTTGGGCCTGCCAACTCGTTCTACTGGCCGATTTTTGGTATATACCGAACGCGTTATGCGAGAACCGCATTGCAAGGGATATTGGGATTCAGATAGACGTTTCGCCATTTTTTCTGCTTGACATATGGGTATATATATTTTCGACTCCCTAAAAACGACCGACACCCGACAGCACCCGAAAAAGAATTGTGTTTATTTACGCTAGATAAGATTAAGTCTGTTAATGAATGTTTATATCTACATGAGAAGTGTTTAAGGTGTTATCAAGACGTGTAAAATGTAAAATAACGTTCGGAATTAAAGTGGCCAGAAACCAAATATCAGCATATACCAAATAATATATTGATATGGTGGTATTTTGATATTTTTTTGAGAACACAAAAATGACCGGTACCCAAACGAGAGTTCTGTTAATTAACATACACCCGAGAGTGCAGAGAGGGGATATGTTACAAGTCTTACGTTTTACATGAGAATTCGACCTCTTGTATCTGTAAACATAAAATTGTAATCTTGACGTGTAGGATGTAAAATGCTAAATAACAGCTTCGGATTTCAGAGTGACCAAAGAAAAAATATCAAAAAACAAAAAAAAATCGGACAAAATCGCACACAGGTTTTCTTTCCTGCGAAAAACGCGAAATTGAACATTGCGAAAAGGGTATATATAATTTGTGAAAAGTTTCGCGAACCGTGAGCCGACCGCTAATGATGTGTTCACCACAGTTGCGATGAAAGGCAGTAAATTGCGGCAATAGACGCTTACACACTCGTGCCCAAAAGGTCGGGTCCCGCGGCAGCCCCTCAGTTTACAAATAAGTAGAAAAAAAGCGGCGCCAAAGCCAGGGTCAGTGCAACGCCGGAAATTAATGCAAGTGCAAATAGTTAATAGGCAAGTTACCCGGGCAAGCAGGCACAGTGACCAGCAGGCAGTTTTCTGGCGGCGCATGTTTTGTTTTTTCGTGCACTGTACACCACAGTGGAGCGCCCGTGTGTGCCTGTGTGCGTCGGTGGGCTTGTGCATGTGTGTGTACACATTTTAGGCGGCAATGGTGTGAGGCCCTGGCCAGCCGATATGCACTGGCCAACCGATAGTTATCGATATGCGCGCTCTAACCATTGTTATTTGTTTTCTTTGCAGTTCATGAGCTATATAAACAAGGGCACATCGAGCATCTAGCAATAAACAACCAGTAAAATGGAGGAGATATCCAGCCTGGACTCGTTCGGCGCTGACTCCAACGCGCGCCCTGAGTCGGCCACACCCAGAACGGAGGAGGAGCAGGAACAGCCGCCAGCTGCAGTAGAAACTCAAGACACGCCAGCCTCGCCACCGGCGGAGGATGCAGCTGCCCAAGGCAGCGAAGTCCCGCCCGAGGATGCCAGTAAGGAGCCGGAAGACGAGTTTGAACAGATATCGGAGGGTTCTTTGGACGCCGATGAAAACCAGTCACAGGAAAAGCTGGATACCTCTCAGCGAGATCCCGTGGAGGCCGAGGCCGAGGCTGAGGCAGATGCGGAGGCCGAGGAGCCACTAGCTGCCGAGGGTGAACATCAGCCAGAAGCTGTTAGCGTTGATCCTCAGGAAGAACAGGAGGACGCTGAAGAAGAAACAGATGCCCTTAAAGCAACCGAGGAAGAAGAGGAAGCGGCAGCTGCCGCTGCCGATGCTGATGCAGTGGACGGGGGCCCGGCATCCAATGAAGCAATGGACGTGGATGATGGTGAGGGAGATGCCGAAGCAGAAGGCGAAGGGGATGCTGAAGGAGACGGGGAAGCACCGGAAGAGGAAACAGAGGAGCCATCAAATGAGCAGGACGCTGCGGATGATGTGGAAATGCGCTCAGTGGGCGGGGACTCGCACCATCCCGACGACACTGAGCCACCCGAGGGCCGGGACGAGGTCGACACCAGCCTGGAGGATCGGGAAACTGGAGCCGATCAAGACGAGGCGGAGAAAGAGGCGACCGCCGAAGATGATGACATACCGGATGCTGACGCGGAATCGGAACAAATCGAAGAAGCAGCCGAGGAAGGCGGCGAAGCTGAACACGGCGATGGTAAGCGTATATACAATTTATTTTAAATAAGACTGCGCTCCGCTGCAATATTTTATTCGAAATAAGTAAACGTACTTTACACTTTATATACTTATACCAGATACTGTTGAGAATGTGCTGGAGCCCGAGGAGTCCGACGTGTGCCTCATTCCCGACGATCCCGAGACTGAGGTAACGGAAGCGGAAAAAGAACAGGCTCGAGAGAACGCAGAGAAGGCTGCTGAGGAAGAGGAAGCCGAGGAGCGTCAGTCCAAAGCCCCCGACAACGTTGCAAAAACCTCTGGAGACGGATCTGCAGACCCAGAAGATGAGAATACGCCTGCAGCTCTGGATCGACCCGATTCTCCATCTACCCCTACTGGTATGTTTGGTAGCCTAGAAACTAATAAAATGTCCCATCCCATATCAATTCTTTTATCATCATTTTGCCGGCAGATATTCAAGCTGCAGCAAAGGAGGCGGCGGCATCAGAGAGTGCCGAAGGTGAGCGGATTTTAGCATTACAATTGGGCGAATTCCGCAAGAATTTTATATGTTGTTTGCGTTTCTAAGAGCTTTATAGATTTCCGTTTTGTCCAAATTTATATTTTTCTCTTGAAGATACCTCGAAATTTTATTCAACCATTTTTCCGTATTTTTAGTTTCGAAATCCTAATACAATATCTTAAATTCGTCTGAATTCTGCCATATTCTTCATACCTTTAACATACAAAATCTCACATGCGAATTTGAAAACACTTTTCAAAATGCTGAATTCGTTGGGTTATTGCTGCGTACTTTTGGACAACATTTTTAACTATTTCAAATCAATTGCTATTCCTGCTTGCCTTTTCCCATATGCGTACCTTTTATGTACGAGAAAAAAAAACTAAAAAATGCTTAATTTATTTACCAAAACCTTTTTTTCACCTGTCTTACCATTGAATTAGAGCTGGAACATTTTTCATGTCGGTTTTAGATCGATAAAAATCGCGTTTTCCATTAGGTTTTCATGAACTATCGAAAATTATAATCATTTGTTTATTATTTTATTCATATTTTGTTATTAGCGACTGCTATTTAACGTTTCATCTTACCTTAACGCAAAAATGATTCAAACTAATCGAAATTATATGTTCTGCCGCCCACCAGATGATGGCAATGAAGGAGCGGGCAATGATGAGGAGGCCGCTGGCGATGCTCCCGACGCAGACGAGCCCACAGCCGAGGAAGGTGACGCAGCAAGTGGCGCAGGTGGAGAGCCTGGATCAGTGGCAAAGATCATAATCAGCTGGATAGTGGGCAGTGTGGAGAAGTGCAAACAGTGCGGCAATGAGAAGAACTGCGGCTTCCGATACAAACAACCCGAGGAATCAGAGTCAGATAAGGATAAAGAAAAGGAGAAAGAAGGCGAAAACGCAGAGGAGGCACCTCAGGAGCCGGCTCCCAGCGGGTTCCAGTACCTCTGCGACACCACCTGTTGCAATGCCCTCTTGGCCGATGAGCCCGGCAAGTTTTTCGTGCGTCGCAAGAAGTTCCTCGTGGAAGAGGTAGTCCGGGATGAGGGCGCCGAGCAGGAAGAGGAGCAAGAAGAAGGCGCCGAGGCTGAGGGCGATGAGGGTACGACACCCGCCAAAACCACGCATGAATGTTTGCAATGTAAGGAAAAGACGCGGTGCAAATATTTCATCAAACAGGACCAGGACTGCTTCTACATCTGTAATGATGATTGCTTCAACTTGCTCAACGCAGAAGAGCCCGACAAGTTCAAGCTTAAACGACACTCAATCCGAGTGCGCAACATTGGGGCCACCACGCTCCAACCGCCTCAAAACTCATCGTCCAGCAAGCGGCCGGAGAGCAGCGTAGTGGCCAGAACGCTGGCCGAGGCGGAGACAGCGCGCTTGGACAGGATCGAGAGCTTCCGAAGACGTTGCGCCGACTGTGAGGCGGAGATTAATACTAACGAAAAGCAGCTTATGTGGGAGACCATGGATTTCTGCAATGAGGTATGTCTGGGCAGCTACCAGCGCACGATCGGCTCCAACTGCGAAACCTGCAAACAGGAGGTGAGCTCCACGGCTCTTGGCAAATACTGCGTGCGCTTTGGATTCGATGTCCGCCAGTTTTGCTGCGCCGCATGCCTCAACACCTTTAAAAAGGGCCTCAAGACATGTTCGTGCTGTCAAAAGGACATCAGTGGCGGGCAGGAGGGCTTCCTTGCCCCAGTGGGCGATAAAGATCAGTTCAAGGACTTCTGCTCGCAGGCGTGCCTTCGTCGCTATGACAGCATGTGCAATCCTCGCCGAAAGCTCCGCACGGACGTGTGCGGAGTCTGTAATAACGAGAAGCCAGTGCGCGTAGAGATGCTGTTGGAGGACAGGGAACACTATTTCTGCTCAAACCCCTGCTTTTCAGCTTTTAAGTTCGTGAGTAACGTGAACGCCGATCCCTGCGGTATGTGCTCCAAGTATTTTGAGCGGCGCAGCGCTGAGGCCTACACCATCTACAACGAGCAGCAAACGCCCAAGGTCTTCTGCTCACGCGTCTGTATCAACGTATTTATCATTGTGAACCGCCATATCGTCTCGTGTCAATGGTGCAAGGTAAAGAAATACAACTTCGATATGATCTACCAGGTGGGCGGCGAACAGGAGCAGGAAACGCTTACATGCTCTATCAACTGTCTGACCATGCATGGCGTCAGCTGCAATATATCAGCACGTGCCGTGACCAAGTGCGACAACTGCAGCAACTTTAATACGCCGCAGTATCACCTGACCATGTCGGATGCCTCGATGCGCAACTTCTGCACCTACCAGTGCGTAATGCAGTTTCAAAACCAGTTCGCCCGCGCCCCGCTCACGCTGGACAGCGACCTGCCGCCCACCAGCAGCAGTTCAAAGGCTCAGCTCATGTCTGCGCGCGGTTCAAGAAAGGATGTCGCACCATTCCCCACGGGTCTGCCCAAGCGCGTCAAGCTGAAGCTCTCGCAACAGGTGAGTTGATAGTTTACAAAGAAATTTTCCTTAGCATGTCAGCGACCGAAAAGTTTCTCACAAATGTATAAGTCTGCTCTCAGTCCCAAAAAGGACAAATCAGTATGTTCAAAGCTTCGTCTCCTTTGTCATGATTAATTTTCAAAATGACACCACTGTGTACCCAGACTTTAAAAGACTGATAACTCGAAAAATTGAGTATTTGCTTTTGTTTTGATTTCTGTAATGCTGACAAGAGGTCGTCTCCTTGCGGTACCAAATCTGCTTACCTTGAAGTACGTTTATTTATTAATCATGTTTTCCTGACTTCTTTTATTTTGCAGGTCGGAAAGAATGCCGGTGTGGGCGCCAAGAAATCCGGTGGCCCAATGATTCCGGTTATATCTACGGTCCAATCACTAGCCAGCGGGGAAACAGAAGCCCGAATCGGGAATGTGACTGTGAGGCGCAAGCGTGGTCGTCCCCGGGAGTCTGGCACTTCACCGCCGCCGCTACTCTCTATTCCGGGGTCACACTCTTCTGCACCTCGGGGAAGGCCCCGCAAGCATGTGGACTATACAGTGCGCTCACCGTCACCCATACCATTGGCCAGCCCGCACAGTATAGCCGGCCGACGGAACACCACCACAACCATGGACTACGGACCACCTACGGTATCGGAGACGAAAATCATCACAGTGCCGCCATACCCGAAGGCTGTGCGAAACGTCAACATCAGCTGCAAGCCTATGATGGTATCCACCGGGGAGCAGATCACACCGTCCGTGCGCGACTGCGCTACACAGACGGAAAAGGACTATTCAAACAAGGTGCTCATCCCGGTGCCGGTGCCAATCTTTGTGCCACAGCCCATGTACATGTACTCGGCGCCGTTTCCAGTGCCCGTGCCCATTCCGCTGCCCATCCCGGTACCCATCTTTATACCCACGACGCGCAACACCTCGCAGGGCATACTTAAAGAGATCAAAAAGATCCAGGACAAGATGCCTGAGGATCCTTTGGAGGCCGAGCTGCTCATGATGGCCGAAATGGTGGCCGAGGAGAAACATGATTCGGACTCCGATTCGGACAATGAGATCAAGCCGGATCCTGGCCTGGTCAGTCTGCAGTATCAGAACAGCCTCGAGTCCGTCGCCCAACAACAGCAGCAGCAGCAACAAGTGGTGGACGTCAGTGGGTCTGGGCACAATCCCTACGGCGACGACATGCTTCAGATTGCCCTTAAAATGGCAACAGGCGACTACGACAACCACCACCAGACGTCGACGGTGGATCTGGAGACTTCCATGACGGCGAACACGATCAGCAGCCAGTCACCTATGGGTCATGACGGCATGGGTCAAATGGTGCATCATTTGGACCAGCAGCATCACATGCTCGATGCCACGAACCGGTTAGTAAAGATTAAGTTTACGTTCCTTAAACACTATAAAATCCTTCTGTATATGCAGATCACCGCGTGGTCGTAAGCGAGGCGTTGGCTCTGTCCTTGAGTCACCCAATCGAAATCGATCGCCAGTTAAGAGACAGCGTGGAAGCGAAATGGATCACTCGGCTTTGCAGCAGCAATCGCAGCAGGCCCAGCAGCCGCAGGAGAAGCCTGACGCTCAGATGTTCCTCAAGTACACCTTCGGTGTGAATGCTTGGAAGCAGTGGGTGATGACCAAGAACGCGGACATTGAGAAGAGCTCGATGCGCCGGCGGCCGTTTAAGACGGAACTTCTCCAGATGACCGCCGACGAGCTGAACTACTCGTTGTGTTTGTTCGTTAAGGAGGTGCGCAAGCCGAATGGAACGGAATATGCCCCGGATACCATATATTACCTAGTATTGGGTATGTAATAAGCCTTATACGCTTTAAAGTAGGTCTATTAATTTGATTGTTTACCTTTGTGATTGTCCAGGCATTCAGCAATATCTTTATGTAAATGGGCGCATAGACAACATATTCTATGATCCATACTACGAGCGGTTTACTGAGTGCCTAGACGATGTGGCACGCAAGTTCTCCGTGCTGTACAACGATTCGCGTAAGTTCCGAAATTGTTGGGTTTCTATGAGATATCCTTAGATTCATTCATTTCATTCACAGAATACATTGTCACTCGCGTGGAGGAGGAGCATTTATGGGAGTGCAAGCAACTGGGAGCACACTCACCACATGTGCTGCTCAGCACACTTATGTTCTTTAATACCAAGCACTTTAATCTGACGGTAAGAAATATCTTAATTCCGATGGCTGTGGGTGGGTAATCATTATGATGTTGTGTTTCAGACTGTGGAGGAGCACATGCAGTTATCCTTCTCGCATATCATGAAGCACTGGAAGCGCTCGTCACAGAATTCTAAAGTTCCTGGCTCACGAAACGTCCTCTTACGCTTCTATCCACCGCAGGCGGGTCTGGGTAAGTAGTCACATATTGCGTTATCTGGAAAACCAATATCTAATTAGTTTTCTTTCTCTTTAACCAGATGCCAATCCACGAAAAAAGAAGGTGTACGAGCAGCAGGAGAACGAGGAGAATCCGCTGCGGTGTCCCGTCCGCCTCTACGAATTTTATCTCTCTAAATGGTCAGTGTTGAAGTTTATTGTATCAACATTTTTAATGGCGATCAATTCTCAACAAAAAGTTTCAATTTAATTGTTCGATTAGATATGGCGCTCTAAACTGCCTAAGTTTCTTACTTACTTACTTTTTGTTTTATCCCTACAGCCCCGAGAGTGTGAAGACCCGAAATGATGTATTTTATCTGCAGCCGGAGCGATCCTGTGTGCCCGACTCACCCGTTTGGTACTCCACCCAGGCTCTGGGGCAGGACGCACTGCAGCGTATGCTTCATCGCGTTAAGATGGTCAAGGAAATCAACATTGCGCTATTGACGACTTAATGTTTATTTAGGCAGTTATGTATCTTTGTGTATGTGCAAGGCATTGTCCTGCAATGACACCCGGAGGAGGGCGATTCTTCGGCTTGGTGCTTAGCACAAGTTAGTTTGCGGGCAAAACCAAATAGGGCTAACCTAGAGCGAGAGTTGTGCTATATTATAAATTGTTTTTAACTTACTTTTACACCTATTTTTGATTGTCATGAATTGTGCTGCTAAAGCGCTGAGCGAAAAGGAGAATTGTATAAAAATTGTGAACGATATAGCCAAGCCCATCTCACTTTCGATTGAATTATAATAAAACTAGAAACCATAACAAGCAACAACAATCCACACACACAAAACGAGACATACGCACATGTAGACACCCTCAGACATGCATCTTCATTAGTTTAGGATCGTAAGCCAGACTCCACACACACACATCTTTAGTCATTACTTAGATTGTTAAGGCGATAAGGCAATAAGGAGAATGTGCCCCGACCAGACCCAAGAGAGCGGAGTACCGGACGATACGTGCATGTATGTATGTACATAGATCGACGACGACGGATGAACACACAGAGTGTACAATGAGAGTTGTACATAGGATGCGACCCTTGACAATTAGCAGCGCCTCTGTTGTAAGTGTTGAAAAAAGTGTAAAATGCTGTACTCCTTAAATGCAAGATCTAAAATAAGTTCGCATGTCGCGTATAAACGTGTACATGTCTATATATTAATACATACTTTGAATGAATGTTAATTGTGTTTTAATTGTTGAACAATAAGGGTGAAGAATGTGGAGTTGTATGTTACAGTTTTAAAATTAATGCCGATTTCAAATCCTGCTTGCACTCCGATTAAAGAAAAACCGACTACTTCACAAGTGTTTCCGTTTATTGACACAATAGATATGCGGCTTTTTTAAAATACATTTTAATTGAGTTGATTAATCGCAACACAGCTCGCGGATCCTTATTATACAAAAACAGATGGAACTAAAATAAGATACTTTACTGGCTCTCGCTTGGTCGTATGTTCAAGAGGGATTCAAGGCCGAAGGCGCATTCGATGAGGCTCTTTGTTTTGATGTCTTTTTTTATATAAATATATTCACACTGTGGTCTCTCCTTACCACTCGGCGTCTCCATTCGATTTTTGGAATACATAGTCCTTGCCACGCATGTTCATAATTCCATCTTTGAGATAGAACTTCCACTTATTGCGCGAACGGGTGATCTGTGAATAGAGTATTGTTAGATCTAATCCTTGATACGTAAAACAAATGTTCTTACTTTATCATACTGGCAGACGATCACGTTGTCTGTGTCAAACATTTCGGCAGAGTCTTCGTCAGTGACATCGTCCTCACTGTTGAGAGGCTCCTCTTCGGCGGCATCTTCGTGCTCAACGTCTTCATCGTCATCCTTGTCTACGTCATCATCGTCGTCGTTGTCAATGTTGTCGTCACTCTCTTCGCTTTCGTCTTCATCGGACGAGTCCAAGGCACCGTCCAATTGTTTGGCTGCAGCCAGACTTTCTAAGAGTAACAGGAGGAATTTATTAAATAAATTCAAAAGGGTAAAAATCTTGGGACTTACTCTGATGGTTAGCACTGCTGAGGGCAGCGTTAACGTGCTGCTGCAGCACAGACGAGGCCAAAGTGGTTGGCAAGGTCATGATGGAGGAAATCAGATGGGCTGTCAGAATTTGTGTTAGCTGATTCTCCTGGAGCGCCGAGGCAGGCACTTGAATGGTGAGTACGCGAGATTCCGAAGTTGCCGAGCCGACTGGCGATGGCAGAGTGATCTTCAATTGTAATAATAAATTATTGAAATCATTTTATAAATCTGTCATACTGATATCAACTCACATTTACGGGCATTATGCGGTTGGGATCCAAAGAAGCCACTATTGGAATGGATGCCTGTCCACCGCCGCCAGCCGACTGTTGTTTCTGCAGCATACTAGCACCTGAGGTGGGATGCAAAGGCGGCGGATTCTGTGAGTTGACTTCCTGCTTGATGGGCACTAGTCCGTTTTTGATGCCACTTCCTGCTGCACCGGTGACCGACTTTATTGAGAGCGACGATCCGGAGCTGCTGCCGCCGATATGTGGCTGTGATGTGGCCGCAGAGGCGGCGGCCTTCTTGGCCTTGGCATTAGCTGCCTGCAAATTTGAATACTAGCGATTAGTTGGTTAATCTAGGGATTTTCTCAAAAGATGCGCAGCTGGCTTTATTACCTTAGTGTTCTGCAGACGAGGTGTGAATGTAGTTGTGTGTATGACAGAGAGCATGAGAGCGAATACGGTTTATGACATGGAAATGTGTAAGGCAGCGCATTAGTCGATGTTGTTGTTGTTGTTGGTGAGGCGCAGTAGCATTGTAGTTGGCCATAAGGAAGATAAAGCAACATATCTTAGATGAAATGCTTCCGAAATTAATTAATTAATGTAGTTATTTACAATTTGAATATAGGGGGGCTGCCTTTAGTTTATTTATTACTAAAATGCATCTAATCGTATCTGGTCTAACTAATATGAAGCAGTTACTTAAGCTTTACTATGATATTAATGCATATCTTGTCTTTAAATACATTAATGGATTTTAAGTAATTCTATGTACCAGTGGTCATAAAAAGAGATTTGGTCTTAGGTGACCTATATTTTTCGGCTTTCTTTTTCTAAAAGCTACATGAAGTTAAATAAAATGTTTGTTAAAAATGTAGTACAAAACTTCGAAAACCACCACCTGGTTGACTTTGTGATCAACGTACACAAGCAATTTGAATGTCTAGGTCATATATCTGGCTATCTGCTAGTGACACATAATGGCACACGGATACAGGAATGCACACACCCAATGAGCAGTGAGGAAGGCGGGAGTTCTGAACTTACCTTTGGATTGTTGGCCACGATGGGCGGTGGATGGGAGCCCTCGCCGGGTTCTGGGGTCAGCTCGACAGCCTTACTGGCCAGCAGCTTGTTGCGCCAAATTTGCTTCATCTCCTGCAGTACCTGCTCGTCCACACCCTCGTCCAGGAAGGCGTCCCGCACGTTTGTGATAACATCCTCGATCACGGCATGATACACCTTTAGCTGCAGACGGTAAGCGTGTGTTAATAGTGTATTATTAAGTTCTGATTGCATGAGCAATCAGTGAGGAGCGTGCGTGTTTCGTGTTGATGTTAACACTCATTTTATTAGTCTGAAGTCAGTGATATTTTATGAAGATAGTAATTATACAAGTAGTGTCCTTTTCCTGTTTAATTAGTAGATATTGCCAGTAAAAATTTTAAAAAGAAATCAGAAATAATCTGTTTTTCTCCAACATTGTATACGAATGTATAATATATCATGTATGTACATGAATATTCATGTGTTGGCATGTACATACATATATGTATGTACATACATTTGGTATATTTTCAAAGATGTACCGGTATCGCGAAATGCGACATTTGTTATTGCTGCAATCGCCTCATGGCTGGAGTCACCTAAGTGGAAATGTTTGTTGTGTTAGTACGTAGTTTTGCTTTATCTGGGGGGTGATAAGGGTACCGCACCACTGATAGAGTAGCATACGCAGAACCAACTTCTTGCTGGTAGTAACACTATATGCTTAGGAGACACCGACACCTCCCCTCCTTCGAGAGGTGGCAACCCAAAAAAATGCAAGGCAACGAACGCAGCCAACACCAATACTAGCGCATGGCAGTGTGACGTGCACAGCACGCACGCACTCACACAAAGTGCCGCAGTTGCAGTATCAGTATTAGTATGTCTATAAAGGTATATACATATATCTGTATCTGTCCTGCCCGTGGCCAACGACCGAAACTTTCACTTTCCCGGGAGGGGGAGACGAAAGGAGCAGACTCCACCGCTTCTGGCTGTGAACCTCCATATGTCAGGCGTCTGTCTGGTGCACTTGTGAGTCCGTGTGCGTTAGGTACGAAAGTTTGCCTCAGCAGAACCAGCTTTGCACTTACCACCGATGTCTGGCATAGCGCCATTTGAACCTTCTTTTCCGCCAGTTTGAGGCTTTTCTATTCACTACTTTGGTAATTTAACTTTGAAATTATGTTTAATGTGAGAACTCAAGAATTAACTAGGGCTGTAGAACATATATCAAAATATCGATATGTCGATATTGAGATATTTATATCGTGATGTTTTGTTTACCTAAATATCGATGGTGCGATTTCTTTATGCGACTAGGGTATGTTTATAGCCATAAGGCTGGCCACACTGGCCACACAAACTTACGAGAGTTAACAGAATTTTGCGGTTGAATTTCAAAGAAAGAGAGGTGAACAGAGTTTTGCGGGTGAAATGAAAAAGAGAGCACTAAAGGTCACTATCACTGTTGCCAAATTTGCATTTTCCTATCAAATCTGTCAGTTGCTAAACAGCGGGAATAATAGTGTGTGGTGTATTTGGGCTGCTAGCGAAGGCGCGAACTATGAAAATGGAACCAGATGGGAACCAGTAGAGAACCACTCGCTGAACCAGACTATGGAACCATGTTAAGAAAAATTCTAAATTAAATGAAATAGCAAATTGTTGAATAAAACATTAAGAAACGCGACTGCCCAATAAATGGAAAAGCCATTTAATTTGGTCGGATTTTCATCTAAATGCCCCTCCCCGACAAGCAAAATCGACGCTAACTTTTACAAAAATTTTACGCCCGTAAATGATCAAGTGCAAGCTTGCACGGTATCGCAAACGATAGGGAAATACATTCTATAATATCGAATTAAATCTCTATTAAAACTAATACAAAGATTTTTAGATATTTACGTCTTCTTTTTCCGATCTCATTCACAAACACTGGCTTCATATCGATAGGGACGCCTCCCACACTCTACCGATAAATAGCCAGAAAATATTCTTATTGACCATTTAAACATTTGTATAAAATATGCATGTCCCATAAATGGAATTGACATTACAAGCATTTTGGTAGATGTTTCATCAAAATCCGTTCAGCCGTTCAAGAGAAAACATCCCTTTTTCATTTATTTCCATAAATGTTCATTCGAAGAATAAATATATCTGGCAGCACTGTCTGCCTAAAATTAAGTCACTTTGATTTAAACATTATAATAAAACTTATGCAAGCTGAAGATCGTACCATTAACGAGGTCGCTATTCTGAACATTTTGATCCACGTTTCATCAAAATCCGTTCAGTCGTTCATAAGAAATCTCGACTTTTCCATTTATTTCCTTTTATGTGCCAGCGAAGAATAAATATATCCCGCAGCCCTGCCCGCCCAAAAACCAAGAAAACTTTATTTTAACTTTATGGTTAAACCTATGCAAAAGGAAGACTGTCCCATAGACGGCATCGCAGTTCTGGACATTTTAGTCTATGTTTCATCAAAATCCGTTCAGTAGTTAATGAGAAATCCCGACCTTTTCATTTATTGCAGTTGGGTACCAGGGGTGCATAGTCATACCTCCTTTGTATATAAATTAGAAATTCAAATGTTAATTTCTCCAAAACGACTGAACGGATTTCGATGAAACGCCTACCGAATTGCTTAGAATAACGATATCATTAATTGGGCAGACTATTAAATGTTATTTCGAAAATTTGCTTTTCAAGTCTGGTGCTTCGATGCCCTTGCTTTGTAATATGATTTCAGGTCAAAAATTTGCAACGCAGTGAATAAATTATTTCCGACCCTATAAAGTATATATATTCTCGATCAGCATGAACAGCCGAGTCTATCTAGTCATGTCCATCTGTCTGCAGTCACTTTTCTTAATGTTTTATTCAACAATTTGCTATTTTTATTTAATTTGGTATTTTTCGTAAGATGGTTCCATTGTCTGGTTCAGCGAGTGGTTCTCTGCTGGTTCCCATCTAGTTCCATTTTCATAGTTCGCGCCTAAGCTATCAGCCCAAATACACCACCCACTGTTATTCGATATTCTCGAAATCTGCTGGTTAAAAACAATTAAAATTTTCACAAAATATTCGTTAATCTTCCCCTAGTAATCCTATATACCGTGCATATGTCTAAGCGTTCGTAAATCGAAGTTATAAGCCATACAATGTTGGATGCCCCATTTTGTATGGAGTCGACCCCGAGGTCAGATCACTGTTATTCGATTTGATCAAAAACTGACGGTTTGAAGAAATTGAAACTTGGTAGGGTAAAACTACAATAAATGTCCTTCATATTGTCATATCGGGTATTGATGCACACGTTTGATTATCCGAGATATTAAGAAATCCGTGAAAACACGATTTTTCACATGCTTTTTGTAATATATCCAAATGTCAAATAGTTTCAAACCCAGTAAAAAAGAATAGTAAATTAATTTTTTAGCATTTAACAAATGTGTATATAACGTTCCCAAGAAGTTTATGTTGTATAAACTTTGCAAGGGTTAATTTTATTTTTTTTATTGGTCCCCTTTGTTTTATAATAATAATAAGGCATTAATCCAACTAAGTTTCTCGTTTTACAATGTACAAGAAATTATACTTTAGTTGCTACATTATATTTCCTATTTGTACAAAAACGGAATATAAAATATTCCTCAATATAGAATACATGTAGTTACACCATGTTCGTTTAAACAGATGTTTTTATATTTTTTATTTTATTTATATTAAATTAACATGTAGCATAAATAATATAGAAATCTTTATTAATGAACATCTTCTGTTCGTTTTCGTGCTCTCGTGTTCTCAAAAAAGAGCGTTACGAGAGAAGTTCTGGTAAATTAAATAAGAGAGTTAACAGAATTTAGCGAATGAAATTAAAAAAAAAGAGAGTTAACAGAATTTTGCGGGTGAAATGAAAAAAAGACAGTTAACAGAATTTTGCGGTGGAATGAAAAAAAGAGGATGAACTATAGCAATTAGAGGTGGTCCGCTAGACCTGTTAGGGCTGCACAGTCGGTGATATTATTATCGATACTATCGTAAATCTGTGTGTCATGACAGCTGGCCACACTTAAATATGTCATGGATCGCTCAATGCATCGTCGTTGCCAGACTGCACAGTGAGCTGGGATTTTTCCCCGATCTTTGCTGTGCAACAGGTTTATCAGATAGCAGCTTTCCCCTGCTGAATGCATCTGGAAATTGCATGAATCAGCCCCGACCAGTTATCCCGCCCACCAACCAACGAGATGAGTGGCGCAGAAACTGCCGAGGCAGTGGCTCTGGCCCAGGACCAGGCGAACGGAAATAGGACCAGGTCGCGATCCCACATCGATGACACCATGGCCATTCGACTGCTGCCTCTGCCGGTGCGTCACCAGCTCTGTGCCCACCTGGACGCCCTGGATGTGTGGCTGCAGCTGGCGATGGCCGTCAAGCTTTATCCGGATCAAGTGGAGCAGATAAGCAGCCAGAAGCAGCGGGGACGGTCTGCGTCGAACGAGTTCCTCAACATTTGGGGTGGGCAGTACAACCACACCGTTCAGACATTGTTTGCTTTGTTTAAGAAGTGAGTATAAAGGCGATAAGAAACACTACGTTGGATTATGAACACCGTTTGCCTTACAGATTGAAGCTCCACAATGCCATGCGGCTGATTAAAGACTATGTGAGCGAAGATTTGCACAGGTACATTCCCAGGAGTGTTCCGACCATCAGCGAGCTGCGTGCTCTGCCGGATTCCAGTGCCAAGGTGAACAATGGCCCGCCCTTTCCCTCCTCCTCCGGTGTTAGCAACTCCAACAACAATCGGACCACCACGACCGAGGAGATTCCTAGTCTGGAGTCGCTGGGAAACATTCACATCAGCACGGTTCAAAGGGCAGCCGAATCCCTGCTTAAGATCGATTATTCTGAGCTGGAAATCGCCACAGATAACTGGTGTCCCGACAATCGACTCGGACAGGGTGGATTCGGAGAGGTTTATCGAGGCGAGTGGAAGCAGCTGGACGTGGCCATAAAGGTGATGAACTACCGCAGCCCCAACATCGACAAGAACCAGGTGGAGCTGCAACAAAGCTATAACGAGCTTAAGTACCTCAACACCATACGGCACGACAATATTCTGGCACTGTACGGTTACAGCATCAACGGCGAGAAGCCCTGCCTGGTCTACCAGCTGATGAAGGGCGGCTCGCTGGAGAATCGTCTTCGGGCGCACAAGTCACACCAGCCATTGCCAGCTCTAACCTGGCAGCAACGGTTCAGCATCTGTCACGGCACAGCCAGAGGCATCTACTTCCTGCACACAGCTCGTAGCACTCCGCTTATCCACGGGGATATCAAGCCAGCGAACATTCTTTTGGATCAGTGCTTGCAGCCAAAGATCGGTGACTTCGGACTGGCGCGGGAGGGTCCCAAGTCTATTGATGCAGTGATGCAGGTGAAAAAGGTATTTGGAACAAGGATCTATTTGCCTCCAGAGTTTCGCAACTCCAAGCAGCTTAGCACAGGCGTGGACGTGTACAGCTTTGGCATAGTGCTGCTAGAGGTATTTACTGGACGACAGGTGACCGATCGGTTGCCCAAGAACGACCTGCAACAGGATCTACTGCACTACGTCAAACAACACTGGCGGCAGAATCGCACCGAGTTGCTGGACAAGCACGTTGCGACGCCACTGGGCGAAGAGTTGGACATGTGTATGTGCGCCATAGAGGCGGGACTGCACTGCACCGCTCTGGATCCGCAGGATCGTCCCTCAATGGATGCAGTACTCAACCGCTTTAAGCCATTCCGCAATGATTTTTATTAGCATTTCAGTGACCTAAGTTATTAAGTGCCTTATGTTATTGTTTTATTGTTGTATACCTGCTTTTTATATGTAACTCGAAGCACTATAATTAATCGTTACAATATTCTCCAAGGGTTGAATATATGTATGCTCAATCGAAATGTAGTATATAAAGCCCCATAAATCCACAGAATTCGCTCCTGATTTTTAAGTGCCTTGAAATGGTGTCGGAAAGTATGCTACAAAATGTAATACCTCTAAAATCTAAAACATGAATTGTTTGGTTTTTGTATTGATTCTAGCGTCATTTCGGTTACTACTCTTTCCTTTTCGTAACACAAACACAGCAAAATAATACCGTTTTTATTCGATAAGAAGGATTCCGGCTACCATAATCAAGTCGACCATATTTCATGGTTTTTAGTTTTTATCAAGAGCAAATTTTCCATTTCGAGAATCGAGATCCATCAGGGACAAGGACAACCCGCAATGAATTTGAAAAATTCCAAGTTTTACAAGAGGATCCAGGAGCTGCGTCACTTCTCAAAGGAGAAGGTACGCAAGGATAGGGAGAACAGGACGCGCGTTTCCCGCGCTTTGAAAATGGCGATCTGTGAACAGCCCTGCTCGGACAGGGAGTGGTTCAGCTCGGAGCGCTCGCCCTCGCCGCCCCCAGCCCAGCCCATCTCTCCGCGTCGACGGATCAAGAAGTATAGGTCCCCCAAGAAAAAGGCTGTCGGAAAGTCGATGGGCAACCTGTCTCCCAACTACCGTCTGAATGGCGGGCAGTGTTCCGGCCGCGAGAGCCCCAAGCCAGGGCTGATGGCGTCGGCGGAAGCCAAGCTGAATGGCTTCATACAGCTAAACAACAAGCGTTATCGCGTGGAATGTCCCACTCGGGTTGCGGCCCCACTCGGTGTCAGCCACAACCCCGAGCGTTCCAGGTGAGATCTCTCACGCACTTTGTTTGAAAGTTAAGACTGATGCTCAGTCCCTTCTAATCGCAGCGATACCAAAAGCACCATCTGTGTGGCCAATTCCCGCTACGGCATGATCGGCAAAATATCCAAGACTCTGGGATTCAAGCTGGTCAAGGAATCGAAACTGTGGAACATCTTCTGGTCGGACTCATTTCCCGGTGTGGAGCTGTTCAAGAACATGAAACGCTTCCAGCAGATCAATCATTTTCCGGGTATGATCGAGATCTGTCGGAAGGATCTGCTCTCGCGCAACCTCAACCGGATGCTTAAGTTGTACCCCTTTGACTATAAGATCTTTCCCAGGACGTGGATGCTACCTGCAGAGTAAGTTTTTTATTTTTATATGTAAAAACTATCTTCAATTTCCTTAATTTCTCTACTTAACATAGCTATGGAGACGCCATGAATTATGCCCTAACTCACAAGCGAACCTTCATCCTGAAGCCGGATTCTGGGGCTCAGGGACGTGGCATTTGGCTGACAAATGAACTGAAGTCGATTGGAGCTCATGACAGACTCATCTGCCAGACGTACATACATAAGGTAAGAGAAGCACCCATATCTTTGCTACAAGTAATACCTTATCTTTAAATATGTAAAGCCACTCCTCATCGATGGCTACAAGTTTGATTTGCGTGTTTACACGCTGATTACTTCCGTTGATCCGCTACGCATCTTCGTGTACAACGAGGGATTGGCCAGATTTGCTACCAATAAGTACGTTGAGCCCACGCCTGGGAATTCAAATGACCTTTACATGCACCTGACCAACTACTCCGTCAACAAGCGAAACTCGCACTACGAGCTGTGCGACAACGACGACTGCGGCAGCAAGCGAAAACTGAGCGCGATCAACAACTGGATGAGACGGCACAACTATGACGTAAACGAGTTCTGGACCAACGTGGACGACGTTATCATTAAGACGGTGTTGAGTGCTTGGCCTGTTTTGAAGCACAATTACCACGCCTGCTTCCCGGGACATGACAAGATCCAGGCCTGCTTCGAGATTCTCGGCTTCGACATTCTAGTGGACTGGAAGTTGAAGCCCTACATCCTAGAGGTGAACCACTCGCCCAGCTTCCACACCAATGAGCAGGTGGACAGGGAAGTGAAACGCCCACTTATCCGAGACACCCTGAATCTTGTCAGCACTGGGCTCGTGGACAAGAGGCAGATCCTCAGGGAGGATCGCAAGAGGGTCAAGCAACGACTGCTTAAAACCAGGGGAGAGCCGTAAGTAGAATCGAACTGGTGCCTGCAACGAATACGGTACGAATTTGCTTCTTCCTCTATCCCAGGGCAGTTCCCCGGGCTCGTCTTTATGCAGGTTCCGCGTCTAAGGCCAAAATAGATACCAATCTCGGCAATTCAGAACGGCTGGCCAACTGTAATCCCAAAAAGATTGATGCAGAGACCGAGGAAGAGGGCGCTCTGGCCCGGCAGGTCGCCTGGGAGGACAGCCACATGGGCAATTTCAGGAGAATAATGCCGCCACCAGATGCATCGAAGGGTGACTATTACACCCGCTTCTACGGGCAGACCAATCAGGTGTCCATTTTTGCTGAAACGGCTGCCAGCAAGAAACGGGAGGATCTCGCCCGAAAGATGCGCCTTCAGATCGAAGAGAAGAAGGCCAAGCAGGAGCAGATGCTCAATGGGCGACCGAAGCGAACGCGCCTTCTGCCGCGAGCTGTGCGTGAAAAGAACCGGATGACCCTCTTCCGGATGAAGGAGAACTGGACGCCGGGCTTTATTTCGGATGCGGAGGAGCGCCTGCGCCACACTTGGCTACACTCGCGCACGGAGTCCATTAGGACGCTTAAGATCACGGAAAATGTAAGTTAAACAGAACTCAATTTTAAGAAGAATAAAAAAACGGTTAAGTAAAAATGTATAGTAAACTTTTGAAGACCATTTTAAATCTATTCCATCTTTTTGCAGATCTATACCTCGCTCTATGAGTCCGGTCACTTGACCAACACAGACATGATCGTTTATCCCCATCTCTACCACAACCTGATAAACGGTTTTGACATCAGACGAATCCATCCATGAATTTCTGCATTTCGAGCACCACTCCTCTTGTACGTAGATGTGTTATAAAATTTATTATCAATTCGATTGTAATTGGAAAAAGGACGGAATTATTTCATCTTTAATTGAAGCCCAAAACCCGGAATGCAGAAGTTCAGATGATGGTGATTTTTTTGAGATTTGATTCCAGACTTTACCACTTGAAGTACCAGAGGAACATATTGTACTTTAACAACACAACAGTTTGATTCAAAATTCTTCCCCAAATGTATGTAATAAACTAAATACTTTGAACTATACATTTTTAAATTAATATTTGTTAATCATATGGCTTAAAAAATAGTTCTCAATATCTTTGTTTTTCTTATTTATATTTTAATTATAAACACTCATTATTAGGACCAGTAAACATATACATATCTTTCAACAAATACTTCCGATGCTAATTTGTTTAAAGCTTTTTATAGAGTAAATGCAAAATAAACACCAGTTTTGTTTTAAAGAAAGCTTTTATAGTGAGTAAATACTGATATATTTTTTTTAACAATATATTTCCGACAGCGTTATTTATCAATAAATGGTGTCAATTGAGTAATTCAACCTAAATTGTATTCGAAATTCCGAATTTTCTGTTTAGATTGGAACCGCGACTGCCTCGGACTGGCACTCAACTTTAGCTTGATCCGCGTAAATGTGTGTACATATATTTGGCAGTCTGCCCGTCCGGCAAACAAACATCATAAACATTTTGAGAGTACAGAGATCGAGCATCGAGAGCACATCCCCATATACTCGATTGAAATTGTATTCGACTGAAGAGAGGGAGCAGAGCACTGAGATCAGTCGGACCAAGGAGCAGGCACGGACCAGTCCACGCCCCAGGCAGCCGTTAATTAAGTTCGCGAAGAAAAGTTGTTTTGAAAATCATACAACTTTTAATATTTTCCAAATACTTGCGGCATGTTTAAAGTGTCGCAGGAAATGCGCCTGAATACCCAGGCGGCAGCTACCACCGCCTGCAGTCCCGGTGGGAGTGGTGCTCTGGAGGCCCTTAGTCCGGAGGAAGGCGGTATTTTTGGACGCTACCAGCGCACGCCCGATGCGGGTGAGTTGAGTGCCCGATGGCGGCTATGAGGAAGTAAACATCGAAATAGCTATTTATACACACCCCCGCCTTGCAGATGCCTATCCCGCAGAGCCGCCCCGGGTTTATGTGGCACCCGAACTGACCGATGCCGGCAAGGTGCAGCTGCTCCACTTTCCCAGTGGCGCGATGAGGGTCAATAGCTCGGTGGGCTTCGTCATCAAACGGAACGGGGTCAAGGGGAACTTTGAGGTGCGCGTAGAGGGTCCCAGTGGGCAGCCCATTCAGCCTGTCCAACAGCAGCAGCTGGATCCGGAGCGCTTTCAGATCGACTGCCAGTTGGCAGCCGGAGCGGGACTCTATAAGGTGCACATCAAGTGCAATTCAGTTACGTTGCCCAGGTCGCCGTTCATCATTGTGGCCATAGCAGGCCTTGCAGACTCTGTGGAAGGGAAGCCAGCGAGCTCGACAGGTATTTAACTTAAAAACTAAAGATTTATTTGAATGACCTACATATTTTTTGCCAATCAGTCCCCATCTTGGACTCGGATGTCAGCAAGGTGCACAGTCGAGGCCTGGGTCTTACCCACGTCAGTCTATTGGAGCGCAATGAGTTCACGGTGGACTGCAGCCAGGCGGGCAGCAACATGCTATTGGTGGGCGTCCTGGGACAGCGAGGCCCTTGCGAGGAGGTGGTGGTAAAGCACTTGGGCCGTAACATCCATCGCGTTACCTACCGTGTCTGCGATCCCGGCGATTATGTCCTAGTGGCCAAGTGGGGGGAACAGCACATACCGGGATCGCCGTTTAGCCTTACAGCGGATTAGGATTCGTAATCAATGTGAGTTTCCGGTTGTGTACGAGAACATCTGCTGACCTTGATTTGGAGCTATTTCTATGTCTTCTCTATCTTTGTATCCTCCGAGTGGTTCCCTGAGGGGATGTTCAGTTTAATGATGATTACGGAAGCATTATGGCTACTGGAACACGGTTCTTTTTAGCCCTGTTCAACGGTAATGACGTTGGCATTTGGAATTGATGCTGTCGTCGCCTCACAACCTACATATGTATGTATATAATGATGATGACCGGCAAATGTACGAAATGAAAATGAATACCAATGTTTACAGCTAAGATAAAAATAATAATAATAGTTAAAGTATGCATGCATAAAGTACATATTAAATAAAAACAATTTAATAATATAGTCTTTAAATGTGCCGTAAATTGTGTTTTTATATATACTTATGTAAGTAGTGTTTATATAATTGTACAAAAATAAATTTTGTGTGTAATTTTTTAGTTTTTTGAAAGCTCCTAGAAAAGGAATTGCTCATCTCTGTTGAGTTAAAGGGTAAAAGGTGAAAGGACTCAAAACGCGGAAGCCACACAATGCCTTGCTCTTAATGATGATGATGGGAAATTTATTTTCTATACTTTCACGGCCTGAGATGGAAAAAGTTAAAGCCAACAAATCCACGAACTTAGAACGGCTTTCTTTTAATGATATTCATTTATTTACAAACATATTTTCCCTTGCATGGTATTACAATTTTAGTCAGTGACTTGTAAAGATGTGAAGGGGTAATTTCCGACCCCATAAAGCATATATATTCTTGATCAGCATCGAAAGCTGAATCTATATAGCCATGTCCGGGCAAAAACAAATTTTTCGACATTTTTCCGATTTTTGCCAAAAATGAATTAAATGAATGAATTAAAAATTGCAAAAATTCGCCAAAAATCGGTTTTTTGTAAATATTAAGTGAAGGAATCACTTCCGACCCCATAAATCATATATATTCTTGATCAGCATCGAAAGCTGAATCAATCTAGCCATGTCTGGGCAAAAAATAAAATTTCGACATCTTTTCGATTTTTGCGAAAAATGATAAGGGGTTACATCATTAAAAATTGCGAAAATTGGCCAAAAATCGGTTTTTTGTAAATATTAGGTGAAAGATTCATTTCCAACCCCATAAATCATATATATTCTTGATCAGCATCGAAAGCTGAATCAATCTAGTCATGTCTGGGCAAAAAATAAAATTTCGACATCATTTCGATTTTTGCGAAAAATCATAAATCATAAATCATCATTAAAAATTGCGAAAATTGGCAAAAAATTTAATCTTCTAAAATCTTAAATGGAGTATCCAGATTTATTAACCTAACAAAAACTAGCATAGAAAAGCTTTCCGAATTAAAATTAATGATTTTTTGGCTTAGTTATGAGTTTTTTAAACTATATTTTTTAACAAAAATTGTCTGTTTTTATACCCCTTTGCAGGATTTTATTATTTAAGTCAAAAGCTTATATTTGCACCAACAAACGCAGTATGCAGATTTGTTAGTGCTTTAAAAACTCGCACAGAAAAGCTTTCCGAGTTAAAATATATGCAATTTCGGCCTATTTATGATGTCCGAAAAACTTAGATTTGGTATAAAAATTGTCTGTTTTTTATACCTTTTTGAAGAATATAATTTAAGTCCGAAGCATGAAACGTAATGAAGAAGTCATTTCCGACCCCATAAACCATATATATTCTTGATCAGCATCGAAAGCTGAATCAATCTAGCCATGTCTGGGCAAAAAATAAAATTTCGACATCATTTCGATTTTTGCGAAACATCATCATTAAAAATTAAAAATTGTCAAAAAATCGGGTTTTTGTAAATATTAGGTAAAGGATTCATTTCCGACCCCATAAATTATATATATTCTTGATCAGCATCGAAAGCTGAATCAATCTAGCCATGTCTGGGCAAAAAATAAAATTTCGACATCATTTCGATTTTTGCGAAAAATCATAAGGGGTTACATCATTAAAAATTGCGAAAATTGGCAAAAAATTGAATCTTCTAAAATCTTAAATGGAGTATGCAGATTTATTAACCTAACAAAAACTAACATCGAAAAGCTTTTCGAATTAAAATTAATGAGTTTCTTAAAATATGATTTTTTTCAAAAATTTCTAAAAAATTTAGTATGTTTAAATGTTAAAATGAAATTGCAAAATATTTAATTTAATAAAAACTACCATAGGAAAGATTTCCGAATTTAAATTAACGTTGTTTTGGCTAAGTTATGAGTTTTTTAAACTTGAAATTATCAAAAAAAAACAAGAAAGGAAGCTAACTTCGGCACGCCGAAGTTTATATACCCTTGCAGATAGAACTTCTATGAATAGGAATCCATACAATATAAATTATATATATTTGTGTTAAAAAACAATGAAGTAATACCTGCTTTCATTTCATTCACCTATACATATTATATTTGCAGTTTTACATCCACAGATTTGCATTTTTCCTCTACATCAAACGATCGTTTGTATGGCACCTATATGATATAGTCGTCCGATTTTTATGAAATTTGCCACAAAATTTAAGACTTATATAAAATGGCTATACCTCAAATCAGCTGAAAACTAAAAAAGTTATAAATTTAATTGTATTAATTTCTCGATCGTTCCTATGGGAGCTATATGATATAGTAATCCGATTTTCATAAAATTTTACACAAAATTTTAGAATAATATAAAATGGCTATATTTTAAATTTGATTAAATTGTGTTGAAAACTAAAAATGTTATCGCCACCGCGATTGTCAGTCTTCCGACAACAGCCACCGCCATTCTCATTCCTCTCAAATTTCTCGATCGTTCCTATGGGAGCTATATGATATATTAGTCCGATTTTCATAAAATTTTACACAAAATTGTAGAATAATATGAAACGGCTATATCTAAAATTTGATGAAAATCTGTTGAAAACTGAAAATGTTATACTTATTAATTGAATTAATTTCTCGATCGTTCCTATGGGAGCTATATGATATAGTCGTCCGGTTTTCATAAAATTTTACACAAAATTGTAGAATAATATGGAATGGCTATATCTCAAATTTGATCAAATTCTGTTGAAAACTAAAAATTTTATAATTTTTTTGGTAAAACTTTTCCGATCATTCCTATGACAGCTATATGATATAGTCGTCCGATTCGGCCCGTTCCGACATATATACGAGTGAGAGTATATAGAAGACTAACTGCAAAGTTTCATTTAGATAGTTTCAAAACTGAGAGACTAGTTTGCGTAGAAACGGACAGACGGACAGACGGACAGACGGACATGGCTAGATCGACTCGGCTGTTGATCCTGATCAAGAATATATATACTTTATATAGTCGGAGGTGCCTCCTTCACTGCGTTGCAAACTTCTGACTGAAATTATAATACCCTGCAAGGGTATAAAAATAGTCATCTAAATACAACTTAGTTATGATCGATTTCCGGTTCGTTCCTAATTAAACTGAAAACTGCAAGAATATATAAACTAAGACTTTCCGAAGTCATTTCCCCTTCTTGTTATTTTTGTATGTATATAATTTGCTCTTTTAAATAAAATAGCTTTTAAAAATTATTACTTTTTCGGGACAAACATTTATAAATTATTATATTTTACAATGTGTATGCAACATTATTCTATTATTAGTAAAACACAAATATTTCAAGAATATTTTTTAATTGAAGTTCAAACTTCAAACTAAAGTACATATTTGTCAAAGACTTTGTTTCGGCAATTTCAATACATTTTTAGAAGATTATGAGTTGGTTTTCTTGCAAAACTTTAGTGTAAAAGTGTGTGAAAAGTTATAAACTTAACTTCCTCCAATATGGTTGTCACCATCGGTCCCAATTTCACTTCCACTTAAAGCTTAAATCCCTCAAAATGGGATAAAAATAAACGTATGAAATTCTGGTGACCTTGTTATTGGGCTTTCTGCTCCCCCGCCGCATCATCCACCTCGCCTTTTTCTGCCTCCGCGTTGCCCCCGCGTAACGAGACGATGTGCAATTTAATGATGATTACACCAAAGCCCGACGACTGTGGCAGCAACATTATCATTTTTTGTTATTTAGCCCGCTAATGACGTTCGCATTTGGGAGCTGGCGCTGTTGTTGCTGTTGCTATTGCTATTGCTGCCATCGTCGCACAACCTAATGATGATGATGATGACCGGCAAATACGTGTCCGTGTTCGCATCGGTTTGCGAGTGTGTGTTGTGTTATGCTCCAACAAAAGCGGCTTCTGGAGAGGAGGGGGCGGTTGATGATGATGAGCGATGAAATGCGTTTGCTTTGTGGCGCCCTAACGAGCCGAGCCTGGATTGGAGGCAGGGAATGGGAGAGGGCAAGATAAATCACAGATGACTGGCCAATGGACGTACCTAATGGTAGCAAAGAAGCATAACCCCGCTTGTATTTTCAATTTCCCACCTTGGCGCATTCAAGCTACAACGTTTTCGCTCCCGCCTATCTGGCAACGCCGCGCTGAGCGCACACACTAGCTGCACCGCTCACACCATGTTGCTCTTGGCGTGTTGCTGTCTTGCTCTCCGGAGAACATCATTATACTGCGCATAGGAGCTACGTTTTTCGTGTGTTTCCCTCTTGAAGATAATTAAAATTTAATTATTTGACTTATTATTAAGTTTTGTGGTCGCTGGTGACGCTGTGTGCTGTTGTTGTTGCCCCGCTACTGTTCGTGCATGGAGAGGAGCCTAGCCGCAGAATGCAACCGACGCAAGAAAATCTGATGTGAAGTACGTACGTGTGTGTGTGTATCTCAGGAAAGGGAAAAAGTTGTGCGTGTGTATTCAAGAAAAGTAACATCTCCCCCCGCAAGTTACAGCCGCACAATAGGCTCTCCCCATCCCCACATTGGCCAGCAAGTGCCAATGTCGTGGCGTTGGCGTTGGCGTCGCCGTCGTTGAGCATCTTCATCCGCATCTCGTATACTTGAATTACCGCTTCACTTCGATTCCAGCCGTCGTCGCATCCACTTCGTTCTCGCTGTCTCCTTCTGCCGAATGCGATTTACAACTTGTTTCGCTCCCACTATTTATATTTGTTTACCGTTCGCCTGGAGTGTGTGAGCGGCGGGCGAGAGGCAGTGCCGTGTAAATGTGTGTGTGCCGGCTTAATGATAATTGAATTATAATGACAGCATTATAGTAGGGCGCAGGCAAGTCATAATCGCGTTTGGGGGGCGACCTAGCCGCCCACTCGGCGACAGGAATATCAAACGGTGTTTTAAAGTTTCCATGAACACTTTGAAAAGTGCAATGAAATGGGCGTTATAGTGGCATATAAACAAATACATTCGAGTGTTATTTACTTGCTGTAGTGATAATCGCAGACGACCTTTAAAGTGCACTAAAAATTAGATATTTGAAGCACTTATTGTTCAGCATGGATATTTTGGAATAAAAACATTTTTTGTGATGGGAATAAGTACATACTTGCCTCTAATTTCTCGCCAAAAATTATAAAACAAGCACTATGCTATCGTACGATTCATAAATAAATAAATGAAGTAATCACATAACAAATCCTTCATTCGAATACACACCTATGAGAAACTGCTACCTTGATGTAATTGGTAAAATTTTGTTTCAAACAGCAGTATGCAGTCTATAATAAAATGTCGAACCATTATTAAATGACTTGGGATGTTCTTAAGATTTCACAGTGATTAGAAACGAACCCTTCCAAAGCTCAAATGATTCAAAATCCATGTATTTTGAGAGTTAATTACTTTCTTATATATATTTTTCTATAATACACACATTTCATTTCAGGAGTGGATGCATGAACATTATGCTTGTCTACTAGGATAAATCGCTTCATGTCCTGCTTCAGCTGGCAGACGAAGTCTGTTGGGCGAACCCAGTTGTCGGCAGTGAGACCCATGTGAAATGCCTGTAAGTGTGCTCCTCGTCGGAACCGCGACCGTAATGATATCGTGTAATAATATCTTTGGAATATATATCTTCTTCACTCCCGACAGTATGAAAAATTCAACAAAAAGCGTCGACAATGGGAGGATAGTGGTGTTCTGGAGCTGATCAAACTATGGAAAGTCTGCGCCTATGAGCTGCGCACCATTAAACGCAATGGCCATCTCTATGTGGCAATGGCCAAGCAGTTAACTTCTCTGGGTGTCCCTGTAACAGCTCTAGAGGTTCACTTTAAAGTCAACAATTTAACGCAGCGCTACCGTCAGGAGCAGAAGACCTTCGAAACAACGGGCATAATCAGCACCTGGAAGTTCTACAGTCAAGTGGATGATGTATTCAAGAGTCTGGCCGCGCACACCGGTTACAAGTGGGTTTTTATGCATAAAATCTGTAATATTTTGGTTAAGAGAAACTATCAAAATGCACAGACGTATTAAGAGTTCTTAGGACAACATTTCTCTTAACCTCTAAGCCTGTTAAAAGACCAGGTATTAATGTTTCTTATCACTTCGCAGAGACAAACGCATGACGAGTGCCTCTAATACTAGCAGTTTACCCTCTACATCCGAGTCACCAGTTTGGAAGAATCCAATGTCTCAGCAAGAGTTTAATAGTAACAACACGGAGGGGTTCTATAAGTAAGTACTACTAATCCTTAAAAAGTAATGCCAATAGAACTATCTTGTTAATAAGACGGGATAATGTATCCTTCAATTATTAAAATAGCATTTATCAATTTTATTATATCGTGGCTTTAAATTAATAATGTTTTTATTTATAGGACCGAGTACGGCATGCATCGGCACTTTATGGATCACTCCCAACCACCGCCTAATGCCGGCAGTGTGGACAACTTCATGGCCTCCTCGGCGGCCGTGGCGGCGGTGGCTGCTGCTGCCTCCGCCCGTTTGGCCGACAACAATATGGATCAGCAAATGAATGCGACTGCTGGTGGAAGCGGAGGTAGCGGCGGCGGTGGAAACACCAACGGTGGCGTGGCCAATTATCAGAAGATGAAAAAGTCCCATGAGGATTACGACAAGTTCGTGGACATTGTGAAGAACATCGTGGACACCCATAAGAGTACTCCGGACAAGGTGGATACCTTTGGCGACTTTATCAAGTCGTACATGAAGCGCTGGCCAGAGCGTCTGCAGGACGAGGCCATAAACCACATTACCAACTATGTAATTGTCAAGAATATGGAGCATAGCATGGTCAGCAGCCACAATCCGGAGGGGGTGAACAACCGACAATAACAATACAAGCAGGAGCCCAACAACTGAACGAGAGTTGTTGGACGAAGCAGCTCCATGAATTAAGCGGGACGGCAAGCGAGGATTACTTAAGGTGGCACGCAGTTACTTAACCGCATCTGAGTTGCAGCCAAGTTCATCATGGGACACACACAACATACACGGCATACAGTATTTTTTGTATAGTTAAAATATACAACGGAGTTTTAGTTCTCGTCGGTCGCGCTCCCTCGAAATCGAATTGATTTCGCTATCGGGGCGAGCGAGATCCATCGTACATAGAGATCCTAGCGAGTACATTACGTTTAGACACCATTTCCTACTGTTTAGCTGTAAACTATTATACATATAAATTAATAAATGCTTTAACGATTATTTATGAATAGCACAAAGCAAATAAGCCGTTAGGCCCCTTTGAAGTAAGCAAAATTCTTTAACTAAGAAGCAAATCCAAATAATGCAAATATCTTATTTGAGCAAAGGAGAATATATTAATTATTTAAGATATACATTAATTACATTTGCATAGCAACTAACTAGGCTACCAGCTACCTTTCGAATCAATCCCCTCATTAACCAGGTTAGAAGTACAATGTATACTTGGCTGTTGGCTTTTATTTTGGTTAAGAAATTTCAGATACGTTGCACTTGACACGCGACACTGTTGAACATGTTGGCCGACTTTCCTGGCACAGACGGTGCCACCAAAAAGCGAGCGAAAGTGCCGCCCTTGCTGTCTGCCACGCGTCCTGGATTGATGACCAGACAGTCGCTGACCAGACGAATGAAGTGTCGCTGATTGCCGGGCAGGATGAGTACATTTGGCAGCTGTTTGATCTGGGCGTACTTGAGAGCCAGCTGCGAGTCAAAGGCCATGTCTTCGTCTACCGGTGGATATATTGGATAAAAGGAGCCCTGATGGAACAAATGGTTAATTGCTCGATGCATCCGTTCACCAGCGTTTGCGGCAAACTCGTGGCTCAGCAAATGATCCACGACGTCAGTGGAGGAGACGCCCAGCGTAATTCCGTCCAGATCCACCAGCGACGGATCAGGTAGCATGTGAAGGTTGGGATACGTTTTGCGGAGAGTGGGTGGCGGGGTGGGGTAAACCGAGTGCACCATGGCATCCTTCTGGCTGCTGACCATCAGCACCGTGGTGTGACTTCCAACCACTTCCATTATCCCGGCAATCATCTTCTCGAAGAATGATTCAAAGGTCTCGGCCAGTTCGCTGACTATACTGTGATCAGCATCCAGGAAGGGCCCTGTAAGCACCAGCACGTTGGGACGGTGCTCCTTGAGGTAATTAAGCAGGTCGTGCAGTGGCTCGTAGATCAGATCAGTACTGTGTGTAAATGGACCGGCCGCCACCACAAACTGTAACTCTCTGTCGACTTTCAAGGGTGCGGGAGGCGTCAGCTTCCGTTCTGTGTGGATCTCCTCCACCACGAAGGAGTTGCCCTTGGGTATGAATCCCTTTGCCAGCACCACCTGTCCTGGGAAGATGCTGGCTGATTTAATCCTGGAGAAGTTTAGCGAGAGAAAACTGTTCTCGTCGGCGTCTGTCACGGAAAGAAAAGCGGAGTGGGCATCTAGAGGTCCGTCGTCCTCGGAATGTACCATGCCCACGGCATGGAGCAAATGAAGGGCCTGCAGAGTTTGCCTGTCTTGCGGATACCAACTGCACTCGGCAACTCCATCTGGGCCCAGCTTCTTCTCCACCAGAGCCCGTCCGGTGTCCACGAGGCGATCGTGCAAGTCGTCGCATCGATCACCCAGCAAGTCGTTCATGTAGCCCAGATTGGCAATGGTCAGCGGGGCGTCCTTGTGCAGAAGTTTTTGAGTCACTGGCAGCTGGTGCTCCACTTGGGTTTGCCAGTTGGAACCGGCCAGAAGTTTGGGATGGCCAAAGGAGTCTACAATGTCACCCGGCTTGCCAGCTACAGTGGCATTTGGTGTTCCTGCTTCCACCAGCGTTTTCTTAGCCGATTGCGGTGTGTAGCTGACGGGACTAAATAGCACTCCGCCTTTGAGGGCGGCGGAGCGTTGCTTATCCTTCTTAGCCTTCGGCGTGTGCATTGCGGATGAGTCTGAAACTGACTCACTTACGTAGTCGTCCATCATCTGGTCTTCTTCCATCACGCCGTAGGTGGCCAGCGAGCTCAAGTCCGGTCCAGAGCTTGCGGTTGCAGTATACGATTTGGCCTTTGGGGCAACCTTGTCCTTCCTCAACTGCAGTACCTTGCGCTCGAACTCGCCCAGGTTCTCGGTTGTGGGGTCGTCGCCGTGGAGGTGGGACAAGCTGAAAGCCATCCACTGCTCCACGAACTCGGTGGCGTCGAGCACGTTGTACGAAACGGCCAGCTCCAGGCATTTCTCCAGCACCGCCTCCGCAGGCTCTACGCCCATCTCGTCAAACTGCTGTTTTATTTCCACGTCCATTCGGGGTGTGCGTCCTATTTGCCTTTCAGGTTTTGTAAATAAATAAACTCACTATTACTTTTGGCGGCAAAACCATGCACAGGGTTGCCGGATCCGCAGCATCCTTGTTTGCAATTGAACATCGATAGCGGCGACTCATTTTCTGACCGTGTTATCGAACTGCGATAAGTATATCGGCCACCCCTATCGCGATGCAACAGCTGTTTTAATTTTTATTGACAAACTTGATTTGTTTATTCCGTGTACAAGTGCAATTTCGTTCTTAAACGCGACGCCCTAATTCATGTGATCGTCCAGGAAGGCGAAGAAAGTGTTGTGAAGTGAGTGATTCGCCATGAGCACGGACGATTTGCTAGTGCGCCGCGAACGGAGCGACGACTCCCAATCGCTTTCGCGTTCCCCAAGTGCCGCGTCTCCGGTTCCGCCCCCCACGGCAGCCACTACGCCTGCGTCTGCATCAGGCTCCTCGTTCGACCGCCTGCGCAACACCTTTCGGCGTACGGAGAGCATCTCCTCCCAGATCTTTAGTCACATCTCCACGCAGTTCTCCAACGCTGCCGCGGCAGCGGCTGCATCTGAAGTAATTGATGGTACGACCACTTACCCGTATCCAGAGCAGTCCACGCCCATGCCAGCACCACCTGTAGCGCCGACAGCACCGGAAGCAGGCACCACTCCGTCGCCTTCGAAAATCATGGCAAAAAGGCTGAAACGCGGTGAGTTTGACAAGTTCTGTTACATTATTTACTAGAGTGATAAGAACGCGACTATTTCACGCTATGTGATATCTAAAAGTTGTCGCAAATTAAGTATCTGTAGTGTTGGGTACTAAATAAAAAAAAAAAATCCAAACGAAAACGAAACTAAAGGCAAATTCGCGAAGCCCATGTTTTTATACCCTTGTAGTTTGTAATTTTGTTATGAGGCCGAATAGAAAATGGATTACAACTAAGGCAAAAATGCATTAATTTCGAGTGCTAGTTTTCCTGTGCTAGTTTTTATCAGCTTAATAAATCTGTATACTAAATTGTATTTTTTTTATTTAAATAATATTAAATATGCCTATGGGGAATTACTACCATTATTTCTTTAATAACATAAAATTAATAATAATATAAAATTAAACAAAAAAATAACCATTGTTATGGGTTATCCTCTATATACATATATTATATTCTAAAGAATACCCTTATCAAAAAAGCTTTCGTGGGGTAAAAGCTTTGCAAACTTGATAAATCAATAGGATAAAACAGACCCGACGTTAGTCTTACTCAACGCGTACACAAGAAGGATAATAACGGTGCAACATCGTAGCGGCGAGTATTTTTCGTTATTTGGTTAATTTCCAAGAAAATCCCTCTTCAAAAGAGGTTCCAACAGGATAACACAACACAAAAAGGTAACAATATCCAAGTGAAGGAAGCACTGCTGAGCAGGAAACTTTCAGTTTAATCACCACCTAACATCGATATATACATATACATGTATATGTATATCTGTATTTTTATGGCCGATTCCCCCCATATAAAAACGGACGCCCACGCACTCACATACTGAATGCTGCATACACAGCAGGCAGCTTCGAAGCCTTAGCAAAATGCGAGGACTCGTCGAGGATACGAAGAAGACCAAGCTGTCGTCCAGCGGCAACAATAACAACAACAACACCAGCACCAGTGGGAGCAGCACTCGCCTCAAGTCTGGCGGCACTACGGCAGGCAGTGCCAGTGGCAGTTCCACTTCCAGTTCAAAGCCACTAAGGAGTTCAGTGAAAACGCCAACAATGAGCACACCAGGCGGAGGAATTGGAGCAGGGGCTGCAACCAAGAAGGCGCCTCAACAACAAGTTGGCAAGGCTGCCAAGACGGCGACAACAACAGCAACTGGGGCAGCAGCAGCAACCAGGGCGGCGACAGCAACGTCAGCCAAGTCACAAAAGGGTCAGAACCCACCCCCACAGCCAGTGCAGACACCAAAGCAGCAACAGCAGCAGCCACAGCAACCCCTGGTCGTGCCGCCACAGCAGCAGCAACAGCCTCTCCAGGCGAACAATGGCAGCACCACGATTGCTCTGCCAAAGGCCTCGCATGCCAATACCAGCGAGGAGCTGGCCGGCGGCGTCCAGGACACCATATACCTATGCAACTTCCGGGTGTCCGTCGATGGCGAATGGCTGTGCCTCAAGGAGCTGCAGGACATTGACGTGGCCGGCGGAACTGGAAGCCAGCAGCAAGCGCACACCACCACTGATGTACTGGGTGGCACAGGAAGCTCCAGCCACTTTTCCAGTGGCTCCAACTCCAGCAAGCGCAACAGCAAGCGCTTCTCTGGACTGTCCACTGGCAGCACCAGCGGCGGTGGCGGCAACGGCGGCGGCGGAGGAGGTGCCCTGGACATCACGGACAATGGTATTATGGCAATTGAAAACCTTATCGGCCGCAGGCTGTGCGACATGGTCCACAGTGGCACCACGGCACTCGGCTCCCAGCCGCACTCCCAGTCGCAGCACCAGAGTGTCGGCCTCTTCGCCGAGTGGTCGCATCTCTGTAGGTCGCTTCTTGTTGCCTCTGTTGCCCAGCACGCCTTCTATTTTGTAGATCTCTTCATTTCTTGTTATTTTATTAATATTCGACCACAATTGGTTTCGATCACGCAGGCCAACTATACAAACGGAATATCCAGGACCAATAGCTGACGTTTCTTTGGCTAGAGAACATTTTGGTTTAGTTTTGTAAGCTTGATTACTGTGCTAAGCATTTGCTTTACTATTAATTATTCAAGAGCGCAAAGTATCCTGTAGTGCATAGCTTTTGCCACAGTTTATAACTCTCTTCTGACTCACTATCTCATTTACCTAAATTGAGTTCCGATTCGAAACCCAGAATAGATCTTACAGATTAATTATATCTATGCGCTTTTGGTTCTGGGCATTCCATTGGCCTGGGTGTTATCTTGGATTTATTTGCATGCCTTTTCTGCATTGTTGCACATTTAGTTGCCTGCACTTTTTCGTCTCGATAGGGGCTTAACTGAAGGGCTTTTAATTTATTCTTAACAAAAAATATAATTAATGCAACGAAAAAGAAATTGGTGGTGTTCCCTGCCACTGCCACTTAGACGTCATCAAAGGTAGTTTCCCAGCTCGGAGTGTCCTTCGTCGAATGTGGAGATGACTTTAGATAGCGAGATTAATCTCAAATGCCACGTACTTAATTAGTTTAATCGACTTACCACCGTGCCGCCTTTCAGCCTACTTGAGTTGCCTGCCCTTATCTCATCTGACTTTTTTCTATGCCGGCGAGAATCGTAAATTGAGTCCTCCGTATCTGGTATTGGGTAAAAGGATAATTACAGTTTCAACTGTGCCTTTTTGTAGGGTTAACAATTTTCAATTAGAGGCCCTTAACATTACTTAACTGAAACCTTTTTCATATTCCTTAAAAAAAATAACTTACCGATCCTCACTCTGCTGGCTTTCTGCCTTTCCACTGGTGATGAGTTCTTTCTGTCAACTAGGGATTTGGGCTGCAGGCGATTCTGGTTTTAGGAATCTAAAGGGGACTTAACTCTTCTGAACTCACCGTCCTACTTTGACCTGACACTCCTTCCTTTCGACCCTTCCGTTTTTTCTCCCGCCTCTGTTTTTGCTCTGCCTCTTTCTCTTCGATATCCGAGCTTGGGGTCAAGTCGTACTGGTGTGACGACAAGGACACCAGCTGCCTTTGCGGCGAGATTTCTGCGGAGACAAGTCGGTAATAGCTTTGTTCCTTCTTGCTGGTGAACTTGGTTGGCAAACACTTTTGCTTAAGTTGACAGTTCAACGAGGAGGATGAACGGTCTGGGATTCAAGAGAAGAGTATTAATAGCTCCTTTAGGAGTGCGTTAAACCTACTGTTTTCCTGGTTACCATAGTAGGTGCTGCGACTGTCTCCTCCTTTCGGTCGCTCCTTTACGCTCTTGGGTGGCTGGGGCTTTATACTCGGTGGCGCCTCGACATCCATAGGCTGAACCTTGTCTTTCCGCATCCTGCCACGTCGCATGCAGCAGAAGATGACGATCAAGATGATTATTAGGAGTAGCACCAGGATGGCGGCAATGTACCAGACCAGCGAGCTGTTGTTGCACTCGCGGCACTCCTCGGGCTCCTTATCAACGGCTGTCACATTCTCCTGTTCGGCAGGCTCTACATCCTGGCTCTTTTCTTCCTTGATCGGTTCTGGATCCTCCTGCCATTCGCCAGTCGAACGAATAACCTTGCGCGAGTCCACTGCATAATTGTTTTTGTCGTCTTCTTTGCAGTTATCCTTCTTTATTAAATACAGCAGCGTCTCTTGAATCCGCAGGATTCCGCCCAGACCCGGGTAGAACACCTCGTCTATGTAGTGCGCGTCCACGTTCTCCCGTATCCAATTGAGCAGTTTGTTGTTGTAGCTGGCCTGGCTCATTCCCTGGAAGCGGTGGCAACTGGTAACGGTCTTGAAAAATTTCACCAGCACACGGGCGCAGATAGGAGACCGCAGGTTGTAGATGCGTCGCTGTCGGAAAGGAAGGAATATGTTACTCAAGTGGCCCTCACTATCCACCGGCTCAAGCTGCGGTAGGGGCACAATCATCTGTCCCTGATCAGAATCTTGCGAGACAGAGTGCTGATCCAGCTGGCTACAGCTGGCGGCACCATCCTCAAACTTAGAGCCTCTCAGCTCGATGGGCTCGATCTTGAAACTCTTGAACTGACACATTATATCCTTGGACGGAGACCGCCAGGCATTCCCGTTCGTGTTGAGGACAACGTAGCTCTGCCGCTTGATCTTCAGCAAGCACTGCATGGTTTTCAACTTAAGGCTACCAGCGTAATAGGAAACTTGGGCCGCGGGCACCAGGTAGTATCGAAGGTATCCGCCTAACGCGTCATAGAAGGCTTTTTGCGGCACTCGTCGCGTTGTCTCGTCCGACATTTCTTGCACGATCCGATTGACAGTATTGACATACCGGATCAGCATGTGGACAACGCTGTCGGTGAGCAGGCAGTTCGGATAGGACTTGGGCACCAGCTGCTCCAAAGTCTGTCGGGCGGACATCAATGCCATCTCCTCCATGGAGAAGCATGTTTTCCGTTGGCTATCGAAGAGATTGGTGCCCAGAAAGGTGGCTGGTGTGACAGGACTTCGCGATATCTTAGACAGCTCTTGTAAAAACTTCGGCGGAAAGCTTCGCTTCTTAGAAGAGGTTGTCGCATCTAGGTTATTTCGATGCTGCTGCAGCTCGGAGCTGAGCATCGTATGCAGGGTCAGCTCGTTCTGAAAATCATCAGTGGGCACCTCCAGAGTGGACACATTGATGCTGTAGATGGGGCAACCTCCGGGCGCCAGGAAAAACAGCAGCCACGATAGCACGTGAAAGTTCATTTTTCAGTTAGTCAGTTGGATGTGAATGTGGCAGTGAATCTAGCACTTTCGAAGCACAGCCTGCTCTTCGCACGAGTCTCTAATCCTGGGATCCCTCCAAACCCTTTGCAGCCCGGGACACGGCGGAGATCGAGCGCAGCAACCTGGTGAACATCTGCAAGCTGGTGGTCAAGGAGCTGCTGGAGCAGTCCTTGCGCTATGGCCGCATGCTGGACTCAGACCACTTGCCGTTGCAGCACTTCTTCATCGTCATCGAGCATGTGCTGGGACACGGCCTCAGGCCCAAGAAGGGTCTCCTGGGACCGCGCAAGGAGCTTTGGGACTTGCTGCAGAGCGTCGAGCACTACTGCCCGGAGGCACAGGACATTACGGCCAGCGTGAGGGACCTGCCCACGGTGCGGACTCATATTGGAAGGGCCCGGGCCTGGCTGAGGATTGCCCTCATGCAGAAGAAGCTTTCGGACTACCTGCAGGCACTCATCGAGCACCGGGAGGATTCTCTGTACGACTACTACGAGCCGCATGCGCTAATGATGAGCGACGAGGTCTGCTTCTGATCCGGTTCTTCTCCGGCTTTCCTTTTAATGCCCATCTCTTCTCCAACCAGATCGTTGTGATAATGGGCATTCTGGTGGGCTTAAACGTGATCGACTGTAATCTCTGCGTCAAGGAGGAGGATCTGGACTCGCAGCAGGGTGTCATCGACTTTTCCCTGTACTTGCGCTCCAGCTCAAGAAACGCGGATGCCGCGCCGGAGGACAGTGCACCGCCGGCGCTATTGGATGCCACCGGACAAGGCAATATGATTGCGGTGCTGGACCAGAAGAACTACATAGAGGAGCTCAACAGGCACCTCAAGTAGGTTATCTCCATCATCCGCCTGTGTTTTTCCTCGGCTAAGTTATTCCCCCATCTTTCAGCGCCACTGTGGGCAACCTGCAGGCCAAGGTGGAGTCCCTTACGACCACGAATGCCCTGATGAAGGAGGACTTGGCCATCGCACGGAACAGTTTGCTGGCCCTCCAGGCCGAAAACCAGGCTATGCGCCAGTCCAGCCACGGAGGGGATAACACCTCCACTGGTTCGGGAGACAAGGATAAGAATAAAGACAAGGAGAAGGCTTCCGAAGAGCTGGTGGAAGAGCGCCGCAAAACTGGCGAACTGGAGAAGGAACTCAAGCTGCAGGTGTCCCTTAAGGCAGAGTCAGACATGGCCATGAAGCTGTTGGAGAAGGACATCCACGAGAAGCAGGATACGATAGTCTCGCTTCGCCGCCAGCTGGATGACATTAAGCAGATCAACCTGGAGATGTACCGCAAGCTGCAGGTGAGTAGGTTCACGCAAACATCAACGGGGCGGATCGGTTGGCTAGGAAACAGTCTGATTCAAGGATTCACAGTGTGAGCTCTCTGTGCTCCTTATGACCGATCCCACCCGAGCATCACAACATCTCACCGCTCATCACCACATCATCATCTGGCCATCCGTAGTTCTTGTTCTTTGTTTCCTTAGTTATTATTTGATCATTAGCTCCAAATGTAAGAATCGGTTTAAGCCTAAAAGTCAAAACGTAATCCCCTCTAAAAATTCAACCAGGAATGTGAAGATGAACTCACACAGAAGGGCGAGATGGTCTCGCGCCTGCAAACGAAAGCCTCACAAATTGGTAACATTTTACAATCGCTAGAAAAGAAGTACGAGTCGAAGCTCGTCGACAACCAGCAGCAGCACCATGGACCGGGATCGGGACAGGGAGCTGGAGCGGGAGCCATTGGTGGAGACCGCTCGCCCAACACACGGCGACAGCAGAATCTGGAGAAGTTCGAAGCGCTCACCAAGAAGCACAAGCAAGACGCTGGTCCTCCCATGAAGCGAATGCACCTCAAGATGGACGCCTTTCCGCCCTTCGATCCGGCCAAGTACAGGAAGTCGCCGCGTCAACCGGAGCCGCCGAATTCACAGGAGTTGCAGGAGAGCAGCAAGGACGTGAAGACGCCCACATCTGCCAAGTCCCTCAGCGATGAACTGGCCGAGGCCGCGGCTGCGGTGACCCAGCACTTTGGGTCTGGCGATGGATCGCGCAGTGATTATGTCCTGTGCCGGGAGCAGAAAGCCACTGCAGACACTTAAGTCTCTGAACAAATGTAGAATAAGATGATCCTCTGTCGATATATGTAAATGGCCCAGTTTCGAATTTCACCCTCACAGAACTTGATATCGTTTCCCTTTGTTAACTTTTCTATTTGATTTTCCTGAAAGGGAAACTAAAATTAGGTTTATTACCAAAATGGATTCAGTGCCTGACTGCATTTATACCTAAGGAGCCGGTATATCGTTCTTTAAGTGAAGGAAGCTAAATATCTCATCCCTAATTCAAATGAATTCCATTTGTCTAAAATCAATTATGTCTATTTATTAAGTTTTTTTTTGACTTTGATCTCAAATTAAAAGATTAAAACATGAATATCGAAACAGGCGGCCTAGAATGCTCTCTCAAACCTTTAGCACTCAAAGTCAGCGTCCAGTTCCAAAACTATAGACTCCCTAGCTTTCTATAGGTATTGTGTGTGTACGATATAGAATGCCTTTAAGCCGTAGACCAGATCTCCCCGAAAGTGGATTGAATACAAATTGTTAAAGGTTATATTAATTACAAAGTATGCAACCTCTGTTAGCCGAATTATCTTCCCAGAGTCAGAGTCCCCGCGTAAACAAACATTATATATACGATGATTATACTAAATAAAGACGTATGTATGTATATATGTATAGTGCGATTAGAGGAGGCTTCAGAGATGTTTATTATACATATGTATGTACATATGGATTCAACCCCCGCGCAACCGCTTAAATATAATGTAATTATACACTCCGCCTAGTCGAAAACAACAAGTATTGTAATTATATAAATAAATATTGAGACTACCTATATATGAATATACAAATCTATATACAATGTAACTCTGCTGTGGAGCATCAGCCTATGTATTCTAGTGCTCGTACTCTTTTAAATCGATCCCAGAGAAATAAAACTTATCCGAATCCCAGTCTTTCATTTTCCACATCTTACTAACAACCCATGAAGAGGGTCCTTCCATTCGACGCTGGTACAACCAATTCTTCTCTTCGTTGGCAGGACTGCAAGGCCTCCCTAACGCACAAGACGGAGCTAATGAGCATGCTGGAGGTCCAGAAGGAGGACATGGAGAGCACTATTGAGCAGCTGGAGAAGAAGTAAGGAAGCTATGGGAATTGACTGTGCTTAGTGCTAAAAAAAACGGAGGGAGCTAGTCAGTGCTTTTAAATTGAAGCATTTAATGCATAATTTGTATTAAATATCTGAAATTACTAAATTATTACCATTTAAATAGAGAATTTTTAGATATTAAGAGTCAATAATTAAATACTAACTAAGAACTGCTGACTAGTCCCAAGCCCTTCAGGGCATCACAGATCGGGTACCTCAGGCAACTGTTATAGTCTACAATATGCTTCATTTTATTACCCTTTCCACAGGTGGACCCACGACAAAAGCAACCTGGGCGAGATTCTGAAAACCACGTCCCAAACCCTGACTACACAAGTGACAGCTAGCGAGGAACGAGCTGCCCGGGCGGAGGCCGAGTCCCGAATCGAGCGCGAGTGGCGCATCTCGCTGCAGGAGAAGGAGCTTAAGCTCAAGGAGAAAATATCCACACTCCAGGCCTGTCTCAAGGAGTTGGCCGAGGAGAAGGAAAGGAATGGCAAGCTCAAGGCCGACCTAGACAAGGTGCGCACCCAGTGGACGGAGGCACAGACCACGCTGGAGGAACTGGGCATTCAGCTGAGCGTCAGCAAGCTGAAGGTATCCGAGATGCAGGACCAGGAGCGACGCCAGCGGCAGCTGCTTTCCGGTTCTGCACAGTCGCTGCAGGCCACGCCGGAGGCGCTGGGGAGCCCCGGCATCTGGGCACCCGATTCCATTGCCACACACTGCACCGCCTGCGAGCGGGAGTTTAATCTTACGCGCCGGAAGCATCACTGCCGCAGCTGTGGAGAGATTTTCTGCAAGGCCTGTTCGGAGCACACGCTCCGGCTGCTAAATGCCCAGGGGCAGCCAGGGAAGCCGGTGCGGGTGTGTGACACCTGCTACGCCGCTAAATGATAATAAATAAATTATTGTGACTGGAAAACCATAAGGGCGGGGATTAGAATTTGAAGAATCCTGAAGTTTTGTGACTCCAAATAGTTTCTAGTTTTATTTTTTTAATTTTACAAATTATCAACAAAAGTAAAAAATCTAAACGAAAGGTCAGATGTTCCTACCAAATTGGTTTTTTTCTTCTTGTGACTAAATTTATATACATTCTACAATGCTTTTAACCCCGCCCCTAAAAATAGTGTTGTCTAGATGAGATTTATTTAGTTGACTCTTGACGTTATGTATTAATTGAGTTATGTAATCAAATTAAAATAATAAATGTCCTTAAAAGTGTATTTATCAGTTTAAAATAATTTATTTACGTGTTTTCAAAATATTCTCTGTTTGAGGTTGATAAATATTTAAAATAAGCTTTTAAGCCGCCAACCGTTTTGCATATTTCAAATGCGACCGTTGAAACGGCTTATCGATAATAGCTCGTGTTGCAATGGTGCAGCCCTGTCTATCGACGATAGTCGCTTAGCCATGCATCCCTGGCAGAAATAATTTTAGAATCTCTTATTTGTAATTTTTTGCTTAATGTCCGATCGAGTAATCTCATATTAATCCATGACCGGGCCGCGTTTAAAAATGATCAGAAAGTGAAGTGGCGGGCGAAGAGTAGCCTCACCAACTTTCAGTTAGTTAGGAGCACCAAATACCCTCAGCTGGTGGCGACGGCAACGCTCAGCCATCGATTTTTATTCGAAGCGAATGTTGCGGAATTTCCCACTCAACTTTCCAACGCGAGTGTAGAGAGCTCTGAATTGAAATCGACGACGGCGGCACTTGTCACAGCGCAATGCAAGACGGTGGACACATAACGCTTACGCTCTCACCCGGATCGGGCTCGACATCGGGATTGCTGGGCGATGAGCGGGGCAGAAAGAGTCTGCGGCGGGTGAGTACCAGGGGACAGATGTTTCTACTGCTGCTCCAAAAAAAACTCCATCCATTTGTTCTTATTCCCATGCATCATATCGACGCAACTTAGGCTTGGAATCAGCTGCCGCGTTGTCAGCGTAATCTCATCATTCTGGGCATCACGGCCTTGTGCGTAACGGCGGTGCTCTGCCTAACCGGCGATCAGTTGACAGCTACCAGCCACCAGGACGAAGATCTAAAGACGGTTCCCTATCATCTGCCTCTGCAGAATCCGCACCACCATCCACCGTTGCCGGTGAAGGAGCCGCCCGAAGCTGTAGAGGAGGGGGCGCTTCCCGCTCCCGAAGATAAGCGCCAGCCCCACCCGGAGGCGCTGAGCGATAAGGTAAGTAGCGGCGGACTACTTTATTGATAAGTGCTTAATTGACAGCACTCAAGGCGCGGACTCATTAAGATAGCCCACGGTATCAGTACGATTGCCTATTAGTGATTTGGTTTACAAGCCGCGGGGCGCACTTCCAGTGAAATCAACCTATATCAATGATACCAATCACTTTTCCAGTTTAATGAGATTGTGGCCTACGGCGATGGGAACTCTGCCGAGAATGTGGTCCGTCTGCCGGAGACTGTGGCCGCGCAGGGTCCTCCTCAGGCCGTGGCATTGCCCCCTCCAGAGAATAACAAGGAACCGGACATCGGTGGGATCGACATACTCAATAATGTGGAGGAGCCCATCGATCAGAAGCAGCCGCTGCATCTAAGCGAACGCGAGATGCTCGATCAGGCCATCAAAAGTCCACTAAAGCTGGGCGGTGTCAGCTTCAAGGAGCATCTGCGTAAGATACAACCGCTCCTGGTCAAAGGTCAGCACTTCCACGGAGCGACCAATGAGCGTCAATCGGCGGTAGTGGCCGCGTTCAAGCACTCCTGGGCGGGCTACAAGAAATATGCCTGGGGCCACGACAATCTGAAACCAATCTCGCAATACTCGCACGAGTGGTTTGGCCTCGGTCTGACCATTGTGGACTCCTTGGACACCATGTACATTATGGGTTTGGATGATGGTGAGTTGGCATTATGCCCCTTACGTGGGATGTTTGGTGTAGGTAGTAATCTCTCTTTCAAATAACCAATGAGCCGTTTACGATAGGCGTTCAACCGAGCGTGATCCATTTAATGTTATTGGCAGCGCTTAAAATGATAAAGACTATAATGAATAAGAAGACGAGCTCATGCACGAGAAATTTTTTACGCTTTAAACAAAACAACAGGCAGTCAATTGATATTTATGTATTTCAATTAAACCAGTTTTTCTTTTCTACGAAATAGACGTCCTATTTTAGACCTGTTAAGATTAAAAGTATTGATTAGACTTATTAAACAACACAGCTTCAGATTTTGTTTCTATATTCTGATGGTGTTTAATTATTAAGTCAACTCACTCTCTAAAATATAGTTTGGTTGTTTAATATATATTAAATATATTATTCTAGCCATATCCATATAAGAATATGCAAATTTCGGATTTTGGTAGTTAGCTTTTCTTGTTTAAATTTGTTTGTGTATAACAAATTATTGAATAAAAACCCGTGTTTACTTACAGAATTCAAAGAGGCACGAGACTGGATAGATAATTCATTGCGCTTTGATACTAAGCGCGATGTTAATCTCTTCGAGGTGACCATACGGGTTCTGGGTGGCTTGCTGTCTGCTTATCATCTGAGCGGGGACACCATGTTTCTCGCCAAGGCATCGGAGTTGGGTAACCGCCTGTTGCCCGCATTCCTGTCGCCGTCTAGCATTCCCTATTCGGACGTAAATCTCGGCGATCTATCGGCACACTCCCCAAAATGGTCACCGGACAGTTCCACCAGTGAGGTCACCACCATTCAGCTAGAGTTCCGTGACCTGAGTCGGTCCACAAATATTTCCATCTACGAACAGGTAAGGAAGAGCTCTTGTAATTTAAAATATATTCCATAAAATGTTGTTTAAACTCTTAAGGTTGCCCACAAAGTGAACGAGAAGGTGCATGATTTGGAAAAGCATCATGGCCTCGTGCCCATATTCATCAATGCCAACACGGGAACCTTCCGCAACTATGCCACCATTTCACTAGGCGCACGAGGAGATTCTTACTACGAGTACTTGCTCAAGCAATGGATTCAGACGGGCCGCAAAGATAACGATAAGTGAGTATTGCAGTTGCTATATAATAAGTATTAAGTATTATACTAAACTTATGTTTCTTGCTTTCAGCCTTATCCTAGACTACATGCAGGCCATTGATGGCGTGCTAACTGAGTTAATGCGTCGCACTCCGAGGGAGCATTGGGTTTACATTGGCGAGTTGATCAACGGCAAAGATTTCAAGCCGAAAATGGACCACCTAACGTGTTATTTGCCGGGTACTCTGCTTTTGGGACACCAGAACGGCATGCCGGACTCGCACTTGATCCTGGCGAGGGACTTGATGGATACTTGCTATCAAACCTACATGATGAATCCCACACACTTGGCCGCAGAGATTTCGTACTTTGCACTAACCGATAAGGACGAACAGGACATCTATGTGAAGCCAAACGATGCACATAACCTGCTTCGGCCGGAGTTCGTTGAGAGTCTCTATTATTTCTACGCTTTAACCGGGAATCGCACATACCAGGACATGGGCTGGACCATATTCCAGGCGTTCGAGACACATGCCAAGGTGAACGCAGGCTACACGTCGCTGGGGAATGTGAAGAACACGCAGAGCACGCGCCTACGCGATCTGATGGAGAGCTTCTGGCTGAGCGAGACCTTGAAGTACTTCTACCTGCTGTTCAGCGATGACCGCAAGGAGATCGATTTAGATCAGTGGGTTTTCAATTCGGAAGGCCATCCACTGCCTGTCTATCCGCTCAAGACTTAATTAGCCAACTAATTGGAGGGCAACGCAACTTAGTTGCGTCGGCGTAGTGCACTAACTGGAAACAGGAATGAAAGGAGTAGGCGCATTTAAGCTGCAATAATCTCTTACTCTAGCGCAAATGCCAAATAATATACTAAGCTTAGGGTTAGGCCGAGCTCACTTATAGTTGGTGGCCAATCGAAAGAAGCAGTGTCCCATGCTGGGATGGGTCGATTCTGATTAAGAAGGGGAGATACATATAGATCACCAAATTCTACATGTACATGCTACGTTTTTGAAACTACCTGTAGGATAAACAACTTTTTGTATACAAAAAAATAATTTTTAAATTATTTGTTTAAATGGCGTTGCTCCCTGAACCTCGAATGTCTTTTAACAAAAAGGATAAGGAGATGTAAGGAAAGGTATATCTTCCATGAAATTTTAATTGCATATTTTTATATCAATATAAAAAATAAAAGAAAAATTCTTTAATGTTTTCTCCTTGTACATATATGTATCTCCCACTTTTAAGCGAAAATAATTCAAAATCAATTTTAATAGTTTTCCGTTAAGCAATGTTATTGGAATAGTACTTTAACTAATGCAATGTATTGATTTAGATTTGCAGAATGAATTAGGCAAAATCTTTAAAAATCGACTTATCCTGCTTGGAGTTTTTAATTATCAGCGGTGATCAATTGTATCTATATTCTTTGTACTGATATCTGTTATTTTGTAATTATTTATTTCTTACTATATAAGCACCTCGATATTGGGCCATTGCTGATCCATCTCAGCCAGAAGGTTTTAACTTGGTAATCTCTCTCGTAGTTCAATGTGTGTATGTGTTTATTTTAGCCAGAAGTTAGGAGCACAAAGTCAATTTGTGTGTAATCTAAAAAGTACGAATCTCACAGGAAATCTGAGCCAATTACGGCTTATTTTCAATCCCAAGATAAAAAGGAAAAACAGCCGATACAATAAAATGCAAGAGTTTTCTTAAAATTTTATGGAATTTTCACTTTATTTGCCTAAGAACATTTCTTTTTACCCAGTACAAAAACGCGAATGCATGATAATCTTTGATTGCATTTTTCATTTTATTTAGTTTCCGTTTTTAGTTGGGCTTTCTTTCGGTTTCGGTTTCGTTTTGTTGCGTTTCAGTGAGATTTTCATATTGAATCCTTTGTTTCGTTTTGTTTCTTTTTTAATGTACTTAATGTTTATGACGACTATGAAATGGATGGGCTTAATAAACTATCAAATATTAAAGTTTTCATTTGTTTACTTTGCTTTGCTCGCTGTCTCATTCTCCCTATACTGATGATGTTTTTAATTAAAACTCACAAAGTTTGCTTAAAAATCTTTAGTTTTCTCCTTAGGTTCAATTACAATTAGACACATTTCTAGCTGAACAATTGAAATGACGACGACACACCACTGCCCTTTTCTGTGCTTTGCTATTGGAAAGGGGCTTGAGTTGGGGGGCATGAATTAATTTTTAAACACAACTTGAAACGATTCGCATTCGATTAATCTATCAATAGATTTAAATTTATTCAGTTTTTGGGTTTGGAGTTTGCCAACTTAAATTATGCTATTACATATACAATTTTTACACGAAAGTTATTTGTCTTTGAAGTAATAACTAGAAGAGTAATTCAAGATCATGCAACTAATAGTCGAGGGGGCAGGTGGGGTTCGGATTCGGATATGGGTGCGGGCAGGTTCGGGGGTCATGGATGGTGCGTGGCGGTGGATAAACGAAGCACATCTTAAAATATGGTACCTCTCGAAGTTCTCTTACAGACTACACACGTAATACAAGCAATCCGTCCAATGTTTGGTAGTACGTATCCGTAGTATGCAGGAGTGTTTTAGTGGTGGTATTAAAGTAGTTAGTTAGTATTGTAATTGGTATGTAATTGAGGCCCACCAATCTTCCTACTGGCTGTGGCTTACTGAGTGAGTGGTGTGGGTTTCTTCGTTTCGTTTAGACTTTTGTAATCGTATTTATTATGTACGTTTGTTTGTTGTTTTTTGTTTACAAGCTAATCAGACATCTATATATTTAAAACGTGGCACAAATCACAAGTCAGAGATTTGTCGCAAGATCAAGGATACAATTGATACGATTCGTTAATTTGTGTGTTATCTGTGGCTGCTCCTCTGCTCGCCTCGCCTGCTACTCCTATCTTTGCTTCTCGTTTCAATCAATCAATCAGTTTTTTGTTTGTTGTTATTGTTAAGTGTATAAGATATTACAATAGATTTAATAATTTATATAAATGTTTAAACTAAATTGGCTAAAATGGTGATTTTTTGAACTGCTTTTGGTTTGCTTCGTAGTTTGCCATATGTAGTTGGTACACTTGTTGTTAATCCCTAAGATCTTTGCATTTGCATTTCCCAAATGACACCCGTAGCTATGCCTATGCCGAAATATTCTCCTTTACTCCCTCGTATTGAGCACGTCGTCCATAGTTTGTTTGTCTGTAATATCAGAAGCAGTCGTACGTAAAGCGCTGGAAATCATATCTATGTATATCTCCTCCCCGCGTTAAAAATGCTTAGCTATACATATATATATATATTATTTATAATTGTTGGGCAGAAAGTGCTGCATGCTCACTAACTATTTACAAAACTCTGGCGCAACTTAATGCATAAATAAATATACAATTACATATATATATTTTTATCTGGGATGCTATTGGATGCAGCTACATAAATTGCTCTGTCTGATATTCCTCCTTCAACGACAACAACAAAATTGGCAACGGGATTTTGAATTGTTTCTCAGAAATTGCTTCATGTTCATCATGCTTGTTTGTGTGTAAACTTAATAATGAATTATACAACCAATTCGTTTTACTTTCTCCTCCTTCCTCTTTTGCGCATCATTTCAGTTGATTTTCTTACGTACATTTCTTCGTCTTGGTTCCATCATTTAAATAATTGTCTAGGGGGCCTGCATCTGTCTTAGTTGCAGTGATAGCTACGTAATTACTTTACTTAGGTTCCGTTTAGTGAGAAGCATTTAATGCTATTTTCGTCGTTTAGTTTTCAATTCACATCAATTGCTTTCTTGGCTTTATTTTGGGACTCTGTCTCTCCTGTCTGCGCATTCATTCGCTTTAAGTAATTCGTCGTAGTTGTGAGGGCTTTCGTTAAAATATTGTACAAAACACATTGGACTAAAGTATATAAAACAAATGGGTGTTAAAACAATTTATGCTACGATTTTAACTTAGATCTAGGCTCGGAAGGGGACAAACAATAACCAAACAAACAAACAAACAACTAAAACGGGGTCTCTCTCTATCTTTATACAATCAGGAAGTCACTGCTGCTATCTAATGCTCTTCATAAGGTCGTGGCATTAAACTCTAGTATCAGACTGTTTGAGGATGCATTTTCCGCTGCTGCTGCCGTTGCTGGCAAGGCTCCAAGTCAGGAGGTCATGATCGATTTGACCGGATCGTCCAGACCGCCGCCGGCCACGCAACTAAAGTCGTTCAGCTGCCCCAGATGTTGCGCCTGGGCCTGCTGAGCCATGCTCGGATGGCCGTGGCTGTGGTGATGGTGCTGCAGGTGCGACTGCTGCTGGTGGTGGTGGCCCTGCTGCATCTGCATCTGATGCTGCTGCTGCTGCTGGTGATGGTGATGCTCCAGCAAAATGTTGCTGCTGTTGTTGTCCGCCACACCGCCGACAGAGCCACCGCCACCACTGATCAGACAATCGTTCATCTCCTCGCCCAGCTGTCGGCGTCGCTGATGATGCACTTGCTCTTGCTGGCAGCTCGGCAGATTGGCGGCGGCCTGCCGCTGATCGTCTAGCATGCTGTCGCCGAGAATTGAGCCCAAGGAGAATTGCAAGGAGTCACCGCTGTTCTGCAGGTTCAGGATGCTGTCAATAGCGCTGGCCACATGCCGACTGATGTCGTCATCGTACTCGCCACCGCCGGCCACTGCTGCTCCACCCATGTGGCCCACGTGCATTTGCTGTTGCTGCTGCTGTTGCATTTGCTGCTGCTGCATATTGTGTTGGAAGTGCTGCTGCTGCTGCTGCGTGTCCAACATGTTGCCATAGGCAAAGCCATGTTGCTGCTGCTGTTGCTGTTGCTCCATCAACATCTGCGGGAAGCCAGTGGGCAGCATGTCTGATGCATCCAAGAGTCTGTGCTGCTGCACCTGGACGTGCTGCTGTTGCGAGGACATGGGTGATGACGAGGAGGACGATGAGGCTGTGCACAGCCGCTTGCTGTTGCTGTTGTCATCGTCCATATCGCTGCCGGACCCCATTAGTTGGCTATCCCAGCTCCGCTTCCGCGACTCTCCAACGCCATTCACCAGCTCGCCGCCGTTGCTCGTGCCACTGGATAAGAAGTCGCTATAGTGCGCCTCCATGCTCTGCATCCAACGGGGATTGTTATTGCAGTTCAGTTCGATGTGATGCTGCTGCTGTTGCTGTGGTGCTTGCTGGGTCGCTGTTGCATATTGCTGCTGCTGTGGAGGCGCCTGTTGCTGCATGAACGTGGCATCGGGCACCCACATTCCCAATTTGTTCTTATGGTTTACCACAGGCGATTTCGAGTCACCAAAGATTTCGTCCAAATTGGACTCAATGTCATGGGCATCGCTGCTGCTCTTCACATCCAAATGGACGGGCGACTCTCCAAACATGGCCTCCAGACGCGTCTCCACCGACTTTTGCACATCAGAATCGCTGCTGAAGAATTCGCTGATGGCTGGATGCTGGTTTTGGTTCTGCTGCTCCGCGTCCATGACCACTGGTGGTTGCTCGCGCTGTCCACTGCAGGAGTGGTTATTTTTGGCTGGATTTCCACTCGCACAGCTACTATTGCTACTGCTGCTGGTGCTGCTCTGGTTGCTCTTGTCGATGCAGCCGTTAGGAAACAGATCCGCCATGTGGTTGCTGCTGTTGTTCATCATGTTGTTGTTGGAACTGGAGCTGTCAAGAAAGTGTGTGTGCTGATGGTGCTGCGGCTGTGACTGTTGGCGATGGATAGGCAGGTGTGGCTGGTTGCCATTAAGCTGCTGCATGGGCTCGTTATTCATCAGATTGAGCTCCTTTTGCAGGCAATACCAGCCATCATCTTGATCCACTGGATCCACTAAGCCATTGCCCTTGATATGTTGTTGCTGTTGCTGTTGCTGCGGCTGCTGCTGCGGTTCCTGGTAGCTATTCTCAGTAGTCTTGGTGCCCGCCGCCGCTTTGCTTTCCACCTTCTTCATAATAAAGCTGGTGGTGAGCTCGGACTCGATGTCGAAGTTGTCGTAGTCCTTCTTGATATATCTCGCGGCTTCCTTATCCTGGCCTCCTTCGCTCTTAACAGGCTGCTCTCCAGCTGCTTCGTTACTTTCCTCCAGTTTGACAGATGATTGCTGCTGCGATTGCTTGTTGAAGGCTTTGTTGACATCAGCACTGTTCTTTAGCAAATCAAACTTATCCACCACGGCTTCTGCCTCTGGTTCCTGCTTCACAATCTCATCCTTGACCTTGGACTCAGTTTGAAGATCAACCTTTTCGCTGTTCGTATGCTCTTCCTCCTTCTTCAGCTGCTGTTGCTGCTGCTCTAGCTCGAGCTCCAGCTCCTTCTCAGCTGTGCGAATGTCATTGATCTCGCCCTTCAGATCGTCTATCATCAGATGCTGCATCTGCACTAGCTCCGAGGTGCGATGTGGCAGCTGTTTTTAGAGTTTAAAAGTGTTAAAAATACCAATATTCGTTTCAAACATTTATAGTGTACTCACAGTTGACTCTTGCATGAGTATCTCCTGGAATTTGCCGTTCAGCTGACGGAACTTATCCTGAAATCCCAAGGCGGTGGCCTCAAACTCCTCATCCTCATCCGAGGGCAGCTCCACATCGTTTTCGTGCATGCAATGGTACCTAAGAAGAGTACAATAAGTATAAAGTGTGATTTGAAGATCCTCAGTCCTTACCTTATCAGCCTTTTCACCGCCTCATCCTTGGTGCGGAAGGGCTTTACATAGTCCGGCTTCAGACAGCTCTCCTGGTCGACCTCCAGCTGGCGGACGAATCTGCGAAGAAACAAAGATTAGTATCTCTGTACCGCTGCCGCGTATTGCTAGGCAATCTGCAATCCAGTGTTGGCCGCTTCATCTTGAAATCGGCATTGGTTCAACCAACTACTCACAAGGAGAGGCGTGCAATTTTAGGTTTCTGCGTGGGCATTTCATCCAGTTTGCTTGGCAGACTGTAGAGGGGCAGGCTCGGCATTATAGTTGGTAGCGAGGGGACTAGGCTTCCCAACGCTCCTCCTGGTAACGTCACAGGTGGCAAGATGGGCGTAAGTTGCTGCTGCAGCTGTATCGCTGGCGCCTGCTGCTGTTGCTGATGCTGCTGCTGTTGCTGATGCTGATGCTGCTGATTTTGCTGTTGCTGCTGATGTTGCTGTTGTTGTTGCTGGGGCTGCAGTGGCGGAATGGGCAACATGGAGTTTCCATGCATTACAGCATTGCTAGTGAGCGGAGGAGCATTGCTGCTGCTACTGCTGCTGCTGTTTAGCAGATTTGTGGAGCTGGCAAAGATCAGTGGTGGCGGTCCACTCTTGTTGAGCACTGGCTGTTGAGCTTGTTGCTGTTGCTGCTGTTGTTGTTGCTGGACAACGGGCAGCATATTCATTTTTTGTGGCAACATATTGAGGGTTCCGTTTGACTGCTGCTGCTGCTGGTTTTGTTGCATCTGTGGATTGTTGGCTTTAATTCGGTTAACTGTTTCTTTTGGTTTTATTTGCAGTTGCGGCGGCAGCTGCTGCAGCTCCTGCTGTTGGGCTTTTGGAGGCTGTGTCTGCTTATGCTTGTTGGCCGCCTGCTGCTGCTGCTGCTGTTGGTGCTGCATGGGGTAGATGTGAATCCTCTGGGTTATATTCTGCTGGGCATTTGAAGCAGCTCCAGTGGCAGTGCCTCCTGCTACGGCTGTGGTGGACGAGTGATTGTTAGGCTGCACCACATTGGCAGGAACGACAGTAGTCTTCAGTGGCTCAGCGACCGCCGGCTGCTGCAATTGTTGTTGCTGCTGCTGTTGCTGTTGTTGCTGCTGCTGTTGTTGTTGTTGCTGCTGCTGTTGCTGTTGTTGCTGCTGATGTTGCTGTAATGGTTGCGACATTAGGGTAAAACCACCACTACCATTTGCCGTTGGCAGCATGCCCTCGGGTGTGGGAACCTCCTTGCCGGAGGCTAGGATCCTGTGCTGCTCGGCAAAGAGTCGTTGCAGTGCCAGATTGATCTCCACATCGGTCATCGGCTTGTTGTAGGCTGCAATTGTCGCCGGATCGATCTCCTGTCCTACCACGGGCATGAAGCTGGCCTTGTTCTGCAGCTTGATTGTGAGGAACTGAATCTGCATCTGGACTTGCTTGAAGACTTGTTGCATCTGCGGTGTCAGCTGGATTGTCTGCACCCGGGATACAGTGTTCGGCTGCGGCTGTTGCTTGGCTTGGCCCTGCACCTGAAGCTGCTGCTGCTGGGGCTGCAACTGTAACTGCAACTGCTGCTGTTGCAGTTGCTGCGACGGCAGTTGCAATTGACTGACAACGGAAGCCACTGTGGGCGACGAGGGTATCGATGCCGCCGATGTGGCCACTGTTGTGGTTGTCAGACTGAAGCTCGTCCTCTGCTGCTGTTGCTGTTGCAATATCGCTGCTGTGGGCTGCTGCTGTTGCTGCTGCATCGGAACTGTCACACCCACTAGCTTGGTCCCGCTCGTCGTCTGGAAGGGCTGGATGCTGCTGCTCATCGTGGTCGTGGTTGTGGTCGTTGTCTGGCTGCTGATCATCTGCTTACCGCTGGCCACATTGGGCTGCACAATTTGAACGGGATTGTTGTTGGGCTTCTGCGACAACGGATCCAGCTTGGGCATAGGCTTCACCACACCGGCGTTCTTCAAGTTGGCCAACTCCGAGGCATTAGTGAGAGTTGCCTTGGGCTTTCTCACCGGTTTCTTCTTAACCACAGCTCCTCCACCGGCTCCGGTGCCAGCACCACTGGGTGCCGCCTTGGCCGGCTCTAGTTTGGCCTTGCTTTGGTCTATAATTGGCGCCACATTGGCCACCTGCTTGGTCACCGTAGTGGTTGTCGAGGTGGTGCTGCTGGTGGTAGTAGTCAGCGTACTGCTGGCCGTGGTAGTGATAGCCAGTCCATTCGTAATCGGCTGGATGGGATGCACGATCTGCTGCTGCGGCGGCTGTGGACGCAATGGAAGCGACAAAGTCAGAGAAGTGGAGCCGGAAACCATCGCTTGCTGCTGATGTTGCTGCTGCTGCTGCTGAGCGGGCAATGGATTCACATCGTTGAAGTGGAGCTGACCCAGCTGTAGGCACTGTGCCAGCTGTTGGGCATTGATCCCGGCCGGAGCAATGAGCAGACGCTCCGTGGGCCCAATCGAGGCTGCCGTCTGTCCCGCACTCATGGCCGTGATCTGATTGGTAACGCTATTCAGGCAGAACAACTGCTGGGTACTGGGATCGATGGGTGGCAGGGCAATGTACCGCTGCTGACCATTGTTGGCCAGCTGGGGAGCAGGCGCGGGCGCTGGAGCAGGTGCGGGCACTGGGACGGAGATGGTAGTCGATTGTGTCACGGGCAGGGTCATAGGCTGCAGCTGTGGCTGCATTTGTGCCGTCACCAATGGCTGCTGTTGCTGCTGCTGAATAACAACCTGCGAGTTGAGCGGCAGCTGCGGAAAGGAGACAACATCGTTCGGCTTGGCGGGCAGCGCGGCTGGTGGTTTCATCGTCGTCGTCATGGTCGTCGTCGTTCCACTGGCCATTCCTAGCATGCTACTGCTGACCGGATGGGTGCCTCCTTGACCCGTCATTTTCCTATTGTTGGCCACTAAGAAAGAAGTGAGAGAGATGGTTAGTCCTTGAAGGGTTCAAGTGATCCTTTATTCAATGCCTTACCTTTGACTTCAATCTTGGGAGCTGCTGAAACCTTGGGCAGCGCCTGGGGCTGTGGCTGCTGCTGAACTATTGCTTGAGGCTGAGGGATCTGGCTAACCTGCTGCTGCTGCTGCTGTGCCTGCTGCTTGCTGGGATCCACGCGCGTCGGCTCATTGATGATGGTTACGTTGGGCAGGGCGCCCTTGAGCAGAGCCTGCAAGATAAGCTGCGACTGGTGATCCTGTGGATTGTTTGGATCGTGGCGCAGTATCAGCCTTTCGCACTGCTCCGACACGGTGAGCGTAAGACTGCCGGTAAGCTGCGGCACCAGAGCCGCCGCCGAGGCGGGAGATCCCACTGAAACCGAGACATTGGCGGGCATTCCGGTTAGCTGCGGCGGCAGTATCGTTGCTCCGCCAGCGGTCAGAGTTGGCGTGGACGTTGGAGTAGCAACCGGCAGCGGAGGCGGAGGGGTGGCCTGTGGTATGGCCACCAGTTGCATTTGCCTGCCATCGCTGGATAGCTTCAGTCCGGTGCTCGATTCCGTGCTGATCGTCGGGGCCACCGATGGCGTCGCAGGCTGGAATACCAGTTGTGTTGATTGTTGACCCGTGGCGGATGCATGGCCTCCTCCTGTGGCCGGTGCTCCTCCCATAACCGTGGCTCCTGGTGGCAGGATCGGCATGATCTGGATCTTGTTCTCTACCGCACTGCTCACGGGCAAGGCGGATGACGGGTGGTGATTCGGCACCTGCGAGATCTGAATGTTGCCAATCTGACTCGGCACGGCTGTCGCAGTGCCGTGGCTCAGCATCAGCGTGGGATTGCTGCTGCTGCTGCTGCTCGTCGTCACAGGTGTTGATGTGGGCGTGGGAGTCGGCGTTGTCAGGGTAATGGTATTCACCGTGGTGGGCATGCTGATGCTGATGTTGCTGCTGTTTAGGCTCGTGATGGTGGTGGTGGTGCCGCTGTTGCTGGAGGAGATCATTGTGCTGGCGGTGCCCGTTAGCTCCGGCTTCTTGGTGTTCCTTCGAACCGCAGGCTTTCTTCTCGGCTTCACAGTTGCCGTTGTGGTGGTGGCCACTGGACTGGATTGGATGGCAGCAGGAGCAGGGGAGATAATGGGGGTCGGCGTTACCTGGGGCTGCTGCTGCTGTTGCTGTTGCAGCGTCATGCTGGGCAGGCTGATGCTGATGGTGGGCGTGGCAGAGCTAGCCTTGGCCGCCGCTGCAGCGGCTGCTGCCGCCTGCTGGGCGAGATGCTGCTGCGCCTGCTTCTGGATCTCCTCAGCTGTGGGCAAGCGCGGTGTGGAGAGACCGAACGGCGGCACCGCTTCTGCGCTGGGATCAATCTTGATGAGGATATTTGGTATTTCGGTGGCTGCTTCGTTTCCCGCCGGCGGCTGCTGCGTCTGCGGGGCAGGAATGGTCAGGGTGAAGGGCAGGCCATCGCTGCCGTTTTGGTTCGGTATGGAGATCATGATGTCGCCGCTGCTGCTGCCACTGCCCGTCGCTGTTGCACTGGACGTTGCTTGGGCCTGCGCGGGGGGCTCGGGTTCTGCTGGATGGGTTTCCAGGCCCATCCCGTAGTCCTCGTCGTCATCGTCGTTGCCCGTGATGCCGCATAACTTCATCACATCGCCGAGGTCCAGCTTGCCGTTGCTGCTCCGCTGTATGTGCGTCGGTGGCGGCGATGGTGACTTGGAACGTATTGTGGTCTGCGGTTGCGTGGGCGCAGCAGCGATGGCTATCTTCTGCGGTGTGCATGCACTATTGACCTCCATGGGAGCGACCACGGGGGCAACAGTGGGTGCTGCTGTTACCGGCTGCTTCTTTCTGCGTGGCTTCGGCTTCTTCTTGGGTTCTGCTGCAACGCTTGCCGCTGCCTGGACTGATTGCTGGGCCTGCTGCACCTGGGACTGGGTTTGCTGCAACTGGTGCTGCAGCTGCTGGATCTGGGCCTGCTGTTGCTGCTGCTGCTGTTGCTGCAGCTGGATCGTGGCCATCGCTGCCTGCTGGTGCTGCTGCTGCATCATGGGTACGGGCGTGGACTGGCGTAGTGGCTCGGGAGTAACGGCCAGCGGCACATGCGCCGGCGAGGACTGGGTGAAGAGCTCCGTGGCCGTGCTGTTAGCCCCTGAGCTGTTTGCTCCAGGTGCCTGGGGCGTCTGAAAGGCGGTGGCTATCTGCTGGATATGAGCTCCGTTGAGCTGGTTCAGGTTGATGGTGGCTCCGCCCAGACTCTGCTGCAAATGGGCCGGCAGCTGGGATATGGTCGTGAGACCGTTGGGCATCTGGATTTGGGCCGCCGCCGCCGCCAACTGCAGGTTCTGCAGCTGGGCGGCGACGCTCGGTCCGAGGAGCTGCGTGTTCAATGTGGCCGTCGTAGCAAACGGCTGAGATCGTGGCGCCTGCGCCTGAGCTTGAGCCTGAGCCTGAGCCAGGGCCGCATGAAGGCCCGTCAGCTGCGTGCCCGTCTTGATGGCGCTCTGGAACTGGCCCGAGGCAGTCTGCTGGATGAGGTTCGCCTGCGAGGACACAATGAAGGTGGGCGCGGCAGCCAGCTGCATGGTCGCTCCATTCGTGCCTACTATCCGCAGCAGTTGCTGCTGCGCCGGCTGCGTCTGCAGTTGAGGCTGTCCCCGGGCATTCTGCTGGATAACTAGCGACGGTGCCGCTGTCAGCTGGGGCGTGGGCGGGCGCAGAATGAGCTGCACGCCCTGCGGATTCTGCTGCACCAGCACGGGCATCTGATTAAGAAGCAGCTGCTGCGGCTGACTGGTGGTGGCTGGCAACAGGATCTGCTGCTGCTGGGTGGGATTGGTGGTCTGCTGCTGGTTTGCTTGCTGCGATGTCTGCGAGATCTGTGCCCCTCCTCCGACAACTTGAGAGCCCTTCTTCTGCTGCTGCTGCTGCTGGAGCTCCGGCTTGGGCAGGATTTGTTGCGGGGCCTTGCCATTCTTGCCGGTGGGCATGCCCGTGACTCCTGCATTGCTCACGAACCGATGTGCCTGCTGCTGCTGCTGCTGCTGTTGGAGAGGCTGAGGCGGGTGCTGCTGCTGCTGGATCGGATGTTGTTGCTGCTGCTGCTGTTGCGGCTGGCTGGTGGCTATGAGCTGACCCTGCGGTCCCTGGATGAACTGGAAGACCTGCTGGGCACCCTGCTGTTGCTGCTGCGGCTGCTGTGAGATGGTGAACTGCTGGGGCAGCATTTGCACGGGCTGTGGCTGCGGTGTCGGCGGCTTAATAGCAGCCGCTGCTATGGCGCCGCTGGGACTCGGGATGGGGCTGTCCGCTATCAGAGGACTGCTGCTCTGGTAGTGCTGGAACTGCTGCTGTTGCTGAGCCTTCTGACCCTTCGCCGGGCCCTTGGAGACGCTGCTGACCACACTTCCGGCCGTAGCGAACGAGGTGGGAGTGCTGATGGCGGTGGCATTGAGTTGTCCATAGCCTCCGCCGCCGGCTGCCACTGCTGTCGCGCTACTGATCGAGGTGGGTGCAACGGCGCTGCTGCTGAAGATCTGGTGGCCCAACTGTTGCTGCACCTGCTGTTGCTGCTGCGTAGCTCGCTTCGTGCCCTTCTGAAAATTTAAAACGGGAATTTTTAGATTTATAAATTACCATTTTATAAACAATATCTTTACCTTATTGAGCTGGATGTTGTTGGAACCCACCAGCGTGGCATTCAGCTCGTTTCCAATGGGATTACTGTGCAGGGCAACACCTACTCCCACTCCCGAACTGCTACCGGCTGCGAGTGTTCCACTTAGACCCGCTCCAGCTCCAGCTCCGGCGGCGGTGGCTATGAGGCCACCACTGGTCACGCCGATGACCGTCGTGGCAGCGGCCGGTGACTGGGAGGGGCTCGGCTGGAAAACGACGGTACCAGCGTTGGGGCTGCCATTAGTGAACTGATGGATGGACTGTCTCCTGCCAGGCGTCGCCGCCTTGCGCTCCTAAAAATGGGATAAATATATTTAATGTCAAATATGTGATAATTATGCCTTATTAGAAATGTAAGAAATAGATCATTTATTTGTTCTAAATAAATGTTTTAAACATTCCTGCATTGTTTTCCTTTTATTTGATATTGAATACCAATATTTTGAGCTCCTCTTCTTCATTTTTGCACCTTTTTAGCCTTTTTAGAGATCAACTTACGTGTTCCTGGGGATTGCTGTTGGCGTTTACTTGATTGCCACCGGCTACAAGCACCACATCCTGTGGGAACGGCGATAGCGAGGGCGATGGCTGCAGACGAGGGCTAGCTGAGATCGATGGCGATGGACTGGGCGTCAGAAACGGACCCGGAGGAGACAATATTCCTGGAACGAAACGTAGTGAAATTAATATTTGCTTACCAAAAAATTGGGAGCACAGTTGACCCAAATAAATATGGAGTGAGAGAGTGAGTGTGATTGTGCAGTGTTTGGGTTCATATCTGGGAGCTGCAATCGTTTTTTGGTACGTGACCAAAGTGGCAACTGTCCTCGGGTCTTCCCCAAGTATCCAAGTATCTCGCAGACAGACACAAGCAGGCGCATCTTCCATAATTGTCCGCCATTTCACAGAGTTGTTTACTCTGCCAAGGGCCCCCAGTTGAGGCACTCTTCCTTCCATTTTTTGTTTTTTTTTTTGTTTTTTGCTCCCTTTGTGCATAGAAAAAAGCGAGAGGCAACTTAGCACATTTTCAAACACCAGTTGAGAGCCCCCACTTAGCCGCTAACACACACACACACACACACACACACACACACACTAGATAGAGATACGGATGCGAGCGGAGCGTTGAGATACAATTTGGTTTTGGGCCAGAAACAGAAACAGAACCAGTTTCATTCGAGTTCTTTGCACTTTTTTTTTTGCTCATCTTGAGGAGTTCTTTCACAGCTTTTGTTTGGCTTTCAGAGAAGGAGGGGCCCAAAGCACATGGTCCCAAAAATATTGGCAATTATCTGGAGAAGCATTAATTCAATTGGTTTATCATAAAAGGTGTGTGTTTGCTTGCTTAGAAATAAGAGTTAATCCATCAGATAAACGCTTTTAGATTTATTAAATTACTTCTTTGGTCCAGAGTTCTCTCTCTTCTCTTCTCTCACCATATGGTTCAATAATTTGTTACTCTGTCCAAGTAAATTGAATTAAGGACCAGCACTGAAGGAAGGGGATGGTGTGATGGCAACTATTCTCGGGAATAATTTGCATATATTGCCGCAGCTGGAAAACGACAAGTACGGCGACGCCACCAGAAGGAGTGAAAGCTACACAAAAAAAGAGGGCTAAAAGGATGTGGGGGCCAGCAGCAGCAGATGCAGAAGTGAAGAGGGAAAGACCACGAAATAAAGAACGAAAGGGAATATAATACGTAAATGGTGGTTCTACAAAACCAAGTAGATTTCAATAATACCCTTTTGTAATAGTTGCCAAGAATAGAGTCTTGAAGAAGTATCTTTAAGATACTGCTGATATTTTTATGTGCTCATTTTTTGGGTAAATCAAAGTTTTCCAACATCATAACTAAGTCAAAAATTCATTAATTTCAATTCGGAAAGCAATTCTGTGCTAATTTTCATTAGCTTAACAAATCTGCATATTCTTTTTATAATTTTAGAAAATTCAATTTTTTGCCAAATTTTGACAATTTTAATGATGTAACCCCTTATGATTTTTCGCAAAAATCAAAATGAAGTCGAAATTTTATTTTTTGCCCAGACATGGCTAGATTGATTCAGCTTTCGATGCTGATCAAGAATATATATGGTTTATGGGGTCGGAAATGACTCCTTCATTACGTTTCATGCTTAGGACTTAAATTATATTCTTCAAAAAGGTATAAAAAACAGACAATTTTTATACAAAATCTAAGTTTTTCGGACATCATAAATAAGCCGAAATTGCATATATTTTAACTCGGAAAGCTTTTCTGTGCGAGTTTTTAAAGCACTAACAAATCTACATACCGGGTTTGTTGATGCAATTATGAGTTTCTGACTTAAATAATAAAACCCTGCAAAGGGGTATAAAAAAAGACAATTTTTGTCAAAAAATCATAGTTTAAAAAACTCATAACTAAGCCAAAAAATCATTAATTTTAATTCCGAAAGCTTTTCTATGCTAGTTTTTGTTAGGTTAATAAATCTCCATACTCCATTTAAGATTTTAGAAGATTCAATTTTTGGCCAATTTTCGCAATTTTTAATGATGTAACCCCTTATGATTTTCGCAAAAATCGAAATGATGTCGAAATTTTATTTTTTGCCCAGACATGGCTAGATTGATTCAGTTTTCGATGCTGATCAAGAATATATATGATTTATAGGGTCGGAAATGGCTCCTTCATTACGTTTCATGCTTCTGACTGAAATTATAATACCCTCGAAAGGGTATAAAAACGGTAAGAAAGAATTTATTATATAGGGCCACGTTCTTTTCACCTTTTAAAAAATGAAAAAAGAAACACAAAATAACTAGGAAGGAATGTTTTAATTGTGAAGTATATATTATAATATTTTCAAGCCAATAGCATATGCAATACTCTTTTCCATACATCCTTATAAAGGGTATACATGGAGGCAGAGGATAAGCGAACATAAGCATGCATCAAATCGACATCGTTGTCGTCGTCGTCGTCGTCTCCTTGTTTCTTATTGGAACAGAAAATGGATGAGATGGAGGCAAAGGATGCAATGGAGGCGATGTGTTTCAGAGTCTTTTGCCATCGCAGCATCATTATCGACAGCAAAACTAAATGCAAAAGAATTCAGCAAGCGCCCCTTGGCAGCACAATTGCTCCTACTCCTCCTCCGAATGCCTCCCGCTGGCATTCAATCCTCGTCACAAGGTGGCCAGAAGGAGCAGGAGCAGGAGCAGGAGGAGTAGCAGTAGGAGCAGTAGAGATTGTGTGTTCATCGTGATATATTCCTGGCAACGAGAAATGCGAGTCTGCTGTCTTTTGTATGGTGCCGCCGGTTGGTTGCCTTGGCAATGTTTGTTTGCAGCCAGCAAAGGATTCGGAGGGGATGAGCAGATGGGTCACCAGTCGAAATCAAAAGCAACAGTGCCATGGAGCACATATATGTATATACATATGAATGATAGTCTGAGGGATTACGGATAATCACATGTTCAACTTGATTTACCTTTGACGCTTTTGTCGTCGCATTTCCATTTCAATTACGTAATTAGATAAGTTGTTGTCGATGGATTAGCAAGCATTAATAGCAACGCAAATATTATTGTGTAATATTTACAAAAATAATCATAAACATGTCGCATAATCCGTAAGCATTAAATTGATGAAATCTTAGTATTATATTTCATGTTTTGCAAGTCTATCGTCCTTGATAAATTATTATTATTTGAGTCTGACAAAACATCTTTAAAACGCTTCTAGCTTCCTGAATTAAAAGTTGCAAAGAGCAATTACCGAATGAATTAATTAGAAGCGGTCCCAGACCAGCATTAAATTAGTTTATATATTATTTATAACATCCAAAAGCTTTATAATTAGACTGGCTGCCGTTGCCTAAAAGTATCCAACGATTGACGGCGATATCTTTGACACGAAAACTCCCTTTTGCCACAGTCTTTAATTAAACAGTTAGCAGCGGGAGGCGGAGTAAGCCAGACGACAGAGCCAAAAACAGAGACAGAGCCAGAGCCGCCTTGGTAATTTCACACAAAGGCAACCACAAACGCAACTAACAGAAGCGGCGAAGGACGACGACGACGATGGGTGGGTGGAAAAGGAAAAAAGGGGGAAAATTGGGCGGCTGCAGGGGGGGAAAGGAAAAAATTGAAAGAGAAACTAAAGGATAAATTGACAAGCAGACACACAGAGATACTCCAAAACTTTTCCTCCCGTCGAACCACAGATGAGCGCACTTTTGGCTGCCGCCTGACATGGCGAAAATGGTTTGTGTGGATGCATGGATGGATGCTGGATGGATGCTGGATAGATAGATAGATAGATGGCAGCTGGAGCTTGGGTGCCGAATGGGGGGGATAGGAATGGGGCATTGGTGGCACCGCCCGTTGGTAGCCAACTGCCTGGCGGCCATTTGCTTGAGTGTCTGGGCGCAAAACAGAGGCAGCAGCAATGGCAACAGCATCCACATCCAACCATCCACGGTCTGAGAACGTTCCTTTCGAGGAATCGTTCACTGAGAGAAAGAAGTGTTTATTAGTAAAATTACATATAAAGAAAGCTAAGACACTTTCAAACCTATACTATGATACTTGACATATGCTTTTTAATATTTTAGTAACGTATTCATTTGACAAAGCCTTAAAAGATACTTTTACTTAGATACTTGCCATCTGTATACTTATTTATATATTTTAGATACTTATATAATTCCATAATAAATCCTAGTTTCCTTATTATTCAACCTGGTTTTTCTCTCAGTGCTTCTCCTTGTCTAAGCTTCGTAATATTTTGCATTTCGTGCCAGGACTGAGGCAGAACCAAGCGGCAGTTGGTCGCGAGATGAATCCTATTTACAAGGCACAATTCTGACTGAGTGCACACACACACACACACACACACTCTGAGTTCAACATGAAGTGGGGGGAAAAGGAGAAGAAGGGGCGTTCAGAGGAGCCTTAAAAAGTGGGCGGGGCAGGGGGCACAGCCTGTCAAAGCCAGTAGAATTTGAGTGAACGACAGACGTACGGAACTGCAACGCAAGGAAAACCCAAGTGGAGGAGGAAAGCAGTCAGGGAAAATGTGAACTGAAGCAAAGGTAGTAGTGGCAAAGTGTTTTTCCTTTTCTTTTTTCCTTCCCCTCTCCATGTGTGTAAGAAAAAAATATATTTTCTAGTACGCCATTGAAGGTAATTCGAGTTGTTAAGCTGCTTTTGCAGCCGTCAATTGTAACATTGGAATCCTGTAGACAGTCAGATTTAATTGATTAAAATGTAATGGTATAGAAACGAAGGAAGTTTTATAATATCAACATTTCTTCAATCGATAAATCTCAATTATTAGGGATTTATTTTACCTATTATTTATTTTATTTTGTACATTTTAAGAGGGGGTTGCAAGGACTTTTTAGCATATGATATAAGGAAATCATTAATCCATAAGAAGTATTCAAAATGTACATATGGTATACAAGTTTATGTTAGAGCCATAAACAACATGGTATAAAATATACTTTTGCATATATTTTTGTTTGCTTATGTTCAAATATTCCATTTAAATATATTTCTGAACCAATAAATCTATAATACCTAGCAGAAACAATACAATTTTGTTCACCAATCATATCTTTTTGGTAGCGTCAAAATATATACAATACACATTTATTATTTATATCCTTGGAGGGTATTTTAATGTTAATGATGTGAAGGAATCATTTCCGACCCCATAAATCATATATTTTCTTGATCAGCATAAAAAACTGAATTAATCTAGCCAGGTCCCGACGAAAAATAAAATTTCGAAATTTTTCGATTTTTGCGAAAAATCATAAGGGGTTACATCATTAAAAATTGCAAAAATTGGCCAAAAATCGGTTTTTTGTAAATATTAGGTAAATGATTCATTTCCGACCCCATAAACCATATATATTCTTGATCAGCATGAAAAGTTGAATCAATCTAGCCATGTCTGGGCAAAAAATAAAATTTCGACATCATTTCGATTTTTGCGAAAAATCATAAGGGGTTACATCATTAAAAATTGCGAAAATTGGCCAAAAATTGAAACTTCTAAAATCTTAAATGGAGTATGCAGATTTATTGACCTAACAAAAACTAGCATAGAAAAGCTTTCCGAATTAAAATTAATGCATTTTTGGCTGAGTTATGAAATTTATAAAACTTTTGTTTTGCCGAACAATTTGGCTTAACAAAATCATTATCGATCCATATGAGAATATTTAAAGCTTACTTATGATAGATTTTGGATTCGATCCTATACTTTATTTGCAAACTACAAGGGTATTATCAATTTGGCTTCCCGAAGTTAGTTTCCTCACTTGCTTTTATTAATGTATGTATCTAAAATATACCATTCAATCAATATTTAACCGTACGACAAGAAAAAAATACCTAATTGATTGGGGAGTATTTAGCGCACCACAAACATTCACACACACACACACACACACACACACACAACATAATTCATATCATCCGAGAATAAATCACATTCGAAACAACAACTTGCAAATGAAAATGAGTCGCATTGAGAAACTTTTGCCAAATCATGCGTTAATGGGATTTATAAACATTATAGCCACCGAGCAAAGTCACCAGACCACGAGGAGCAGCACTCAGCCTTCCTGCCTTTCCCTTCCCGACGACGACATCATTCTATGTTTTTCGCTCCAGTAAATTTCATTTTGCCAAGTTGGAGCGACAAATAAGAAAAAAAAATGTATATTTATATGCGAGACTAGGAGTCTGGAAGTGGAACTGAAACTGGTATGAAGATGGGACACTCTGGAGAGCTACCAGGAGCACCAGGAGGCTGGAGGAAGCCTTATGCTTTCGCATATTTTATGTGGCGGTAAGTGTGTGTCTGTGTATCTGCTCCTTTGTTGTTTCATTTATTCGGTTGACTGGCATGACCTCAGGATGGCGACTCCTTTCCACCTATAAAGGCAGCTCCCGCCTCCCCCTTTTACCGCCTCATTCCACAAACAACAATTGCTAAGTATAAGCTGCAGCAGAAAGCGGCGCCGCGGCATCGTCGTTTTGGAAATTTTCATCCTGCGACTTTTTTTATTTTATTTTTTTGCAATTGCTGTTCTTCTTATTTTACCCTTTTACAGGACATAATGGCTTCAGTCAGCAGTTCAACTTGCACAGCAGGACACTCTCCTTAATCGCATTGAGAATGTGCATTTACCGACTAGCCTAATGATAATTAAAGGAATGAATGAATCCTTGCTTTTTTTTCAGTTTTAGAAAATATCATAGAATAGGTTGTTAATAGTTTATAAATAATTGAAAGATATGAAAAATAGATATTCGTATACTTATTATTTCAAATCTTAAGATCCCTAATCATATATGTTAAATCTTTAATTATTTTCTATATTCTCTCCTTTTCCTCTTTAGAAGAGTATTTGAAATATCGTCAATTGCTTTTCCATATTCTTGTTGTTGATTCTGCTTGTGGATCTACTTCTGTTTTTCTTTTTTTTTCTCTTGTATTTGTTTCTGCTCCTGGTCCTACTGGTCTCCCCGGCACCTGACCCCTTGGCTCGTCCTATTGTCACAGTTTGCAACAATGGCAGACGTGCACGCGAATCGGACTCGAAAAAGGAGTTGAGCAAACGACTGCTGGAGCAGCAGCATCATCATCATCATCACATCAACGTGGAGGAGGAGGAGTAGGAGCTGTAGCAGGAGGCAGGAGGCAGGAGGCAGGAGGCAGGAGGCAGGAGCCAGGATGCTACCAGGAGGTAGAGCTGGTCCTAATGGAGGCTGTGAGCACCACTTGCCTTTGCTTTTGGCGTATGAACTGTTGATGGTGTTATGGCGATATGTCGCCGGGCTACGGACTCAGCCCCTTCGCTCCATTTCCACATCAGCCTCACGCGTTCATAAGTAGAAGCATAAAAAATGTTTGTGCACAGAAGGAAGAAAAACAATGCCCAGGCAGGACAGGATGAGAATACACCAAAGAAAAACAGTCAATAATTGTTAAGAATTTGTAAATATTTCATTAAAATAAATTCAAATGATTCTGTTAATAACCTAATATGCTTTGAATCATTAGCTTAGGAGTTTAGTGATGAGCAATCAATAATAAAGAAATACCATTTCATTAGCTCTATGTAACTATTATTCTCAGTGCATAGAAGGACACTGTGACAAAAGGAAGTGAGTGGAGGTGTGGCTGGCTAGCTGACTCCCTGGCTGGCTCCTCGTGGAGCGGATAAAAATGAAATAAAAATCGATAAGTAGAGGCACGTTTGAATGCTCACCCCAAAAAAAAAAAAAGGAAAAAGACAAAATCCCTCCAATTTCCCCGCCCCCCCCCCCCCCTATTCAGGCAAAGAGACGATGATTCCACTGGATGCCACGTATGTGTGTGTGTGTATCTTTGTGTATTGTTTGGCAAATTCTTGGAAACGTGCTTCTCCCCCAGCAACTCCTCCCTCCATTGGGAGTTATATATTTTGTATATTCTTTCCATGTCTGAACCGTCTCCCTGCCGTTTGGGACTCACCCTATTTTGCACAATTAGATGTCATTTAATGGTTGATAATTCGCTTAATGACAGGAACAACAACAATTATTTGATAGCTGCAATTTAAAATGTGTCTTGTCAAAGGTTGGGGTTTAGTTTGGTTAATTTTAAAAAGGGAATCTTGTATCTGCACATTTCATTTGCTATTTGTCACATTAGATGTTCAAATGATTGTCACTAGTAAATTAATTCAATGAAAATGCACAAGAGTCAGCGAGAAGCGATTCAAAAGCTGTGGAAATACGCTCAATTGAAGACGCGTGAACCGAGTGTCAAGGTTTCAATTAGTTAAATGGAGTTGTTATCGCCCAAATTGATCCACAATTCAACCTCTGGAGCTGCTCTATTGTAGCAATTACGGATAATGTTGGTGCGGGTATTAAATATTCATTAAACGACAGGCGAAGTGATCAAAATGAGTGGCGGAATCAATCGATAGTAGGACTCATAAGTAGGGTTCCACCAAGCCATCAAAGGCAGGCATCAACAGTTGGCCAACAGTTGTACCAGTTGCCTGCTTTTGGCACAAAATTTGTAAATTAATTGCTTACGGAACTCCAAACAGTCCGCCGAAATCATTTACACATCTTGTGGGTAGCTCTGTTTGGCGGAACTGTTTGGCTTTGCCGGCACTCTCGTGTGGTTGCCGTGGTGCGGTTTTGGCAGCTTTTGCTGCGGTTAATGCCACAAAACTCAAATGTCAGGACCTGCCCGACCTGCTCGTCAAAGCCAGGTTGAACCACACAGCCTATAAGCGATATATATATATATATATGTGCGTCGTCGGTTTTGGGACTTTGTGTGTGTTTATGGGCAATTGAAAATGCATTATTCACGTCTCAAATGAACAATTCCGGCAGCCGTTGGCTTGGCGCCGTAAAACCCAACCCGTGTGGCTAAGAAGATCTCCCTCCCCCCTCCTAGTCTCACATGTCACCCACTTTGCTGTGCCCCAAATCAAGGCGATCCGGGCAATCTTATGTAGCCTCGACAACAAAGCCAGCACAGTACACACGCACCCCAAGGCGACGGCAGAGAGTATCTAATGGATACCAGGCCAGACAGCTGCAGGCAGGCACTTATTCAAGTACAGTGGGCACTCGTCATTGGGGAAAAAGGGGATTCGATTTTAGGGATTATATTTCATAGATCCTTTATACTCCCAAGTCCTGAAGCAATTATTCCATCTGGCATTAATGACTCCTTTAATTGCTGATGGATGGCTTTCCCACACACGAGTGAGTATCTGGGCGGTTCCAATTAGCGCACTCCCACTGTGGCACCGAGTGTCTAATGGTTACCTATTCTCCTAGCCAAGACGAAGGGCCATCGAACGAAAAGGTGCCACCACAATATCTGTATCTGTATTTGTATTTGTATCTGTATCCGTATCCGTGCCTCTAGTATCTGTGGCTCTTTCTGCTTTGTATCGGCATTTGGATTCGTGTGTTTGTGTGGGCGACGAGTACATCAAATTGTGTTTATGTGTGTGTGCCCACCAGCGAAGAAGAAACAAAAAAAAAAATTGTATCTATATCCTATTTGTTGGGGGGTCAAAAAGAGGGGCGGGGTAGCGACTTTTATAGGGTCACACGAGCGCGCATTTCTTCACAATTCTCGACATCGTCAAATGTAGTTGTTCCACTCGAAATAAATATGAAGAATTACTTCAAGAGTACATAATTATTATAATTAATTTATGGAATTAAATTCTTGAGCTGGGAAATTCTTATCTTGCGAAGGAAGAAGATTCCATGAGGAATGGATTGCTTGGGTGATATCTTTTTTAAAAAGATATTTAAAGATTTTAATAGAAGTATTATAAAATTCTTAGATATCATCTTGCCTTGTTTTGCTTATAAATCTCACCTATTAAGACATTTAATAGGCTTATAGAAAGTGAGTTTATAAATGGTAAATCAGTATACAAAATACTTATATATTTTGAGACTTAAAACTATTTTTGGTTATTAAAATTTGGATTATTACTGTGTTTATCATTATTATTGGCCCAGCCTTAAGCTACTCTGTAATTTCTTCCGGTGTATATTTGTTTTTGGCCTCTGTTGCTTGATAGCTGCAAGTGTTGGGTATGTGTGTGCGTGTGTATCTGTGTGTGCCATGTTATATATTGACGTATCTGAGCCTCAAAACGTGCGCTTTACACTTCTGCGCCCCAAAAGCCACCAACAACAGCAACAATAACAATAATAATAACAGCACCAACAAGAACAACAACAACAAGAGGCCAAACATCATTTGCACGCGTGCTCTTTCCGCTCTTCGCACGAGAAAAGGAAGCGTGAGAAGAGAGAGAGCGAGTGAGAGGGCGAGGGCGAGGGAGAGGGCGGAGGCGGGGCCATGGCCCAGAGGCATCTTCGAGATACTCACTAAATATTTGCGGATAAATGGTGAAAATTTTGACTGCTTTTTATGGCCTGCTCCAAGCAAACGAAGTGTTGGTGTTGCTGCTCTACGCTTCGTCTTCTGTTGTTGCTTTTGGCCCATTAAAGCGGCCAAGGAGTTAATTCACTCCCAACTCTTTGATTCTTTCCCTCTCACTGGGCCCGTTTTACGGTTTGTTTTGCTTTGGTTGCTTTCACTTCACATTCGGTTCATAAATTTGCATTTCTCGAGAGTCACAATTAACAGTAAGCGGTAGTTACAGTTACGATTGCGGCGAAAGGACAACAGCGACTACGACCACGATTACGAATACGGCCACATTCATCTCATCGCGAGCCCGGAACGTACGTGAGACTAGAAGCCCGACTGATTGCACTCGACATTTTTATATCCCGATGCGAATACGATATCCTGCCACTGCTGCTGCTCTCGCGTCCTCCGCCGTTGTTGTTGCTGCTGTTGTTTCGCGCGCGAAGCCAAGAATGAGAATGAGAAAGAGAACGGCAATCTCCGACTCGAGACCGAGACCGAAGAAGAAAAAAAAAAACAACAGAGAAGCGCGCGTGGTGGTGGTCACACTGGAAAAATACCATAATAACACGCAGCGGAAGAGAGAGCGTGCGGTGTGGAGTTTTGTGGAGATGAGAGAGCGTAGAAAAATCGAAACTAAATGGAAGCAAGGGGGCCAGCGGCTGTGGCGGGGCCGCAAGGAGACGTGTGCGGTGCACCAAACACGTAAAATCACTTAGGCCCCCAGAAACAAAAGGCCCCAGAGAGAAAGAGCGGCCGCCAGGAGAGCGGTGGAGCTGGGCAGAGCGAGTGTGTGGGAGTGAGCAACAACAAGGACCCAAGGCGGCGTTGCCAGATGCAAGGGGCCGTGCTGGTCTCGTTATGATAACAGGTGGTAGCACTGTTTTTACGCTGATAAGGTTAACACAATAAAATAAATAAACTAATAAAAATTACTGAACTATTTAAAACAGCAAAATAATTCGCACGATATCAGAACCATAGTAAAAGGAAACACTAGAACTATGATATATGAATACAACACAAATATAATTTAAGTTCCCTGGGGTGTTTCCCTTCTTCGCTTTCTGGGATGCCCACAATACCGTGGGCATTTAGTAATACGAACCCTCTTCTAACAACACCGTCAATTGTTTACGTAAAGTATAATAAAAGTATGAATTGTTATTGTTATTATTATAAGTTTAAATAAGTTTCTTTATCATAAACTGTCATTGTAGCTCAAAGTTCATCAGCTTTTATTTCCCCGGTCGTCAAACGCCACCTGGCGCTCACGACTGGAGCTATTCTTTATGAGCTGTAATTATCAAACAACGGTTAACCGACAAAAAATGAAATGAAAACTACTTGTACTACTACACTCTCTCCAACTCTCTCTCTCTCTCTCTTTCTCTTCCAAAGGCAGCACGTGAGACCGGAGAGAAAAAGAGAGCAGATTGGGGCTCTCACGCGCAGCCACCACCGAAACAATAACAACAAATACAGCAAATAACGGTAACAACAGGGAGCACATCAAAAAGCAACCCTCAAATTTGTGTACAGCAATAACAAAAACAAGCGGCGCTCTTTCAAATGAATCAAAATATGGATATGGATTATAATGCGAGAGTAAAAATGGGGCACAAAGCGCGCACACACACACACATAGGCAGTCCTCAAAACCCTGCAGTACCGCGTGTCATCAATAGCCACTGTCATCAACCCGTCATCAACGCGCCGACTGCGACTTCTATAGAGTCGACGCTCTGCCGACTGCGACTTCTACCGAGTCGACGCTCTGCCGGCTGCGACTTCTATAAAGTCGACGCTCTGCCGACTGCGACTTGTACGGAGCCTACGCTCTAATGCTGCCATGGTGATTGCCTATCTCACTGCCTCACTCACTCTTCAAACGAGTGAGATGAGCCAAAAGCAAATAAGTTAACAATTAAAATCGAACCAACTGTTTCGCACCCTAGAACTTTAGCATTTTTATGTGTATAATATATTATCATTAACAATTATAATGATGGTATTAGGAATAAATATTCTTTAAATATAAAACGCGAATGAAAAAATAATTGCATATCGAACAAAATTGTTTGAGCTGCAATAACATTTTAAGTAACTTGTTGCCTCGTCGGATATATCCTTTATACCCTGTTTACAAGGAAGCAAAACACTCGGACACAAGATAGCCAAACGGGACTTTGTGAAACGAAACGAACAATAAGAGAAAAAAAACGGACTTGAGGATCCGTTTTTCCGAATCGTGGTTCGTTTTGTTGTTGGAGGCACAGTCCTTTTTTTCTATTGCTTATTCGTGTTTTCACTTGCAGTTAAACAGTGAACTAAGTGAGAAGTGTGCGCACTGCGCAGGCCAAATTAAAAAAAAAATTTTACATACATATATAAATATTCTGTTTAGTTTTCAATAATTGAAATTATATATCAGGTGAGTTTTTATGTAAAGATTTAAAAAAAGTTTACTTTCGTATCAATTCTGTCTTCTATTTTGAGTACATCTTCCCGTCCTCCCACTTCGTGTCTGCATGCAGCTATTGTGATACATCGATGGTGCGAAGTGTAAGAAAAGGCTTCGAGACCATAAGAAGTTCTACTCTGCACTCTTAGGTAATTATGTATGTATTTTTTTTTTAGATTTTGATATCAATTTATTTTCCAAATTTTCCTTTTCAGATGCAATAAGTCAAGTTGATGCAACGGAGCCGCTTGCCAACCGTTTAACTAAAAGCCTTCCTTGCGCAAAAAATTTGGAGGCGCAACATAAAAAAAGGAAAAGGGATGAAGACGTGTTAGAATGTGGTCCGAGCGTTTTTCAATACATTAATATTTAATTTTTAATGTTAATTATTATAATTATTATTATTGTATTATTATTTTTTAAAATTTATTTTGTATTATTATAAGAAATATTTTTAATTTGATTATTTGTATTATTTTATGTATAATTTTAATTTTATTATGTTAGTTTTTAAGAGGATATAATAAAAGTGAATGAATTGAAATATGAAATCCCTTATTTATGTTTTTTAATTAATTTATTATTGATGACACATCGATGAATTGTTGATGAAACATCGATGTTTCATCGATGTATCATCGATGTTTCATCGATGTATCATCGATGTTTCATCGATGTTTCATCGATGTATAATCGATGTTTCATCGATGTATCATCGATGTTTCATCGATGTATCATCGATGTTTCATCGATGTATCATCGATGTTTCATCGATGTATCGTCGATGTTTCATCGATGTATCGTCGATGTTTCATCGATGTTTCATCGATGTATCATCAATGTTTCATCGATGTGTCATCAACAATACATCGATGAATTGATGATGAATTGTTGATGAAACATCGATGAATTGATGATGAAACATCGATGAATTGTTGATGAAACATCGATGTTTCATCGATGTGTCATCAACAATACATCGATGAATTGATGATGAATCATCGATTTATTGTTGATGAATTTCTATTGATGACAGCCTAGGACATTCCCATGTTAAATTCATCAACAGTTTGTATGGGCTGTCATCGATGAATCATCAACAGCACCCCCTTCGCTGTTGATGAAACGTTGATGAATTACTGATGACAGGTACTGCAGGGAAAGGATGAAATACTACTACACGTTTCTCTTTCCGACATTTTTATTTCCTTTTTCTTTTCTTCTCTCGAGACTTTTGGGAAAAGTTTATGGGCAATTTTACAGTTGCCGACAGCAATTTGCATTCACAAAACAATATAAAAGCCAAATCAATTTGCTGAAACCTGTTACAAGGGGCAAAAATAAGTCATGAATTTGAATTCGGCTAGCCATCTCATTCCCACACTCAATCAATCGAAGTGTGTACACACTCATTCGAGTGGCGTTCAATCACAACACAATTAACATTCATGTATGTGTTTGCTCACAGTCAATAATCTCACGCACTAGATAAACTATAAAACTGAGTTGAGTATAAAATCCACAAAAAAGCTGGCGTGAAATAGCAAGAAAGATTCCCACACACGCAGTCACACCTTGATTTTGTTTTCCCCCTGCTACCATTATCAAACAGGGAATATCAAGATACATATGTATGTATGTATATGTATCTGCCAGTACGCATTTGTATCTAGCAGATTCGTAAGTCTTTGTTGGTGTAATTAACCAACATTTAAGGACAATGACTCCTGAAAATCGTCTGGAGTGTCGCAGTATTTGTTGTTGTTTAGATACAGCAATATCAAAACAAGAAGGAAAACTAACTTCGGGAAGCAGACATTTATATACCCTTGCAGTTTGAAATTGAATTATAGGATCAAATCGTAAAATCGATCATAAGTAAGCTAATAATATTAGCATTCTTTAAATCGGTATTTTTCTATAACAATTTTTTTGACAAATCAACATTTTAAAAACTCATAGCTCCGGTAAAAATTCATTAAATTCAATTTGGAAAGCTGTGTTATGTTAATTATTATTAGGTTAATAAATCTGCATACTCCATTTAAGAGTTTAGAAAATCAAATTTTTTGCCGATTTTTGACAATTTTAATCATGTAACCCCTTATCATTTTTTGCAAGAATCGAAAAAATTTCAAAATTTATTTTTCGACCGGACATGGCTAGATTGATTCAGTTTTTGATGCTGATCAAGAATATATATGATTTATGGGTTCGGAAATGACTCCTTCACTGCGTTTTAAGCACCTGCAAGGGTATAAATATTAAATAGATAAATTATTTCAATTGGGCTTTAAACAATTTTTTTTACTTTTGACACCTCTTAGATGAGACTAACTAAACTAACCCAGAAACTAACGCCTTTTTAACATGGCAGGAATTTAATACATAAGCTATTTTTGCATACCTACTCGACAGCTAAAATATAATTAGTTTGTATTAGAATTTTAGGAAATGCCCCGGAATCTAAATCAGAAAATGTTGTTGCTATTTTTTTACCCCCGAAGTTCTGCATTCATTTGGCAAAATATTTTTAGTTGGCTGAATTTCCAAAGTTGTGCCAAACATATTTTTGCCTCCAGGGGTAGGCGGAATTGTAATGGTTAAAAAAGGCGTAGAATTGATTTTTCCAAAATTGGATAATTTGCAAATAAACTATTATTTTTCCATTTTCACTTAACCCCATCCTCTTATGATAAACTTTACTAATTCGTTTTATATTATATGTGCGTTGTATTCCAATTTATGTCGTTGTCATTGAACTAACTAGTTAAATTCACAGCTTTTTGAACAAACTGATTATTTTAGTAGCAATTATAAATTTACGTTTGGCTATAATTCAGGTTCCCAAAAAATATGCATAAGAACTTTACCATAATTTAAATGCATTTCCAGATACTGCCAGACATGTTTATGGGTTATAAATAACAAATTTATTTACCTGAAATGACAAATCAGAAAAGAGAAATTGGATTAAGAAGATGAATAACACAATGAGTAATGTATAATACTCTTAATCATAACAATAAACTTGTAAATAACTTGACAAATAATTTCTTAAATCATGGAGACCAAAAAGCATTTAAGAATATATTAAATTTTTATTTATCTAATAACAGCGCCCTCATATTTATCACAATCCCTTCAAGGGCTCTTGAAAACACATTGTATTATTAAAACCCATACTTGGTGGGGGCAATTAACGATGCTAAAAATGCAAACCAAATCACGATTGAGATTCGCGCTGATTTGTCTGCTAAAATGGCTGTGAAATTGAGATTTCCTACTTAAGTGCAATTAAAATTAACTTCAAATGAAATCGTTAAAACTGATGGCCATTAGGGGAGTGCAAAGGGCGGGAACGGGAGAAGTACTAGCTTGACCAGCAAAACTCCGCCCCGGAAACCGGGTCCCGCTCGGAAACCAGCGGTTGGAGAACTCCCAAAGCCAGACAGAATCCGAATCCCTCCCTTTGGACCTGAAAACTACCCACAGCCAGCTCCTTGAACTGGGCGGCGTTGAATGCGGCGCAATCAATTTGTCGACTAATTGACATACATCAGACCAGTGAAGTGTGCTTAAAGCGCAATGAGAAATTATATTTTTAGCCTCGACATCGTCCCCCCTTGGCTATATCTTCCACCACGACTTCAGGCGAGTCAAGTTCTGCCTTTTGCGCGGGGTAAATGGGAATCAAAACGCGAAAACTCCATTAAAGTGGGCATCGACAAGGGAACTGGGTCTGGGGTCTGGACTGGATGAGAAGAGGTCATCATGAAGCACAAGAAATCAAAAGCCAACTACAAAACCTCCCATAAATCTTGATCATAATTTCCCATTATAGTTGTATGTACATGCCGCTGGAGGCTGGTTCAATTGCGTGAACTTTAAATGGTTGTTATAGAGGGGAAATGTGAGTATGATTATGTACGAGATTTTAATATCAGCATTATTACCTTATAAACTTTAGGTGCTGTTCATTAATCTGCATCTTAAGCACACTTGTTATGCATAACTGCTATAAGATACTTTTTCAAGTGCTCATAACTGCTAAAATTTGACATTTTGTGCTTCCCCAAATTTTTAAAAAGAGAAGTGTAAGCTATTAATAGAAGTTTGCCAGTTGATGTACTAATTTTTCAGTGAGCCGCACATCCCATAACCATTGGGATCTGCATTCCGATTTCCACTTCCCAGTTCCACTTTCCCGTGCCATCATCATTGCCTTTTGAAATCCCAGAGCTGTCTGTTTGTCACTCAGCATATGGCGGGGATAATTAGTTTGCCTTCAGTGTGGCGTTGGCTCCCCAAGCATCCCTTCCTGTCCCTGGACCCAAAGTACATTCCTATCGCCATCTCTATCTGTGGGCAACATCTGCATCCATCCTTATCGCTCCAGCTATCTTCGAGATGTGGGCACAATTGCATTTTGTTTCACATTTCCACAATCGCAGCAGCAGCAGCAGCAGCATCAGCAGCAGCTCTCGTTCGGATTGCGTTGCCGTCTGCAGCTGTCTACATTAATTAATTCCTTTGAATGCATACACAAAACACAAACGCACACCCGCACCCACACCTACACCCACAATCCCGATCTCCTCTCTCTTCGTTCTGGGTCTGGTTTTCGTGTGTGTACATATGTAAGTACTTCTGAATGTTCGTTCGTTGTTTATTCGCTTTATGTTGTGTAATATATCAAATTGGAGTAGAGAGATGATGGCGAGAGCTGGACGAGATGCATTTAATAAATATGCAGATGCGCACTGAAACAACAGTGACGAAAAAACAACAACAACGAACGAGAATTGATATTCGAGGGGCAAGGAGCACTTTCCTACCACCCACCTTTTCCACTATTCATCCCGGATTTCCCCTGTGGCATTATCTGGCAGGTCTTTGAGATTGACACGACATTTTCAGGATTCCGTAATTCATGAGGTGTGCCACCACATCACTTCTGACAACCTCAGAGATAGTTAAATATCAGAAATTAATGTTGTGGGGCACAGCAAGCAAATCAGGGTTAATTAATCTGTATAAAAACTTATTGTTTCCCATGCATAAGAGAGTTTAAACTGAATACAAATATATATATATAACTAAAATCTATCTATCTTTAGTTTCATTTTAAACTAAACAACCTATTTCTCCCTGTGCATTGACATCGTTTAGCGTAGCTCACCGCAATTAAGATTCCACTTGCATCTTTCGGTTTGTTTTTAATGCTGATTTATTTATGCCCAGTTACGTGTATTTCAGGGACCCACAAAAGCCGAGCCCCTCCGCATCCAAAGCGTCATCATTATGCGCCCAGACTGATGAAGTGGCCGCAGAGGTGGGACTGGGAAGCTGGATATGAATTCAGACAGATGAGGGAACAGGAGCAGCAGGAACAGGAACATGATCCTCCCCGCTCGCAGGTTTCGCGTTTCATCTTCGAGCACCTGCCGTGCAATAACCTGACACTTGAGACCGCAAACCGAAACATATTCTCCGCTTCACACTCTCTCGTTCTTACCTGTGATTATCTTCCCCCCTTTGCTACTTCCTTCCTCCTTTCCTTTTTCTCGTTCAACAACTCTTGTTTTGATTATGCTGATTGCAACAAATGTTATGGCCATTTTGCCCTGTTCGGCTGGCTTACCTTCTGCCACATTTCCAGCTTCTACTGCCAGCCAGCAAGCGCTTGGCTTAAACATTTGTTTGCACTTGACATTAGCAAAGTCATAACACAAATTTCCTGCCATGCACACCGCCGGCCACAAGAATAATAATAACACACACACAAAAAAGCGGCTCTAAAAAATTGCTGGCCTCAGCAATTACCCCAGTGTGTTGCCATTTTAGCCATTTTAAATGGAACTTGATACCTTAACATAGATTCAAGAAGCTTGAAATGTTAAAATTTGGGATCTATTTTATAATGATATATTTATAAATCGATTTCAAATCAAGACAAATAATTCCAAATGATGAAACTAGACAGAAAGTTTATTTTTAGATTAGATTTTTTAACAATTTTGTAAGCCAATTCTAGCCACATTGACTTGCAAGTTTAGCGATTTTTTTGTGGCATTCGGCGACAGGTAACAGCACTTGCCACAGTCTAAAGCACTTAAGTGCTAAGTGGGGGGCAGGGGATGTGAAGTGAGGCGTTCTGCGGGGACAGACAGACAGACAGACATCCACAACAAAACGGTAAAATTGTCATTTACAAAAGCCAACGCGTGCACAGGTAAAACTCGTAAAAAACAAAATACATACAAGAGCAAGAGCAAACAGAGAATAAAACAACCTACGGCTGCCAAACGCTTGCCGCACGTGAAAGTCAACGAACTGGAACACCCTGCCTGGAACCCGGCTAAAGCCCACAGATACATCAGATACCAAGATACACCATACACCATACACTCCACATATAGTAACAGTAACCCCCGCAAAACACCTGACCACTGTCTGGGTCGACCACCGCAATAACTCGGAAAAAGGGTCTAAATTGCATGAACAACAGGTCCGGTCCAGCGGCCAACGGTAAAGCGAACATATGACCATTGCTTTCCCGCTTCCCCACTTCTCCTGCTTTTCAGCCTTCCCGCTTTCCCAGCTCTTAACCTTTTTACGAACCTACTGCTGAGGACCCGCTCCACACATGACCGTTAATTTGTTATTGTCGCACAATTTGCGATAGGCAGGCACAGGAATCTGGAATCCCAAATTGTATCCCGAAATGGCCAGTCAATTCGGGCATAATCAACTGCACATACTTTTGTTTTGTTGCCCAGAGAGATCAAGTGTCCCCCGTTTACGGTGGCGAATTGATGATACGGCCAATTGAATTCGTATCAGCAAACGTTTTATGGCCATCCAAGGAACACGACCCCAACAAAAAAAGGTTGTAAATGCATAAAAAGAAGGTTTACCGGATAAAAATCTGAAATGGGGGAGGTAAGAATTCAATTGCAAGGTGTCAGGAGAGCATTTAGGGGAAATTATATTTATTTCCGGTATTAAGCCATCTAGATTAAAGTCTTTTGTGAGCAGAGACAATACAGAATGAGTTCTATTAGGGATTCTTTGTATATTCTTTCAATCTTTTAAAAGTTTTTGTAGTACAAGTAATTAAATACAATTATAATTAAGTTATTTGCATACATAACAACATATATATAACTCAATTGGAAAGCTCTTTTGATATTACTTGTATTTTGCAGTTAAATGCATTTTTTTATAATATTTCCATATCCACGTATTTATATCCAATTATTTTGTGGCAATTTGAAATTACACTACGGGTATTGATTCCTTTATACTTTAAGTTATTAAATAAATTTCCCAGCTCAATGGAACGACTCGAGGGGCATTTCAAAAACCCATTTGGAAAAGCAGGGCAACCCAAAGAACCCTATTTCCACCCAACTCCCTTCTCGATTGTGTTCGTTTCGTTTTGGAGTAAAGGATAAAAAAAGAAGAATTTAACGGACAATTTTATTTTGATTTCGTTACTCGATTCTTTTGGCCAGATTGGCCATGGCCAGCGACGTGTACGTTTTATGGGCAATACGTGTTTCGCCCGACAATGAACAATAAATATGTTCGGCCTTTTCTTTTTTGTTAGATATACATATATAGTATTTCTGTCGGCTTCAACCACTTTTCTTTTGGCTTTACACCATCCATTTAATATTAGAAAATGGACAGCAACTGAGAAATTTAGCGGCGAGCAGGGGCAATCAGTATCAGACAGCCCTTTCAGCAATCATTCACTCAATCGATGTATTCGAATATGCAGAGAGCGACATCAAAGGTCAACGTCGGCGGGGTGGGATTCCCCGGGGTGGCTAAAAGGGGATTCCTGCTCCTGCTCCTGCTGCTCCCCCTTGATGGTTGGTTAGACACCATGCTTAGGGCACATCGAGCCGTGTAATTAGATTGTCACACTGAAGTGCCCGCCGCCGTCCACAGGCGATGTCACTTCACTTTGGCCCAGAGTCATTATGCCCGCTTGACTGAATCACTCGTTATTTTCTTTTTTTTTCCAATATACTGTGTTGATGGTTAGGCTAATATTGATCAGATGTTTCCAAAAACCCCACTGTGTTCCCACACAGCTCAAATGCAGATACAGATACAATTACAATTCATCAGCGAAGCAAACAAAACAAAAAAAAAAAAGGGCTCAATTTGGTCGCGTGCCTCAAGTTATGAATTTCCAATCAGTAATTCGAGTCACCGCAAGAGTGTCATATGCCGCTCCATTCAATGTAGGGGATAATCGCCGGCCTGGTTATTAATTAAATGTGTGCTCGGGATAAATGCAAATAATTTGAGAGCTCTCCCAGTGGTTGCCGCAGACAGCACAGCAGGTGGACACAAAGGATGAAGCTGGAAAATGGATGCTGGATGCTGGCAAAAGGACCAGCCAGGTCGATTCATTTAGTATTTGAGTGTGTGTGCTGGTGTGTATTTGTGTGCGCTGACAAGGAGTAATTGCGAAATGCAATATGACAAACGCACAGAGATATGCCACAACGTACAGTTGTACATCTCAAACACGCAGATATATATAAAACATGGCCCAAAGGCTACATGCGGCGTATTATTAAAGGCAAAAGATAGTTCCACCTACTCCAGGCCCTTTCAGAAGGCACTGGTAGTTATCACCTTGGCAACTGAATATTGGTAAATTATGAAAATGCCTTTGGTTTTCATGGAAATCTGATATGTGCCTGCAAAATCCGTTCAAAAAATATATAAATAAAGGAAAGTTCTTGGCAAGGGTTTTCCTTTGCTAAATATTTGCAGCATTAAATTACTTGCAAGAACATATTTTTCTGTATTATTCATTTTTATACCCTTGCAGGGTATTATAATTTCAGCCAGAGGATTAAAAAAGGTTGAAGGAATCATTTTCGACCCCATAAATCATATATATTCTTGATCAGCATCGAAAGTTGAATCAATCTAGCCATGTCCTGTCGAAAAATAAAATTTCGAACTTTTTCCGATTTTTGGAAAAAATGATAAGGGGTTATTAAAATTTATCATTAAAATTTGCAAAAATTCGGCAAAAATGGATTTTTTTTTTTTAAATATTAGGTAAAGGAGTCATTTCCGACCGCATAAATCAAATATATTCAAAAGCTGAATCAATCTAGCCATGCCCGGCCAAAAAATAAAATTTTGAAATTTTTTCGATTTTTGCAAAAAATTATAAGGGGTTACATCATTAAAATTCTAAAAAATCGGAAAAATTTATTTTCAAACTTTAAATTGAGTATGCAGATTTATTAACCTAATAAAAACTAACATAGGAAAGCTTTCCGAATTAAAATTTATGCTTTTTTTTTTTTTTAACTTTGATTTGTCGAGCGATTTGGAAAGTAAAAATACCGAAAAATATATATTGAAAGAATGCGAATATTTAAAGCTTATTTATGAGCGATATTCACTTCGATCCCATAATTAAATTGCTAAATGAAAGGGTATATTAACTCTTGCTTCCCGAGGTTAGTTTCCCTTCTTTTTGTTATTGCTATAAGGATTTAAATATTGACTCTAAAAATATAAAAATGAAGTGTAATAACTTTTTTACATTTATTTAAATGTTATACTTTTTTGAAAGTATTCTGTTTATTTATTATTATTATTTATTACTCAATTTGAATACATTTCTAAACTTGACAAACAAGATGTCTCTCTTCCTTTCTTTTTGCAGGGACCTGCCAGTAAAGACTTGTCCAGCAAAGTCTTAGAAAATCTGGTTATCTTTCTGATGGACCAAAATGTAACATCATTAAATGAAATGAAATGAAAGCCAAAAGGGATAAACAAGAGAAATTCTAGACGATAAAATCAAAGGCTAGCTGCAATAAATGAAAAGCAAAACAAACTAAAAGTTGTCAGTTATTGTACTCTGCTCAAAAGGCAATTGCCATTTTGGGATAATGGCTATAAGTATGTGAATATATATCAAAGAAGACAGATTTAAAAAGTCGTTTTGATGTGATTATAGCCGAAATACACCAATGATTATCCTTCTTAAAGATTCAACAATGAGTGAAATTAGTTCTAAAACATTATATCCCATCCTAATTTACTTAACTTCAGTTGAATACATTATTATAAAAGCATAAATGAAACCCTTATTAATTTGTTCAACGAGTTTCTTAAATCCCAAAATAAATATTTTGCTAGTCGCAATCCTTCTAAACATTTTTCTCCCCATTAATATACATATTTTCTGCCATCAAAAGCATCGATGTAAATTCAAGCATTGCAGATTCATAATTCGGCCAAGTATTTTGTTTATTTTCCTGCTCTGTGTGTTTGTGTTGTGGGTCAAAAACTCAGAGATTCTCAGTACAAATTGCCTCGTCCCCGGTGATTTTGGTACACACAAAAAGCTAAGAGGCAGCGATTCCGAGGCAATTAGGGCGTGGTCGTCGGTGCGCCGTCGTTGAAACTGTGCCAATACTAACAAATACTGGCAAAAACCAAAGCAGAAAAGAAAAAAATGAAAAAACATGGCCAAGAAGCCGTGGCGAATAGTTGCAGTCGCAGCTGTTTACAAAATGTGTTTGCTTTAGCATAATATTTAGATATTTTGCGGGCAAGTGTAAGAATTGATGGCAAACAATGCCCCATGTGCAGAAATAAGTCAACATGAATGCGAAAATCATTAATTATTTGTTTGCAACACGCACACACACTCGGTCACCCACTTGGAAATATATTTTAAGTCTGAGCTTGGCGGTTGTCCAGAATTTGTGGCCAAACATCAAAAAGACAGACGGCAGTTGGGCGCAAACAGTTTGCCGCCCTTGTCGAGTGCCAATTAGGACCGGAATATCTAATCCGATTATCAGGTGGGTTTCGAGCTCCCGACAGACAGGCAGACTGACAGACAGACAGCCGCAGCCCATTGAAATATAGGAGAGCAGCAGGATTTGCAGAATATTATTGCGGGGGCTTTCAAAGAACTTTGATTTCCATTTAATAATGCCCAACATTATGGGGAACCCTTGGCTTTGAGCCTCACCTCTTAAAAGATGCATACACATCTTTAAAAGTATACATAAAAATATTGAAAACTAATTTCTAAATGTTAACAATACAGTTATTTACATTTTAAGATAATTTTTATACCCTTGCAGGGTATTATAATTTCAGTCAGAAGTTTGCAACGCAGTGAAGGAGGCACCTCCGACTATATAAAGTATATATATTCTTGATCAGGATCAACAGCCGAGTCGATCTAGCCATGTCCGTCTGTCCGTCTGTCCGTCTGTCCGTCTGTCCGTCTGTCCGTCTGTCCGTCTGTCCGTCTGTCCTTCTGTCCGTCTGTCCGTCTGTCCGTCTGTCCGTTTCTACGCAAACTAGTCTCTCAGTTTTGAAGCTATCTGAATGAAACTTTGTAGTTAGCCTTCTATATACTCTCACTCGTATATATGTCGGAACGGGCCGGATCGGACGACTATATCCTATAGCTTCCATAGGAATGATCGAGAAATTAATACAATTAAATTTATAACTTTTTCAGTTTTCAGCTGATTTTCATCAAATTTGAGGTATAGCCATTTTATATAAGTCTTAAATTTTGTGGCAAATTTCATGAAAATCGGACGACTATATTATATAGGTTCCATACAAACGATCGTTTGATGTAGAGGAAAAATGCAAATCTGTGACTGTAAAATTGCAAATATAATATGTATAGGTGAATGAAATGAAAGCAGGTATTACTTCATTGTTTTTTTAACACAAATATATATAATTAATATTGTATGTATTCCAATTCACAGAAGTTCTATCTGCAAGGGTATATAAACTTCGGCGTGCCGAAGTTAGCTTTCTTTCTTGTTTATGATGTTTTAGAACAAATTTGGGAAAAGAGATATTTACTTATGGGTTTTAAAATGTTTTTAACACAATGAAATACTTTTTAAAGAAGCTAACCATAATTGAAACATATCTTGGCAATACTTTACTAATTATTGTACTTATAAATGCCATAGAAGTATACAATTTCATATATATTTTTGTGCTTTAATGAAATTCTCTACCGAATCCTAATAAACTTTGTGCAAGTTTCCATCTGCACCTGCATAAGAGCTTATTAACGAGCCAGAAACAAATCAAACAGTCGGAAAATGCTGGCTAAGCTTTTAAAAATGGTTCACACCTTCCACTCGCACACACACACACACTGGGCAAAGTGTGTAGGCAGATTTCAGCAATTAATTGCAACTCAAAGTTGGGAAAAGGGCTCGCCCTCTCAATGGGTCAGGTCAAGTGGGGATGCGGGTGGGGCAGAAATCGGAAAATCAGAAAAAACAGCAGTGAGAAATGCTGACAGCCACGGAATATGTTGTAGTTGGCCTATTAAGAGTCAGCGAAAACCCGGCGAATGGTAAAATGAAATGAAATATTTTACAATTTATTATTTATCATTTCTGCGGGTTTTGTGCGCTTGCCAAAAATATTCATTTCGATATCGGTCCATTCATAATGCCAAGGCAAAATGAAAAAATAAAGACAGAGCATAATTTATTTTATATTATTTTTTGCATTTAAGCTGCATCCCCCGTTTATATTATTATATATTTTGTTATAATTTTAGGGTGCTAATGCCTCCCCATGGGGTAAATGTGGGTGTGTCCCCATGAGTATTGTGTGTGCTAATTGGCCGACTCAACTCTAACAATTCCCTTTTATATTATCTCGAGTTCATTGCCACGACATGCGAAGTAATCATTTATATTTCGCACTGAGTCAACTCGGAACAATCAAATTGCCAAATTATATTAGCCATAAAAGCCCAAGGCGTAGAAAGAGGGCAAAATTTGGCTTTATTTGGGACACGAAACAAAATAATGATGGTATCAAAATGAAATCAATGTTTAACATTCTATTTAGACATTTTGTTAATACCAATAAATCTAGGAAATCATATATTTTTTTTAAGCAAATGATTTACTATTTTGCACATTTTCTGTCAGTGCACAACTGTTTGCCCTTTTTGCTGGGCCTATATATTATTTGGGTAATTATTTTTTTAACCCACAAACGTCAAAGCTGACGGCAGCAACATTATAACGTTGTAGCAAAAGTAATTTCTCAAAGCCCTCTACCTTAATCTTCTTTCTGGACCCTCATTCCTCCCCTGAATATCCAGTTCGGAAGCTCCTCCCTTCCGCCACACAGTTGGGGTCAATATAATGGCATCGTTAATTATTTCAATAATTTGATATTCAAGTGGGGGAGGAGAATCTAACAAATCAAAACATATGACTTGAAATTTTCACTTGAAAATTTCACCTATTTAAATAGGCGAATGTAAGAGCTATTTAAATGACCACAAGTGTGTGCATACTCATCCATTTGTGGCTATTTGTTGCTGGCTGTTCTTTTTGGCGGCTGTCTGTGGGTCCAAAAGGGGGGTTCCCCGATAGCGGGTTCTGCTCCGTTGACCGGACAGCAGACGGGGGCGGGTGAAATGAGGGCGGGCAGGTCGGTTCGCCCAGTTGGTTGCGCTTTGATTGCTTTGTGTCGTTCTCTGGGGCCAAATGGCTGAACCGAGCCAGGCCAAGCCGTGTTGAGTTCAGTGAAGTCGAGTCGAGTTGAGTTGAGTGACTGCCAGAGCGCCAAAGTCCCCAAGTTATGGCCCGCTGTGCGAGTGTGTGCATTACGTAGGAAATTAGTTTTAATCCACTTCCTCGACTACCGTCTTGGCCACGTTTTTATGAAGCCATTCCACGCTGGGGTCTCCTTTAAAAATTGCCTCGTAAATAAATAAGAAGCCATCAAGGACTTTCGGCCAAGGATCATCAACATCATCATCATCTGGGTTGTCAATTAGTCTGTCACGTGCAGGTTTCTCTGCAGTACATCATTTAGAAATCTCTTTCTTGACGCGCCGCAATTACTTGTGCTTATGTTTATGGCATCAAGTGTACCCTCGCCTCTCCTATCTCCTTTCTCCCCTCCATACCCCAATTAAATGTTAAGTAACCCCAAAAGGTCGTTAAACCTCAGTTTGGCCCCCGAGATTTAGGTAGAGATAATTTGCGTCAGAAATCATTAGGAAACTTGGGTTCTGTTCTGTTGTTTTGTGGGCAAAACTTGTTACCAACTTGTAAAAGACATATACATATATCCAGAAATATCCAGCTACCGTTCTTTGTTGCACGTAATTATGAGATTTATTTACCTGGAATGACAAAACAAAACAAAAGAAAGAAATCAGATTAGCACGAGGAAATAAACACAATTAGCATGCATGTTAATTAGCATATGACCACTTTGTTAACTAAGATTATGGAAGTCATTTTATTTCAATATATTGATATTTAGGTTTTGTGGTTACTAACTACAAATATTTGAAGATTAACCACCAAAACTTTATAGCTTAGATTATATTTAGTCTTTAATATCAGACAATTATTCTGATGATTAACTATAAAAGTAAGAATAAGCTAGATACGCTTTGCTTGCGTATCTGCAGCAATCGATTATTATTATAAATATCGTCGCAATAGTTATCGAAGCGTAATCACACCTGCCTGACGCCTATCGATCAATCTTCTGCTAGCTGGAATTTTCCCCACCTCAACCTCACGTGTTTCTTGAGTCCGAGAATTTTTTCCCACATTAAATGTGAAATAATTTGGCCCATCAATCCCGAGCACTCATCAACAAAGCACAGTGCAGGCAGGTAGCTAACTAAAACAACAGCAATGGTGAGGTTCCTTTAACGATGTAGTATCCCCTCAACAGTGAGGCAAATTATTACCTTTTTAGATGGACAATTGCCCCATGGTGAGGGAGGGAGATGGATATAGGGAGAGACATGTGTGTGTGAGTGAACCTGCGAAGGTGGTCCAGTGGTAAACATAACCTCATCGCAGGTTTATCTGTCAATCTCTCGCTGGCTCTGCCCCCCCCAGATATGCTCTCTCTTTCTCGCCGTACCTATGCAAACACAATGAGCGGCCAAATGACAGATACACACACACACAGTTAGCCAGACGGCGATTATAGAGCAAAGAAGATAAAGAAGAAAAGGAAGAGGAACAGCAAAGAAGAAGCAGACGGAGCAAGAACAATGGAAACAACAAATACATCTCAGGTTGCGTTGCATGTGTGTGTCAGTGTGTGTGACGACAACTAATGGATGAGCTTTGCTCTGCTGCTCTCTTTTTGTCAGCCCCACTTCCCCCCAATTATTCGCTTGCATTTCACGTTGTTGTAGTTGTTGTTGTTGTCTTGGCCACTGGCGAAATTCAGTTTCCAAGCGAAACGCAATATTGCAATGAGAGAAATGGAAATACACACACTCGTACACCTTGGATACCCTACGTTATATCTGTTGCCTGGAAGTATAATCTTTCAGATAAAGATACGGGTAGAGATACAGATTGATCGTAGATATTTATATAATTAAGTCAAGCTCAATATGAAAGAACAGCCAATTTCGGGAATCTAAAAATTTCTATATCCTTGCAATGCAAATCGATCATAACTACGCCAAATATGCATTAATTTCCAATCCGAAAATAGTTTTGTGATATTTTTTATTAGGTTAATAAATCTGCAAACTCAATTTAAAATTTTATAAAACTAAAATTTTCGCCAATTTTTGATAATTTTAATGATGTAACCCCTTATCATTTTTTGCGAAAATCGAACAAATTTTGAAAATTTATTTTTTGACCGGACATGGCTATACTGATTTAGCTTTTGATGGTGATCAAGAATATATATGAATTATAGGATCGGAAATGACCTCTTCAACCCTTTTTAATCCTCTGACTAAAATTATAATACCCCTTAAAAAGAAGAGAAAGGAAGCTAAATTGTGTAGGCATATTTTGTAAATAAATATTTTTAAGCAGGTGTAAACCGATTTACTGTTCAATAAACATATTGTTTTATTTTATTGCCTATTATTTACGTTCTAAAAATGCATTTTTAATGGGAAAGATACATCATTTGTAACACTTGAAGAAGATGGATGGGAAATAAACAACAAATATATGCTTCCACGTTTAACCAAGTTACAGGTTACCAAATAACCATAAAACTTTAAAATTACTCGCACTCTATAAACTAAAAAAAAAAAGAATTAAATTCAGAAAACCAATTACTCTCCATTCTGTGAGTAGTGACTTCTTTACTGCAAACTTGGCCTATTGCATTTGTTTGATTTGTGCAAGTGGAAGGCCAACTAGAGTTGGAGCCATCCATGGAGGAGGCCACTCCATCCCATCTGCAGCCAGCTCCATATCCAGTCGTCTCGCAATTATAACTTTTCCGCACAGCATCAGCAAGTCGGCTCCTCTCAACTATGTACATCACTTTGAAGTAACCCACCTTGCAACCCAACCATCCATCCATCCATCCAATCCATCTTCAATTTTGGCAAGTAAAGGCGAAGCCGAATCAATTCCCGAAGTTGCGTTCCGTATGCGTGGCCTGGCCGCTGTTAGATACATTCTTACAACAGGTAATAGTTCGGTTGGTTGGCCCGGTACAATAGCTGCAAAAACAACCCGGCTCAAAGCAACTCGAACTGAAGAGGCGGAGGTAAAAATCAAGAGGAGAGCCAAAAGGTAAGTGGCTGGTCAATTTTTGTTGCTGCTGCAGTTTTTGCAGCTGCCCAGCAGACGGATAAAGACGATGGATGCTACCTGTGCTGTGGGCAAACACAACACAGCGTGTGTGTTATCCTTCTATGCTTTTACAGCTGTCACCAAACGGATAGTTACTTGTATAATAATCTGTCAATTGTGAATATGGATTGGTATTGAATGAAGGTGTAAAGGTTGTGACTTTGGTTTTTATATCTTACAGTGGAATACGTTTTAGAAGAAGGATATGTTCCTTATATACTTCATGATGTATAAACAATCTATGCATTCTCTAACATCTCCCTGTTAAATTATATCAATAAAAACCATTAATTATTAAAACAATTCATTTTAATAGCACCACTATCTTGACCACAACTGTATCTTGAGTGCCATACCATGTTTGCCTCTCTGTCAATAAGCTCCATGTTTTCGTTTTCCTCTCCTTCTCGGCACCGCTCCTTTGTGCGGTTCATTGTTCCTGATTGAACTGCCTTGGATTAGGAGGAGTTGGCTAAACGAAATGCGAGATGCCGATATGGCCAGCAGGTATTGTTTGGATTACATGCAACTACCGACAACTGCGTCGCTGGCAGATGCTTTTGTTCGCCTTCAGAGATACACCACTCCTCCGCTCCTCAGCCTCCTTGAGAAATCCCACAGTTAGCAACCATTATCGACCATTATACGCTTTGGCTGCAGCTGCTGCCTCTATAATATTTTGCTATTTTTGGCTCGGATTATCTGTAGGTAATTAGGCGAATCCTTAGCAGTAATTGATTGATCACTGCCTGATCTTGACAGGGCGGAGCAGAAAGGAATTAGGGGTGAAATGTTGGGTTATACCAAGCCAAACACTCAAAGATAACACTACACTAAATTCCAAAGTGACCTGAAAAAGAATGCTCGTAAAATCGTTTTCATGCCCGAGTGCCCCCAAATCAACACCCCATCGAAATTGTAGCAATAAAACCCAACTCTTTTTCGAGAGGGTGTGGCTGGTGTCTGCCGGTTCCGAGTGAAACATCTCCGATTTCCTCAATGAAAAGTGACACCGAGTTGACAATAATTGGATTATGAAACAAACTGTTGCTGCCATGGCAATGTCAACTTGAAAGTGAACAATCGACTGGAGGAACTGGAACTGGAACCGAGCCATTCATGCATATCATCATCGTTTATGGCAGCCACAACAGCCACAGCGCTCACCCCTGCAATGCCATCCAAATGCCCCTGGGAAAGTGAGTGCTTGTGGGTGTGCCTCTGGGTGCATGAGCTATCGAGGTGTGGGAGCCACTATTCACTTTCAAAGTCAGGCCATACACTAATCCCCTTCCCATTTCCATTTCCCCATCCCGTAATATACAAAGTTTTCTTCGAACATTTTCCCACAAAGTTCAGCTCCACTTTTGCTATGTGCATCAAGTTAGCAGGGCAACTTTGGAAAATCAAATTTTTGACTATACCATAATTTGCCGTTAATTATTCGTTAATTATTCGTGAAAGAAAAAAATTTGCCGTTCAATTTTTTAACTTAATTTTTTAATGTCCTGCTAAGTTGATATCAAGTTAGCAGGGCAACTTCTGAAAACTTTAATATTTCCAAAAACTTTTTTACT